>NC_080405.1:41047500-41670000 GCF_030265065.1 Corythoichthys intestinalis | reverse complement strand
TACATAATTAGCGTTCGTGATTACCATATTCTCCGCACTTAAGGTGCACCTGAAAGCCGTCAATTTTCTCAAAAGCCGACAGTGCACCTTCTAATCCGATGTGCCTTATATGTGGATCAATATTGGTTAATCATGGCATGGCGTTCCATTTAGCTCATTTCTATCTTGTGGATGCATAACGCAAAGCCAACCACCACTACTACTACTACTACTATGACTACTGATATTGCGCCTTATAGTGCAGCGCGCCCTATACATAAAAACTGTTTTAAAATAGGCCAATAATTGAAGGTGGCCTTATACTCCGATGCGCCTTATAGTGCAGAAAATATGGTAAATGTGTATTTTCGCATGCAGTGCATCCTATAGAGAATGATTCACCCTGGACTCCACTGTTGTACGATGCTGCCTCAAGTTTTTCATTACAATATTAATGAATTAGAAGAATCTTTGTGTCATGTTTGTCCTCCTACAGAAACCATATTAAAACTAAAAAAAATATGTTTCCCTACACTGTCTTTTTTATTTCCGAACATTTTTTAAATAAGCTCCAGGGAGCCACTAGGCCAACGCTATGCGGCTCTAAATCTGCTGGTTGCTGACCCCCGACTTAAGGCAAAACTTGGTAGGTTTTTAGTTTTGGTCTATTTTAGCGACGCCGGTGGACAAACGCGGTAGTGTTTTGCATTATGGAAAACTGCGTTTCCCATGAGGGTCAGCGCTGCGGTTCCCATGAGGACCCGCACAGTGTTGTAAAATCATCAATCAATCAAAAATCAATCTCCCGGTTGCCTGCAGATGGATTAAACAACATTTCTGTTTCCAGCGGCTGTGTAAAGGATGAATACTAATAAGGTAATGAATCCAATTGTGGCTTAACAATAGCATATGACGGCTAACAACTGTGTGGCTTAGTGTGGCTGAGTTATGCTTCTGCGGCAGACCCACGCCGTCAAGGCAAACCCAATTTACGACCCCCCACCGTAGCCTGACGTGCACCGCCACAAAATCCTGACTAGGAGTCAAGTCAACGCGTGGGGACGTGATGCAAATGGACTGTGATTGGTCCGCTCAGACTGTTGTTCAGCGCGAGATCACCGCATTTTCAAATATTGTTATGCTACACACAAAAATGGACCTGGCCTACGAGAGTATCATCGAAGAGGTCCGTAAGTACGACAACCTCTACAATGTCTCGTCAAGAAATTATAAAGATTGCAAAATGGCTAGCACTTCTTAGAAGGAGACTGCTGACAATACGGGGCTGGAGGTCAGCGAATACATTAAAAAATGTAAGAACCTGAAAGAGACAAGTATGTGTGTGTTCGGAAGCGAATGGCCACACGAAGCGGTGACCCAGCCGGCCAAAAACTGCCTGCTTTTTATCACTTTGACGTATTTTTGGTTAGGGCACTTTATCATTTATTGTGTACATATGTTTGCTGTGAGTCTTTGACTTATTTACGTGTCACACTTCAAGTATATGAAGAATAAAGCACAGATTTGGTGTCAAAAGAGTTGTTTTGATCTTTAATTTTCAACAACAGACAGTTCAGACACTTAATACATCATCACTGTTTGAGAGTGCCTCGGTGCTTTTATGATAAGTTGTTTACCATCCAGGCTTCCGCAGTTTGGGACGTTCCATGGCCGCCAGAAATCTGCTATGGCTTCCCACGCCACGGCAAAGAAATCGGACAAAACGCTGGACAACGCAGCTTGCTGGCTTCCACCCAATGCTATAATTCGCAATGTGACTGCCAGTCTCTGTGCTGCATCAACAGTCGTACAGACCACCTCCGCAACAGTCTTCTGCGTCGCCTGCGCCTCAACATTTGTATGATCAACATTTCTTGTTCAATCTTGATGAGCTGAAGATCCACATTGAAGCGTTCCATCTCCGTTGCCATTGTTGTCTAACCGGAAGAAAACTCGACAAAGTCCCCCAAAATCACACAAACACAACGCAACACCCCTGTAGTGGCTTGGCGGTGAATTACAGAGCAACGTATATCCTTGCCGCAGAACTATCCAATGCTCATTGACGTCGTAGGGTTTACATCGGCGCTACGCTGTCACCGCAAAGCAAATACAAAACTCAGGCTTACCCCCCCAACCCCCCACCCCATCCAAACTCTGAGGAGTTCAGTTGATTCTCGTAGTATTCCAACTTTAATCTCGTAATATTATGACTTTATGCCCGTAGTCCTATTTATTGTCTTTCTTCGTTTGGCCTTACCAATGTTTGAATTCACATAAGCTCATTAACTTTGTTTCATGACAGTTGGACACTCTAACAGATATTTTCTATATCCATTATCTTCATGGGAAACAGTAGGATAGAACAAATCTGTTGTGTGTCCCGGAACAGATTGTGGTCGAGCAGCGCTCCTTCCACTTAGCGTCCACTTGAAAGGGAGGGACGAGTCCTCCCAAGGGTTGCTCAGAGCTGTGTGTGCTGTCTCTCACAATATCATGTTTTGTCACAAGTCACAGCATCCGGAGGAGTGCCTTCTTCTCCTGCTTTCATGTTTTATTTAAAATAGCACCAATGCTCAGAGTGCTGCTAAATCACTCAACGTGATCTGTCGTAGCATTGCCTCTTCCTCTAGTTCCTCTCTTTGTGTTTGATCATCTGTCTGCCCTATGTGGAGATGAGCATGCGTTTTTGAGAGTTTAATTTCAATGTGACATCAGTCAAAATGTGTAATCCTCACAAAGCAGTTTGGTGCGGATTAGCTCTGAATAAGGCAGCAGTTGTAGGTGCATTTAAAGCCCTGTAATGAACTTTGTAAAGAGATACGTTTTGGTGTTGTTATTTGAGGGAAAACACAGCCACTTGCTAAACTGGCTCAACTGGAACGACTGCAGTTTTCTTGTGTCTGAATAGACTCATTTTACAGAATGTGACCGCGGTGTCCGCTCCCAGTGTCAGTCAATGACGCCACAGTAGGGCTACTAAAAAAGATTATTTCTAATCAGTGTGTATAAATTCATTAGTTAACCGTTCATATTCAGGAAATTAGAAAATATTTACAACAGTTTACAACAGTGCCTTTTTCTTAAAAAAATAGTTATAAATTTGAATAAAGATAAATACGAGCATATTTACTGTTTTTTCCCCAGTTTAATTCATTTAATATTTTCAAATCAAATTTAAACAAAAAAAAAAACTGAAAAAAGAAAAGATAAGTTTTTAAACGTTTTACAAATTTAGATATTCATCAAGAAATTTAAATGAAGATCCAATTTGTTTAATATATATTTTAAGATTAACTTACAAAAATAAATTATTATAATGCTAGTTTACTATTTTTTACCCTTTATAAAAAAAAAAAAAAAAAAATGTAAAAAAAATATTTTTAATTTTTAAAAAAAATAGATGAAAAGGAGATTTTTGTTGTTTTTTTTTTTTTTGCATTTTAAAAAATGTAAAAGTTAATGAACACTTAAAATGATTAAATTATGGAAATAAAAAATGTTTCAGAAATTAAAAAAAAAAATCCAAATGATAAAAAAATAATTACAAATTAAATTTTAAATAAAAAATATTTGCCTTTTCTTTTTTATCGAATGATCACTGACAGCCATTTCCAGTCCAAATGGTTTGAACGTCTATCACCGTCAATGGTAGCAGATGACTTACGAGGCTAAAAAAAAAATAGTATTTGGACAAGTCAGAGGTCAACAATGTCTCTAAATGAATAATCACTTATGAAATCAGTTCATGACTTATTTGAATAAAGATTATGTGTCATTTGGCAGCCCTACTCCATCCACTGTGACGCATTAATGGTCGTCAGTGTGCTGACCTACTCAGTTCTGACTCCCTGAAAGCCCGGCAAATGTAATTCAGGAGCAAAATGTATGCAGAGCAGCAGGCGGCCTCTTCACCACATTCCTTTTTTAAACATCCACCCATAAAGCAACTTTGCTATTCTTCCACCCACAGTTTGCGCCGCCCGGTCCTGCTCTGCCAGTAGATTGAATTCTATAAATATTTTACGTTTGATAAATAAATGAAACAACCTCTTTTCCTACTTCTGGGTAGCGTCACTCCCATACCTACGCTTGCTTTGCAAGAACTTAGTACGGCGACCTCAAATAAGGGTTAACACAAGATTGCTTCAAGATTATTGATCTTTTTTAACCACAGTGTCCTGTCTTTCAAAATGTGGACCTCCATTAATGACCCCTTCCAGCCTGTTGTGTCCCACTCACAGGCTCACATGGGACATAAGCTATTTACTGCTGTCTTGTGCAGCTGCAGCACTCTAGGTCATGTGACGTTGCACTTCGCTGTCGTGTGGATGTGCTTAGGTAACTCATGCTAACAAAAAAAAAAAAAAAACATCCGCAGCCGCACAACTGAGAGGTGGGGCTTCATCCCTCTATACCTAGTGTGTCAAACTCATCTTTGTTGCAGGCCACTTAGTAGTTATGATTTCCTTTAAGGGACACTAAAGTCTTCCAACTAGGGACACCACAATTTATCAACTAATCGACAGTTTCTCAACAATTATCAAATGAATCGACATTGTTTAGACATTGTCGACCTCTAAAAGTTACCAAAATCCTCTTTTATGAGCATTTTAATAACAAATATTTTCATATATACCGTAGTTTTTATTTTTATTTTATTTTTAAAAAGAGGAAACATTTGCAAATGTTATTTTTTTGTTTAATTTTTTGGGGGGCTTTGTAATTACTAACTTTAAAAAATATTGTGTTTTAATGTCGTTTTTTTACTTTTTTAAATTTTGCATTTATGTACATTTTTCATTAAAAAAAGACATACACGTCATAGTCTTTATTTATTTTTTTTATTTCTTAATGAGAACAGTAAATATTATATGTATTTTAAATACATTATTTTAATTTAGAATTCTCATATTCTTTTCATTTTTAGGTGGCTAATTCAAAAGGGAACAATCTGGAAATATTCTCATCTTATTTTTACATTGCTATTTGTTTATGTTTTAATTTTATTTTTGATTTATTTACATTTATTCATTAAAATATTAAAATGTTGCTAAATTTTCTTTATTTTTATCTGCTAAAAAGAGTAAATATTCTCTTTTTTTTGTTTTTACATATATTTTAAAAATTGTGTTTTAATGTCGTTTTTTACATTTTTTATTTTTGCATATATGTACATTTTACATTAAAAAAAGACATACACGTCATAAATAGTCTTTATTTTTTTTATTTCTTAATGAGAAACAACAGTAAATATTATATGTATTTTAAATAGATTTTTAAAATTTAGAATTCTCATATCCTTTTCATTTTTAGGTGGCTAATTCAAGAGGGAACAATCTGGAAATATTCTCATCTTATTTTTACATTGCGATTTGTTTATGTTTTAATTTTATTTTTGATTTATTTAGATTTATTCACTAAAATATTAAAATGTTGCTAAATCTTTATTTTTATTTGCTAAAAAGAGTAAATATTCTCTTTTTTTGTTTTTACATATATTTTTTTAATTTATTCATTTAATACTGTAAATATTCTTGGTTTTTAAACTTTAAATTCAAAAAATTTGGAAAGAGTATTCTCTTTTTTGGTCTAAAATTTTTAGTTTTTAGGGAAACGGCAGGGGTGGGGGGGACCTGAAAAAATTGTTTTTAATTTTAAAATCTGTCATGTAAGTTTTAAATAAGTGTAATAAGTATAATAAAAAGTAAATATTCCCTGCACACGTATATTCGTTCATCCTTACTCCTTAACAAAGGATGACAGAATCTTAATTTAGCGAGAAACATGAAGTGGAAGCACATGATTTACTTTCGCAGGGCACACAAAATGACACGGTCGGCTGGATCTGGCCCCGGAGCCTTGAGTTTGACGCCGATACGGCTAAACTACACCTGAGCCGGTTTTGGGCTCCCTGTTGCGTGGAATTCTCTTGCGTTGACTGCAAGAAACGACAACAGCGCAAGTGTTTTAGAATGCAAATGCTCCAGCAGCTGTTTGAGTTGGAGATGTGCATTAGGGAAACTAAAAATAGGACGCACACACCTCTGAGACAGCTGCTTCTCCTCTGGATTTTGCATTTCTCTCTCTCTCTACCCTGCACCTCTCTGAGTGCTTATTGTTACCGCTTCTTTTTTTCTCTCCTGCAACTTTTTTCCCGCTTGTGTGTGTCTAGCCAGTCCTCTCCTGGTATAAAAAGCTTGAAACACGATACCACTTCCCTTCGCTGTGGTCCATTATTGAGCCTGATGAGAGACCAGGGCACTCAAACACACAAAATGGGAAGTCTCTCTCCCACGGCTCCAAGATCAAATTATTTAAGAGGCCCACAGAAGTTAATCTTGAACTCACAGAAAGATGATCTGTTTTCAGCGTGACTTCATGACTTGTATGATAACAAATTCTAATTAAAAAATTGACTAAATCAAGCTTGCCTTTTGAACAGCCTATCTTGATTTTCTATTCTTTCTGAAGCAAGCAATTTGCTTACATTTTAAAATAGCATATTTTAAAAACTTGTCTACCGTAATTTTCGGACTATAAGGCGCACTTGACTATAAGCCGCCACCCGTTAAATTTGACACAAAAAAGGCATTTGTTCATAGATAAGCCACACTAGACTATAAACCACAGCTGTCCTCACTGTATTATGGGATATTTACACAAATATATATTAACCGGTAACACTTTATTTGACAGCGGCATCGTAAGACTGTCATAAGACCAAATGAACCACCATGGAGCTTTGACCCAATTGGCTGCAAAGCTTCATTGCTTCAAGAAGCTTCATTTGGCCATCACTGCTCCACCTGCTGTCAACGCTGTTATCGTCCAACATGCCTCCTAGCATGCATTGCAGCGCAACAGATGTAAATAACAATAAAAAATTTTGTTCTGTGCTAATTATTTCTTCAGTTACTGGTCCAGTTGTTTCAATAATTGCTAGTTATGGTTTTTGGTAACACGTTATTTGACAGTGGCGCCATAAGACTATCATAATTATGACATGACACCGCCATGAGCATTAATGAATGTTTATGACAGCTGTCATTTTGTGTCATCCGGCAAATGATCTCACTTTTTAATACAAGTAAAAGATCCGGGCTTCACATAAATGGAGTTAGGGACATACAGTAATTTTCTGGGTGACACTTAATGAAATCTATCATAAGCATGCATTGCAGCGCTACAGATGTAAATAACAATCAAAAATTGTGTTCTGTGCTAATTATTTCTTCAGTTACTGGTCCAGTTGTTTCAATAATTGCTAGTTATGGTATTTGGTAACACGTTATTTGACAGTGGCGCCATAAGACTATCATAATTATGACATGACACTGCCATGAGCATTAATGAATGTTTAGGGACATACAATAATTTTCTGGGTGACACTTAATGAAATCTCTCATAAGCATTCATTAATGCCCATGATAGTGTCATTTCATAATTATGGCGGATTAATGGCAGTCTTATGACGCCGCTGTCAAATGTTACCTATTAACCCAAATAAATAAACAAATAAGCTGCACTGCACTATAAGTCGCAGGATTCAGAATGAGGAAAAAAGCCAGCTAAAGCAAATCATGTGCTTCCACCTCATATTCCTCTCTAAACAAAGGGTGTCCAAACTACAACTGCCAACTGTGGTCCATAGTTATGATGAAATTATAAAAATATCATTGAATATGGTTAGGGTAGGTGTTTTTGGTGATGTGTAGTGTTTGAAATGTTGAAAGGTACTGTTGAAGAGCAGTCACTGGCTCTCGACTACAGTTTGCCAAAATGCATGTGGAAGACTCCGTGCTCAAGTGAAAGAAGATTCTTTGATCTGATGAGACCAAAGTGAGCTTTTTAGCCATCAGACAAGATGATATGTTTGGCGGAAACCAAACGCTGCACATCACCGAAAACACACCATCCCCACTGTGAAGCATCCTGCTGTGGCGATATTTCTCAGCAGCTGGACCTAGAAAGTTTGTAAAGATAACGGCAGAATAAATGCTGCAAAATACAACACCAAAATCCTGGGGGACAATCTTCTTCAGTCTGCAGGAGAACTACAGCTTGGGAGAAGATTTGTTTGCCAGCAAGACAATGATCCAAAGCATAATGCAAAAGCTCACCATGAATGGTTAAAAAAAACAACAACAACAACAACCAGGTAAATATTTCAAAGCCTAGACCTCATTCCAATATAGAATTTGTGGATGGACTTGAAAAGGTCTGTTAATGCCCGATCCCTGCGCAGCCATGCAAGTTGAGCAGTTTTGCAAAGAAAATGAAATAAAATTGCAGATGTAAAAGTTTGATTGAGACTTATCCACACAGACTTTTGTAGGAATATATTTCCATTTATTCACAATAATCATATGTGGACATTGCATTCTCCATCATAAGACAGTATATGCCATTGAAAAGCAGCACATCTGGAAAATAATAGCTAGTCCTAGCAGATGGGGGTTCACAATGCACATTCCAAGTAATTTTGACCCTGCCCCCAAGTGAGAGGGAAGAAAAAGACTCCAAGCAGAGAGGCCGGGGCACTTTTTGTCTTTTGTCTACTGGTACCAAGATGTCTTGTCTGTATTTGTTTGTCTTTCCGTGTAAATTCTTTGTTCTTTTTTATTTCCGAATTCTATGTCGTCATCTCCTGTTTTTTATAAGAATAAAACAACCTGCAACAAGGATAAATCGACTATTTTCCTTCACTTTGATGGCAGCCAAAGGTGCATCTGTAAAATTCTGACTTGAAGGGGTTGAATAATTATGCAAACAATTATTTTCATTTCTATATTTTTATGTCATTGACATTACTCTTTGATATTATTTAAAAAAAAAAAAAAAAAAAAAAAAAACATGATTTTTTTTTTTTTTTTTTTAACCTGTCCTGTTCATCTGTTTGACATGGAGAATGGAAGTCTAAGTGTCCGGTTGGTCTGAACAGTTTTAATGTTTCACATTGAGAGTATGACATATTCCCATTGTGATCATTCAATATACCTCATTTATTACGAGAAAGTAGCGAACAGCAAGGAGTTATGGGGGACAGAAGAAAGGGAAAAAAAAGAAAACACAACAACAAGAAATACATTGAACGCCTAAACTAACTATGAATGTGTTGGTACTATCGTCAGCTAGATGTTTTTCCGGTTGACACCATGTGGGGGACCTGCTGACCAGGGAAAGAAGGAGACGGGTATGGGGGAGTATATAGGCTAAGTGATTAGAAGGGGGTGGAGTGTACACAAATCCGCCCTGTGATCTAGAAAACAGTAATCTTGTGAATCCTTTGTGAGTGTAAGCCTTTCGGCAACCTACGCCGCCACATCGCCAATCCCGGCTCCGGGGCCCCCCACCCGAGTGCGCCCAATCACATCCAGCCGCGAGCGATCCTAAACACGCAACAGCCACGCAGACGAGCAGAGACGCTACATGTGTGGGGATGGCAGTGCTATGTATGCATTAAAGTAAGAGATCTCTGCTTGGGGCAGTAGGACTGCTGCATGGAATTTCTAGCCAGCCTCCCGTCCCACCGCCCTTTGTGTGACCATGATTGATTTATGATTGCAATAAAACACGAAAACATCCAAGGGGGCGAGTACTTTATATTATGCTCTGTATATATAAAAAATATGATCTAATATGATAAAGAGAGTTAGCTTGGCTGTGATCTTCATGACTTTTTTTCTGTCAAACATTTTCTTTTTGCCCGGCAAAGTTTATATCAGTAATGTAGATATTAATATCCATATACTTTGTAGTATTTTTTTGGTTGTAACCCTTAACCTATTCACTGCCACTGAACGATCGCTGCCAGCCCTCGCAGTGTTTGACGTCTGTGGGCCATCGGTGGCACCATTGAGTTAATACTAAAAAAATACATTTTCCTTTTAAAAAAATATAAGAACTATATTTACTTTTACAATTATTTTTTCCCATAAGTATATTAGTTCTAATCATATAATTTGTCATGTCTTATATATATATATATATATATATATATATATATATATATATATATATATATATATATATATATATATATATATATATATATATATATATATATACTGGACTGTCTCAGAAAATTAGCATACACAATATTCTAATTTTTTGAGACAGTCCTGTGTATATATACAGGACTGTCTCAGGAAATTAGAATACACAATATTCTAATTTCCTGACTGTCTCAGGAAATTAGAATACACAATATTCTAATTTCCTGAGACAGTCCTGTATATAAACACAGGACTGTCTCAAAAAATTAGAATATTGTGTATTCTAATTTTCTGAGACAGTCCAGTATATTAGGGTTGTCAAACCAATTTTTAATTGAGTTAATTACAGCTTACAAATTAATTAATCGTAATTAATCGCAATTCAAACCATCTATAAAATATGCCATATTTTTCTGTAAATTATTGTTGGAATGGAAAGATATGACACAAGATGGATATATACATTCAACATACGGTACATAAGGACTGTATTTGT
Source organism: Corythoichthys intestinalis (assembly GCF_030265065.1). Lineage (NCBI taxonomy): Eukaryota > Metazoa > Chordata > Actinopteri > Syngnathiformes > Syngnathidae > Corythoichthys > Corythoichthys intestinalis. The sequence continues at coordinate 41,659,527 of NC_080405.1, read as the reverse complement.
TTATTATAACAATAAATGAACAAGATGGCATTAAAATTATTAACATTCTGTTAAAGCGATCCATGGACAGAAAGACTTGTAGTTCTTAAAAGAAAAATGTTAGTACAAGTTATAGAAATGTTATACTAAAACCCCTCTTAATGTTTTCGTCTTAATAAAATTTGTAAAATTTTCAATCAAAAAAATAAACTAGTAGCCCGCCATTGTTGATGTCAATAATTACTTACACAATGCTCATGGGTGCTGAAGCCTATAAAATCAGTCGCACCCAAGCGCCAGCAGAGGGCGGGAAAACCTAATAAAACACAACAAGTGAGCGTTTCACTGTACTGTCATTTAAATCTGTCTGAGCGGGGCATCTGCGTTAATTGCGTCAAATATTTTAACGTGATTAATTAAAAAAAAAAAATGAACGCCCGTTAACGCGATAATTTTGACAGCCCTAAAATATATACATATATATATATATTGTCCAATCCTTGTATTTGTTAATCAGACTATCTTTTTCTATTTTTAAGAAATAGTGATTAGAAATAGTGAAAAAAATTGACAGAGAAAAACAGATCAGTTTTGTTTTCCGCTACCAAAGGTTGGTTAAAAGCAGCTGTCAGACATAAAAAATTGTGTTTCCCATTCGCGTTTTCCAATTAGTTGATGACTAACAATGAGTTGAAATTTATGTCAATTTAAAGCATTGTTAAAAAACTTTAAAATAAAGTGGGTAAAAAAAAGTTACAAAAAAATGGGAAACAAAATCAGTGGTAACCAAGAAAGTTAGGGAAAAAGCAATGTGCATTCTGTGGCCTGTCATATTATTCGTGTTGCACCGATACCATTTTGTGGCTCCCGAAACAGATTCCAACACTGGCTGAGTGGTATCAGCGGATGCCTATACTATACTAATACCACGTTTTTGGAAAAAATATTAAATTACTGCATACTCACATGAATGTAAGGTAACTGCTATCGTGTCTTGGTCAGACATTGAGTTCATTCGCTTCCAACCCTCCCACTTCAAATGGACTGAACTTCTACTAGTAATAAACCCATTGGTGGAAGGGTGCTTCTTGGCCAGAGGAAGAACAAATTGATTTTTTAACTCATTAGCTGCCATTGATGTCTACTATTGATAATGTGCTGGTCGTTGCCCAAACTCCCCTCTACCTTTACTTTTACTTTGGTAACACTTTGTGTTTTGACTTGTGGCCTTAGTTCAGTACTTCTCAAATAGTGGGGCGCGCCCCCCCAGGGGGGCGCAGAGCGATGCCAGGGGTGGCGCGTGTGACCTCGGGAACATGCTTTTTTTGTTTGTTTTTTTGCCGTACTAGAATAAAGTGTACTTGCACATCCACTCAGTGGGTGGCAGTGGCGCTCTCATTTTCAAAGTGCGCGCAGTATTTTTGAAGTAAGCAAGAGCACACGGAAGAGACTCATGAATAGCTGGAGAGCTGTGCGCCGTTTTCGAAAGCCGTTTTCCGGCCGGACTCACACAGCGACCCGCTGTCCTCTTCGGTTCTCAAGTGCCCGCCCGAGAAGTGCCATTTTCGGCTTGGGATCGTCACGACGACCGCCCTCGCCTACGGTTCTCCCTTGGCCGCCGAGAAAGCGCTTTTTTCGGGCCGTTTACCTTTTGGCTTTGATATTTAATACAGTGGTAGACGAGGAAAGACCACTGTTTACTGTCTCTAAAAATGATTATAGCAGACAGCCTGAAGCCAAATCAATTAAGACGCCACTTAAAGACATTAGACCCCAATCTCATTGATAAGCCGCTTGGTTGTTTTTCAGCGAAAACGTGCCGAATATTGCCAACAATCGTCCCGCTTTGTCAGTGTTATATCAGTAAACCAACCAGTGAGCACTGTTAGCATGCTCAGTGCAATATAACGCCACATCATTGCAAACTGGAGGTGATACTGGGAGCAGCGAAAATAAAAACTGTCCCTCTGTCCAAAAACACTTTTTTCTTCTATTCAGTTTTGTTTTTTCGGTCAAATTTTTTGGCATATTGTCTTCATGAGTTAATGTTTCTAATCAATTTGAATTTGTTATTATTTACTGATTTTATTTTTCAGTATCAAATGGTCAAAAATGTACCTTGAGTGTGTTTTTACAGTTTGGATGTGACTTTTTTTTTTTTTTTTTTTTCAGGCAAATTGATGCGCGTTAAGTCTTTTCTATTACAAACGAAACAATGTTAATAAAGTTATACTTTATAAGTTGATCTGTTATTTTCTCTAATAGAAAAAAGAGGATACAATGTGAGGCAGAGGCATACTTATAATAGTAATATTATAGACAAATGATACTATTTACAGTGGCGGCAGAGTTTGGGGGGGCGCGAAACATTTACGTCTTCCTTGGGGGGGCGTAACAGAAAATAATTGAGAAGCACTGCCTTAGTTCAACCTTGGCAGGCTGGGTGTGGTGTACCTGGGAGTGCACCCATAGGCGGAGTTTGACTTTTGGGGCAGGGGGTAGGGCACAACATGTTGATGACCCCAAAATGCAGTATCAGCAATATAATTAATGTACAAGAATATTTATTATAATAAGTTGAAAATGAGCGTTTTTATGTTTCCCATCATTCTTGAGGGGAATTCTAAATCGGGCTGCTTAGGACAGCTATACTTTTCGCCAAGATCGTCATCCATTGAATATGGTACGCCCGCCGGTGTCGTGCCAATGTAGTTACCCCTGTCAAAAATGGTATCACCTGGGTGGAGCCATATGGAGGTAGATTTGTGTCTTCATTATTCGATCCAAAAAAAAAAAAAAAAAAGTTCAGTCAAAATCTATATTTGCAATTAGAAAAAAAGTCACTTCAATAAATTTGAAACAAACAAACAAACAAAAAAAGATGTATTTGAAAGCTATTTTTTTTTTTTTTTTTAATGAAGTCAATTTTTTTTTGTTGAAGCAACTTTTTTGGCTGAAGTAATGTTTTGCGTTTGGGCCACATTTTGGCTAGGACATTTGTGTCTTTATTATTCAAATAAAAAAATTAGTTGCTTCAAACAAAAAATATATATTTTCAAAAGAAAAATCACTTCAAAAAAAAGAAAAAGAAAAATTTCAATCATAGAAAAAAAGTTTTTGAATGCAAAAAAATATTTGAGACAAATATTTGCATTTGAACACTTAATTTCTCATGAAAAAAAATTATTTGATTTTAGCCATCCTTTTGTGTGACATTTGTGTCTAAATCATCCAATCCCCCAAAAAGTTGCTTCAATAAAAAAAAAAAAAAATCAAACAAAGAAAAAAATTATTTTTAAAATACAATTTTTTGCCCTCCCCTAATTTTTATTTATTTTTTTGTAAAAAAATATGCAAAGCAAATGACCGTCTGTGCTTGTCACATGATCTGTTCGAAAAATCATTTTGACTCATTATAAAATTTTTTTTTTTGTTCATTTCATTCATTTTTGTTGTTTGTTTTATTGCTTTACAACTTTTATTTACGTAGGAAAGTCAATTACATGTAATGACACTTTTCGGCCAAAAGAGGGGGCCTGCACCCCCTGGACCCCCCTTAAACTCAGCTTATGAGTGCACCTGCAGTCCGTCAGTAATCATCACTGCTTTTAAGTAGTGGCTTGGGCAGCAAGCAGGTGTCAGATGATTCTGTCAGTCACCATTGGACACCCACTCACCTAAGACACCTGTTTTGAAGAAGCTACCTGCCAGAGTCATCTACTGACACATCACCCCGGCTAGCCACCGAAAACTTAGTCTTTGTTTAATAGAAATTACTTCGATATCCATCTGCTTCATGGTCCCACTGTGGTCCGCATTGGCTTCGCCTACCCTGCCCTAACAGATGAACTCATTTAAAATTCACGATACTCATATCAGTGCAACACTCATTATCATTTATCGTGAATTTATTCCTCTCAGTCCATCTTCACAAGTGTGCCGGAAAGGATTAAGGTGACACCAAATGCCATCCAGAGGCCAGATCATAACTCCATGGCCATAATCCGTAGAGATCACAAAAACCAACACGTCACCAGAGCCCTGCAAAGCTTTACATAGTCACCAAAGGCTTTTTTCAGCTAATGCGTACGCCGCTGCTTGCTCCCGATCAGACATTTTCTGTGTTCCTTTTAAAATTGTGCAGCTGGGGCATAAATTTCTAATCATCACTTCGATGTTATTCCGTTTCAAATCAGAGAAAATAAGAGCAATTGTCTGTTTCTGCATTATCCAGGTCATCCAGGTCACTTCCTTCACTCCGACCTTGGCATGTCATTCCTTGAATGCGGACTTTGCAAGCCAGATGTTGATATGTCCTCCGGTAAGATGGAATTGTTTGTATGGCATTAAAACAAATGACAGGCATACAGGCTGAGCTATGGAGATGAGAACAGATGGAATCAGTGTTACACGTGAGGCTAAGCCTTACTCCCGCCCTGTAAGAGGCTTCTGCATTCAAAGCAAAGAATCTCATGGCTCTGGATGATAATGGACCGCAGGGCCCTGTCCATAATGTTGACTAATTACCAGCATCTTTGTTGAGTCATTATTTGGCAGACAGCCAGTGATTTGACATCCAAATCAAACCCAATCACCCCAACATTCGGGGCAGGATTATGTTTTTTCTCCCGTTTGTTGCCATGGCAATCAAATCCATCCCATCCATGCGTTTCCAGTTGTGGTGAAGGATTAGATGAGGATGTCAGACATCTGTGTCAAATCCCTCTCTAGCTGATTTCAGTCGTTTTGTCATGTTCTTGGATGACTGATGACAGGCTGATACTTCTATAAGAAGTCATTTCCTACTTTTCCGCTCGTTTTAATGATTTTGCTCTCCTTTGCGTCCTAGTTTACTGCCTGAGGTACTCTGGCCTTTGAGGTAAATACCATTTGCTTTGTGGCTGAATGGTTGAATAATGGCGTGAAGTATGCGCTGAATGAGAAGCCGAGGCCAGAAACTGGAGTAATCTGGCCCCTCTGACATGGACCGATGGGGATTAATGAGCGGGAAAGCGAGTCAACATTTACAATTTTATAGAAAGAGGGACAACATGTTGGGTTTGGCGGTGTTCTCACAACAGCCGCTGCTTTATGAAGACATGGGTGATGACTGTGACAACTGCTTGTAAAAATTACAACGTTATATCTTGGCACTGATCCAATGAAAACAGTAGATACAAATAACACACTTAGAAAATTGTGGTTCAGTCACTCATTCATTTTCTGGTCGAGTAAACCTGTCAAATTTGAGGCAAACTAAACTCACCAGAAATTTTTAAGCATGAACAACAACATTCAGCGCTGGCCTGAAATGGATAATATATTTGCAGTGCCGCATCCGGTAACGGTATTATTGACAAGTTACACTTATGATTCAACTTCTTCAACAGATCTGCAATCAGAAAGAAAAATATTTTGCCATGCTGTAATTTTACGATACCGCTCCAGACACAGTTAGTGAGCCGTTTTACAAAAGCTGCAAAGTCTACACTGAAACCAACACGTTTGTTGGAATGATACATGACAAAAAAAAGATTGGGGGGAGGGACATGTACACCCTTGTACAGTTAAATATGCGCTCATTCTAAACAGGATAAAAATCAAACTGTAACTTGCTAGTTAGCATGCGCTTCATGTTAAAAATCTCAAAATAACGTACTGTAACATAGCGAAAGAAGACTGCCTTAGTTTTGCCAATACAGTGACCCCTTGTTTTTCGCGGTTAATGGGGAACTCAAGAACTCATCGCAATCAGTGAAAAACTGCGAAATAGCGCCCCCCCCCCCAATTTTTTTGTTTTTGTTTTGTTCAATGTAGTCAGATTTATCATTGGTCAGATTTGTCATTGGAAAGATATGACATGTTTTTTCACCTTTTTCCCCAAAGCATAAAAAAAAACAACTATTATGTTTGTGTGTGTGTGTGTATATATATGTATATATTAGGGCTGTCAAAATTATCGCGTTAACGGGCAGTAATTAATTTTTAAAATTAATTACGTTAAAATATTTGACGCAATTAACGCACAGATGCCCCGCTCAAACAGATTAAAATGACAGCACAGTGAAATGTGTACTTGTTGTGTTTTTCGGAGTTTTGTCGCCCTCTGCTGGCGCTTGGGTGCGACTGATTTTATAGGCTTCAGCACCCATCAGCATTGTGTAAGTAATTATTGACATCAACAATGGCGGGCTACTAGTTTATTTTTTGATTGAAAGTTTTACAAATTTTATTAAAACGAAAACATTAAGAGGGGTTTTAATATAAAATTTTTATAACTTGTACTAACTTTTATCTTTTAAGAGCTACAAGTCTTTCTATCCATGGATCGCTTTAACAGAATATTAATAATGGAAATGCCATCTTGTTGTGATTTATTGTTATAATAAACAAATACAGTACTCATGTACCGTATGTTGAATGTATATATCCATCTTGTGTCTTATCTTTCCATTCCAACAATAATTTACAGAAAAATATGGCATATTTGATAGATGTTTGAATTGCGATTAATTGCGATTAATTAATTTTAAGCTGTAATTAACTCGATTAAAAATTGTAATCGTTTGACACCCCTAATATATATATATATATGTATACTGTATGGTGGAAAACACACACAAGGCTGAAAAAGCAGTTTCTGCTCTTCCACCCCTCTGTAAAATAAACTGCTGTATTTTAAGCCAAAGGAACTGTTGTGTTTGATAGAACAATATGTCTATATTAAGCCCCCGAACTATTTTTAAGTTGTCCGTTTTACCCTGGAAACCCCTGTTTACAGACGTCGCGGAACCGCTTTTGTTTCAACCTTACCATAAAAAGAAGCTAAGTAATCGTATTTATTATTCGAAATGTCTGTCATTTTTAGCTTAGAATCATTAATTGATGTCTAATAAATACTTTAACACAAAAAAACGACTTTAAAAAATTATTCACTTGCATAGTTTTAACTTTTAAACAAATTACGTCACAATGTAAAAAGTCACGGATATCTACTTCACAACTATCGCTTAATTGTATTTTTTTCGTTACTGTCGCATTTTCCCCAATATTTTAAATGATAAATAATGGATCCAAGCAAAAAAAAAAAAAAATTGAAAAAAAATGTTTTAAAGGGTAAATATACGAAAATGAAAACATCGACCACCCCTTGATGTCTGCGATTTCTGCATCGCGACGCTTGTTATATTACTATGTTTCACTCGTAAAATCCCCCCGAAATCCGGCTGTGGCCATTCACAGCTGTGTCTTGACACTCGGTGATACATGCTACATGGAGTTTTTGGATCGAAAAGAGGTAAGTACGTGATAATATCTCATTAAAATAATGCCGTCTTTAATTATGCTCTCGTATGCTCTCACCTCCAGTTAGGTTTTTTTTTTTTTTTTTTTTTTCTAAAAATGCCCTCCTGTTCAAAATTTTTCTTCCTCTAGAAAATTAAGATTTTAAGCTTTCCATTGATGTATCACACATGCATATCGGACAATTTTGAAAACTGGCCAAATTGGGAGTCCCAGAACTTCAAGTCACCTGAGTGTTTTCCGCCATATATATATATATATATATATATATATATATATATTTTTTTTTTTTTGATAAAACGTTTTTAAGCATTTCAAATTTAATAATTATGATGAAGTTTTAAACATGTTACTGTCCCACCAAATTATTTTTAAACAAGGAAAAGAAGTAAACGCCCAATCCATTTCATAAAAATTTAAAAAAATGCTTGTCCTTATTAAACGCTTCATTGAGTGTGTCCACTCAAATCCGCTCAAGCTGCTCACTTACACACAATGAGTTGCCACATCAACTGTTTAACAAGCTAAACGATGTTGACGCATGTGGCGCTTTAAAGTCTTAGCTTACAAGCGGCAATATCTGGCAATATCAAACCTTGACTGTTTGTCAATCATCATTAACTTAAATAGGCAACTCCAGTGCACTGCCTGACCAAGAAAAGCACAGAGTGAGCGTGAGAGACTATGCGATCGGATTGGGACGGCTCAGGGCCGGCCCAGGCCATTTGGGGGCCCTAAGCAAAATAATGCAAAGGGGCCCATATTTTTGGCCCACCATTTCGTCACAGTGTACTGTGAAACCCATACATGCAATCCAACCCATACGTCCATATTTTGTATATTAATCAGATTTTGTTGCACTGCATACTTCAAACTTCTCACCCCAAATGATTGTCAGTACTTACAGTAGATAGCGCCAAACCTTTTTCTAAAAGAGGTTAAGGAAGAATTTGTATTTTTTTAAGCTTGTAATCAAGTATCAAAACTCAAATAAAGCAAACTGTAGTCAACAAAATAAATTATGAATTAAACAATTGCCAGAATACTGCAAATATTTATTTTTTTTTAATTGAAAAATAATCCGCCCTGGTCTGAGGGCGCGAAGTTTGAAGCGTGAAGTAGCGAGGCATCAATGTAGTATGATAATTCAGAATTTCAGCAAATTCAGGTCAGGGGGGATGGAGATATGACCTCTTGAACAAATTTCACCCCATTTTTGAATTTCAAATGTCCGTATCTCAGCATTTCATTCTGAAATTACTGTAGCTGGACTGGGAAAACTAAATCAAATTTAGAATGCATCACAATATTCGGCTGTTTAGATTTGTAACCTTTTAACTCTGTCCTTCATAATTTAAAAAAAAACAAAACAAAAAAAATAGACATATACTGTATATATGTATATTGCAAGCAACAGTTCAAGCTTTCCTATTCTGCCTTGCTCAGGTCAAGGTCAGGTGTTTCATAGGGTGAAGCTCACGATCAGTGGTCAGATCACAAAATCTACACTACCAAACATTGAGATAGTTCAAATTTGATATCAAAAATGGAATCTACATATCTTTCCCAGTCGAACAACTCTAATTTGAGATTGATAGGAGAAGGGGTTACCAAGATAGACATTTATAATTCAGAAAGGGTGGAATTTGTCAGAGTCAATGGTTTAAGACAGGGGTCGGAAACCTTTTTGGCTGAGAGAGCCATGAACACCACATATTTTTAAATGTAATTCCGTGAGAGCCATACAATATGTTTAAAACTAAAAATACAAGTAATGTGTGCATTTTATGTAATGTCAACACTTTTAAAGTACAATACGTCTCTGAATTATTTTTAATAACATTGTTATGCTGTTGCCAATTAATGACGAGTATTTCTTACCATTAATGTGACTTCTGGTGCTGCATGGTTTTGCTGATGGCTTTGTAGTCTGGTTGATACTTGGTGGGGTAAAGCTTCATGCAGGCGTTGAGAAACTTATGCACGGAGCACCATCAGTGCACACCGAAACAAGTTTATCCATCGGTAGATTTTTTTTTTTTTAGCGAACTCAGTGAAGGACTTGAATAAATCCTCCCGTCTTGCTGTCCCTTTCACAACCTTGCAATCACGCTGAAGTGGGATAAATAGCTTACATCTGTTGACTCGTCCAAAGTGAGAGAAAAAAAGGTGCCTTATGTCCTGCTGAAAAGTACGATACGCCTCGTCTTTTTTTTCTTTTTGCCATCTTCTCAAACGGATTTCTAAAATTAGATGACAACGCGGAAAACGAAACTGAAAACAAGGAATGTTTACTTCCTGATCTCACGTGCACACGCACATCGGCCGCTATTTTCGACAGCAAAATACGGCAACCCCACTTTGAAAGTGTCCCTGCCTCATCTGCGTTGCCTATGCGATTGATAGATAAATAGATAGATTGACACAACGGCATGTATGTTTGCCACTTTTCCACTAAAATTACTGTAAACCGGCTTTCTAGTCAGCGGTTGTAGTATATGGACTACGTGTCCAATGCTCACCCTGGGCTCACGCAGCCAATGGCATGAGACTTTGGGGGATCTAACGTAGCACATCTATGTTGCTATTTGATGATATCTAGTGCGAAGTGCACGAGTGTTGTCGGAGCATTAAAAAAGTTATTATACGCTACAAAAGTCACGTCTGCTCATTACTGCACAACACCAGCGTATGACCGGTGACCGTCGTCATTTCACGCAATGCTCAAAGGTGTATAACAAACGTAGTTTCCCAACACCTGGTTTAAGAGGTCGTATCACCATAACTCCTGACACATTTCTACTAAAAGTTAGAATTTTAGCTTTTTAAAGATTAAAATTGTCAAATACTTTGGTAGATTAGACATGGAATGATCCTAAATTTAAAATTCAGATCCTTCACACTTTATCATCATCTTTCTGTCGTCTTCAACAACCGAAATTAGAGCATATTTATTGTTTTCCAAGCAATAAAAGTTCTCCCCCTCTACAACAAACATCCACTGTGCACCTAAGGGAACAAGTTTGTAATGTTTTCTGTGTGGAGGTAGAAGAGATCCCTGGATATATTGGTCTTGTTTTGTAGTATTAAATATTTAAGTCCGAAATACTCATGAATTAATAAAGCAATACAAAGACCAGAATGAAAACTTGTATCGGCCTGATTTAAAACCACCATAGTGTCTGATTTCAAGATAAATCAGGGGATAACTTCACAGATCCTCTGGTGAGAGTGGCAGTGAACAGACACAATAGCTCGGGTAAGGGCAGCAAGGTCACAACATGTTTAGCAAAGTGTTATAACCGGAGCAATGGTAGTAGGTCAGCCAATACGGATGAGACACGCACACCATCTGTGTGTGATGTTTAATCTCTGGCAACTTTAATCTGGCATTCCATGGGCAATTTCAAGGGATTTTATATGTGTACTATCAGGCCTTTGCAAGGAAAAATAGCTGAATATAAAATACATTGCTTTGTTACTTGTCGAAATGGATTTTTGTAAAAACAATGGTATTACTGCAGTAATACACAGTGCAATTCAAGTTCAATTCATTTTACGGATTCAGATTGTTCTACGACCAACCTTGTAACTTAGTTTATTCATGGATGAAATCAATATTACCCATTAAGATAAATAGGCCAGTAATTTTTTCCAACTTCCAAACTACCGTAATCTTTTTGTAAATTGTGTTTATGTAAATGCCAATGATACCTACAGTATGTCCTTCAACGTCAATGACGGCTAAGACCGTCAATGTCATATACGGTTTTGTCTGTCAACCCCAAAGACGGCTAAATCTGTCAATGCCATCGATGTACATAACCATCAATGCCAAATATAGCCATATACAGGTAGTCCCCAGGTTACGACGTTTCCAATTTACGTGATTTCAATTTTACGATGCCAGAGTCTTGTCCGCCATTTTTATGTCGAGTTGTTTTTTTTTTTGTTTTTTTTAAATAATGTTGACTTTGGTTTTCTGATGCATTTTTTTTGGCGTAGAGTGGGTAGTACTTCTGCACGTGAGTAAGAGCGCATATACATACGAAGAATAATGTATTCGCGCACACGAACAAGAACGTACGCGCACCCATGAGGAAGAGCGCACGCGCACTCACGAAGTAGCAAGTCGCACAGCCGGGTGAGGGCAAAGATTACAGCTGGAAGCCTGCGCTCATATTTGTTGCTTGTGAGGCATCCACAGAGGAAGCACCTGTATACAGTGGGGCAAATAAGTATTTAGTCAACCACCAATTGTGCAAGTTCTCCTACTTGAAAAGATTAGAGAGGCCTGTAATTGTCAACATGGGAGACAGAATGTGGAAAAAAACAGAAAATCTCATTGTTTGATTTTTAAAGAATTTATTTCCAAACTACAATGGAAAATAAGTATTTGGTCACCTACAAACAAGCAAGATTGCTGGCTGTCAAAGAGGTCTAACTTCTTCTAATGAGGTCTAACGAGGCGCCACTCGTTACCTGTATTAATGGCACCTGTTTTGACTCATTATCGGTATAAAAGACACCTGTCCACAATCTCAGTCAGTCACACTCCAAACTCCACTATGGCAATAACCTGTTTTTCTGCAAAGGGACCAGGACGACTGATCTGTGTAAAGGAAAGAATGAATGGGGCCATGTATCAAGAGATTTTGAGTGAAAATCTCCTTCCATCAGCAAGGGCATTGAAGATGAGACGTGGCTGGGTCTTTCAGCATGACAATGATCCCAAACACACAGCCAGGGCAACAAAGGAATGGCTTCGTAAGAAGCATTTCAAGGTCCTGGAGTGGCCTAGCCAGTCTCCAGATCTCAACCCCATAGAAAATCTGTGGAGGGAGTTGAAAGTCCGTGTTGCCCAATGACAGCCCGAAAACCTCACTGCTCTAGAGGAGATCTGCCTGGAGGAATGGGCCAAAATACCAGCAACAGTGTGCGAAAAGCTTGTGAAGAGTTACAGAAAACGTTTGGCCTCCGTTATTGCCAACAAAGAATAAATACTTATTTTCCACCAAGATTTGCAAATAAATTCTTTAAAAATCAAACAATGTGATTTTCTGGGTTTTTTTTCCCCAACATTGTCTCTCATGGTTGAGGTTTACCCAGGCTGACAATTACAGGCCTCTCTAATATTTTCAAGTGGGAGACCTTGCACAATTAGTGGTTGACTAAATACTTATTTGCCCCACTGTATAACACTTTTTGTACTGTTTATTGTGTGTTTTACATGGAGCGAGATTATGTGATTCTTTTCGATGATGTGCGGACGCTAACTGGTAGATGCTCATCGTTTGTGTGGATTGTTATTGCTGCATCGGCATCACATTATAAACACAAATTTGAATTACTGTTATTATAGATGAAACTGCCTTATTTTCATTTTTATTTTAGTTTCATTCTGCAAGTGTTGATGTCATGAGCAGCTGAATAAAGTCAGCAACCACACAGACGTCTGACATCGTCATTTCGGAGCTTAGCTCGCTGTCTAGCTAAAACGTAGCTCCAACATCTTGGCGAGGACAGTACAATGACTTATATGTTTTTGGATTTTTATTGTGAGATTTTCAGGGCATTTAGGGGTACTTAAAAGGTTAATTCCGATTCACACAGAAATTTGGTTTACGTTGCCAGTGTAGGAACGGATCTCGTTCTTAACCCGGGGGACTACTTGTACTTCAATGCCAATGATGACCACATCAGTGATTCTCTAGAAAGGCTATATCCATAAACGCCAAAGACAGGATGCATCAGTCAATTTCAATGATTGATATAGTTGACATTTTTAATGGGAAATGGGAAAAATTTACCGACCAGCAAACCAAAAAAGCCCTACACAATTGATCCAGAAATTTATGGTGTTAAATCAAGGTCAAAAGTTTCGTAATCCGAAAAAAGAAACGATTTAAAAAAAAAAAAGTTTTGTTGTTGAATCTTTTAAAAGCGAAAACGTCGTTTTGATTTTTTCAGTTACAAAGTTGATATTTTCAGGTTCAAAGATTTTTTTTCCACTTTCAGGTCTTATTTTTTCAGTTTCAATTTTTTTTTTTCAATTTCAGATCTTATTTTTTCAGTTTCAATTTTTTTTTCACATTCAAATCTTTTTTTTTCACCTTCAGATCTTTTTTTTTCAGATTCAAAATTTTTGGCCGTGTTTTAACGTGGGGGGGCGCGGCCTCGACGAGAGGCGTGTTGACGTGTGAGACAGCTTATCAAAGCAACCCCGAATGATGCTGCCTTCAGGAAACGTGGGTACTTTGTAACTTTGTAACTGAAAAAATCAAAACGATGTTTTCGCTTTTGAAAGATTCAACAACAAAACTTAAACATTCAGTTTCAAACTTTTTTTTTTCAATCGTTTCTTTTTTTCGGATTACAAAACTTTTGGCCTTGATTTAACACCATAGAAATGGCATCTTCTAGTTACTCCAAATATTTGGATGAAAAATACTTCTAGGCCATAGATATAATGATGTGTGATGACAGATTGTTTCTTCACAACATAAACCAGTTCATACCATGTCACTCATAACCTTCAAATGTTAGTTTAAGACAGTAAATATTTTTAGGGGGGAAAAACATTTTTGGCCCATAACTTTAAACCAATCAAAATATAACAATGTATACTTCTTGGGTATATCCCACTAAATACTGTTTGTAACCACAAAATTTTGTATTATGCAACCATTGTTTTCATTACAGCAATGTGGTTACCAGAAAAGGACATTCTAAGTAATTTAATCAAACGTTATGATTAACAGTATGTTTTGTAGTAAGTTTCCACACCCTCTCATAAAAATAACAAATATGTTGCATTCAAAAAGAGAGTGTCAGTGTGACTCAAATGCTCACATCACACATGGCCTGGATGAATGATTTGCTGTAATTAAACCTGACCCCACCCCTCCTATTCCCTGTCTCAGTTGCCTCAGAGTCAAATTAAATGCTAATTATTTAATACGGAGATTACCCACCCCAAATGCAGGGATTGCTCTGTCATGCATATAGAGTCAGGTTCTCCCAGGGTCGTTCTTAAATAGCAAGACATCAAAAGTTGCTCTTTATTGACTCTTACAACATTTCAAAGAAGGAAAACCACCTGAAGCTATTTGTGCAAGTTTTATCAACCTATGCCTCAAGGCTGTATATGCATTTATAGACTGCATGACATTGTTGATTATAATATAAGTATCACACACAGCTGAGTTTGCTGATAAATGTTTGATTTTAAGCATGAGGTTAAATTCACATCAAAGTTAACATGTCCTTGTTCACTCCAGTGACCCCACAGTTTTTCCCGCGTTCATTGTTTGGTATCATTATGATTTTTCTAATTTACGGCATAGCGTACAGCTATATTTTACCCCCTGCAATATACTCCTCCTTTGATTTATAACAGCTGCTGTCCTGCTTGGAGAGATGCTGTTATCACTGATCAGGAGCAGCCCTGAGAGGTGATTTATGAGAGATGGGATTTCCGGTCAGAACGGCCTAATTGAGCGTCTGTATTCTCCAGAGCAGTCCTTGGGAGAAGGATGGTGTAATGAGGGAGAAAATGACGAGTCCAAGACATTTTGGTTGTATAGTAAATGAGTTTCGCCACAGCTGCAGAGTGGAGGCATTAGAACAAAACAAAATCAAATGGTTATGAACACCTGCTTAAATGCAAAGTGACCTCGCAGCATTATTTTCAGCCCAGTGAGGTCTCTTCATCCCACAGGAGTCCAGGGGATTGCAATGAGATTGTGCCCCACCTCTCTTCCCCAATTGGGGCACTGGGACATTCTGCCTCATTAGGAGCGTTGTACTCGCCTTTACAACTACGGTCGGGTCACAAATACTGGAGAGGTGCAGTCCATTATGGTCCCTCACTGGTGCATGATTGTACCCACAGGGATGCAAGTGAAATCCAAACTTAACGGTTTCTACTCTTTATATCGCTGTTGTAACATGGCTGTAAGAAATAGTGGACATTGTAAATAATCCGTTTTGACTAAAACCGAATTGTAAGAAAACCAGAGGAATATTTTCTGTAGGCATTCATGCATCATAAATTGGATTACAGGACAGACCTGGCTGCAGAAAGAAATTACATTGGGGCCTTTCATTTTTTTTGGGGGGGGGGGGGCGGCACACTTCTTCAACGTAAATTTAGCCTGATCAGTGGCGTTTTTACCCGTTATATTTTCTGATGATTATGTCAGTCAGTGAAACTGCAGGAGGTGGCCGCGCTATCCCTTTATGTTGACTTTTGGCTGCGTCTTTGTCATGGCTTGAGTTCGTCTTTAGTTTCTTGAAAAAACCTGGATGTCCATTCCAATTTGAATTAGCAACGGAGGAGCCGATCAATCGCCATTTCTGTAACCGAAGCAATCCCTATCCAATCGCAGTACCCAATGGCCGGCAACTCGGCCCGCCCCAGGCGGGCCATGATTGGCTAGAAATTGCCTTCATTCGCTGCTCAGATTGGTTGAACTGAATGACGACAGATCAAGATAGGATGAATACAGCAGTGTTTTTGAACCTTTTCTGAGTCACTGGACGTTTTTACACCGGAAAAATCTCGTGGCACACCACACCAAAATGTTCCAAAATTACTTTCTGTACAGTATATTTAATTATAAAATAATTTCTCAGTATTTATACTTACTCAGTGTGAAACTTGAGCCTGTTAAGATGAACACAAAGCCAAAAAACTGGCAGGAATCTTCTTCAATGGCTCTCAGTCTCTCTCTCTTTTTATTTTTATTTTTTTTTAGCAGTTAGGCTTGAAAAATTCAGAATTATCAGACAGGGGGACTTGAGCAATGTCTTTAAACACATCAGGGCTGGTCATCTCGCTGACAATGGCTTTGCAGGCAGGTAGTATTAACGTCTCTGCCACACTTTGGGGCTTTTTGGATTTAGCAACAAAGTAACTGGCTTTCAGGGCTTTCTTATTTTTCTTTATAGTTTTTCTCAAAAAAGTTGCCGGTTTCTCTGTCTTTTCACAAAGGCGAACAAAATAGTCTATCGACTTGTTCTGAGACAGGCGTTCATTTGGAAATGACGTTTCGCTAGATAGCTGATCGTGTCGCGTTCAAGAACTGCTCGGATTTCTAGCCATCACCCACCATGCTGTCCTCGATAATGTGTTGGAATAAAACACAGAGGGAGAATTAACGGTCGTCACATATGGACAAAATGGAAAGGACACTTTTGTGTATATCGACACTTGACGAGTCAAATAATAAACAGTAGACGTGCTGGGGTCCACATTGTTGCGGAGAGCAAAGTGGCTGATGGCTAGAAATCCGAGGAGTTCTCGAACGCAACACGAGCAATGCCCCACTCATCTGCACACAACCGAGAATTTTTTGCCTACTTCTTCCTTCCTACTGCAACTTTGCCCGACGATGTTTAAAAAAAAAAAAAAAAAAAAACGACACTGGATAATTTCTCGCGGCACACCTGACGATCTCTCACAGCGGCGGCACGATCGGTTGAAAAACACTGGATTAGAGGGTTCGTCGTCTTCATGTGTGGGTGGGTGTGTGTGTTTTTTTGTGAAAGTTTAAAAAAAATAAAATAAAAAAATACACAGTACAGTCTAATCGAGCCAGGGCAGGCACAGCAGTCTCTCAGGGCGGGCCTGGCCCCCTAATGCCCGCCCATGCTGCCGGGTCTGTTACAGGACCTGTTCCAGAGTCTTGAATGTAGATGCCTCAAAATTAGAGTTGTCCGATAAGGTCTATTTAACTGATAACCGATATCCCGATAATGTCCAACTTCAAAAATCCGATATCAAACTGATACCAATATATTTGGTCATGGACTTAAAGGCAACCTCGGACTTAACTGGTAGGCTCTAATAAGTCACAATTGTTCTCTTTTACTAAAATATGTTATTAGAAACACGTATAATATTGCCATTGATTTAAAACTCTATAATATTTAGTACACGTTTTGACCTACGGAGGGCGCCAGGTTTTATGCGCGCAATGGACGCTCGGGGTGATGACGTAGGTCGTCACTGTCACTAGACGAACACTACCAGTGTTCTGCAATGCCTTCCTACACGGCAAGACGTCCAACACATGCGCACATCGGTTAAAAGCGACGAATACTTACTATGTTTTTTTTATTACCTTTTCGCTGCCTCAAAATACTTTTTGCATATGTCCTCTCATACTTTTAAGCATTGTGTTTTCTTGTGGTAGCTTTAAAGCAGATTGTTGATCTGTTGACCACATTTGTCACGTAGCGAATCAAAACCACCCTTATTTGATATTACAATGTTTAAGTATTTTCTTAAAGCATCATTAGTATGTTCTATGCATCTAAACAAAACAAGCTGAAAGCGCACGGTAGTACTTTGGGTGTCAAATTCGCATCTTGTAGACGTTTCGCCGGTGTAGCACATTTTGGCAGAACACCGGTTTTGTCCTACTCTCATCTCATCTCATCCCGTCTTTCCCGTTCATTTTGCTTTTGCTGCTCGTTTTGTGAAATATCGACAGTGCTGTCATGCTCATTAATGTTCCTCTCGGGTTCAAATCGAAAGGGCTAAACAAATGACATGGTTATGTTGCTAGAGTCATACTCTGGAACGTAACCTAGTGACGTCAACAACAATGGCGACCTACTAGTTATAAGTAATTTTACAAATTGTATAAAAACGAAAACATCAAGAGGGGTTTTAATATCAAATTATTTGAACTCATAATAAGGTTTATCTTTTAAGAACTACAAGTCTTTCTAGCCGTGGCTCCCTTTATTATATTATGGCTAACTATATTGTGATGCCCAGGTCAAATGGTCTGCTCACATAAAAAATCCCAAGCATCTTAGTTTGGGACATCTAATGGTCAATAAGAATAACTTCTGTGCTAAGCTGTGACCAGTCCTTGTAATAAGGCAGAAGGCTTCTCCATTCACTTTGAAGGGAACAGGCATACTGGGCAAAAACTGATGAAAAACAGATGTCGATATTATCTGACATCATTTTAAAATGCTTTTCTCGGCTGATACAACTCTACTCAAAATACTAACAAAAAATGACCTTTTGTTACAGTTTTACGATAAAACTGTCATTTTAATGCACTTAATTTGATTAATTGCACTGTAAATTAATGTGTTATTAAATTGAATCTAAGATTAATCATAAAACACTGGGGTGGAACTCGAACTTGATGTACCGTTACACCCTTAAAATATAGTATTGTCTGAAGAATTGATATAGTATGACTTATGAAGCATCCTGAAATTGGTTATTTATTGTATGATACTTTGAAGGAACGAATGAATGATCGGACATTAATTTACTGCTACCGTCCCACTTCAAATGGATTGGACATCTACTTGTGATACTCATTGGTGAGAAGGTGCATGTTGGCTTTTTTTACTTATTGTCTGCCATTGATGCCTTATTAATGCTAATGTTAACCCTCCCACTTCAAATGGATTGGACATCTACTAGTGACAAACTTATTTCAATTCACAGCAGAAGGATGATTGGACACTACCTGATCGGACTTCTAGCAATGTCTACATAATATTTCAAAGACTGCAGTGCCGAGGGAAGGACCGCTGAATAGATCCAGGGTGGCTTCCAGGATGCTCGGAGTGATAACTAACGATGAATGCTGGTGTCTGAGCACTCCGAGGATGTCGATGAGTTTGTGTCGGTGGCTGTAACTCAGTGCTGGCGCCAGCGCAGCGAGCTGAGGGAGCACATCGGGCGCCAAACAAATGAACAAGCAAGCTCACTCCAGCACTGCTGAAGTCAGCACTATAGAGTGACACATGTCAGTGTCAATGTGTTTGTGCATGCAATAATGTCAGAAAATAATCACTAATACAAGAGTCCTCCTTCACAAGTGAAGTGACAGACGTCCAATCCATTTGAAGTGGGAGGGTTAGCAATGACCATTCACGCTCAATATTTGCTAAATAGGTTGACTCATTTTAATGTAGTAAGTATTACTTTCAATTGAAGAGAGTAAAAGTGAAAAGTAGTGAAGTAAAGCACAAATAGAAGAAAAAAATTACCAAAAATATGAATTAAAGTATTTCTTTAATTCCAACTTTTACGGACACTCGTAAATAAAAGCCGGGAAGTGGCCATCGAAAATGGTGGCAGCCATTTATCAATGCTTGCACTATTTTAGCCAATCAAATGTGAGTATCCCATGAAGGTCATTTGTACTACAGTGATCCCTTGTGTTTCGTGGTTAATGGGGACCAGAACCCGCCGCAATAAAGTGAAAAACCATGAAGTTGCACGCCCCCCCCCCCCCCCCCCCCCACCAAAAAAATAAAAAATAAAAATTGTGTTTAATGTATTTATTCAGATTCAGCATTGGAAAGAGATACGTATAAGACATGTTTTTTCACTTTTTTTCCGAAAATATAATTTAAAAAAAACATATTTTTAATAAATGGCTTTCAAGCACTTGTCATTGTAATAATTCTACGTTTTAAACATGTCATTGTAATAATTCTACGTTTTAAACATGTTACTGTCCCACCGAATTATTTTTAAACAAAACTAGTAAAAATTAGAAATATGCTTTAGTAAATGCATCATTGAGTGAGTCCACTCAAATCCACTCAAGCTGCTCACTTACACAATGAGTTGCCACAGCAACTGTTTAACAAGTTAAACGATGATTGACGCATGCGGCGCTTTGAAGCTTTGGCTTCCAGACATCTGTGGCAAGATCAAACATTAAACGTCTGTCAATCATCATTAACTTTAATAATTACCTCCAGTGCACTGTCTGACCAACAAGGAGCAGCAGGAGGGAGAGTGAGACTACGTTATCGGCTCGGGACGGCTCGTCTGTATTCATTTATTTATTTATTTATTTTTCAATTGAAAAAAATCTGCGATAGCCACAGCAGCTGAAACAGCTGATTTGTCACAGCAAACACAAGCTTCAGTATACAGTACATACGAGGCAAACTGCAGCTTTTGCAATATGTGAAAAGGTTGTCCGCCCGATTGCCTGCCTGAGCGGTCCACTGTCCGACAAAGCCAAGGCAGCCCTGCCCTGCTTACACTCAAGATGTTAATTGGTGCAATCCAACCCTGTGGTTTTGCGAGTGTGAATGGGAATGACTAATGAGGACCATGTTGCTCACAAAAGATATGCTGACTAGGGTCAAATGATCATTCTCTGGTTACAAAAGTGATTTATATCAACTGATCCTCCCTTGGTAGTTCTAATGTTAATTGTAGGACATTCCAAGGTCACTTCCGTTTGATTTTAGGGCATTTCCACCTCACTTCGTGTTGACTTTGGTTCATGTTCTGTTGATATTAGATCACTTTCTGATAATTTTGGAATATTCCATGGTAACTTCTTGTAAATTTTAGGTCACTTCCTATTAATTTTTGGGCGATTCACGGAAGTTTTTTTTTTTTTTTTTTTTTTAAATAATGACCTTCAATGGAGATTTTTTTTGTCCCCAGGTTTCGACGGACTCGACTTACGAGATTTCGACTTTACGACGCCGGAGTGTCGTCCGGCATTGTCTCCAGTTTTTTTGTTTTTGTTTTTTTTTTACTGCGTAAACAGTACCTAATTCTACTGCAGAATATCTTAATATTAACTTTATTAACTAACTGATTAACTAACTAACTAACTAACTAACTAACTAACTAACTAACTAACTAACTAACTAACTAACTAACTAACTAACTAACTAACTAACTAACATGTTCTGTCCACACTAAACGTGAAGTTGTTCTAATCGACTGACAGCAAACAAGACACTTGTGGTTTTTGAAGCATTTTCCTCCCTTCCCTGTTGACATTTGAAAAGCTGTAGCACACATGTGTACACTTATGTTCAAAACGTCACACATTTTAACGATAAAATACGACACAAAACAATTGGTGTTCAAACGTCCATCACGTATGATTGAAATATAAATTTAGTATATTAAATTAGCCAAATCTGCCTAGCAAAAGTCCGCTAGCTTAAATGCTATGAATGCTAACGTATCTACAATTTTCATAGCAAATCACTCACACATAACTCCACGAACTGTAACTCTAAACTTAATTAGAAATGCATACACAGACATATATTATCTTAAAAACCTAGCCTTATGTGGGGCAAATGAGAGGGCAGCTGTCCTATATCCATGTCAGACGAGTCTCCTACTCAGTCATAGAAGCCAAGGTGACAGTCCAGCCACACCCAACGCTGCTACTAGAGAGCAGTGTATCCTCCGTCATTAAACAAAATAAAATACTTTTGGACTTTCTGAATAGTTATTTTTTTTAAGGGTTAATTCCGATTTACGTGAAATTTTGGGTTACGTCTCCAGTGTAGGAACGGAACTCGTTCGTAATCCAGGCACTACCTGTATTTGCCAAATACTAGCTGATAACTTTTGTCGGCATATATATACTGTATACTGTATTCATAGATATACTGTATATATACTGTATATGTATGTGTATATATATTGTATGAATTATGTGAATAGGAAAAAACGGTAGCACAACCTTTTTGCCATTCATTTTCCCACCAAAATTTAATTTTTGGCACAACCTTGAACATTGGTCGGAAATCGAAATCGAACCTGCGTCGTGTGAATTTTAGGAACGTTTGGAAGTTGTGACTTTGTCAATCGGTCGAAGCGTATGGGCAGTGCGTTGTGTCGAAAAAGTGGACGGAACTAAAATTTTGAATATTATTTGTCGGGAGCTTTGCTTTGCAAACTCAACCCTTCTGCTGTCAATAACATAATTCTCGTGCAAGCTAGGGAGGTGGCTGCTTAGCGCTGCAGGGAAACTCAGGGTAAATATTGCCAAGGAGAGTTTGACGCCAATTAGACTGCTCCTCTTCCCGTCGTTGCACCCTGGCAGGAAGGCCTCATGCAGCATTCGGCTCCCACTCGTCTGTCTGGGTTGATGGTGATGACACTCGTCAGAATTTTTTGTCATTCCTTTCCCTGAGTTCATTTGTGAGTTCTTCCGCTGGTGTTCCCACACAGTGGACTTGGCAGAATCAGGCCGAAGGAAAAAAAAAAACATAAAATCCTCAATGTACTGAGGCTGTAAATTACCTTCCAGTGCATCGTGTCCCCGTTAAAAAGCATTGCGTGTACAACAGATCGCCGAAGGTCAAATTCATACCATCCCGGTCGAGCCCCAGATTTGTTTGAATTTTTGCTATAATAAGTACAGGAACGGTGAAAGGGTCAAACATGGAAAGATATACAGTATTACTGGAGTGGGAACCTCTGGGTATTTATCTATATATATGGTATATATCTGGGTATATATAAACGTCTTTTACCTTTAATCTTGTGGCGCAATTAGAGTTCCAGTTGATCCGTCCGCAGTCGCTTGTCCATCTCCTCCTCATCTGAGTCCCATCTAGCAAGCCAAAAATGATGTCGGGGTCACCAGATTGAAGGAATCTGAACTTCTAGCCAGACTGCCGGAATCGCGCCAGCCGAACAGAGACTTCAACAATCCGGCCAGAAGGCCAAACTCTGCGTGTTCACCTTAGTGTTAACCCTTTGTACTGACTCAATTTTGAAAGGTTTAAAGAAGGCTCACCGTAAACAAGTTGACAATTTATTCAGGTCGACAGCGATCAAAACGGCAAGGCAAAACAGAAACACTCAGGCGGCGAGGCAAGGTCACCCTATCACACGTCAACAAAAGGTTCCCGAGAAATAATGATAACGCTTAGTTAAACATTCAGTCTTTTGAAGGCTGCGGTGGGGTGGGCCTAGTAAAGGGTGTTGTTTTAGGGTAATTCTTCAGTTGCGGGTTTGGGCGGTCAAGTTCGTGCGTCACCTTTCGTTGCTGGGTCGTAGTTGCTAAGGCAACTCAGGTGCGAGGTTGGGCCTGCCTTGACGTCTGAGAGGCGTCATGCTATCAAACTTAGTGCTTCTTGTTCTCAGGTGTTGCTTTGGTAGGCCGGGATGTCTAGGTCCCACCGAAGAGATGACGACGGCAGCGTCTTTTCCTTTGCTTATCAGGCAAGGGCTGATATGGAATGTACTGATGATTCAGCGCTGGCCTTCTGCTTTGTGAGGGGTATGTCTGTGTATTATATTATAATTAGTGCTGTCAAATTTATCGCGTTAACGGGCGGTAATTAATTTTTTAAATTAATCACGTTAAAATATTTGATGCAATTAACGCATGCACGGAATGACCCGTTAATGCGTTGCCTCAAACAGTTTACAATGACGCCGTTTTAGCACACTGAGAGCGAAAAGGCAGAAAAATGCGAGTGGACACAGGCGTTCATTGGACCGCGCCTTTTATTGGCTTAAGCTTTGGCAACTCTTTCACAACCAATATAAGTATTGTGGCGATCAATGTGGGGAAGAATGACAGGAGACGATCTTTTTCTTAACATGCTTAATTGAACACAATGCAGATCATACTGTATAGCATTTGCAGCCACCACTGACAGTCATGGTTGCTCAACTTCCTATCATGCATTTGGGCGGAACAGATAAGTCGCTACAGTATTATTTAGTTAAAGCACAACAAAAATAATTAAAAAAAAATAATGTTCACAAAAAGAAAAGCACTCAATGCAAAGAGAACTGGCATTCCCAATCAAAATAGCTATCCAAAATACTCATAAAACTTACTCAGACTTTGCCTTGGCTAGATCTCTAATTAATTTAAAACTCGCCTTTGACACCTTGTGGTGTATTTCAATCACTACCTTACGTAGTTAAAGACACTAGTTTATTTTTGATTGAAAATTTTACAAATTTTATTAAAACGAAAACATTAAGAGGGGTTTTAATATAAAATTATTATAACTTGTACTCAAATTTATCTTTTAAGAACTACAAGTCTTTTTATCCGTGGATCCCATTAACAGAAAGAATGTTAATATGTTAATGCCATCTTGTGGATTTATTGTTATAATAAATAAATACAGTATTTATGTATAGTATGTTGAATGTTTATGTCCGTCTTGTGTCTTATCTCTCCATTCCAACAGTAATTTACAGAAAAATATGGCATATTTTAGAGATGGTTTGAATTGCGATTACTTAAGATTAATTCATTTTTAAGCTGTGATTAACTCGATTAAAAATTTTAATCGTTTGACTGCCCAAATAATTCTTATATTGTAATATTAAATTATGGTTAAATGTCATTTTTATTATATCGAGTGTGTTAGAATAATGCAAACAGTTAGACGGTGCCTACAAGAAAAGGTTCTCGATCTCCTTCAGGCCTAAAAAAACAGTACATTCAATTTTGATTTTAATCCAAACTCTAATCCGAATAAAGAAATTTTGTCCATATATACATAGCTACTGAAGTGAAATATGCGTGGTCTCTCATGTACGTCAGCATAGCATAACCCATAACCCAAGCCTGAAGAGAAAGGCCATAGGTCTTGTCATTACTCAGCCACATATCCGTTCACTTCCCTTACGCTTATTCAACTCTGATATGTCACTCATCTAAATTTAGATGTGTGTGCAATAAAAAAAGAAAAAGTGGGATATTTATGGAGACCATGCTTCAAGCGCCTCATCTCAGAGCTTGGATGTTTTTCCACATGAAAGCGATGAGTTGAATATTTCATCTTTCTCTTCCTGCTGCCCAGTTTTGAACCGATCTGGCACTTTGATATTCAAGTCCAGACAATAGTTGTACTTTTCACCACCACAAAACCATAGGATTTCTTTTTATAATAGAGAATAATCCTTTTCTACTCAGTGTAAAACAAATATAATCCTCTTTCATGGCTTTACACCATTACACTGCAAAAAAATAGATTTAAAGTTGACAATTCAAATTCTTTAATTGATGTGATAATGTGAACTCGTGAGTTTGTGGCCCACCGTGTTGTTTTTAGCAGCTCTTTTAATTGTTGTCTTCTTTGGACTAACATACTAATTAGTCTTAGTCTAAATTTGTTCATCTTTATGTAGTTTTAGTCGAGGAAATCTCACACAAATTTCGTCTAATTTTAGTTGAGTCACTCCAAACATTTTCGTCTGTAAAATTTTAAAGTTTTAGTCCATAAATAAATAAAGGTTTCCAACAATTTCGAATGAACATAGACAGACGAGCACATATTATAGGATCTTCGAGGACAACGCCAACTTTGTGATGATAATGCACACTCACCAGGAAAAACAGTACATTGTTTTCAATGAAACTCATCAAGAAGCCACCAACAGTTGAGCAAAGGATGCTCGCCACTCCAAAGCTCATGCTAATGTTAATATGAATGCTATGCTAACGCTACAAGTTACATTTATTGTTTGATGATCACTCAGCACAGAGCTTTAAAGGCTAAAGCAACATTGCATATACTTTCTTGTCAAGATATAGATCTTTGTCAAAATCACACAGATGGAAAACCAGTGTCTGCTTTAACTAAAACCACCCAAACATTTATCGGTTTCATATTTTAATGAGGATAGCATTCAAACAATAACAGAAGGGGGAGAAAATAAGTAAGTGAACCCTCTGCCTAAGGAGACTTAAAGAGCAATTGAAACCAATTTTTACCAAACAGTTTAAGTCAGGTGTGTGCCCAATCACTGATGAGTGGTTTAAAACTGTCCTGCGCACTATAAAACACACACCTGGTAGGAATTGTCTTGATGAGAAGCATTGTCTAATGTGCATCATGGCTCGGTCAAAAGAGCTGTCTGAAGACCTGCGATCAAGGATTGTTGATTTGTATAAAGCTGGGAAAGGATACAAATCCATCTCTAAAAGTCTGGATGTTTATCAATCGAGAGTCAGAGAGGTTGTCTACAAATGGAGAGCGTTTGGCATTGTTGCTTCTGTCCCAAGGAGTGGCCGTCCACCAAAGAATACGCCAGAGTTCAGCGCAGAATACTCAGAAAGGTAAAAAAAGAACCCTAGAGCAATATTTAACAACCGGTGTGTTTTTTCCGGTGTGAAATTTTCCAATATTGCATTTTTTTAGTTTCTTTACATCGTCGGGCGGAGTTACAGTAGGATGGAAGGAGGAGGTAGAAGGTTTTGATGAGCGGATGAGCGAGATATTGCTCGTGTCGCGTTCAAGAACTGCTCGGATTTATAGCCATCAGCCACCTTGCTGTCCGCGACAATGTGGACCCCAGCACGTCTACTGTACATCATTTGATTAGACTCGTCAAGTGTCGATATACTAGCACACAAAAGTGTCCTTTCCATTTTATTCATATGTGACGACCGTCAATCCTCCCCCTGTGTTTTATTCCAACACATTGTCGAGGACAGCAAGGTAGCTGATGGCTGGAAATCCAAACAGTTCTTGAATGCGACACAAGCAGTTATCCAACAGCGCCATGGCACCAAGCAAGCTTAAACTTCATCTCCAAACGAAACACCCGTCGCTTCAAAACGAGTAGACTATTTTGTTCGCCTTCTTGAAAACACAGAGAAACAGGAAACGTTTTAGAGAAAAACTACAAAGGTAAATGAGAAAACCCTCAAAGCATTGTTACTAAACTTATTGCTGAAACCAAAAAGTCCCACACTGTGACAGAGACCTTAATACTACCTGCCTGCAAAGGCATTGTCAGCGAGGTTCTCGGCCCTGATGTGGTTAAAGACATTGCTATAGTCCCCCTGTGATAATTCTGAGCTTTTCAAGCCTAACTGCTATAAAAGATAAAAACAGAAAGAGACTGAGAGTTGTTGAAAAAGAGCCTTGTGTGTTTCTTTCTTCAATTCCTGGCAGGATCTCGTCTTTATGTTCATCTAAACAGGCTCAGGTTTCACGCTGAGTAAGTACAAATATTGAGAAATTATTTTATATATACTGTAAAGAAAGTAATTTTGGAATATTTTTGGTCTGTGGTGTGCCGCGAGATTGTAAAAATGTGCCGTGACTCAGAAAAGGTTAAAAAAAAAACTGCCCTAGAGTGTCTGCTAAAGACTTACAGAAATCACTGGCCCAGTCCAATATCTCTGTGCACACATCAACTATCACAGAAATCACTGGCACAGTCCAATATCTCTGTGCACACATCAACTACAGTATATGTAAAACTATGGCCAAGAATGGTGTTCATGGGAGGACTCCACGGAGGAAGCCACTGCTGTCTAACAAAAGCATTGTTGCTCGTTTAATGTTCGCAAAAAGGCACTTGGACAATCCACAGACGTTTTGGCAAAACATTTTGTTGACTGATGAAACTTCTGCAGCTGGGGGTCGCACATTCAGGGATTTAAGCATTTATTCACTAGAATTTTCAACGAATAAAAGCTCTTTGTCTGTGATTCCACTCGGTCAGCTTTGACGGCCTCGCCAACAATGCAGGCCCCCTATTTATCGGCTCCGTGTCCCGTCAATGACATTATGATGTCTATGATTACACGTCTATTGCTGTCAGTAGGTGTTTTTAATATGGATTTCCCTCTTTTACAAATTACCTAACACAACACATACTCTGTGACTTGTGCAGGCTTGGAATGAGGTTAGAGTTTAGGGTTAGGGTTTGAATAGATGTTCACTGAAGTGACCACTGTCCCTGAAAGAGTTAAACTGAAGTACTGATTACTTTTGATTTTTTGTTTTTTTGTTTTTCGTTTTCCATCAAACTGAAAAATACAAGCGAAATTGGGATTTTTTTTTTTTTTAAGTTTATTATTACAAATGTGCAAACAACCATCTTGTCTGGTTGCCTATTTCTGATAAGCAGGCTATTTCTCACATACTCGACTCCCAACAGCTTTTACAGTCATTTCCTATTACAAAGACTGTGTAATCATGCTGTCAGAAATGGCTTGTACTACAAAAAGGAGACATTGTGGGAAGTGCAAAGTCGTCTGGCAGCCCTGCTGGATAATTGCAACCGGCTTTCAGCGGCAGCGATGTTTTTTGATTGAAGATTTAATGTAACTTTGCATCCAAGAAGAGGATGCTGGTTATCGACCCACTGTAAAGCTTAAGAGGCTGGCTACAGGCCGGGGCCTGGGATCTGAGCGTATTGATCCGTTGAGAAAGCGAAGTGGTGACGACCACTCGCGTGGGATCGGCCTGCAAGGTTAACGGAGCTCGGTCAGGTCACACCTTCATGAAAATGCATGTTGAAATTCATGGGTTTGAAAAAATAGCCTATTAGTTTGCACAGTTTTAAAAAAGTAGCGTATTAGGTTTGCAAAGTGACGGGGCCCCTGTTTAATAAAAGGAAAAATGCCACTGAAAGCAGATTAGGTTTTGATAGACTCGGCAAATGGGTTTGGAAGGGGATAGTTTTGATCAGTGGTGCGCTGTGCATCTGGGACTTTAGTGAGGACTTAATCCACCTCTTAATACCACCACTATCATGTCGCAATTATAGAAGCCATCAATTTTACACTAAAATGCCATGTTACAGCACACAACTCCGCCATATACAGTGGGGCAAATAAGTATTTAGTCAACCACTAATTGTGCAAGTTCTCCCACTTTCCCACCCCGTGGCGTCAAAATGATAACAAGAAGGGTGGGAAAAAAAACCAGAACCACACGGGGGGACCTAGTGAATGACCTACAGAGAGCTGGGACCACAGTAACAAAGGCTACTATCAGTAACACAATGCGCCGCCAGGGACTCAAATCCTGCACTGCCAGACGTGTCCCCCTGCTGAAGAAAGTACACGTCCAGGCCCGTCTGCGGTTCGCTAGAGAGCATTTGGATGATCCAGAAGAGGACTGGGAGAATGTGTTATGGTCAGATGAAATCAAAATAGAACTTTTTGGTAGACACACAGGTTCTCGTGTTTGGAGGACAAAGAATACTGAATTTCATCCGAAAACACCATACCCACTGTGAAGCATGGGAGTGGAAACATCATGCTTTGGGGCTGTTTTTCTGCAAAGGGACCAGGACGACTGAACTGTGTAAAAGGAAAGAATGAATGGGGCCATGTATCGAGAGATTTTGAGTGAAAATCTCCTTCCATCAGCAAGGGCATTGAAGATGAGACGTGGCTGGGTCTTTCAGCATGACAATGATCCCAAACACACAGCCAGGGCAACAAAGGAATGGCTTCGTAAGAAGCATTTCAAGGTCCTGGAGTGGCCTAGCCAGTCTCCAGATTCCAACCCCATAGAAATTCTGTGGAGGGAGTTTAAAGTCCGTGTTGCCCAATGACAGCCTCAAAACATCACTGCTCTAGAGGAGATCTGCATGGAGGAATGGGCCAAAATACCAGCAACAGTGTGTGAAAAGCTTGTGAAGAGTTACAGAAAATGTTTGGCCTCCGTTATTGCCAACAAAGGGTACATAACAAAGTATTGAGATGAACTTTTGGTATTGACCAAATACTTATGTTCCACCATGATTTGCAAATGAATTCTTTAAAAATCAAACAATGTGATTTTCTGTTTTTTTCCCCCACATTCTGTCTCTCATGGTTGAGGTTTACCCATGTTGACAATTACAGGCCTCTCTATTATTTTCACGTGGGAGAACTTGCACAATTAGTGGTTGACTAAATACTTATTTGCCCCACTGTACATCATATGGAACAGTCTAGAATCAATATTTATCTAGTAACGTGACGAAAACATGAAAATAAAATGGATCATACTCAAAGTAAAGTCTTATTTTGCAAGTCAAAGATGCCTGTAACGAGTTTAGATCAAAAGAATGGAAAAAAGCTGCTGTCACCAGGGACCAGCGCTCAGGCTCTGGAAGGAAAATATCGGAAATCTGATTGGTTTAAAAAGCTGTCCCATTGCTCCTATTGTTACATAATTGACCAGCTCAATTGACATCTGAAGGTCCTGAAAAAATAAGATTAATAGGACGTCATGTGCATCCCAACGGAAAGAATTGTGTTTAATAAAATGAAAAACCCATGAATGTCAGTTTTCAAATGTGTAATAGTTAAGGAAAAAATTCAAACTAGGCCTGCAAGCAGGACTGAATGGGCCCTCGCACTTTGGCGCAACTCGAGCGTCACGCAGGTCGGGGTGGTGGCAGACAGCCCCCCTCTAATCATCTAATGAGAACCTAACATGCTTTCAACTCGCTTCTTTTTTTGGGATGACAAATAGTTTTGAGTTTTCGAGCATGCAATGGCCAAAAATTCTGCTGCCACTAGTTGGCGCTACAGAGTCGATGCAAATGACCACTACTGGACTCTTCAGGGTAAGACCAAGCATGGGAAGTTTGGAGCAGATATCATGTATATCTGCCAAGTTATGACTGTTCAAAATGTGTGGAGAGACAGAATGGTGACAGTCATTATCACTTTCCTGTTGGACCCTTCTGCTTCAACCAAACCTCAATAATTTTCATCAGGCATCTGAACACATGTCTTTAGGCTCGCCTTATGCAGGTTTGAGGTAGATTGATTTTTTTCCCTTTAGAGGAGGAGTGGGTCCCGTAAAAAAGTGCATTTCCTGTTCCCACTAGGAGGCGCCAGGCACAATTGGTAAAGTTTCAATCCAGTCCAGCTCAGGCTGGGATACCTCACACACATGCCAGATTTAAAATAGATTGAACGTTGAATGAGGGAGTTATCAGTCCTTTTCCAAATTCGGTGTTTTGCCGAAAAAACGGCCGACTTTGGCACCCCGCCCAGGTCAGGCCCGTGAATGAAAACACACCATTTTGATAACTTAAGTTTTCACATGCCTCGTGAACAATCTCACCAATTTTGAGGATGATCAAACTAATTCCCTAGGTGCCAAGGTCTCAAATGTGCACACTGTAAATCGATAAAAATTTCACATTCAATCCAAAATACCCGATTTCCTGTAGGATTTGGAACGTGCGTGCAAGAGACTTTTTGGAGCAGTTTTGTACAAGGTATCGACTCTCCGAATTTCATCCTTCTACGTTGAAAAAACCTAAATGGAGAGGCCTTTTTGAAAAATTAAAGGGGGCGCCACTGAGCCATTTTGTTACATTTTTTCATAATGTTGCAAGATTATCGAACTTTACGCAAAGCTGCATGTATGTGCAAATTTTGGTGAGTTTTCGTGCATGTTCAAGCCTCCAAATGTAAACTCCTACTGTGAACCGATAAAAATTTCACATTCGATCCAAAATACCCGATTTCCTGTTGGATTTGGAATATGGATGCAGAGGCTTTTTGGAGCAGTTAGGCATAAGGTATCTACTCCCCAAATTGCATTGCTCTACGTTGAAAAACCCCAATAGGAGAGGCCTTTTTTAAAACTACTTTCTGTTGCCACTAGTTGGCACTGTAGAGTTGATGCAAATGACCCCTACAAATCGCATAATTTCCACATCAAAAATTCCAAGCGCACAACAGTTGTATACAAAATTTGCCAAAAACTTACGGTTCCCCCAAGATTCGCCCAAAACTCGCCCATCCATTTCTAAAGGGATGCCATTGATGGACATGTACGTCATTTCATTCATTTCTAACGGCAAACATTTTCCTTTCATTTTCACTGACAGAAAAACCTGCGTGGTTGTGTTTTTTGACCATACACTTATGATTACAGTCATTGATATTCAACTGGTACCCAAGTAAGTTGATGCCATCGACAGCCATGCACGTCCATGCCATTGACAGCCATGTACGTCCAAATTTCCAATTGATTTTCAATGGCAGAAAAAATTGTGAGATTCTGATTTTTGACCATACACTTACCAGTACAGCCAATTGACATTCAACAAGCACCCATGTAAGTCGATGCCATTGACGGTCATGCACGCCCATGCCCTTGATGGTCATGTATATCCAAATATCAACAGGAAGTGACCTGATATTACCAGGCAGTGAACCCGAAATGCAAGGGCGTAGGTTTGGTCTCAACATTGGTAGGGACGATATAACAGCATAATCTGCATGTACACCTTTTGCTAGGGATGGGACATTAATAAGACCAAACAGATTGGGTGAACGGGGGTAAGGGCTACCTTTTTCACAAATATCAACCTAATTAATTCATATGAGGAATCAGGGGTGCTCATTACGTCGATCACGGTCGATAAGTCGATCGTAACGCTACTGTGGGTAGCACAGCAGTACATATAAGTTATGATTATGTTGTGTGTATGTTAAATTGTGTGAGCAACATATGAGCTTATGCAGCACCCGTCTCTTTCTCTAAGCAGCTTTTTGCTCACGTTTTTCTGGTTCTGTAGTTTCCAGCAGAGTTCACTACATTTCTTACAGTTTAATTAATGTTAACAGTGAAAATACAAACAGAAGGACACTTCTCTCTAAGCAGCTTCCTACTTGATTTTTGCAGGTTGGCAAGTTCACACAGTTTAGTGTTATGCTAACTCTGATGCAGGTCGGACTTTCAGCAGCAAAATTTGTGATGTGTTTCCCACCTTGACAACATTGGGGTCTTTTTAAATTACTTACTGTGGCTGCTGCTGGTAAAAAAAAGCTTATTATATTTCTCCTCTTCGAAGGGGGCGGAGGAGGCGGCATGTTGTCGACATGTATTTCTGTCGGGGTTGTGTGAGTGTGAGCGTGCGTGTGTTTGTCGGGCCTGGGTCAAGTTATCAGCCAATCAAACTCAGCCTAGCGTTTGGGGGGGGGGGGGGGGGTGGACTGGTAAATTCAGAAAGTGAAAAGGGCTCAATGTAAGTTTAAACATAATGTAAATAATTCACTCAGTAACGGTAGGGTCAATTCCATCCTTACAACATACAGTGAGGCAAATAAATATTTAGTCAACCACCAATTGTGTAAGTTCTCCAACTTGAAAAGATTAGAGAAGCCTGTAATTGTCAACATGGGTAAACCTCAACCATGAGAGACAGAATGTGGAAAAAAACAACAGAAAATTGATTTTTAAATAATTTATTTCCAAATTAGAGTGGAAAATAAGTATTTGGTCACCTACAAACAAGCAAGATTTCTGGCTGTCAAAGAGGTCTAACTTCTTTTAACGAGGTCTAACGAGGCTCCATTTGTTACCTGTATTAATGGCAACTGTTTTAACTCTTTTTCGGTATAAAAGACACCTGTCCACGACCTCAGTCAGTCACACTCCAGACTCCACTATGGCCAAGACCAAAGAGCTGTCGAAGGACGCCAGAGACAAAATTGTAGACCTGCACCAGGCTGGCAAGATTGAATCTGCAATAGGTAAAACGCTTGGTGTACAGAAATCAACTGTGGGAGCAATTATTAGAAAATGGAAGACATACAAGACCACTGATAATCTCCCTCGATCTGGGGCTCCATGCAAGATCTCACCCCGTGGCGTCAAAATGATAACAAGAACGGCCTAGTGAATGACCTACAGAGAGCTGAGACCACAGTAACAAAGGCTACTATCAGTAACACAATGCGCCGCCAGGGACTCAAATCCTGCACTGCCAGACGTGTCCCCCTGCTGAAGCCAGTACACGTCCAGGCCCGTCTGTGGTTCGCTAGAGAGCATTTGGATGATCCAGAAGAGGACTGGGAGAATGTGTTATGGTCAGATGAAACCAAAATAGAACTTTTTGGTAGAAACACAGGTTCTTTGGTTTGGAGGAGAAAGAATACTGAATTGCATCCGAAGAACACCATACCCACTGTGAAGCATGGGGGTGGAAACATCACGCTTTGGGGCTGTTTTTCTACAAAGGGACCAAGACGACTGAACTGTTTAAAAGGAAAGAATGAATGGGGCCATGTATCGAGAGATTTTGAGTGAAAATCTCCTTCCATCAGCAAGGGCATTGAAGATGAGACGTGGCTGGGTCTTTCAGCATGACAATGATCCCAAACACACAGCCAGGGCAACAAAGGAGGGGCTTCGTAAGAAGCATTTCAAGGTCCTGGAGTGGCCTAGCCAGTCTCCAGATCTCAACCCCATAGAAAATCTGTGGAGGGAGTTGCAAGTCCGTTTTGCCCAACGACAGCCCCAAGACATCACTGCTCTAGAGGAGATCTGCATGGAGGAATGGGCCAAAATACCAACAACAGTGTGTGAAAAGCTTGTGAAGAGTTACAGAAAACGTTTGGCCTCCGTTATTGCCAACACAGGGTGCATAACAAAGTATTGCGATGAACTTTTGGTATTGACCAAATACTTATTTTCCACCATTATTTGCAAATAAATTCATTAAAAATCAAAAAATGTGATTTTCTTCTTTTTTTCCCCTCCACATTCTGTCTCTCATGGTTGAGGTTTAGCCATGTTGACAATTACAGGCTTCTCTAATATTTTCAGGTGGACGAACTTGCACAATTAGTGGTTGACGAAATACTTATTTGCCCCACTGTATGGGAAGACGATCTATAACGGAACTCATTATATAATGCATATAAAATTGCTTAAAAGTTGGTGGGGACAATTTGAGCATCCTGAAAAGTTGGTAGTGTTATGTCCCTGCCGTCCCTATGGAAACCTACGCCCGTGCCGAAATGTCCCCCGTCAACAGGAAGTGACTTGATAGATCTGTACCACAGCAAAGCCCCATCGTAATTTCTCCAGAAATTGCAGTTTCTAGTTGTTTTTTCATTTTCGTAGCTTTATATTTCCTACAGTGTAATCAATTCTGACAAATTAGCAATCTGAATTGGTTTATATCACACTGAAAGACTAGCTACTAGCCTTTCCTTTTGACAATGGAAATCTGCCAACAGTCATCATGCATCGTGGAAGGTGCATAACCCAGCCCAGATTACTTAATTATTTATTACTTTTCATCCACATAATGTAATGAGTTTCAATCATTTATTACTGTTGTACATTGACTTTAATGAGTTCTAGGTCTGTGCTGCTGAGAAAAATTACAATCAAATTACACGATCCTTCTGGCTGTTTTTGATTGTCATATCACAAGCTTTACTGCATTTTTATTATTCATAAAGAAAGTCACAAAATCACTTATTTTCCACCGCATTGAGTTAAACTTCTGATTTACAATTTTTACATTTCCTTGGCTTTTTAGGTCAAGATGTTCAAATTTGCGAACAGAAGGGTCGTTGCGGCACTATTGTCTTTCTAGAAATCTGGATATCGTCACGTTGCTGCCTAATGCAGGCCTTCTAGCATTTTTCTTAGTCATTGAGGACACTTAGTGTCCCAGGAGAGAAGCATTGCTTCATCTATCATCACGCAGGCTGTTTTAAAGCTTCCCAGCATGCAGTATGATCCCCAGGCCACGCTCTTTGTGGATGCCATGAGTAAAAAAAGCAACTGCAGAAGAATTCGCTAAAAATAGTACAAAAGACAATGCGATGCAGAGTTACAAAGTCTGTCGACACTTCATTAGGTAGACTTTAACAAGAATGTGATCGTCAATATCAAAAGAATTGAAGACGATTCGCTTTTTTTCACGAGATATGAATTTAATAAGAATACTAGAAACGTTCGCATGTTCGCCCTTCCCTGTCAAAATGGATTGGACGTCTAGCACCGTCAATGGAAGACAATGAGTGCCCTTTAAAGACTCAAATGAAAAGTTTTCATAATTTTCCGCGATGGTTTTGTGGTTTTGCGATGGGCTTGTGTTTTGTGTGTTTTTCAGTTTTAAAATTCTTTTACAGTTTTAGCAGTTTTTCTGATTTTCAGGATTTTTGTTTTTTGTTTGAGGATTTTTTTTTTTTACCTTTTATCATTTAGAGTTTTTTTTTTTTTTTTTTTTTTTTAAACTACCGGTACTTTGCGGATTTCCTATTTCTGAGATTTTTCATGGTTTTACATTGATTTTAGGGCAGAGGTGTCCAAACGTTTTGCAAAGGGGGCCAGATTTGGTGTGGTAAAAATGTGGGGGGCTAACCTTGACTGACGTTCTTTACTTAAAACAATATATTTAAGCAAATTTTAGCAAGCCATTCTGTGTGTCACATTTACTTTTTTTTTTTTTTTTTTCATTTGTAATGTCACCAATCTCGCAACTAGCCTTTGTGGCGTTCTCTTTCATCTCTCGGGCTGTTGCAAAATACTGCTGCTGTAAAATTAAACTAACTTCCAGTTGCTTCAATTTCTCGCTACGTATCTTCTCTGTAGGGTTGTTCCGATCATGTTTTTTTGCTCCTGATCCGATCCCGATCGTTTTAGTTACAGTATCTGCCTATCCCAATATTTCCCGATCCGATTGCTTTTTTTGCTCCCGATTCAATTCCAATCATTCCCGATAATTTTTCCCGATCATATACATTTTGGCAATGCATTAAGAAAAAAATGAATAAAACTCGGACAAATATATACATTCAACATACAGTACATAAGTACTGTATTTATTTATTATGACAATAAATCCTCAAGATGGCATTTACATTCTTAACATTCTTTCTGTGAGAGGGATCCACGAATAGAAGGACTTGTGACTTTGTATATTGTAACTAAACATTGCCATCTAGTGTATTTGTTGAGCTTTCAGTAAATGATACTGTGGCCATGCCCAAATGCATGATGGGTGGATGTAACACGCCTTTAGCAACCATGACTGTGTGTAGTGCTACCAATTGATATAGCTTCTCTGCGTTGGGAAATAACATAGGATCTTAAGAAAAAGATCAATTGCTACCTTGCTCGACACATTGCTTCCCACGATATATCTAATCGTAGGGGGAGGGATTGTAAGGCTTTAGCCAATTAAAAAAAGGCTCCTCAGGCTGCCAAAATTCACTCTACTCATTTTACGCTGACTTTTAGCTCTCTATATAGGTAAAACGGCGCCATTACAGATTGTACGCGACAATGCGTGAGTGGGTCGTGCAGCGCATGCATTAATTGCGTTAAATATTTTAACGTGATACATTTTTTAAAAAATTAATTACCGCCGTTATCGGGATAAATTTGATAACCCTATCTTAAGCCTAAACTAAAGACTCTGGATGAGTGTAACATATTATGTCTGTAACGTACAATTACAATTAGAAAACAATTTAATTAAAAAAAAAAAAAAAAAAAATATATATATATATATATATATATATATATATATATATATATATATATATATATATATACACATATATATTTAAGAAAGGCATGTCCGATATTTTTTTGCCGATTCCGATACTTTGAAAATGACGTGATCGGCCAATCGATCGGGACATCTCTACTTCTCTGTAATCTTGTCGTACATGTCAGCGTGTCTTGTTTGGTAATATACAGCGACTGTCTCTGCAAATGAGGCAGAAACAGTTGTTGCGTATTTTAGTGAAGAAATATTCCAATTTCCACCTATCCTTGAAGCGTCGGCCGTCGCAGTCAACTTTCTGTTTTTGTTGATTGTCGCCATTTTAGAAAATTGAGAGTAAAT
This sequence comes from Corythoichthys intestinalis, assembly GCF_030265065.1. Lineage (NCBI taxonomy): Eukaryota > Metazoa > Chordata > Actinopteri > Syngnathiformes > Syngnathidae > Corythoichthys > Corythoichthys intestinalis. The sequence goes on along the minus strand of NC_080405.1, from coordinate 41,622,092 downwards.
GGTCACACGGGGTAATGTTGCTTAGAGTACTGCTGCCTTTTACTGGGTAAATGAGGAGCAGCATTTAGTGTGGAAGCAACTTTATATGCTGGTAGCAGTACTGCTGACCAATTTATTAGGTCTGTGTGCGGGCCAGACGTTATTGATTTTATGACAGAGGCTGAGGGCCGGATGAAATTTGACCGTGGGCCGCATTTGACCCCCGGGCCGGACTTTGGACATGTCTGTTTTAGGGCATTTCTGGGTCACTTCCCTTAGATTTTGTTCCCTTTTTTCACTTCATCTTCAAGTTTCGAATAGAAATTTTCTTTTTTTTTGTAGATAAAGATGTGTTTTTGCAGCAAAACGTTCGAGGTGAAATCGAAAGAAGGGAGCCTGTGTCACGTAAATTTTTTAAACGTTTAAAGCTGGAACGGTGTGTTATTTAACTCAACTATTTAACTATTATTTAACTCATTGCATGATGGTGATAGATGCCCAATTCATTTAAACCGAGAACTGTTAATACTCATGTCGGGAATATCTATTGTAGTGTCGCACTGGATATAGAGAACGCACGGAGAGTTGTTCTCACGTACTTTTTTATTGCAGGATTAACGGTTACTGTTGGCCGCAACCACACCTAACAAGCAATCACCAAAACAAGCTGTTTTTCCACCCTCGTTTGTTATCCGTGCGCTTCCTCTCTCTCCTCCAGACACATTCTCGCAGTCGGACCTCCGGGCATTAACGACGTCACCAGCCACAACAAAGCGTTGCCACATTATATATATCGTGCATTGTAGTACAAACGCGTTGAACTTTTGTCTTATTTACGGTCTTTTTTTCCATTGGAATGACTAAAAGTTGCCGTGTTGCAGGTTGTAACACTAGGAAGAGTTCGGAGTTGCATTTGAAGTTCTTCATTTTTCCTCGTGAGAAGGAAAATGGCTGAAAGCAATCAATCGAGGAACAGTAAAAGAAGACGGTTCCGTGGACCATTCTCGCCAGTGGGAACCGACATTTTATTACTAATGAGTAAACTTTAAGCGATTTCTTTTGCCCAAATAGCTGCTAGGATTCAATAGACTAGGCAGTGGTTATTATTACCGTAACCGACAACTCGCAAAGCGTTATTTTTCTTTTGCCGTGAACTTCTCTGTATATTATTGGCCTGGTGGGAATTGGTTATTTTGCCGTGACGTGTTCACAGCTAAATAATGTTTGGATGCGAATTACCGGTTATGGCAGAAATAATCACTCTGTATATACTACCAGTTTTCTTAGTTCCACACAGTACATATTCCAAGTAATTGAGAAAGGTCAACTTACTGGGTGACTTTATGAGGTAGTTGTAGATGTTTCCGAACTCCACTGCAGGCAATTCCTTTGGATTATTTATCCAGCTATCAGCTGCCACTTTGTATGGGCTGATTTGCAGGCCAATACACGCTAATTTTAAGTTGTATCGCCTCCTCGCGTCTGTCGGCAGCAGGGGTGAAAGTGGGCCAGAATGGTCACGAACGCAGTTCCGGTATAAGATTCAGGGCTGGAATGCTGTTCCGGTACATGATGCTTTGATTCCGAAAATATGATAACTGTCAAAACACTATGTAAAAAAAAAAAAAAAAGTTTAAATTTTATCGCCTCCTCGCGTCTGTCGGCAGCAGGGGTGAAAGTGGGAGAGAACGGTCAGGAACGCAGTTCCGGTAAAGATTCAGGGCCGGAATGCTGTTCCGGTACACGATGCTTTGATTCCGAAAATATGATAACTGTCAAAACACTATGTAAAAAAAAAAAAAAACTTTAAAAATGCTAAGCTGCCACACATGCATTTCAGCTCCAAGAAGAAAACAATCTACCAACATCAGATTTACACACACATACACTTGTGTTAACAACAAGCATAATAAAGTGCTTGTGTAGCATAATCTGTTTCTACCAATATCTATTATTAATTTTATCCCACGGACGGCATGGAGGTTTCCCCAGCTGCTGCAGTTATCCGAGTCTAACGATGATGAGTCATGTCAATGTGCGAATGCACACGCCTGGACTCATTTATCCGTTCAATTGGCTGACATACTGACATATGATCAGCAGTGATGGTTAGCTCTGATTGGTTCATATGTGCATGTTTTCTGGGACAAAAAAAAAAAGCTTGTTGAATTGATGCGACAAAAAAATGGGCAATGCAACATAAAATGTATCAAATCTTTAAGAGCAACGAAAGATTTGAGGAGACTTATTTATCATATTTAGTTTTATTTGCTCTGATGGGGAGGTTCAAAACATCTTAGCTGTCAACGTGCATTTTGGACTTATATTTGTTCATTTATGTTAGGCTACTTATTCATTTCCTTATGATTTCAAAGTCAATGTTTGCGCGATCTTCAAAATATATTCCATTTCACTCTGCATAATATAGTAATTTGTCCTTATTTTTCTGAATGTATGTTACTTAAATCTTTATTATAAAAAAAAAAAAAAATGTTTACAATAACTTCAATTTTAATATATATCCCCTACGTTCTTAAGTTGTCAAAATTGAGATTTGGCATTTACTATGTGAGGAAATTAGGGAAAATAAAAATTAGGAGATGGAAAAATACAATTTTGAATGAAAAATAAATAAATAACATTTCTTGCTCCGTGGCGACCTTCACGTTGGGGAGTTCCGGCAAGAAATTCTAGCCACTTTCACCCCTGGTCGGCAGTGACTCGTGATAATAATAAGTTATATTTAAGACGTTTTTATGAAAAAAAGATGCAAAACACAGCTGAAATATATGAATTTCAGACAACTTTTGTCTACTGATTACCTGTGCGTGCCACCATCTCAAAATGGCGACACGTTGCTATGCAAGCTGACGTCATCGTGACATCACGTCGACTGCGAGAAAAAGTAGATACAGTGCCTTGCAAAAGTATTCGGCCCCCTTGAATCTTGCAACCTTTCGCCACATTTCAGGCTTCAAACATAAAGATATGAAATTTAATTTTTTTGTCAAGAATCAACAACAAGTGGGACACAATCGTGAAGTGGAACAACATTTATTGGATAATTTAAACTTTTTTAACAAATAAAAAACTGAAAAGTGGGGCGTGCAATATTATTCGGCCCCTTTACTTTCAGTGCAGCAAACTCACTCCAGAAGTTCAGTGAGGATCTCTGAATGATCCAATGTTGTCCTAAATGACTGATGATGATAAATAGAATCCAAATGTGTGTAATCAAGTCTCCGTATAAATGCACCTGCTCTGTGATAGTCTCAGGGTTCTGTTTAAAGTGCAGAGAGCATTATGAAAACCAAGGAACACACCAGGCAGGTCCGAGATACTGTTGTGGAGAAGTTTAAAGCCGGATTTGGATACAAAAAGATTTCCCAAGCTTTAAACATCTCAAGGAGCACTGTGCAAGCCATCATATTGAAATGGAAGGAGCATCAGACCACTGCAAATCTACCAAGACCCGGCCGTCCTTCCAAACTTTCTTCTCAAACAAGGAGAAAACTGATCAGAGATGCAGCCAAGAGGCCCATGATCACTCTGGATGAACTGCAGAGATCTACAGCTGAGGTGGGAGAGTCTGTCCATAGGACAACAATCAGTCGTACACTGCACAAATCTGGCCTTTATGGAAGAATGGCAAGAAGAAAGCCATTTCTCAAAGATATTCATAAAAAGTCTCGTTTAAAGTTTGCCACAAGTCACCTGGGAGACACACCAAACATGTGGAAGAAGGTGCTCTGGTCAGATGAAACCAAAATTGAACTTTTTGGCCACAATGCAAAACGATATGTTTGGCGTAAAAGCAACACAGCTCATCACCCTGAACACACCATCCCCACTGTCAAACATGGTGGTGGCAGCATCATGGTTTGGGCCTGCTTTTCTTCAGCAGGGACAGGGAAGATGGTTAAAATTGACGGGAAGATGGATGCAGCCAAATACAGGAACATTCTGGAAGAAAACCTGTTGGTATCTGCACAAGACCTGTGACTGGGACAGAGATTTATCTTCCAACAGGACAATGATCCAAAACATAAAGCCAAATCTACAATGGAATGGTTCAAAAATAAACGTATCCAGGTGTTAGAATGGCCAAGTCAAAGTCCAGACCTGAATCCAATCGAGAATGTGTGGAAAGAGCTGAAGACTGCTGTTCACAAACACTCTCCATCCAACCTCACTGAGCTCGAGCTGTTTTGCAAGGAAGAATGGGCAAGAATGTCAGTCTCTCGATGTGCAAAACTGATAGAAGCATACCCCAAGCGACTTGCAGCTGTAATTGGAGCAAAAGGTGGCGCTACAAAGTATTAACGCAAGGGGGCCGAATAATATTGCACGCCCCACTTTTCAGTTTTTTATTTGTTAAAAAAGTTTAAATTATCCAATAAATTTTGTTCCACTTCACGATTGTGTCCCACTTGTTGTTGATTCTTGAAAAAAAATTAAAATTTTATATCTTTATGTTTGAAGCCTGAAATGTGGCGAAAGGTTGATAGGTTCAAGGGGGCCGAATACTTTTGCAAGGCACTGTAGATGAATGAAAAAAAAACAAACAAAAAAAAAAAAAATTAATGCAGCCTCAACGGGACACAAGCCAGTGTCCTACTTGCGCTGGTCCCAAGCTCGGAGAAATGCAGAGGGTAAAAAAAAAGCCTGCATTGGGGGTGCCGCCTCAAGATTTCTTAGTGCCCAGTCTGGTGGGTAAACCTAGATCCGGGCCTGCGCTCATGTATCAGTACCATCCCCCCCACCCATTCAAAGTGGATTGGACGTCTAGCGGCGTTAATTGCAGCCAATGAATTGAATGAGCGGCTGGAAAGAAACAAATAAAAATCATAATTCGTGCATGAAAGGATTTTTAAAAATCTAAATACGTCATAGACTTCACTATTAGTTGACAGGACAGCTCCCACAAACACTGCGGCACGCCTTCCCGTTGGGGGCTGACCCAGGCAGATCATTTGGCTTTCACTGTGATAAACTGATAAACTGGTGGAAAAATGACAAAAGTTTTACTGCATACAAGCAGGTAGGAGTGTCTTAAGAGCGATTTTGTCCAAGGATTCAAGGTAATTATTACATAAAATAGCCTCATGCATGCACTTTGAAACATTGTGGAAAAAAAGGGTAAAAGGGAAAAATTAAAAATAGTTTGTGGGCTTAATCTGCAACGTCCGCATAATGTTCTATCAAACACAATACTTTGTCTTAAAATAGAACCGTTTATTTCAAAGAGGGGTGCAAGAGCAGAAACTGCTTTTTCAGTCGTCTGTGTTTTCAGCCATACATAAAAATGCAAATTTTGCTTTTGTTGAGCGAAATTAAGATGATTCTGCATGCTTTCCTCAAGTATTAAGTTTCTGATGTGAAATTTGAGTGATTTATTAGCTGTTGAAAACTTTCACAAGAAAAAAATATATATATATTTTGGGCAAAAACTTGTATGATATGCTAAATATTGCTAATGATCCAGAAAATATAGGGGATTGTCTCTGCATTTGGTGATTTTTGTGCATCGAGAGTAACATTTTAGAATTTTATAGCCATATTGTTTTGTTATACTTCTATAGACCCTACCCACCGACGTCACAAAATCACGTGATCGCTGTATTGTTCCGCCCCCTTGTCCGTCATTTTGTGTCTGTATTATCAATGGTCTCAATTGATCGAGCAATTTATAATGCATTTCATGGAAGACCCGGTGCTTTCGGATGCCGTAAACTCACTTGATGCGTTGCATAAAAGGCGTTATGTGGAAAAGCTTCAGTTTATCCATTCGCCAGATCCATATTTGATGCCTAAATCGATGTTTTTCGACCCGCTGTCTTCGCCGTATTTGCCTGACATCTGCTAGGTACCCTGATATTTACAACTATCTTGTCCACACAAAATCAGCCTATTCTCACGAAAGTTTGAAAAACTTTAAGAGCTTGGAGGCTTATAAGTACTTCGTTGCTGGTTGGGTGAAACAGGTCCTCGTCCACAAAAATTCGGCAGGAATCTATCTTGTGCTTGGAAAGGTGAGTTACGAAATTTTCAGTTCAAAATCTTTTGTTCTTGCTAACATCCACTGTAAAGTCTAATGTATTTCATGTCCATTTGTCAATGGAGCTAGGGCTTTTAATGTTTATATGGTTTAGCGATAGCATTCTCACTACATACATACGTGTATGTTGTCGGCGATTAGCCTAGCAATGATCTTAATTGTGGTTGTCAGCCCAAAACCCTCTAAATATATATTAAATGCATCTTACCAGATATAAAATGACTACTACATAATCTGTGGTAATCGTTTGGAGCCCAGTTTTCTCGTCGAATTGCAGCAGCCCATCTCGCTCTCTCCTCTCCGGGTCTCTCGGAATCCGGTAGAACTTCAAGTCTCTCCGTCTATCTTCTGTTATTGCAACCGACCGCCACACACGCCTTCACCATTTTGATTATTAATGTTAACGAGCAGAAAAACACGCCGTAAATAGGAGGAATGTACGTAGCCGTAACAGGTAAACACGATGTGTTGACGGACAATTGGGCGGCACCAGTCAGGAGGTTGGAGTTGTGACGTCACGTGGGTAGGGTCTATAAAAAAGAATCAGGATTTTATTAAGGAACGACTTTCAATTTTTTTATTTCACTGATCATGAAGACTTATATATGCATAAGGGAGGTGCCTGTTTTGTTTTTGAAAATAGCCCCCCTACGGATCGGCCCCGAAACCTGTGTCAACTTCAACTGATAGTGAAGTCTATGATAAAATGTATCTTCTCTTTTAAAGGATAATCCCTTCACCATAAAGATGCTACTTACACAACATTATTGCACAGATAAACGATCGGATTAAGAATATTTACAATCACCCCATAATTTTTTCACCTTTTTACTTGCTTTTATTCACACAACAGCCACTTGTGTTTACATACACATCATCATCATCATCAAACCGACACACAATGACTCGAGACAAAATGTTTTACAATGGCAGACAGAACCAGGCAGTGCTTTCTCGATGCCACCGCACCATCTTTTGTGAGATTGCATAATTATGATAAGTGAAATGACATGCAGTGCCATTATCGAAGCCTACTACAAGTTTTGTGTTATCCGTGGAGTACAGTGAACTCAAAGCACCATCCGCGATCGAAAAAGGGAAGAGAGCACGTTGATAATGTGATAGCTTGACAAGATGTTGCCCCTGAGGTTGCTTTGTTGCTTTTGACCTCCTCCAACATGAAGGGGAGGTTAGTGATGTAAGCACCCCAAACAGGAGTAACCTGATTCGCACGTGTGCATATCATACACGGTGGTACTCTTTACAAATCCAGTGACTCACACTGCCTCTCACTTACTGTGTGTGACCTGGCGGAATCTTGCTAAAAATAGTGCTTGCTTTGAACGGTGCTTGCTTTGCACGCTTTCTATTGGGACCCTCGACAGATACATTAAAAATGTCAACAGGGAGGGATCTGTTTCACCTCAGATGAAATCTGAGTTGTGTGCTTGTGCGCGAGTGGTGGGGATGCACAACATTGTGGAGCAGTTCTAGGACGAATGTGGAAAATTTCTAAATTCCACGCAACTTGTTTTGGTGTCGTTGTTTCATAGTGTTGCACCGATACGGTATTGGCACGTACTAAGAAATAACATATAGATTCCACACAATACAGTGGTACCTCTACATACGAATTTAATTCATTCTAGGACCTGGTTTGTAAGTCGAAATGGTCATATGTCGAGCGGGATTTTCCCATAAGAATACATTAGACAGGTAGTCCCCGGGTTACCTACGTCTCATCTTTTTTTTTTGGTGGAGGAAGTGCAGAACAGTAAGCAAGCGCATATACAGGCGCACCCGCCCACCCCACACACACACAGACAGCGCAGCTGTGACAGAAGTGACAGCCTGCGCGTGTATTTTTTGCTTGTGAAGCAGAGGAGACAGCTGTATAATAGTATAACCTATTTTGTACTGTTTATTGTGCGTTTTCAATTGTGGCTGAATACTTGGGGCGAGTTTATGTTATTGTTTTTGATGACGTGCGGACGCTAACTATTACATGCTAATCGTTTGTTATTACTGTATCAGCAGCTACTTGTAAACGTAAATTTGAATTGCTGTAATTGAGGATGAGACTGATTTAATTTCATTTTATTTTAGTTTAATTCAGAAAGTGTTGATGTCATGAGCAGCTGAATAAAGTCAGCAAACCACACGGACGTCGGACATCGCCCTTTCGGAGCTTTGCTCACTGTCTAGCTAGTACTTAGCTCCAATGTCTTGGCAAGGACAGTACAATGGTGTATAATACATGGTTTTGGATTTTTTTTTTTTTTTTTAATTTAGAGGGTGTTTGGGGGTATTTAAAGGGTTAATTCCGACTGACGCGGAAATCCGGGTTACCCTGCCAGCTCAGGAACGGAACTTGTTCGTAAACCGGGGACTACCTGTAATTCAAATAATCCGTTCCACAGCCCAAAAACCAAAGCTAAATCCTTAATAAATACTGTACTGCAGGTACAATTACAAGTAGCAATTACAGATAGCAAAACAAATAAATTACAAATACAAATTGTATAATAATAATAAATAGAAAATAAAAAAGCGTTTTAATTATCACCTTGTAGTGTTAGACATAATTCAACCGCAGAAATATAGTCACGGTTATGATGTTGCGGGGGGAACGTTTTTGGTTAAGGAAAATCCTGAAGTTGTTAGTTTTGACCCGTGTCCATGCTGTTTGACTTGTGTGTAACATTGCTGCTGGAAAGTCAATAAAGCATCGCAGTTTGGCTACATATTTTTGACACACCGTCCTTGCTCCGCGCTACAACCTTAACTTATAGAAATTGACGAATGGATGTCGGAGGAAACGGCTGGTGCATTCTTAATCCATATCAGTAAAACGCATTCATCTACTCTGAAATAGCTCTACGAGGTTTAGACAGAATAGTCATCCCCTAGGATGCTTTGACCGTTTTGATGGCTTCCATCTGCTTGAGGAACGTCAAGATTGTAGACATATTACGACCAAATACTCCAGACACAACGCTCATATTTTTCTTTCATTTCCTTCTTAACTTCAATGGGAAGCGTCACCTTTTTCCTTTTTTTCACCAACTGCACTAACCTTCTTGGGACACATGTTGATTTCTGCCGTATTACAAGCATGTCGTCATATGTAGAGACAAACGACCAGAAACATTTTACGTTATATGTCGAATGGGTCGTATGTCGATGCATTCGTATGTCGAGGTACCACTGTATATACTTTTCGAGATATAATTTCCAACCGCTGGTTGCTCTACCGAAGATGGCTGCCAGCTACCTAAAATTGATTGGATGTGTAGCGCTGTCTATAACCGCCAATGAATTACAAATCAAAATTTGTTCTTCCTCTGGCCAAGATGCCCCGTCTTATTACTAGTAGACGCCCAATTCATTTGAAATGGGAGTGTGGCAGCAAGTGAACGAACCTTCATTCTTTTCCACCCTCCTGCTTCAAGTAGATTGTACTTCTATTAACATCAATGGCAGCCAATGAGTTAAAGCTGTGTCTGATTACTTTATATTCATGTGAATATGCAGTAATTGAGTATTCTTTAAAAAAAAACTATATTTTTTCAAAAACATGGTATCGGTACAGTATCGGCATCAGCCAATACCACAGTAGTGTTGGAATAGATATCGGGTGGCAAAAACTGCATATATTTTTTATTTAAACAGAACCACGGAGAGAAAGACTTGTAGTTCTTAAAAGATAAACGTTAGTATGAGTTAAAATAATTTGATATTAAAACTCCTCTTGATGTTTTTGTTTTTATACAATTTTTAAAATTAGTATAACTAGCAGGTCGCCATTGGTGACGTCACTTGTCTATGCTGCCTGGCTTCCAGAGTATGACTCTAGCAACATAAACATGTAATCTGTTCAGCCCTTTTAATTTGAATCCCAGTGGAGCATTAATGAGCATGACAGCACTGTCGATATTTCACAAAATTAGCAGCAAAAGCAAAATAAACAGGAAAGACGGGATGAGACGAGACGAGAATAATCGAAACCTGTGTTCTGCCAAAATGTGCTACACCGGCGAACTGTCCTACAAGAGGCGAATTTGACACCCAAAGTACTACCGTGCGCTTTCAGCTTTTTTTGTTTAGATGCATACAGGCAGAACATACTAATGATGCCTTAAGAAAATACTTAAACGTAGTGATATCGAATAAGGGAGGTTTAAATACACTACGTGACTAATGTGGTCAACAGATCAACAATCTGCTTTAAAGCGACCCCAAGAAACCACAATGCTTAAAAGTATTAGAGGGAAGCACATGCAAGAAGTATTTTGAAGCAATGAAAAGGTAATAAAAGACTCAATAAAACCACAAATAGCAAATACTCGCCGCTTTTAACCGATGTGCGCATGTGTTGGAAGTAGTGCTGCAACAATTAATCGATTAACTCGAGTATTCGATTAGAAAAAAATATTCCCTCGAGTATTCGTTTAATTAAAGTGGCGTTGTAATGTTTTATTTTGAAACTGTTTACATTTAGTTTATTGATTAGGGTGGATACATTCCCCTATGGTCTGCTTCATTTCACATGGCTGAATCCAACTGCTCCCTGTTAAGACCAACGTAAGCTAAGTTTTTTGGGGGGCTAATGTTTTTTAAAGCATTCGTAATTTAGTTTATATGTATATTTAGCCATTTGTTGTGGTAATATGAGTCTGAACCATTTGTTAAGAGCATTGGGAAAAAAACGTTAGCATTTTATAGCATTTAAGCAAGCGGACTTTTGCCATGTAAGTTAGCCAATTGTCTTTTGTTGTACATAGATCCTCATTTATTTATTTTTAATACCGTTTGAGGCTCAGATCAGGTATCGTAATTTTTCCTGTTCCTTTTCTGATTACTCGATTATTCGAACTAACTAGTTCATCGATTAATCGACTACTAAAATAATCGATAGCTGCAGCCCTAGTTGGAAGTATCACCGCGTAGAAAAAATTGCAGAACACCGGTAGTGTTCGTCTAGTGACAGTGACAAACTACGTCATCACCCTGAGCATCCATTGTGCGCATAAAACATGGCGCCCTCCGTAGGTCAAAACATGTACTAAATATTATAGATTTTTAAATCAATGGTAATATTTCATGTGTTTCTAATAACATATTTTAGTAATAGAACAATTGTAGCTTATTAAAGCCTACAAGTCTTTAAGTCCGAGGTTCCCTTTAAAACGTGGTATTGATACAGGATTGGGATGGGATGATACCACACAGCCAGTGTTTAAATCGGTATTGGAAGTAAAAAATTAAGTTAATATATATAGATATTTTAATTTGGTCTCGGTACAATATCAGCATCGGCCGATACCACGCAGCCGGGTGTTAGAATCAGTATCGGGAGCCCAGAATTTTTTAAACTCTTATTCAGAAAGAGTGGTATCGGTACAGTATCGACCGATACCACACATCCGGTAGCCAAAAATTGTATCGGTGCAACACTAATTTTTGATAGTCGTTTTTATGTTTTTGGGTGCTCACGATAACCAGGTGACATGATACTGTTATCAACTCCATACTCAGAGACGGTATTTTCTCAAGAGCTCCGATTGCCACATGTACTTCCGCTCCGGAAAGTGATCTGGAATCCTAATGCGGCGGAAGTCCTGGATGCATTTCTCCAGCTCCTGCTCCGGTGTCATCTTCTCCTTGTTGGCTTTCCTCTTGGCAGCCTCTCGATCGCGGACTCCGAAGGTCCTGACGCGCAGCATGTCAGTCTTACGCCGCGTCTCTGCCTGCTGCATCATGTGAGCGGGCCCTTTGTGCACCGGTCGATCCAATGACTGGATGTTGGGGCGTCGAGTCACGGGGCCGCAGATGACGGTCCCTTGAGGCGAGCTGGCCTCCGATTGGGTCTCCGAGCATGAAGTGGAGAGCTCGTTGAAGGAAGTGCCGCTTTCTCCTTCGCGCTCGCTTTTGTGGCTCTTGCAGCAGCAGTCGCAGTGTGAGGACGACCACCGTGAGGGCCCACCTATAAAACACATACACAGAGGTTCTCTTGTTAACAAAATTGGTGAAAAAAATAAATAATAATAAAAAAATAAACAAATAAATAAATAAATAAACAAACAAATAAATAAATAAATAAAAGCTCCATGATGTTCCCCCCGCCCCCTTCGAAGAGGGATATTATTTTTTTGGCCAGCAGCAGCTGCAGCCACTGTAAATAATGTTTAAAAAAAAATGTCAATGCTGTGGAGGTGGCGAACACACCAGTAATTTTGCCAATGAATGTTCGACCTGTATCAGGGTTAGCATAACATTAAACTGTGTGAATTTGCTAACCTGAAAAACTTGAGTAGGAAGCTGCTTAGAGAGAAGTGTCCCCCTGTATATGTTTTGTACTGTGAACGTTAATCAAACTGTGAGAAATGAAGTGCCCCAAGGTTTATCCCTTTCTCTGCAATTTTCATTTTTATTTTATTTATGTGGTTTTAAAGCAGCCCAAAGGTTTTTAATTTTTTTGTTGAGTTTAGACAAAAGCAGGAGTGTTTTACCTGAAGGAAGGCTGAATTTTTATTTGTTTTTGTTATTCCACGACGAGTTTTTTTCAGTTCTATTTAATTTCGATATTTATATATTATACAGTGGGGCAAATAAGTAGTTAGTCAACCAGTAATTGTGCAAGTTCTCCCACTTGAAAATATTAGAGAGGCCTGTAATTGTCAACATGGGGAAACCTCAACCATGAGAGACAGAATGTGGAAAAAAAAAAAAAAAAACAGAAAATCACATTGTTTGATTTTTAAAGAATTTATTTGCAAATCATGGTGGAAAATAAATATTTGCTCAATACCAAAAGTTCACCTCAATACTTTGTTATGTACCCTTTGTTGGCAATAACGGAGGCCAAACGTTTTCTGTAACTCTTCACAAGCTTTTCAGACACTGTTGCTGGTATTTTGGCCCATTCCTCCATGTAGATCTCCTCTAGAGCAGTGATGTTTTGGGGCTGTCGCTGGGCAACACGGAGTTTCAACTCCCTCCACAGACTTTCTATGGGGTTGAGATCTGGAGACGGGCTAGGCCACTCCAGGACCTTGAAATGCTTCTTACGAAGCCACTCCTTTGTTGCCCTGGCTGTGTGTTTGGGATCATTGTCATGCTGAAAGACCCAGCCACGTCTCATCTTCAATGCCCTTACTGATGGAGATTTTCACTCAAAATCTCTCGATACATGGCCCAATTCATTCTTTCCTTTACACAAATCAGTCGTCCGGGTCCCTTTGCAGAAAAACAGCCCCAAAGCATGATGTTTCCACCCCCATGCTTCACAGTGGGTATGGTGTTCTTCTGATGCAATTCAGTATTCTTTCTCCTCCAAACACGAGAACCTGTGTTTTTACCAAAAAGTTCTATTTTGGTTCCATCTGACCATAACACATTCTCCCAGTCCTCTTCTGGATCATCCAAATGCTCTCTAGCGAACTGCAGACGGGCCTGGACGTGTACTGGCTTCAGCAGGGGGACATGTCTGGCAGTGCAGGATTTGAGTCCCTGGCGGCACATTGTGTTACTGATAGTAGCCTTTGTTACTGTGGTCCCAGCTCTCTGTAGGTCATTCACTAGGTCCCCCCGTGCGGTTCTGGGATTTTTGCTCACCGTTCATGTTATCATTTTGACACCACGGGGTGAGACCTTGCATGGAGCCCCAGATCGAGGGAGATTATCAGTGGTCTTGTATGTCTTCCATTTTCTAATAATTGCTCCCACAGTTGATTTCTTTACACCAAGTGTTTTACCTATTGAAGATTCAGTCTTCCCAGCCTGGTGCAGGCCTACAATTTTGTCTCTGGTGTCCTTCGACAGCTTTTTGGTCTTGGCCATGGTGGAGTTTGGAGTGTGACAGGTGTCTTTTATACCGATAATGTGTTAAAACAGGTGCCATTAATACAGGTAAAAAGTGGAGCCTCGTTAGACTTCGTTAGAAGAAGTTAGACCACTTTGACAGCCAGAAATCTTGCTTGTTTGTAGGTGACCAAATACTTATTTTCCACTCTAATTTGGAAATAAATTATTTAAAAATCAAACAATGTGATTTTCTGTTTTTTTTTTTCTTCCACATTCTGTCTCTCATGGTTGAGGTTTACCCATGTTGACAATTACAGGCCTCTCTAATCTTTTCAAGTAGGAGAATTTGCACAATTGGTGGTTGACTAAATACTTATATGCCCCACTGTATATATATGTTAATTTCTCAACAATGTTGAGTGGTCTTAAGACAAATGTTGATTTTTTGCATTCCTGGATTATTATGAGATTATTAACAAGTTTGTGTTTATTGTGTATTTCAATATTCTGGAAGTTTTCAAACGGTTTCTTTAGTAGTTTTTGAAAACAAAGGTTTGAATCGAACGGTGTATCACCTGAACCAATACATATAAAAGTTAGTAGAAGTCAAAACATATGTATTTTGCATTGATCATTTAGCCTATAATTAATGAGGTTCATATTCGTGAGAAATCTTGCCCTGACCTCCATTCAACCAGTCTGTTTGATCTTATTAATGTCCCGTCCCCAGCAAAAAGTGTACAAGCAGGTTATGCTGTTATATCGTCCCTACCAATGTTGAGACCAAACCTACGCCCTTGATCGCATGTATACCTTTTACAGATGTTTGCTGTAAAACAACAGTTTAAAATGTACTGCAGTTATTATTACGGTAGTTTGCTCTTAACTTGACAATAAACTTTTATGGTTTTCCTGGTTTTACAGCTACAAAAATTGTAACTTTTTTTTTTTTTTTAAAATAAACAATTAAGGGCACGTTGCTGCTACATAGCAATGCCACCCTCCACTGCAGCACACAATGAACATACCTCTCCTTGTATAGTCATTTTAAAGCAAATTCTTTTGTTAAGCGATTTTAAACACACCCTCTGTCTAGACAGTGGCAAATTACTGCTTTTAAGAATAAGGAGCAAATCAGTGGCGCCGTATCGGGCATATTTAAAGAGCTGACAAGACTGGAAGGTCATTTCTGGCTTTATTTGATAAGAAGCCAAGGCTTAGCATAATTCTAGTTCAAACTTGTTTTACCTAAAGGGGACAAATTGTTGAAAACTGACTTTTTAATTGCTTGTATACAAATCCGATTCAATCTAAATTCATTTAGAGAGCAGAGCACATTTCAGAACAACAGGGTTAACCCGTCTTTCGGAAGCTCGGCTCCTAGCTCCGTTTCGTTAAACTGGCCAGTGTTGGCTTCACTCAACGCCCTTTATTTGCAGTCTGAACACAGCCCCGTTCTCTTGAGGGAGTCTCTAGAAGTCTACTAACCCCACCCAAAAAATATCTAGACATTTTTTTTTTTTAATTGAGCAATAAAGTGTGGGACAAGTGGATATAAAATGTACTATAATTTTCACTGCTTTGTTATTCTGACTGAAGAATACATCATATACCTTTTACAAATTCTAGCGTTGCATTGATACAATTTTTTGGTTCCCGATTCCAATACCAGGCTGTGATATCAGACCCTGCTTTAATTTATTGGCTGTAGCAGATTAAAATTGATAAAATAATCTTTTACTAATCGGATGAGAAGATAGTTATGATTTCATTTAAAGCAGACATGTCCAAAGTCCGGTCAAATGCGGCCTGTGGTCAAATTTCATCCGGCCACCAGCCTCTGTCATAAAATCAATAACATCTGGCCCGTACACACACTTAATAAATTGGTCAGCAGTACTGCTACCAGCATATGAAGTAGCTTACACACTAAATGCTGCTCCTCATTTACCCACTAAAAGACAGCAGCACACCAAGCAACATTACCCCGTGTGACCCTTTACTCCCAATTTTCTAAAATGGCGACAATCAACAAAAAAAAGAAAGTTGACTACGACGTCCAACGCTTCAAGGAGAGGTGGAAATTGGACTATTTCTTCACTAAAATAAGCCACAACTATGTCTGCCTCATTTGCAATGAGACAATCGCTGTTTTTAAAGAGTTCCATGTGAGGCGATCTTACCAAACAAGACACGCTAATATGTAGGACAAGATTACAGGGAAGATACGTAGCGAGAAATTGAAGCGACTTGAAGCTAGTTTAATTTCACAGCAACAGTATTTCGCAAGAGCCCGAGAGTCGAAAGAGAATGCCACAAAGGCTAGTTGCGAGATTGTTGAAATTATTAATTAAAAAAAAAAAACTAAAGCAAATGTGACACACAAAATGGCTTGCTAAAATTTGCTTAAATATTGTTCTACGTAAAGGACGTCAGCCAAGGTCGGCCCCCCACATTTTTACCACACCAAATCTGGCCCCCTTTGCAAAAAGTTTGGACACCCCTGATTTAAAGGAACGCTAGGTAACTTCAGTTTTGGTTGATTTTTGTGATGCCGGTGGACAAAAGCGGTAGTGTTTTGTCTTAAAAAAGACCGCGTTTCCCATGAAGACCAGCGCACACCCGCATAGTGTCGTAAAATCATGAGCTTCCTGTCACTTGCAGATAGATTAAAGGAAATCTGTTTCCAGTGGGTGTGTGAAGGATGAATAGTAAATAGGGTAATAAATGCAGTGGTGGCTAAACAATAGCATATGACAGTTAGCAACCGTGTGGCTAAGTGTGGCAGGGTTCCTGCCACCCTCGTCATAGTTAATTAGTGCCGGTGAAACCGATACAGACCCCCTCAAGCAGGGGTCAGCAACCCGTGGTTGAAGAGCCGTATGCGGCTGTTTAGCGCTACCCTAGTTGCTCCCTGGAGCTTTTTCAAAAATGTTTGAAAATGGAGATGGCGGAGGGATTTTTTTAAAAATATGATATCTGTAGGAGCACAAATATGACAAAGATTTTTCATTAATATTGTAATGAAGTTAAACTAGAGGCAGCATCGTACAACAGAGTAGTCACGTGGTGTGTCATTCTCTAGGATGCACTGCAGGGAAAATATTTGATCATGAAGGCTCATTATGTATTTATAGCCATCTTAGCCGTTTTGATAGTCAGCTAATATCGCTAATATAGATACATACAGCGTGTGTTGCCCTCATTATTGGGCTTTTAATTTTTTGCAGCTCCAGACATTATTTATCTTTTAGTCCAATATGACTCTTTCAACATTTTGAATTGCCGACTACTGCCATCAAGATATACAAGAGGTGTCATTCAACTAGTTGTCAGTCGACATATCATCACAAATGTTACGAAAATATTTTATTAAGGTTGAAAAGTTACCTAGTGTTGCTATAATGTTAATGCATTGACTTTGATGGGAACGTTGCCCCTACCACCATAGCCGCCCCAGGGCCATTTTGGTAAATTCTTTTCATGCTTGTTTAATTAATTTGAAAGAGTTTATCACTATTAGATGTCCAATCCAATTGCTCATTCTCCACCACCCTTTCCCAGCTTTCTCACTTCAAATCGATTGGACGTCTATGGTAAATGGTGTTACACTTGTAAAGCGCTTACTGTATCCTCACCTACCTACAGCACCAGGAGCAACTTGGGGTTCACTATCTCGCTCAAGGATACTTAGTAGAGTTCGTCAGGGGGAGAATCGAATCCAAGCTAGTTAAGTTCCAAGTCCAAGTTAAGCAGTCCAGACCATGCCCTTTAAGTGAGTATGCTTTAATTTAGTGTTAAAAGAAAAAAATGTTCTATATTTTATCAAAAACGTGCTACAGTGATTCCTCGTTTTTCACAGTTGATGGGGACCAGAACCCGCCGTGATAATTGAAAAACCACATTTTTTAAAAAATGTGTGTTCAATGTATTAAGATTTAACATTGGAAAGAGATACATACAAGAAATGTGTTTTTCACTTTTTTCTCCAAAGTATAATTACAAGAAAAATTATGTGTATATATAAATAAATCGTTTTGGATTTTAAACCCTTCAAATGCAATAATTATAAGTATTAAACATGTTACTGCCCCACCAAATTATTTTTAAACACGAATAAAGTAGAAAAATGCCTTCTTTATTAAGTGCTTCATTGAGTGAGTCCCCTCAAATCCACTCAAGCTGCTAACTTACACACTAAGGTTTGATCTTGCCAGAGATGCTTGGAAGCCAAAACTTGCGCCGCATGTGTCAATATCGTTTACTTTGTTAAGAAATTGCTGTGGCAACTCAGTGTGTGTAAGTGAGCAGCTTGAGTGGATTTGAGGGGACTAATAAAGAAGGTATTTTTCTACTTTATTCTTGTTTAAAAATAATTTGGTGGGACAGTAACATGTTTAAAACTTATCATAATTATTGCATTTGAAGGGTTTAAAATCCAAAACGATTTATTTATATAGACCCTACCCACCGACGTCACAAAACCACGTGCTCGCTGTATGGTTCCGCCCACTTGTCCGTCATTTTGTCTCTGTATTAGCATTGGTTTCAATTGATCGAGGAATTTAAAATGCATTTCATGGAAGACCCGGTGCTTTCTGATGCCGTAAACTCACTGGATGTGTTGCATAAAAGGCGTTATGTGGAAAAGCTTCGTTCTATACAGTCGCCAGATCCATATTTGATGCCCAAATCGATGTTTTTCGACCCACTGTCTTCGCCCTGTCTGCCGGACATCTGCTACGCTGATATTTACAATTATCTTGTCCACACAAAATCAGCCTATTCTCACGAAAATTTGAAAAACTTCAAGAGCTTGGAGGCTTATAAATACTTCGTTGCTGGTTGGGTGAAACAGGTCCTCGTCCACGAAAATTCGGCAGGAATCTATCTTGTGCTTGGAAAGGTGAGTTACGAAATTTTCAATTCAAAATCTTTTGTTCTTGCTAACATCCACTGTCAAGTCTAATGTATTTCATGTCGTTTGTCAATGGAGTTAAGGCTTTTAATGTTTATATGGTTTAGCGATAGCACTCTCACTATATGCATACGTGTATGTTGTCGGCGATTAGCCTAGCAATGATCTTAATTGTGGTTATTTGTCAGCCCAAAAACCTCTAAGTATATCCTAAATGCATCTTACCGGATATAAAATGACTACTACATAGTCTATGGTGATTTTTTGGTGCCCAGTTTTCACGTCGAATTGCAGCCGTCCATTTTGCTCTCCTCTTTGGATCCCTCGGAATACGGTAAAACTTCAAGTCTCTCCTTCCATCTTCTCTGTTAGTGCAACCAACAGCCACACACGCCTTCACCATTTTGATTATTAATGTTAAGGAGCAGAAAAACACGCCGTAAATAGGAGGAATGTACGTAGCCGTAACAGGTTAACACTATGTTTTGACGGACAATTGGGCGGTACCATTCAGGAGAGCGGAGTTGTGACGTCACGTGGGTAGGGTCTATATACACATAATTTTTCTTATAATTATACTTTGGAGAAAAAAGTGAAAAACACATGTCTTGTATGTATCTCTTTCCAATGTTAAATCTTAATAAATACATTGAACACACATTTTAAAAAATGCGGTTTTTCAATCATCACGGCAGGTTCTGGTCCCCATCAACTGTGAAAAACGAGGGATCACTGTAGCACATTTTTGATAAAATCTAGAACATTTTTTCTTTTAATACTAAATTAAAGCATACACACTTAAACGTCTGTCAATCATCAATAACTTTAATAAGCAACTCCAGTGCACTGTCAGACCAAGATAAGCAGCAGGAGTGAGAGAGGCTACGTGATCGGATCGGGAAAGCTCATCTGTATTTATTTATTTATTTTTGAAAAAAATCCACTATAGACTGAGGGCATTTGAAGCGGGAAGTAGCGAAGGATCACTGTATAATGGTATAGTATCGTCACCACACAGCCAAATTTGTATCGGAAGCCAAAAAGCCTGTTGTCGGATCAGAAGTCTAGCGCCATCAATGATAGTCAATGAGCTAATATTCAAAAATAAAAATAAGTGAATACATTTTAAAAACTTCGACCCTCTCAAAATGATGTGATTGAGCATCATTTCTGATCACGTGGTCGGATCGGAGACATCCCTAGAATATGCTATTTTCTAATGTGCCTGAAAGTCACGAGCTCTTAGAATGTTCATCACTTTTGTTCCACTCCAAGCACCCCACTGCGACCTGGTAAGGGGATCGATTCTCAGTCTCCATAATCACCTAGTGATTGATTTTTCTAACAGTCCAGGTGTAGTGTACCCT
Organism: Corythoichthys intestinalis; assembly: GCF_030265065.1. Taxonomy (NCBI): domain Eukaryota; kingdom Metazoa; phylum Chordata; class Actinopteri; order Syngnathiformes; family Syngnathidae; genus Corythoichthys; species Corythoichthys intestinalis. The sequence continues at coordinate 41,601,964 of NC_080405.1, read as the reverse complement.
AAAGCTTTGATAGCTGTTCAACCATTGTTGAGAATGTGAACGGGCAAGAAAAAGTATAGAAAAGCAATAAGCTGCATGGATGAAAATTGAGCAACTTTAGAAAAATGGCTTGCTCATCTTTCCCAACTTCAGGATGAGTCTTGGGTGACAACGCTTCCTCCCACGCTGTCAATTACACAGAGGAAATACGCTTCTTTTACTGGCTTGTGAAGATACTGTCACTATGTTGAAAAACAGGCCTCCCTTTTTCGATGCACTGGCGGATAAGAAAGTACAGTGGTAGCATTCCCATCGGTTTCTGAGCGATAAAATCATACAAGCGATCGTAAACACTCCTTAATGGTCTCTTCCCAATGCGATAAGTCCTCACTTGCAATAATATCACAAAGGGAGTAATAATTTGTCCATTAGCTCCTTGTGAACAGAGTTCAAGGGGGTGGGATTTTAACCTCTCTGCGCTCACTGTAATAATGACCTTATCCTAGACACCATGATTGTATTGAGATGATAGTGAGAGAGTCACTAACAGCTTTTTAATGGCTAATCCATGAGTAAAGAGGCCAATCAGCTGGCCAATTTCCCCCCACAGAAAATGAATCGAGCTGAGTCCGGTAGACGAGCTGCACTCGGCAAATGGATGCAGGCGCTTGAGTGACCGGGATCCTGAGGAGGGGGCGGTGTTGGGAGTATTGTTCCTAAATGGATGGAGGCCCGAGCAGCCCATTAAGGCCACACGCCAACTCCCAATAATAGCTGCGTGCAATTTTCAGGCCGTGTAGAAGAATGAATTGGATGACTTGAAACCAACTGGAGTTCATTTCAGCTATTTACTGTGTATGTTGTCTGTTCAGCTCAAGTGTACAACAGTTTAAATGTTTGAGGTGTGCCAGAAAAGTTGCACGGCTGGCTTTACAAAAGATCTATTTGATATGCAAACTACACGGTATCTCTTTCTAAGCAATCCCCCTGGAGTGTAACACATTTTCCCTGGATTCTGTGCTGTCTTGATATTGTCCACGTCTTCAAAATGGGTCTCTTTGATGCCCCCTTGAGCTTGAGAAAGAGAACTAAATCCCGCAGCGCCAGGTGGGATGAATAGAGAAGATTCTAGAACGTGGCTCGCAGTGCCGACAAATGGGTCATGCCAGATTTAAGGGTATTTTACCTTCAAATTTCAAATAATCCACATAGAAACTCTCAAAACATGCAGTTTCTGAGTGAAATTATTTGTTGTATAGACCAAATCTAAAATAAAATTACGTCAAGAATGAAATATTTTCAAGCAGTCTTTATAATTATATTTATTTATTTATATTTTTATTTATATTATATATTTTTAATACCATATACCGTAATTTTCGGACTATAAGCCGTTACTTTTCCCCCTCATTTTGAATCTTGCGGATTGTAGTGGTATAGGTAACACTTTATTTGACAGTGGCGTCATAAGACTGCAATAAGACATATGACATGACACTATCATGGGCATTAATGAATGCATATGACAGAAGTCATTAAGTGTTATCCGGCAAACTGTGTCACTAACTCCATTTATGTCCAGCTCGGATCTTTTGCATCAATTCAAAAGTGAGATAATTTGCCAGATGACACAAAATGATATCTGTCATAAGCATTTATTCATGCTCATGGCAGTGTCATGTCATAATTATGTTCTTATGACAGTCTTATGGTTGCCTGGTACACCAGACTCACCACTGTTCCAGCTATTGAGTCTGCCTACCATTCAGCGGATACAATTTCCAGGGCGGAGCAAACCACAGCAAACAGACAGCGGAGTGGACTAATCAGCGACGGGCAGACGTGACGTTAGTAAAACGACGAGGGCAGGACGAGGGACTTGCCCGCGGAAGTAAACATACGAGGAGAGCGGAGTTTATTCAACATGGCTAGCGCGAGACAGACTTTTGTCAATGACTCGTGTCGATGTGTTTTTGGTAATTTAAAACTGATTTTACCGTGGATTGGAACATATTCTCGGCTCTCCTGTTCACCATCTGTGTTGTCGTGGAGACGACTTCTGACGCGCAAGAGTGACGTTGCTCATTAAGAACACGTCACGCAAATAACCAAATCTGATTTGTCGATTGATTTTGTACTTGCTCGAGAGGCCGTTAATGGGCTGGTACCCAGACTTTTCTCTCAGTGTTTGAAAAATACAGGGAGAACAGTCTGGCCGTGCCAGGCAAGTCTTATGGCGCCACTGTCAAATAAAGTGTTACCAAATACCATAATTAACAATTAATTAGCATAGAACATGAATTTTGATTGTTATTAACATCTGTAGCGCTGCAATGCATGCTCGGAGGCATGTTGGACGACAGCAGCGTTGACAGCAAGTGGCAGCAGAGGTTGACTATCTCCCTCAAGGGGGCAGTGATGGCCAAATGAAGCGTCTTGAAGCGTCATGAAGCTTTGCAGCCAATTGGTTCAAAGCTTCATGGTGGTTCATTTGGTCTTATGACAGTCTTATGATCCCGCTGTCATATAAAGTGTTACCGGTTAATATCTTTTGGTGTAAATATCCAATAATACACTGAGGACAGCGGTGGCTTATAACCCAGTGCGGCTGATCTATGAACAAATGCTGTTTTTATGTCAAATTTGGCGGGTGGCAGCTTTTAGTCAGATGTGCCGTATAGTCAAAAAATTACGGTAATAATGACGTACCTCCCAAAATGCCATTTCTCTCAAGTTACAGAACAGGAAGTGACCTGGGAATCACCCAAATGAATAGGCAGAGACTCAAACTCAACAGGAAATGCCCTGAAAATCGGACAGAATGACTGTGAATGCTCTGGTTTCGAATGAACGAACGTTCCCAGTCTAAATGGATTCGGTGTCGTGCATCGTCAATGCCGCCTTAGAGTTAACTGAGACACTATTATGGTGAAAGATTTTGGTAGCAACTTGTTGGTTCCTTATTATTATTATGTTTTTTAGACATTGACACCTTTTTAAAACAATATCTCGATTCTTGGCAGGAGCATATCGATAACCTTTTATGATACAAAGTATCACGATACATCACCATTTCGATATTTTGTCAAACCCTGCCTACTGTGTGTGTGTGTAATGACTGGAGTACATTTCCGTGGGTCTGCATTATATTATTATTTTTATATTATTATTTAATTCCATTTTTTTGTTGTTGTTTCATTTTTACTGTTCAATTATTATTATTTTTTTAGGAATAATGAAGCCTGTTGAGTAACCTCTGAGAATTTGAATTTGTATCTTTGGTTATATACTATTTGGATATATATATATACACACACACATATATATACATATATATATATATATATATATATATATACATACATATATATATATATATGGCGGAAAACACTTAAGTGACTTGAAGTTCCGCTCTGAGACCCCCAATTTGTCCAAATTTTAAAATTGTCTGATTTGCACATGTGATACATCATTGGAAAGCTTAAAATGTCAATTTTCTGGGGCTTTTTAAAAAATATATTCTTTTTAAACAGCAAAACCCTAACTGGAGGTGAGAGCACATGAGAGCAAAATTAAAGACTTTTAAAAATTAAAAATTAAAGATTTTAACGAGATATTATCGCGTACTTACCTTGTTTCGATCCAAAAACTCCATATAGCATGTATCATCGAGTGTCAATACACAGATGTGAATGGCCACAGCTGGATTTTTTCAGGATTTTATGGGTGAAACATGGTAATATAAAAAGGGTCCCGATGCAGAAATCGCAGACGTCAAGGGGTAATCGAGATTTTCATTTTCATATATTTACCGTTTTAAACGTTTTTTTTTTTCTATTTTTCTTTGTTTGGATCAATTATTTATCATCTATAATACTTGGGAAAATACGATAGTAACGAAAAAAATACAATTTAGTGATAGTTATGAGGTGGATATCCATGACTTTTTTACAGACGCCATTTTTTTCATTGTGACGTAGTTTGTTTAAAACTTTAAAATATGCGAGTAAATAATTTTTTAAAGTCGTTTAAAAAAAAAAAAAAAAAAAAAAAACGAAACATGGGACATCAGTTAATGATTCTAAGCTAAAAACGACAGACATTTTGAATAATAAATCTAATTAATTACCTTAGTTTTTTGGCAGGGTTAAAACAAAAGCGGTTGCGCGACGTCTGTAAACGGGGGTTTTCAGGGTAAAACGGACAAAGCAAAAATAGTTCGGGGACTTATTGCGCCATGAATCTGCTATGGCAGCATATAGACATATTGTTCTATCAGACACAACAGTTCTTTTGGCTTAAAATACAGCAGTTTATTTAATAGAGGGGTGTAAGAGCAGAAACTGCTTTTTCAGCCTTGTCTGTGTTTTCCGCCAAATATATGTACAGTATATATATATATATATATATATATATATATATATATTTTTTTTTTTTTTTTTAACAAAACTGATTCATGAAGATTCATGAATCTTGAAGCGGGGCCGAGTGTCCTCTTTTTTGGAAATCAGAATATGGTCACTCTAAAATAGATAGACAATTTATTACCCATTATTGAAGTATACGTAGCAGAAAACCAGAGAAGTGATGGCTTATTTACGTATCAAGAATTCTGAAGCCAAACTATCCACCAATTCTCCGATGAAAATAATGCTCAAATACCTTTACGTAAGCCATTTCAGATGTGGGGCTACTATAACGGCACATTCATACTAATTTAACAGTTCAGATACAATTCAGTTGCCACTTAAACAAAATATGTTTTTGGTGGCTGAAAGAGAAGAGGGAAACCACTAAAGAGTGAAACCAACACATGTCAAGAATGTGGGTATGTTTAAAAAGTCGACGTGCATCCTCTGGTATCTTTTCAGGGAAGCCATTGATCGCTGTGTCTTTGTTCTCAGATCCATACAGGCTCTCTTAAGAGATCCTGTTACCACCACATTAAAAAACTGGAGCTAGGGTACAAAGCAGACTCAGTTTCCACATTTGTCATAAGTAACAATACGAAGCTAAACTATTTTTAATGAAACCAGGACAGATTGGGAGCATGTAACGGAAAATCACCAGCTATGATGCTCATTAAAATGGCACTTTTTAGCCATTAAATTCTCCTAAATGGCAGAAGAAGTAGGACATGATGTGGACTGAAGGCAGGCGGCTCAAACAAACGCAAATGTCACTGATTTTGTTTGCTTGCTTCTAAATTAACACACTTCTTGCAATGGGAAAGCAGTTCTGGGGCTAGGCTTGAAAGGTTAAACACGAGACTATTCTGTTCTGAATGCTACTTAGAAAAATAAATATCAAGTCGTTTGAAACCAACATGAGGCGTCAGAGTTTGAACCGTTGTCATGCATGTCGACAGGTTGTGACACTTCATGACAACTCAGTTTAGTGCACATCATAGGGTTAACTGTTTTGCATGTTCCTTTGTATGTGTTTTGTTCGTGAAGCATATGAGAAGATGAGAATATGCAGGAAACCTGCAGCCCATAGTAGAAAATTGGGAATTGCAGGAGCCTTCAGGCAAGAGGCACCCTCTAACTTTCCTTTTTTAAGCTTGTTTTTCCCTTTTCACTTGAGTTAATCGTAGAATTTAACTTTACAAAAGAACCTGCTGCATTATGTCATCAGATTTGTACAAGTTAGGATTTCAGCCACTTGTACTCTGAAGGGTCAAATACAGAATTCCTAATCTTCTTGTTCAAAAGTACTTTGCAATGCACAAAATAAGTGTGGATGGCAGTAATATCCATTGAGAATGGTTGTGCTCAGTTCGACAAGAGTTTTGTGGTATTTATGGTACAGTGACGGCTCGGTTTTCGCAGTTAATGAACCCAGAACCCGCCGCAATAAGTGAAAAACTGCAAAGTACGCCACCATCCGCCCCCAAAAGATATACTTTTTTACGCGTGTGTGTGTGTGTGTGTTCAATGTATTTATCCAGATTTAGCATTGGAAAGAGATACATATGAGACATAATTTTTTCACTTTTTTTCCTAAAGTGCAGGGTGGGGCAGAGCAACTTGCTTATTTAAATTTGGCGCCCTGAAGCGATGGTTGCTCTGAGTATAGTAGGGATCGATTTAATTGAGAGGGTGGGGCTTAAAGTTTGGTTCTTAACGTGCGTTATTTATTTTGTGTTTATTTTTCAGGAACCCCAGTGAGCATCATGGAGTGGACTAAGTTAGGATGCATTTCGCTGTTAAGGCATTTTTTTCAAGCGGTTGCTCAGCCGTTGCAACGCAACGTGCATTCCATAGACATTTCAATATTGCCGCCCGTGGTCGTGTTCCTGGCCGGCAGTCGATTGTTTCTTGGGGAAACAACTTCAAGGAAACAGGTGGTGAAAAGAAAAAGAAATCTGTCCTCCCACGAACAGCAAGGACATGCAGAAACGATGCGGTGAGACAATCTGTTTTGAAATTGCCCGCAAACATGCATCTGCTTTTGGGTTGTCTGCTCGTTCTGTTACACGAATTCTCCATGAAGAATTAAAATTCCGGAGAGGAATGCAAGTTGCGTTGCCACAATTGAGCGACATCTTGAAAAAAAAAAATGCTTCAACAGCGAAAGCACGTTCAAACTTCGTCCACTCCATGATGCTCACTGGAGTTCCTGAAAAATAAACACAAAATGAATAACACACGTCAAGAACCAAACTTTAAGCCCCGCCCTCAAACATAAGTCCATCCTTACCATCCTCAGAGCAACCATCACTTCAGGACACCTAATTTAGATAAGCAAGTTGCTCTGCCCCACCCTGTATATAAAAACAAAAAAATATTTATTTATTTATATTCTAATAAATGGTTGTTAAGCACTTCAAATTCAATAATTGTGATTGTGAGAGAATTTTATTCATGCTTAAACCACAACCATTAGACATCATATTTTGTATGCTTTTGTTATGTTTGCATGAGAACATTGTAGCATAGAGCATCATTGTTATATTAACCTGTTTGAGTGGGCATTCCCATAGCTTTGACTATTGTAGACTGTATCACAATATGACCAAATATGGACTGTTAAGTTCCTGCGTTTTCCAATATGCTCTGAATGAATACAATGGGCGACTGTTGCTTAGCAGACTGAGCTCATCATCGTTCTAGCCAAAGCCGGTGTTCAAGGTCATAACTTGAGGTGTTTTTCCCCTACTGGAGATGTTTTTCTGTAACTTGAGATGTTTTTACCAGGATATGCTATAGTAAGTTTCAGTTTTGTTTCTATGATGTCAACCAATAAATAGAGGCATGCCCTGCATTTCTCTTTTGTCCACATGCGGAGAGGACGCTTTGTGTGTGGCTCCGCGTCTGTACCCAAGAGCTCTTGTTCATAAAGCCTTCAAAGCAGGCAATCTTTGGTTGGGTCTGATTCATTTCTCTAATTGACCTAACGAGGTAACACTTGTCTTGGGGTTCAAAGTTGAATTTCCCTGACAATGATATGTTTTAAACATTAAATGGTTGTTAAGTACTTCAAATGCAATAATTATGATAGGTTTTGTTATGTCCCTCCGAATTGTTTTTAAACAAGAGTAAAGCAGAAAAATGCTTGTCTTTATGAAATACTTCATTGAGTGAGTCCACTCAAATCCGCCCAAGTTCACTTATACACAATGAGTTGCCACAGCAACTGTCTGACAAGTTAGATGGTGATTGACGCATGCGGCGCTTTGAAGCTTCGGCTTCCAAGCATCTGTGGCAAGATCAAACATTAAACATCTGTCAATCATCGTTAACTATAACAAGCAACTCCAGTACACTAATTGACCAACAAAGAGCACCAGGTGGGAGTAGGTGGGTGGAGTGAGACTATGTGGTCGGCTCGCGACAGCTCATCTATATTTCATTTATTTATTTTTTAACTGAAAAAAATCTGCAATGGACTGAGGGCACGAAGTAGTGAGGGATAACTGTATTACAATTAATAATCACTATGAAACATAAACTGCAGGTTCACAATTATCACTCGACTGTTTTCCGGGCAAATCGGCACCAATCACAAGCCACACCACAATTTTTCAGGATTATCTTTAGAGAAATTGGATATTCCGGATGATGCTAACTTTGATCGGAATGTATGTTTTTGTACCTTATTTTCTGTACTTTATTGTAGTTGACATATGGGTATTACCTTACCTAATGTATTGTGATTTCGGGAGGTTTATGTTGCCTGTAAATCTGTCTTTCGGATAATTTATTTGCCAGGTAACTTGTGAACTCTCAGCCTTCTCTCCTCTCATATTCACACCGATAGATTTTAGCCGAGCTAGCACAGCCTCAGGAGGAGTGTAGTTTACATGCTTGTTAGCTTATGAATTAGGTCAGTATGCCCTTGCAGCAGCGGGAGGAAAGAGCTTGTCTTGCAAAGTGACCGTCCTCATAGCAAGGCAAGAAATCCGTTTGTCCACTACGTTGCTATTTGCTGCACAAGCATCTCTGCATGAGCTTAACTGATTGTCAGCGCACGCAGCGGCTTGTAATATTTGCATATATTTGAATGTGTCAATATAAAGTGCTTACACTTAGAGTAACAAATATTGAAAGTATTCACGTGTTACAAGCGGGAACCTGCTACCGCTACTTTGTGATCTGAGCCCAAATGAGTTTTTACTCTTATTTTTATGAAAAACTGACTTAATCTGCTGATTTTTTTCTGATAAGTGTGTTATCCTCCTTCCAAATGAGGGTGATGCTACTGACAAATAGATGTAGACGATGTAGACAGGCTAAAATTTCTTTCAAAGTATTGCGGCAAACCGCAAATTGCGCTTCACCGTTGCTGAATCGTTCTTTTTTTATGGGTTTTCACAGTATAGACAATTTGAAGGTGTGATGGATGGTCTTTTCAAATTTGCTAAAGCATAGACTTCACTATCAGTTGACAAGACAGATCCTACAGACATTGCGGCACGGCTTACCGTAGGGGGCCGGGCCAGGCAGAGCGTCGTGGTGGCTTTCACTGCGATAAACATACGCTGTGTTCTAACGCCGAATTTAGGTGCAAACAGGACTAGCGATGCACGATATCCATTTTTTGAAACCGATACCGATATCGATAACTTCCTGCTCCTCAAGACCGATACCGATACGATAACCGATAATATATATATAATTTTTCAATGTATATTCACCTGAGTTTTTGAACACCTGTAGGTCAAAAATACTAGTGGCTAGATTTGCCTTTAATCAAACCAGAATTTTCATGATGATATGAACATTATTATAATGAACAATACAAAGACAAGAACAGTTTTGACTTCGAATAAAGTGCCCATATCATTTTTTTTTTCAAATAAATATAATATGAGTCAATCACAATCAATCAGTCAATATCATTGACGATGTGTTCCCCTGAACAATGAGCACTGATCTAAAACAAACATAAACCTAACAGGTATTGTGCTTTGTCAGCAGATAAAACATTTGGTGCAACAGGAGAGGAGACTTTTGTTGTCTTGGTCCATGAAACAACTTTCTTAACCTGGTAATTAGAGAACAGCAAGCCTATCAATAACCAAAAGGCCGCTCAAGAACTTGTAAACATAACACTGTAAAAAGCAAACATTTGCCAATTTCCATAGTAAGGTTTATAACTCAGTGAAAAATATGGCCTCTAGAACAGAAACAAAACTTTGCATACGGACAAAACCGGAGTGGAAACAAACGCACACATCCCAATCCGACACTAGAGGTGGGAATCTTTGGGCATCTAACGATTCGAGTACGATTCAGAGACTCCGATTCGTTTATAAATCGATTATTGATGCCCCCCTCCCCCCATTTTTTTTTTTTTTTTAATGTTTTGTATATTTGTTCCAAAATTGTTCAAAAATCCTCTCAGGCTAAATAAACCAAACTACTATTTTAGTATCAAGTTACCGGTTAAAAACAGTAAATAAAATACTCAAGTCCCCATTCTGTATCAGCAGCTTTAAACTACATTCAATTAATTTAATGTTGTGAATCAACCGTTAAAGTTGTTAAAATTGCGACCGTTATTCCATAATTTCCCTTCTTTCGACTTTTGACATGTCAAAGACTTAAAACTGTTTCATCATTTAAAGATAGATTCAAGTCAAGATTTTGCCGATTTAGGGGTATTTTAGGCAAGGCAAGGCAAGGCAAATTTATTTATATAGCACAATTCAACACAAGGCAATTCAAAGTGCTTTACATCACATGAAGATCATAAAAATCACATTTAAATCAATACAACGTAAAAACCAAGACAAAAGATCGCATTTCATCAGAAATAGAATAAAAGTAAATAAATAAAAATAAAACAAAAATATGACAAAAACTACTACTAATAATAATAATTGAAATCAGCAATGGAGATAAGCACAAGAGGAATAGAAAGCAGGTAGATTGAAATATATAGCCAGTTATGGATATGCAGTGCTAAACAAAAGCGTTTTTAGCCCTGATTTAAAAGAGCTAACAGTTTGAGCATACTTCAGACGTTCAGGTAACTTGTTCCAGAGGTGAGGAGCATAATAACTAAATGCTGCCTCACCCTGCTTGGTTCTTGTTCTTGGAATATGCAGAAGACCCGTTCCAGACGACCTTAGGGGTCTAGATGTCTCATAGGAATCTAACAAGTCAAGCATGTATTTTGGTCCAAGGCCATTAAGTGTTTTGTAGACGAGCAGTAGTATTTTATAGTCTATCCTTTGACTCACTGGAAGCCAGTGTAGCGATTTCAAAACCGGTGTAATGTGGTCCAGCTTCCTTGTATTTGTGAGGACTCTGGCTGCAGCATTCTGTACTAGCTGCAGCTTCCTGACTGATTTTAATCAAGACCCGTAAATATACCGTTGCAATAGTCCAATCTGCTGAAAATGAATGCATGCATAAGTTTTTCCATGTCTTGTTGAGTCAGAAGCCCCTTAATTCTGGTTATATTTTTTAGGTGGTAATAAGCGGATTTAGTGACGGACTTTAGATGGCTATCAAATTTTAGGTCTGAGTCAATAATTACGCCAAGGTTTCTGACTTGATTTGTAGCTGTAAGTGACATTGTGCTAAGTTGGCTGCTTATCTTTGACCTTTCCTTTTTTGGCCCAAAAATGATCACCTCTGTCTTCTCCACATTTAACTGGAGAAAATTCTGGCACATCCATTCGTTGATTTGATGAATGCATTTACTCAGGGAGACTAAGGGACTATAATCGTGTGGGGACACAGAAATGTACAGTTGTGTGTCATCTGCATAGGCGTGATAGGAGATGTCATACTGTTCCATTATCTGAGCTAACGGAAGCATATAGATGTTAAATAAGAGTGGTCCAAGAATTGACCCTTGAGGGACTCCACACGTGAATTTGGTTCGTTCTGACTGATAGTTTCCGATTGACACAAAGAAATCCCTATCATGTAAATAGGATGTGAACCACTTTTAGATAAAAAGTAATTAGGTTCTCTACAACAGAGCCTTCTAGAGAAGTCTACTGCTTTAAGATGGCACCTGTTTACTAGCGCGGGAAAGTCTGTCATTTCACATCTAGTCTAGATATATGTGATATCTACCATAGCCGTATATTGCCGTATGTTTGTAGCAACTAGCAACTGGACGCTGTTTGTAGCGGCTGACGGCCGCAGTCAGGTATTATTGTTTTTTTTTTTTACCTAGCAGCATTAGCTGCACATGATATTTACTCTCGGTCCGTTCCTCATTGCGTCCCGAAGACCGCGCTGACTGCGTTTTATTTCCGCTTTACCTGGTATAATTCAATAATCGGAATTTGGATATTTGTGAATCGTTCTCGAATCTAAGAATCAGAAATTTTGCACGCCTCTATCCGACACCGTGCCAAAAATGTTATTAACAGGCCCGATAATATATAATGTTATCGGATTTATTGAGATGACGTCATAATTCCGATTATCGGACCGATAATTATCGGACCCCTCTAAACAGGACGAAAGTTTTAGTGCATACCAGCGGGCAGGAGTGTCCTGAGAGGGATTTGGTCAAGGACTTAAGCATAGACATCATTATTATTGACGGGTCAGGTCAGCCATGCACTCCGCAACTCCTTCAAGCAGGGGGTCGCCCACACCAAGAGGAGCTATTCACAAACGTATGCACGCAGCGAACTAACGGTGGATTTCGGTTAAAAAAGTACGAAAGCTGTACCACATACAAACAGGCATAGAAACAGGAAGGATTGCCTCAGGAGTGATTTGTTCGAGGATTCAAGGTAATTATTATACGATACGATTTGTGATACAAAGCTCACGATAACGAAGGTCTGACGAGATAGCGATACAACGATTTTCGATACATTGGTCAGGAAATCATCCTAGGATATTCAACAAAAAAACTAATAAACAGAAAAACGAGCTTCAACTGTGAATTGGAATGAGTTTATCACGAGTAGACGTTCAATCCATTTGAAGTGGGAGGGATGGCAGCACCCAGTTCAAACGGATTGAACGTCTATGGCCGTCAGTGGCAGCCAATGCCAGGCAATGAGTAATTTTGGGCCATTTAAGGTCATTTACCTGTTGTTTTTCAGTTATTTCCTGTTGAGTTTGGGGTATTTAATGGGTCACTTGCTGTTTATTTTGCGTTACAGAACAGGAAGTGACCTGGGAATCACCCAAATGAATAGGCAGTGACTCAAATGACCTGTAAATGCCCTAAAATGAAAAGCAAGTGACCTGTAAATGCCCCGAAAATCGGACCGAATGACTGTGAATGCTCTGGTTTTGAATGAACAAATGTTCCCAGTCTAAATGGATTGGGCGTCGAGCACCGTCAATGGCAGCCTTTTTTTTTTTGTTTTGTTTTGTTTTTTTGTTAATTGACACTTTTTTAAAACGATATCTCGATTCTTGACAGGAGCATATCAATAACCTTTTGGGATACAAAGTAACACAATATATCACCATTTCGATATTTTGTCACACCCCACCATGCATGCATTTTGAAACATTGTGAAGAAAATTGAGAAGTTAGCCACCAAGGCATTGGCATCATAGTTGGCAATATTTACGGAAAATAAATGCAACCTGCACGTTTTTTTTTTTTTTTTTCTATAAAGAATTCAGGGATTTAGGCATTTATTCATAAGAATTTCATGGTAAAAAGCTCTTTGTTGTGGTAAGGCGGCGCCGCAGTGAACTTAAAGACGAGCCGCACATTCGACATATTTACGTAAAATGAATGTTACCTGCACTTATTTTTTTTTTTTTTTTTTTTTTTACTTATAACCAAGAATCGAGACTGTTTTACGTCCATATCTATAAAAAATTCAGGGATTTAAGCATTTATCCACAAAAATTTCAACGTAAAAACCTCTTTGTTGTGGACTTGTGGTAAGGCGGCGCCACATTGAACTTAAAGACGTTCTAGTTCTAGTTAAGTTTTAAGTTAGTCTAAACTGTAAGTCCTGACAGGATTTTGAGTTTTTGCAGTGTTCAAAATAAATGTATGATACAGGCTGTATTGGAGCACATTAGGGACTAGTGCTACTTGGTGTTTTATCCAGCAATGACTACTGAGCTAAAATTGATAGTTAGCATTATTGAGTTTTTATTTTACATCCTCATCACTCCACAACGCTATGTTATGTTAAAGCCTGTATGTAAGACACGTTAGCCACGCATCGAAAGTGGTCATAATTAATAGAAGCCTAGCCCTCCGCAGGGCTAACGTTACGTGAGCTAGTCACAGTAACGTTAATCTTATTTATTAGCGCTTTAGCGCTCTTTATTAGCGCTTAGCGCTCTACTGCTTTAAGATGGCGGCTGTTTACTAACGCTGCCCAGACGCGGCCGATTCTGTCAATGCGCATCTAGTTCAACATACATGTGATCTCTATGAGACTCATCAGACGCTACCTGCTACCAACCATCGTGCGGGCTAGTATTTAGCAACGTCGGCGTCGTTTGTAGGGGCTGTCGGCTGCAGTAAGTTGTTTTTTTTGCTTCTTCCTCTACGCACGTGACGTCAGCGCGTTGTCCCGCATTAAAAGTAGTCCGAGCAAAACGTGATGATTAGAGCTGTCAAAATAAACGATTACTCGAGGTGAATAAAATTACTCGGCTCAGTTTTTAAACTCGAGTTACTCGAGTTGCTTGAGTATTCGTTTCAGCTCTACTTTGTATCACAAAAGGTTATCGATATGTTCCTGCCAAGAATCGAGATATCGTTTTAAAAAGGTGTCACTGTTTAAAAAAGAGAAAAAGAAAAAGTAACCAACAAGTTGCTACCAAAATCTTCCACCATAATTGTGTCTCAGTTAACTCTAAGGCTGCATTGACGGTGCTCGACGCCCAATCCATTTAAACTGGGAACGAAACCAGAGCATTTACAGTTATTCTGTCCGATTTTCAGGGCATTTACAGGTGATTCCCAGGTCACTTCTTGTTCTGTAACTCAAACAGGAAGTGACCCATAAAATACCCCAAAATCAACAAGAAGTAACTGAAAATCAACAGGTAAATGACCTTAAATGGCACAAAATTACCTCATTGCCTGGCATTAGCTGGCCGTCAGTGACAGCTCATGCCAGGCAATGAGGTAATTTTGTGCTGTCACTGACGGCCATTGACGTTCAATCCGTTTGAAGTGGGAGGGTTGGCAGCGAATGTCGCTGCCACCCTCCCAGTTCAAATGGATTGGATGTCTACTAGTGATAAACTCATTCCAATTCACAGCAGAAGCATGTTTTCCCTGTTCATTAGTTGTTTGTAGAATATCCTAGCATGATTTCCTGACCAATGTATTGATAATCGTTGTATCGCCATATCATCAGATCATCGTTATCGTGAGTTTTGTATCGCGTATCGTATCGTGAGGTGCCAAGAGGTTCCCACTCCTAATCTGCACCCATGTCGATTTTTCTCACAAGAAAATCCGCCATGTGTCCATTTTGCGCGAAATCAAAGAAACTGCGGCACTCTCATAAATTGTCGTATTTCGAGCATGTCGTCTGATGTAGAAACGAATGGCGAGTCAAATTTTACGTCAGATGTTGAAAATATTGTGCGTTTAAGTGTATTTCGAGGTAATACTGTATATGTAATGACTTCACTTTTTCTACTCCATTGCAATAACCTTTCAATGGAAGAAATACTCAAAAGTCCTCTCCTTCTATTTTTACAGAAAACTCACAGCTTATGTCCACATATCACACCATTCAAACCATCATTAAAGGTCTCCCCGGAGAGCTTGTTAAGAAGTTATAAGTCAGCTAGCCATGACGCACACATAGACTTGTTTTATCTTTTTCAAACACTGTTTGAAATGATTTTATTGACCCAAATGGTCAGGGACTACAGCGGGGATTTTTTAACTTATTTTACAAGTGATTCCTTGTTTTATTTTCAAATTTGCTCTGTTTTACTTTATTCATTCCTGACTAGACATGTGCCGATTACCGGTTTCAAGGCATTCCATGGTATGAAAATGTCACGGTTTCAAAGCCCCAAAACTTTCTGTCATACCGTCCCTACGGTATTAGCTATTTTTTAATGTCCTAAAAATGCAGGGAGAAATCCCTCGTTTGCAGCTGCAAGGCGCAACCCTCCCCCACCGGTTGTCGCTCAGTGTCAGTGAGTCAGCTATGCTCCACAATGGCTGGAGGAGGTGAAACTCCTGGAAATTTTTTCCCCATTGTAGAAAACGAATCACTGGTAGGGGAATACTTCAGCTACTGAAAAGTTACAGACGGCCTTGGCTTAGAGAAGGAGAGCTAACCGACATGTAAAACATTTTTGCAGACGCTAGCTGCCGAGGAGGCAATACCTTAAGTAGGATTTAGCATTTATACAAAATTGAAGGTTATTAAACACTGTCATGAACGTTTTCCAACTGCTACGAGAGTTAACTCCAGCGTTTTTAGTGAGTCTAGCTGTGGTATTTTTTCTCTCTCTGGCAACTGTCTGTGTTGAGAAAGAGAGTGTCAGTGTCAGTCCCTGACAAGTCTTGTCGCTTATCCATTTTGTAGAAACAGTTGCTAATAACTTGGGGTGTCAAACGATTAAAATCTTTAATCGAGTTAATTACAGCTTAAAAATTAATTAATCGCATCTAATCGCAACTCAAACCATCTATAAAATATATTTTTCTGTAAATTATTGTTGGAATGGAAAGATGAGACACAAAATGGATATATACATTCAACATACGGTACATAAGTACTGTATTTGTTTATTATTACAATAAATCAACAAGATGGCATTACCATTATTAACATTCTGTTAAAGCGATCCATGGATAGAAAGACTTGTAGTTCTTAAAAGATAAATGTTAGTACAAGTTATAGAAATTCTATATTAAAACCCGTCTTAATGTTTTCGTTTTATTAAAATTTGTAAAATTTTCAATCAAAAAATAAACGAGTAGCCCGCCATTGTTGATGCCAATAATTACTTACACAATGCTCATGGGTGCTGAAGCCTATAAAATCAGTCGCACCCAAGTGCCAGCAGAAGGCGACAAAACTCTGAAAAACACAACAAATACACATTTCACTGTGCTGTCATTTTAATGTTGGAGCGGGGCATGTGCGTTAATTGCGTCAAATATTTTAACGTGATTAATTAAAAAAATTAATTACCGCCCGTAAACGTGATCATTTTGACAGCCCTACTAATAACCTGACTTTTAATTATTCCATTGGTTTCAGAAATGGCTCATATGATAGCTAAGACCCTCCCAAATGATGTTGAATGTACGAAAATATATTTGTTTGACTGAAAAAAGATTTATCGTTTACTGAAGACATAAAGGTCAAATTTTGGCAAGACAAAAGTTTTGTCGCCTACAGAAAGTAGTGGGAAAATTGAACAAAAAATGTACTTCAAATACAAAAATATGTTACATAACAAAAACGAATTAAGTAGTGGTGCTATGAGATCCAAATTTAATATTTTGTATGACTTCCATGGGCTTGAAGGACTGCATCCATGTGGTTCGGCAAGGATTCCTACAATTTATTGATGATGTCATCAGGAACATCAAAGAAAGCAGTCTTGCATGCCTCCCAGAGTTCATCAACATTCTTTGGTTTCGTCTTCCATGCTTCTTCTTTTATCCTGTACATGTCTGGTGACTGGGCTGGCCAGTCCTGGAGGATCTTGATCTTCTTTGCCTTGAACTTTGAGGTAGAGATTGAAGTGTGCGATGGAGTACCATCCTGCTGCAGAATTTATCCCTTTTTATGGTTAGGAATGTAAGAGGCAGCTAAGATTTGTTGATATTTCAGACTATTTATGTTGCCTTCCACCCTGCAAATCTCTCGCACACCCCCATACTGGCTGTAACCCCAGACCATGATTTTGCCACTACCAAACTTCACTGTTTTCTGAGTGAATCTCTGATCCATGCGGGCTCCAGTAGGTCTCCTGCAATATTTGCGGCGACTGTGGTGTAATGCAATGGAAGATTAATCTGAAAAATCCACCTTTTGCCACAAAACAGTGAAGTTTTGTGGTGGCAAAATCATGGTGTGAGGTTACATCCAGTATGGGGGTGTGCGAGAGATCTGCAGGGTGGAAGGCAACATAAAGAGTTTGAAATATCAACAAATCTTAGCTGCCTCTTACATTCCTAACCATAAAAAGGGACAAATTCTGCTGCAGGATGGTGCTCCATCGCATACTTCAATCTCTACCTCAAAGTTCCTCAAGGCAAAGCAGATCAAGATCCTCCAGGACTGGCCAGCCCAGTCACCAGACGTGAACAGGATGAAAGAAGAAGCATGGAAGACGAAACCCAAGAATGTTGATGAACTCTGGGAGGCATGCAAGACTGCTTTCTTTGGTGTTCTTGATGACTTCATCAATAAATTGTATGAATCCTTGCCGAAGCCCATGGAAGTCATACAAAATATTAAATTTGGATCTCACAGCACCACTACTTAATTTGCTTATGTTATGTAACATATTTTTGAATTTGAAGTACATTTTTTGTTCAATTTTCACACTGCTTTCTGTACGCGACAAAACTTTTGTCTTGCCAAAATATGACCTTTATGACTTCATTCAATGATAAATCTTTTTCAGTGAAACAAATATATTTTTGTAAATCCAACATCATTTGGGAGGGTCTTAGCTTTCATAAGAGCCATTTCTTGCCTGGTATACCAGACTCACCGCTGTTCCAGCGATTGAGTCTGGCGACCGTCCAGCGGATCAAATTCCGAGGGCGGAGCAAGCCACAGCAAACAGACAGCGGACTGGACCAATCAACGACGGGCAGAAGTGACGTTGTTAAAGCGACAAGTAATTAGCGTGAGCGGAGAATGGAGACGTTTATTCAACATGGCTACTGCCAGCCATGTTGACTGTTGTCAATGACTTGTGTCGATGTGTTTTTGGTCATTTAAAACTGGTTTTACTGCGGATTGGAACATATTCTCGGCTCTCCCGTTCGCCATCTCTGTTGTTGTAGAGACGACTTACGGCAAGAGTGACGTTACTCGTTAAGAACACGTCACGCAAATAAACGAATCTGATTGGATGGTTGATTTTGTACTTGTTCGAGAGGGCGTTAATGGACTGGTTCCCAGACTATTTCTCACAGTATTTGAAAAATACAGGGAGAATAGTCTGGCGGTGCCAGGCAAAGCTATTTCTGAAACCAATTGAATAATTAAAAGTCAGGTTATTAGCAATTGTTTCTACAATATGGATAAGTGACAAGACTTTTGTCAGGGACTGTATAATGTAAACACGATACGAGTCATACACACATGCTTTTTATGGAAAATAATTCAATTATTTCTGCTCTGAAGGTAATAATTTTGAGCTGTGGGTTTAGGCTCACCTAAAGGACTTCATTTATTTTTAATTTTATTTAGAATTTTTTCAGTTATTTTCTTGTAATTTTCAGAAAAATATATATTTTCACTTAATATTATACTTATGGTCAAATTTGCTAATATTTTTGAAAAATAAAAATCCTGTTCAATAGAATCTTTTTTTTTTTTTTTTTAACCCAGATATTTGCAATAATTTCAATACCGTGATACTGTGAAACCGTGATATTTTGGCTTAAGGTTATCATATCGTTAGAACCTCATACCGGCTCATGCCTATTCCTGACGAAGACGCTTAAAGTCAGGGGTCAGATTTGTGTGAGGGTCATCATTGAAATACAAATGATCTGCTTCTAATGATGGATTAAAATGCGTATGTTTTCCCGTTGAGTCTGCACATTCCCAATATAAGCTCCTATTTGCTGCCAAGGTAAGGCGAAGCGCCTACTTGAAGTGATGTAGTGCAAAATGGCAGCGGCACACAGCCGTGACTTACTCCTGACCATTTCTCTGCACAGGTCTTCCATCAGTAGTGGATGAGTTATTCATGGCTGGCACCATCCATCTCCTGTAGGCATCGCCAATTCATTCAGACTTCAAACAGGCCGGGTTCAAACTCTGCCACCATTGCAGGCTGCCTCGTGGTTGTTGACCACATGATATGACAGTCATACAACATACAATCACACAAGCTCCTGTGAAGTGGAACTTGTTACATCAGAGTGGGTTGAGATGAATATGCAGAGGTTCACCGTTTTCCTTTTTGTGGTCGCTAATGTGTGACTTGATTAAGCAACGCTCAATCTAGGTTAGCCTTCATCTCTCCAAATTGTGTCTCCAGTGGATGGCTGGAGACAAAATATTTTGGGAACCCAGATTGCTTTTTAATCAGTCAACTCTTCACTTTCCCAAGAGATAATTAGTGAAGACTTTCCCCAAGTGCCAGCTGGAAGTTCGGAATTGATAGTCCTGACGGGAATAATACCACCACTGCCAATGTCCTTATTGAGCGGGATGACCTACTTTTTTCACAATCCCTCTGGATGCTGTCAAAATGCTGTGACCAGAGGATCTTTATTATGCTTCATTTGCACTGCAGCTGTGCCTGATTTCAATATACTGTAGTGCCGATATATTAACACCCAACCTCAGGTGACCTGGATCCGACAACACTCGGCTTGCATTTATCAAACATTTGAAACAACGCTTGCAGACTAATGGCGGTTGGCCAGTAGAGGGCGATCAAGTTCAACCCTACCATCCACTCGGGATGTAAATCACCAATTTCATGACTAATTCGATATCGATTCTTTAGAAATTCTTCAACGACTCAGTTTTATTCAGGGATCATTGATCGAACACCTTGCAAAACAAAATAACCCAAAACCCACAACAAGAGCACATAATGACCCCAACAGAAGTAAACTTACAATGGAAGCATATTTACAGCGTTAGATCCACTTTGGTCGATATGCTTTGTGGCCGTCTCTGCTAACATTAGCCGCTAATGTTTTCATTCAGTTGAGATCAATGCTTAATTTGTAAATCATAAGGTGCCGGAACGCAAAGTACATATGACAGCACAGGGATGACGAGATGGGCACATGTCCCGGAAAATACGCAGAAAATGGTGCTGAAAACAACACGCAAATGCCCACTTACCATGCTGTAGGACTTACAAGCCTCAATTTCAGATAATATCCATGGTATAAATGTTATGACAGCAATTTACAATTATTTAGGCTATACTCTGCACAGCACGGGCAATTGCCCACATAACCACAGGTGGGACTTACAGTAACATACAGTCTAACTTGTAAAACATAAAAATATATATACATCAGACATTACAATACATAACACAAACCCATTCAAGTTTCATTCTCCACCCCGTCTTCTCTGGCCCCAAAATTCCCACCGCCCTACAAATTGTGCAGCCCAAATCCGACTTTCCCATAAGGGTACTGGCCTGTTGCTACAGCTGTTGGTGGTCCACCTGGCTGACTGCTGACGATGTAGCTGGCCCCCACTCCGGGTGGCAATGAACCTGACCTGCTGCTGCCACAGTAGCAGCCTCCTGCCCCAGCTCGGCTGGCTGTCCGTGAACTTGGCTAACTGCTGCGGCGCTAGCCTCCTGCTGCACCCGTTAGCATGATCGCTGCAGCTGCCCTCATCGCTGGTTATTGCTTTTCTGACTCGTTTTGAACTATCTTCCTTCTATCTAAAAATAAAATAAAAATAAAAAAAGACAGTAAATGCAACTGTCCTTATGGCACGTCGAAATACCGTTTGATCCTGGCTGCTTGCTTCCCAGAGGCGGCAAATTTCAATTATTTATTTATTTCACATCACGGGCGTGATTTGTTGGTCCAGCTTTTCAGTGCATCAACAAATCTCCGACTCTTTCAAATAACGTTAAATTTTTATAAACAACATGCAATTCTTGGGATTTGCTCATAAAATGAATTTATGCATATTATTATTATTATTTTATGCTGTACTGTCCGTAACTATGCACGGTCCCTTTAAGAGACGCTGGGACTGGAGAGCTGTGAGGTAGTAGGAATCGAGTGGGAGACGGGCGAGAAGTAAAAGTTAGCGGTCGAATGTGGCGGCAGTCCGCTGTTATTTTGTTTATTGTTTTCTTATAGTTGCCACAATAAAGTGTAGAAAGCCATTAACGACTCCTCTCCGTCTTTAACCCCATTCGGAGCTATTACAATACATGTTTTAAAAACGTTTTTATATTATTATTATCTTCTATACACGAGAGGTGCCGGATCTGCCTAAATAAGTCCCGGAACACGGTTAGGCCAAAATCCAGAGGTGCCGGATCTTGTTCCCGCAGGATCCGGCACAAATTAACCCCTGGTTGAGACTGATGTATGATGTTAACGGCTAACGCAGGGGTCGGCAATCCAAAATGTTGAAAGAGCCATATTGGATCAAAAAAACATGTCTGGAGCGGCAAAAAATTGAAAGCCCCATAATGAAGGCAACATATGCTGTATGTATCTATCTTAGCTATATTAGGCTACTATCAAAATGACTACGTTGGCAACAAATATATAATCTGCCTTCATGGTTACCATACTTTGCACATAAAAGCATTAAATTTTCTCAAAATCTGGCAGTGCGCTTTATAATCTGATGTGCCTTATATATGGATCAATATTAGTTAATCATGACATGATATTCAATTGAGCTCAGCTCCTACTTGTGGATGCATAACGCAACGCCAACCACCACTACTACGACTACTACTACTATTACTGCGTCTTATAATGCAATGTGCCTTATACTTGAAAACGGTTTTAAAATAAGCCATTCATTGATATATATATATATATATATATATATATATATATATATATATATATATATATATATATATATATATAATATGGTAAATGTGTATTTTCCCTGGAGTGCATCCTATAGAGAATGACAATAATAATAATACATTTTATTTGAAGGCGCCTTTCTGGCACGCAAGATCACCGTCCAATCAAATTAAAAACATTTAGGCAGATTTAAGGTAAAAAAAAAAAAAAAAAAAATTAATGAGGGAAAATAAAAGTATCGAACATTTTTGGACTAAATTAAAATACTAAACCAATGCAAAAGCAATAAATATAAAAGTAATAATAGATTTTAAAAAATATTAGCGGAAAACTAAAATACAAAGAAATGATGATTACTGTGGATAGGCAGGTCTGAAAAGGTGAGTTTTGAGTCTGGATTGAAAAAGGAGGGATGATGTGACTACTCTGTTGTACGATGCCGCCTCAAGTTTAACTTAATTACAATAATATTGAATTAGAAGAATGTTAGTGTCATGTTTGCCCTCCTACAGAAACCATATTAAAACTAAAAATATGTTTCCCTCCTCCATCTTTTTTCCATTTTCAAATATTTTTGAAAAAACCTCAAGGGAGCCACTAGGACACCGCTAAAGAGCCGCATGCATCTGACCCCCGGGCTAACGTCGTACAACGATCTCGACTGGATAATAACGTTCGAACCACTACGTACAGCGATCTGTACTGGATGATAACGTTAGCGGATATGTAGTACAACATTCTCTAATGCATGATATGTTAGCAGCTACATCATACAGTGATACCGTTATAACTTGCAAGTCTGCTTCCGTTGTAAGTCGACTTCCACTCTAGTCAGTTTGCGGATTATTACCCAATTGCTTGATCCATATCGATGGATCGTGACGCCCCTTCAATCCACTTCAAACTTCTTTTCCTTCCGGCTTTTCCCTTCAGGGGTCGCCACAGCGAATCAGTTTTCTCCATCTAACCCTGTTCTCTTCATCCTCTGCTCTCACACTAACTTCCTTTATGTCCTCTTTAATTACATTCATAAACCTCCTCTTTGGGCATCCTCTAGACCTCCTGCAAGGGAAGATTAAGTACAAAAGTAATTTTTGGACGATAGGGCGCACCTGACTATAAGCCGCCACCCACCAAATTTGACACGAAAATGACATTTGTTCACAGATAAACCGCACGGGACTATAATCCGCAGCTGTCCTCACTGTACCATGAGATATTGACACCATAAGGTATTAATCGGTAACATTTTATTTGATAGCGGCATCATAAGACTGTCATAATACAAAATGAACGCCATGAAGCCTTGAACCAATTGGCTGCAAAGCTTCATTGCTTCAAGAAGCTTCATTTGGCCATCACTGCTCCCTTTTGGGAGACAGTCAACCTCTGCTGACACCTGCTGTCAACACTGTTTTCCTCCAACATGCCTCCGAGCATGCATTGCAGCGCTACAGATGTAAATCATAATTCCGTCTCCGCTCGTTTGCGGGGCTGTTGCGTGTTTGGTGGGGCTCACGTGCGGCTGAATGTGTTTGGGCGCGCTCGGGTGGGGGGGGGTCCCGGTGCCGGGAGTAGCGGTGGGGCGGCGTAGGGTCGGTTGCCAACGGGCTTACACTCACAAGGGATTCACACAATTACTGGGTTCTAGATCACAGAGCTGATTTATGTACACTCTACCCCTCCCAATCACTTAGCTTATAGACTTCCCCACCCTCCTCCCCTTCTTTCTCTGGTCAACAGGCCCCCCACATGGTGTCAACCGGTAATACGTCTAGATGACAATAACACCAACATGTTAATAGTTAGTGTAGGCGTTCAATGTATTTCTTGTTGTTGTTTGTGTTTTTTTCTTTCTTCTCTTGTATTTCTTTTCTTTTGTTCCCCCATAACCTCTGCCTGTTCGCTGCGTTGTCATAATAAACGAGATCTGTTGAATGATCACAATGGGAGTCATACTCTCAATGTGAAACATTAAAACTGTTCAGACCAACCGGACACTTAGACTTTCATTCTCCGTTTCAAACAGCTGAACAGGACAGGTAAAAAAAAAAAAAAAAAAAATCATGTTATGTGCTAACTATTTCTTCAGTTACTGTTCTAGTTGTTTCATTAATTGTTAGTTGTAGTATTTGATAGCACTTTATTTGACAGTGGCACCATAAGACTGTCATAAGACCATCATAACTATGACAAAACACTGTCATGTGCATTAATGAATGCTTATGACAGATGTCAATTTGTGTCATCTGGTAAATTATCTCACTTTAAATGGATGTAAAAGCTCCCAGCTGGACATAAATGGATTTGGTGACATAAAATGCCGGATGACACTCAATGACAACTGTCATAAGCATTCATTAATGCCCATGATAGTGTCATGTCATAATTATGACGGTCTTATGACACTGCTGTCAAAGTGTTACTTATTAACCCAAATTAATCAATAAATAAGCAGCACTGGACTAGTACCGTATTTTTCGGACTATAAGTCGCACCTGAGTATAAGTCCCACCAGCCATAAATTGCCCAACGAAGAGGAAAAAAAAACTTAAGTCGCACCGGAGTATAAGTCGCATTTTGGGGGGAAATTTACTTGACAAAATCCAATTGGATGGCAATTTAAAATAAAAATACTAGAGCTGTCAAACGATTAAAATTTTTAATCGAGTTAATTACAGCTTAAAAATTAATTAATCGTAATTAATCGCAATTAATCGCAATTCAAACCATCTATAAAATATGCCATATTTTTCTGTAAATTATATATATATTCTGTAAAATAAATTGTTGGAATGGAAAGATAAGACACAAGATGGATATATACATTCAACATACGGTACATAAGGACTGTAGTGGGCATTTCACCCTACTGTCATTTAAATCTGTCTATGCTGTCCTCACTCCGAAGCGTCTACTTTTTCCAAAGCTAGACAGCTAGTGAATGACGCCCAAATAATCAGACTTCTTCCTTTTTCATCTGATTTATTAATAAAATGGCCTCAAACCATTGTCCTCTTTAGACCGTCGTAAAACTACAAAAAAAAGTACACAAGCATTGCATTAGCAACAACGTTAGCTTAGCACGCTATACAGGTTCACTAAACATAAACAAAAAGCGTCTCATACAAAAAATATAACATTTCGCTTACTAACATAATATGTACATTCTTTACAACAACCATACTTACGGACAAATCTTGTCCAAGGATCATATAAGCACAACATTAAAACGTAGGCGTCAGCCCGAGACGTCGTGCAGCCATATTGAACTGGCAAGAAGACAATAAACCATGTCGCAAAGCGACCACAAGAGTTCGCTGTTAGACAGCACAAAAAGCCTTGCTGTAAAACTTACCAAAAGGCAGAATACTGTCTGAGCGGGACATGTGCGTTAATTGCGTCAAATATTTTAACGTGATTAATTTAAAAAATTAATTACCGCGCGTTAACGCGATAATTTTGACAGCCCTAAAAAATACCGATAGAGAACGACATGCTGAATAAGTGTACAATATGATAATGTTACATGATGCATGAACAACGAAATGTGAACTTGGCCGGTATGTTAACGTAACATAGCTATTAAGAGTTATTCAGATAACTATAACATAAAGAACATGCTAGCAAGTTTACCAAACCATCACTCCCAACCTCCAAAATAACATGTGAAATGATATAATAATGTGTTAATAATTTCACACATAAATTGCTCCAGAGTATAAGTCGCACCCCCAGCCAAACTATGAAAAAAAACTGTGACTTATAGTCCGAAAAATATGGTAACCGCAGGATTCGAAATGAGGGAAAAAAGTAGTGGAGTGGTCCGAAAATTATGGTACACAATACATAGACTTGTAATAATCCATTTTTTACCAATGCATTATTTATTCTTCTCATGGGTTGCGGAAAGCTGATGTCAATCCCAGGAGACATTGAGCAAAAGGAAGAATCAGCCTGCAATTGTCAGATTATAAATAAGGTCAAAGTGGATATGATGTAGGAGTGGTGTACTCTTATGTCGGAACTGGGTTAAGGTTACTTTCAGCTTATAAATCTAGCCTACTGATCTGCCTTTAAGGTGCGAAATACTCATTCAGCCATCAATTGTCTACCACTTATCCTGTTCAAGGTCATGGGCGAGTTGGAGCCGGTCCCAGCTGAGAGCATTCGAAAGCAGAATCACGGTTTGTTCGGCAGTCAGCCTAGGGCACAAAAACAACCACACATTCACACCGACAGCCAGCGAGAGGGAATCGCCCCCACATTGGCTTGCAGGGTCAAGTCTGCCATGTACGGTATCAGTTACTGGTGCTAACTACAGCACTGTTAACACATTTGTTGATCATATTCCCCAAAAAATCGGCTCATGAAGACAGAAAAAAAATCTTGAAAGGATGCACAAAGCACACAAATGTGGATTTGATCATTATCAGGCACAAAAACACTTTTTGATAAATGGTTTGATCATCCAATCATCCATCCAGTCATCCATTTTAGTCAGCGGGGGACTATATACTGTATATAAAAGAAATGAGAGTTGAGGATTTTAAGTAGTCCCTTGACTAATAACAGAGATTGCAGAAGACTGAACTCATTTGTTTTAATAGCGTGATAACTGTTCGAATTTACGATAACACAGAGAAAATGGCAGAAAGGATGTCTCTAATGATTTGGAGGAAAGTGCCTGAGCTTACACCATTGGTCTCAAATATTGTCAAGCAAGTCGCATCAGGGCCAACACTGACTCCTTGGTTGCCATTGACAGCGCTAGACGTCTAAATGATTTTGATTAGGCGGGTTAGCAGCAAATGATCGCTGTCAGACCCCCCGTCAAAATAATTGAAATACTCTATATACGTATTTAAATATATGTTTTTAAGCCCTTCAGATGTAATCATTATCCATCCATCCATTATCTTCCGCTTAGTCCGGGGTCGGGTCGCGGGGGCAGCAGCTTTAGCAGGGAAGCCCAGACTTCCCTCTCCCCAGCCACTTCAGCCAGGCGTTCCCAGGCCAGCTGAGCGACATAGTCTCTCCAGCGTGTCCTGGGTCGACCCCGGGGCCTCCCACCGGTGGGACATGCCCGGAACACCTCTCCAGGGAGGCGTCCAGGAGGCATCCGAACCAGATGCCCGAGCCACCTCAACTGGCTCCTCTCAACATGGAGGAGTAGCGGCTCGACACCAAGCCCCTCCCGGATGACCGAGCTTCTCACCCTATCTCTAAGGGAGAGCCCGGACACCCTGCGGAGGAAACTCATTTCGGCCGCTTGTATCCGTGATCTTGTTCTTTTGGTCACGACCCACAGCTCGTGACCATAGGTGAGAGTAGGAACGTAGATCAACCGATAAATCGAGAGCTTCGCCTTTTGGCTCAGCTCCTTCTTCACCACAACGGACCGGTGCAGAGTTCGCATCACTGCAGACGCTGCACCGATCCGCCTGTCAATCTCCCGCTCCCTCCTACCCTCACTCGTGAACAAGACCCCAAGATACTTGAACTCCTCCACTTGGGGCAGGATCTTATCCCCGACCCGGAGCGGGCATGCCACCCTTTTCCGGCTGAGGACCATGGTCTCGGATTTGGAGGTGCTGATCTTCATCCCAACCGCTTCACACTCGGCTGCGAACCGTCCCAGTGAGAGTTGGAGGTCACGGCTTGATGAAGCCAACAGCACCACATCATCTGCAAAAAGCAGAGATGCAATGGTGAGGCCACTAAACTGGACATCCTCAACGCTTCGGCTGCGCCTAGAAATTCTGTCCATAAAAATTATGAACAGAATCGGTGACAAAGAGCAGCCTTGGCGGAGTCCAATCCTCACTGGGAACGAATTCGACTTACTGCCGGCAATGCGGACCAGACTCTGACACCGGTTGTACAGGGACCGAACAGCCCTTACCAAGGGGCTCGGCACCCTATACTCCTGGAGCACCCTCCACAGGACTCCCCTAGGCACATGGTCGAACGCCTTCTCCAAATCCACAAAACACATGTAGACTGGTTGGGCGAACTCCCATGCACCCTCGAGGACCCTGCCGAGGGTGTAGAGCCGGTCCACTGTTCCACGGCCGGGACGAAAACCACACTGCTCCTCCTGGATCCGAGATTCGACTTCCCGACGAACCCTCCTCTCCAGCACCCCTGAACAGACTTTACCGGGGAGGCTGAGGAGTGTGATCCCTCTATAATTGGAACACACCCTCCGGTCCCCCTTTTTAAAAAGGAGGACCACCACCCCGGTCTGCCAATCCAGAGGTACTGTCCCCGGTGTCCACGCGATGTTGTAGAGGCCATGACAGCCCTACAACATCCAGAGCCTTTAGGAACTCCGGGCGGATCTCATCTACCCTCGGGGCCTTGCCACCGAGGAGCTTACCAACCGCCTCAGTGACTTCAACCCCAGAGATCGAAGAGCCCACCTCAGAGTCCCCAGACTCTGCTTCCTCAAAGGAAGGCGTGTCGATGGAATTGAGGAGGGCTTCTCAGTATTCTCCCCACCGACTCACGACGTCCCGAGTCGAGGTCAGCAGTACACCATCTTCACTATACACAGTGTTAATGGTGCACTGCTTTCCTCTCCTCAGACGCCGGATGGTGGACCAAAATTTCCTCAAAGCCGTCCGGAAGTCGTTTTCCATGGCCTCGCGAACTCCTCCCATGTCCGAATTTTTGCCTCGGCGACCGCCGAAGCCGCAGTCCGCTTGGCCAGCCGGTACCCGTCAGCTGCCTCCGGAGTCCCACAGGCCAAAAAGGCCCCATAGGCCTCCTTCTTCAGCTTGACGGCATCCCTCACCGCTGGTGTCCACCAGCGGGTTCGGGGATTGTCGCCACGACAGGCACCAACCACCTTACGGCCACAGCTCCGATCGGCCGCCTCAGCAATGGAGGTGCGGAACATGGCCCACTCGGACTCAATGTCCCCCACCTCCCTCGGTACAAGGGAGAAGTTCTGCCGGAGGTGGGTGTTGAAACTCTTTCTGACAGGGGATTCTGCCAGACGTTCCCAGCAGACCCTCACAATACGTTTGGGCCTGCCAGGTCTGGCCAGCAACTTCCCCCACCATCAAAGCCAACAGACCACCAGGTGGTGATCAGTTGACAGCTCCGCCCCTCTCTTCACCCGAGTGTCCAAAACATATGGCCGCAAGTCCGATGACACGATTACAAAGTCGATCATTGAACTGCGGCCTAGGGTGTCCTGGTGCCAAGTGCACATATGGACACCCCTATGTTTGAACATGGTGTTTGTTATGGACAAACCGTGACGAGCACAGAAGTCCAATAACAGAACACCACTTGGGTTCTGATCGGGGGGGCCGTTCCTCCCAATCACGTCCCTCCAGGTCTCACTGTCTTTGCCCACGTTAGCGTTGAAGTCCCCAAGTAGAACGAGGGAGTCCCCAGAGGGGCCGCTCTGCAGCACACCCTCCAAGGATTCCAAAAAGGGTGGGTATTCTGAGCTGCTGTTTGGTGCATAAGCGCAAACAACAGTCAGAACCCGTCCCCCCACCCGAAGGTGGAGTGAGGCTACCCTCTCGTCTACCGGGGTAAACCCGAACGTACAGGCACCAAGCCGGGGGGCAATAAGTATGCCCACACCTGCTCGGCGCCTCTCACCGTGGGCAACTCCAGAGTGGAAGAGAGTCCAACCACTCTCGAGAGGATTGGTACCAGAACCCAAGCTGTGTGTGGAGGAGAGTCCGACTATATCTAGTCGGAACTTCTCTGCCTCACCCACCAGCTCAGGCTCCTTCCCTGCCAGAGAGGTAACATTCCATGTCCCAAGAGTTAGCTTCTGCAACTGGGGGTTGGACCGCCAAGGCCCCCGCCTTTGGCTGCCACCCAACTCTCTGCGCACCCGACCCCTTTGGCCCCTCCCACAGGTGGTGAGCCCATGGGAAGTGTAATCATTATAAGTTTTAAACATGTTACTGTCCCACCGAATTATTTTTAAACAAGAATAAAGCAGAAAAATTCAATGAGCGAGTCCACTCATATCCGCCTCAACTGCTCACTTACACACAATGAGTTGCCACAGCAACAGTTTAACAAATTAAACGATGATTGACGCATGCGGCGCTTTGAAGTTTGCTTCTCTGGCAGCATCCAACATCAACATCTGCCAATCATTGTTAATATTAATAAGCAGCTCCAGTGCACTCACTGCCTGATCACCAAAGAGCAGAGAGAGGGAGGGAGGGAGAGTGAGACTACGCGATCGGCTCGGGACAGCTCATCTGTTATTTTTTGTTTGTTTGTTTTAATTGAAAAAATCTGCATTGGACTGTGGGCGCTAAGTTTAAACCGCGAAGTAGCGAGGGATCTCTGTAGTTCAGTTGTATTCAAATGAACTATACAATATTTTCATTGAATATTTTTAAAAAATCTTTTCAAATAATTAGACAGACAACATGTAGTATAAATGTGATAGACAGTTGCTCAAAAATAGTTAAAACAAGGTAACTTTCAATTTTAGTGACGCCGCTGGACAAAAGAGGTAGTGCTTTGCATTAAGGAAGACTGCGTTTCCCATGAGGACTTGCGCACACCCGCACAGTGTCATAAAATCATAATTTCTCGATCGCCGGCAGATGGATTTAACAGCTTTTCTGTTTCCAGCAGCTGTGTGAAGGATGAATCGTAATGAGGTCATGAATCCAGTTGTGGATAAGCAATACAATATGACGGCTAGGAACCGTGTGGCTTGCTTGGAAACAGTGGTTGCCAAAGTGTGGTACGTGAACCACCAGGGGTATACGGGCTTCCTATAGTGGTACGCAAAAGATTGATTGAATTTCATGTTCAACCCTTTTTTTTTTTTTTTTTTTTTTTTTTTTTTTTTTTTTTTTTTTTTTTTTGTAATCAGTTATAGTTCAGATGTATTCAAATTAACTATAAAATATTTTCATTGAATGTTTAGCAACTGTTTCTTTTCAAATATTTAGACAGACAACATGTAGTATAAATGTGAAAGACGGTTGCTCAAAAATAGTTAAAGCGACACTAGATAACTTTTCGATTTCGATCAAGGGACAAAACACTCCACACCTGACATCTGCTCAACAACAACCTCTGTCTTTTTCTTTCATTTTAACCAGATAAACTAACGTACAGTGGGGCAAATAAAGTATTGTGCAAGTTCGCCTACTTGAAAAGATTAGAGAGGCCTGTAATTGTCAATATGGGTAAACCTCAACCATGAGAGACAGAATGTGGGGAAAATCACATTGTTTGATTTTTAAAGAATTTATTTCCAAATTAGAGTGGAAAATAAGTATTTGGTCACCTACAAACAAGCAAGATTTCTGGCTGTCAAAGAGGTCTAACTTCTTCTAACGAGGTCTAATGAGGTCTAACGAGGCTCCACTCGTTACCTGTATTAATGGCACCTGTTTTAACTCATTATCGGTATAAAAGACACCTGTCCACAACCTCAGTCAGTCACACTCCAAACCCCACCATGGCCAAGACCAAAGAGCTGTGGAAGGACACCAGAGACAAAATTGTAGACCTGCACCAGGCTGGAAAGACTGAATCTGCAATAGGTAAAATGCTTGGGGTAAAGAAATCAACTGTGGGGGCAATTATTAGAAAATGGAAGACATACAAGACCACTGATAATCTCCCTCGATCTGGGGCTCCATGAAAGACCTCACCCCGTGGCGTCAAAATGATAACAAGAACGGTGAGCAAAAATCCCAGAACCACATGGGGGGACCTAGTGAATGACCTACAGAGAGCTGGGACCAAAGTAACAAAGGCTACAATCAGTAGCACAACGCGCCGCCAGGGACTCAAATCCTGCACTGCCAGACGTGTCCCCCTGCTGAAGAAAGTACACGTCCAGGCCCGTCTGTGGTTCGCTAGAGAGCATTTGGATGATATAGAAGAGGACTGGGAGGATGTGTTATTGTCTGATGATACCAAAATAGAATTTTTTGGTAGAAACACAGGTTCTCGTGTTTGGAGGAGAAAGAATACTGAATTGCATCTGAAGAACACCATACCCACTGTGAAGCATGGGGGTGGAAACATCATGCTTTGGGGCTGTTTTTCTGCAAAGGGACCAGGACGACTGATCTGTGTAAAGGAAAGAGTGAATGAGGCCATGTATCGAGAGATTTTGAGTGAAAATCTCCTTCCATCAGCAAGGGCATTGAAAATGAGACGTGACTGGGTCTTTCAGCATGACAATGATCCCAAACACAGCGCCAGGGCAACAAAGGAGTGGCTTCGTAAGAAGCATTTCAAGGTCCTGGAGTGGCCTAGCCAGTCTCCAGATCTCAACCCCATAGAAAATCTGTGGAGGGAGTTGAAAGTCCGTGCTGCCCAACGACAGCCCCAAAACATCATTGCTCTAGAGGAGATCTGCATGGAGGAATGGGCCAAAATACCAGCAACAGTGTGTGAAAAGCTTGTGAAGAGTTACAGAAAACGTTTGGCCTCCGTTATTGCCAACAAAGGGTACATAACAAAGTATTGAGAACTTTTGGTATTGACCAAATACTTATTTTCCACCATGATTTGCAAATAAATTCTTTAAAAATCAAACAATGTGATTTTCTGTTTTTTTTTTTCCACATTCCGTCTCTCATGGTTGAGGTTTACCCATGTTGACAATTACTTGCCTCTGTAATATTTTCAAGTGGGAGAACTATATTTTACTGAGCAAAGTAGCGCCCTCCGCCCCAAAAATTTTTTGTATTTTTTTGGGCGGGGGGCGCTACTTTGCGGTTTTCCACTTACCGCGGCGGGTTCTGTTCCCCATTAACTGCGAAAAACAAGGGATCACTGTATATTTGATTTTTAAAATTGACATGTAATTAAGTCAATCTTTTGCGTACCAGTAAAGTGAGCCCGTGTACCACTGGTGGTTCTCGTAACAAACTTTGAGAACCACTGTATGTTTACAAGTGAATTCAAAAATGCTTCTGTTTAAACAAGATTGCTGAAAGCATGCAGGTGCTAAGTCGGTACACAGTTTTTCACCAAACAGTTCAAGGTCAGCAACTGTCCCACATTCTGAATCAGGTTACACTGTTTGAAAGTGGATGCTGAGCGCTGTGCTGCAGTCTAAATATGACAACTCTGTCCTGACCAGGTCACAATGTCCTATCAAGCATCACAATGTGTGCTATCTATTCCAACACTATAGGATGTTGCCTCTTCCTGTTCCCCCTAGACTTCATGAACATGCTTTCAGATACTTGCTTCAATCAGAATTTTTGCTCTCAGCTCTCTTTTGCCTTTTTTTTTCTGCCTCACTTCTCTCTCCCTTTGGCCAGTCCTCATGTAACTTTTACTCTCATCCCTTCCCGCTCATCCACTCCGGCCTCCATCTGCTCGGCTTCTTCTTTCCTTCCAGCTAAAGCCTCTACATGTTTTTTTTCTCTCTGTCCCTTTTTATTCTTCTTACTATTCGTTAGTTTCCTCGAGCCGCTCTTAAAAAAATAACTCCCTCCGGTCCTTCCTAGCTTTCCAGTACAATGTCAATGTACAGGAAGTGGGGTTAACCTGCACCTGGAGCTGCTTCTTAATATTGAATGACTCACTCACAGTAGTGTAGATCACAGCTTAGGCTACACCCTTCCAATGTATTTTATGGTTACTTCCAACCTGAGCATGCAAACTGGAGTTTTTTTCTTTTTTTCCAAAGGGAAGCATTCAGAACAATGAACAAAGTGTTTTTTAATTGGCCATATGGTACAACTCTTCCCTGCAAATAAGCCATGTTTGTAGCTAATTCTGGCTTTTGCTGATGAATGAACTCCAAGTATACTCGCTGATATGAGAGAATGCAGCACAGACAGATTTTATTTGTTCTTTTTTTTTTTTTGCGTTGTCTGACAGTGCTATATAATTCAGAGGCCCAGGCAGGCACAGTAAGTAAGCAGTTGTGTCTGCGCATGACGCATGTACTTGAAGCTAAGCGGGATTGCGACTGCACCCTCCCTTGTACTTTGTCACAAAATGCTGAGCCCTTTTGAACTGCTAACCAGCACAACATCAACTAAACAGTGTCTCAAATTACTTCCCTTAACGTTGATGATAGTTTAGAATAACGATTTTGCAAGTTCACCCACTTAGGAGATACTGTGCTGGCCAAAAGTATTGGCACCCCTGCAATTCTGTCTGATAATGCTCAGTTTATCCCAGAAAATGATTGCAATTATAGTGTATCACAAAAGTGAGTACACCCCTCGCATTTCTGCATGAATTTAAGTATATCTTTTCATGGGACAACACTGACAGAATGACACTTTTTATACAATGAAAAGTAGTCTGTGTGCAGCTTATATAATACAGTTAATTTATTTTCCCCTCAACATAACTCAAAATATAGCCATAATATCTAAACCCCTGGCAACAAAAGTGAGTACACCCCTTTGAAAAAACGTACATCCCTAAATGTCCAAGTTGAGTACTGGTTGTCATTTTCCCTCCAAAATGTCATGTGACTCATTACAGGAGTGCTGTCAGCGTTGCTGCAGATATTGAAGAGGTGGGGGTTCAGCCTGTTAGTACTCAGACCATACGCCACACTCTACATCAAATTGGTGTGCATGGCTGTCACCTCAGGAGGAAGCCTCTTCTTAAGATGGTACACTCGAAAGCCCGCATACAGTTTGCTGAAGACATCTCAACAAAGCACATGGATTACTGGAACCATGTCCTATGGTCTGATGACACGAAGATTAATTTGGTTCCGATGGTCTCAAGCATGTGTGGCGGCGACCAGGTGAGGAGTACAAAGATATGTGTGTCATGCCTACAGTCAACCATGGTGGTGGGAATGACCCCCCCACCCCACCTCTTCAATCTCTGCAGCAATTCTGACAGCACTCCTGTAGCGAGTCACCTGACATTTTGGAGGGAAAGTGACAAGCAGTACTCAATTTGGACATTTAGGGATGTATGTTTTTTCAAAGGGGTGTACTCACTTTTGTTACCAGGGGTTTAGATATTAATTGCTATATTTTGAGAGGAAAATAAATGAACTGTGTTATATAATCTGTACACAGACTACTTTTCATTGTGTCAAAGTGTCATTTTTTTCAGTGTTGTCCCATGAAAAGATATACTTAAATATCTGCAGAAATGCGAGGGGTGTACTCACTTTTGTGATACACTGTACAAATCCTTTGGTAGTAATATCTTCATTTATTTTTCTTGCAATGAAAAAACACAAAAGAGAATGGGGGAAAAATCAAATCATTATCATTTTACACAAAACTCCAAAAATGGGCCGGACAAAAGTATTGGCGCCCATTGAAAAATCATGTGAATCTTCTCTATTATGTGTAATCCGCAGCCCCTGGTACTAACCTGTGGCACAGAACAGTTGGTGGCAATAACTAAATCACACTTGCAGCCAGTTAAAATGGATTAAAGTTGACTCAACCTCCGTCCTTGTGTGTATCACACTTAGCATGGAGAAAAGAAAGAAGCCCAAAGAACTGTCTGAGGACTTGAGAAGCAAAACTTTGAGGAAGCATTGACAATCTCAAGGCTACAAGTCCATCTCCAAAGACCTGAATGTTCCTGTGTCTACCGTGCGCAGTGTCATCAATAACTGTAAAGCCCAGGGCACTGTGGCTAACCTGGATGTGGAAGGAAAAGAAAAATTGACGAGAGATTTCAACGAAAGATTGTGCGGATGGTGGATAAAGAACCTCGACTAACATCTAAACAAGTTCAAGCTGTCCCGCAGTACGAGGGTACAGCAGTGTCAACCCGTACTATCCGTCGTTGTCTGAATGAAATGGGACTCTATGGTAGGATACCCAGGACGACCACACTTCTGACCTAGAGACATAAAAAAGCCAGGCTGGAGTTTGCCAAAACTTACCTGAGAAAGCCAAAAACGTTTCAGAAGAATGTTCTCTCGTCAGATGAGACAAAAGAAGAGCTTTTTGGGACAAGGCAGCAACATAGAGTTTACAGGGGAAAAAACGAGGGCTTCAAAGAAAAGAACACGGTCCTCACAATCAAACCTGGTTCCCTGATGTTTTGGGGTTGCTTTGCTGCTTCTGGCACTGGACTGCTTGACTGTGTGTAAGGCATTATGAAGTCTGAAGACTACCAACAAATTTTGCAGCATAATGTAGGGCCCAGTGTGAGAAAGCTGGGTCTCCCTCAGAGGTCATGGGTCTTCCAGCAGGGCAATGACCCAAAACACACTTCAAAAAGCCCTAGAAAATGGTTGGAGAGAAAGCACTGGAGACTTCTAAAGTGGCCAGCAATGAGACCAGACCTGAATCTTATAGAACACCTGTGGAGAGATCTTAAAATGGCAGTTTGGGAGAAGGCACCCTTCAAATCTCAGAGACCTCGAGCAGTTGGCCAAAGAAGAATGGTCTAAAATTCCAGCAGAGCATTGTAAGAATCTCATTGATGGTTACCGGAAGCGGTTGTTCGCAGTTATTTCATCTTAAGGTTGTGCTACCAAGTATTAGGCTGAGGGTGCCAATACTTTTGTCCGGCCCATTTTCGGAGTTTTGTGTAAAGAGATAATGATTTCTTTTTTCATTCTCTTTTGTGTTTTTTCATTGCAAACAAAATAAATGATATTACTACCAAAGCATTTGTAATTGCTATCATTTTCTGGGATAAATTGAGCATTATCTGACAGAATTGCAGGGGTGCCAATACATTTGGCCCGCACTGTAAGTAAGGGGCTGAAATTTCAATCATAGATGCATTTCCACTTATAGAGACATAATCTTTAAAAAAATCCGAAACTCACATTGTATGATTTTTCAATCATTTATTTGTAATTTACTGGGGTTCATAAGTATTTGTACCCCTGAAAATCAGCAATAATTATGACACTGAAAGAGTTGTCAGTCTACCTTAAAAAAGTCCACCTTTACCCCATGAGTAACCACACACCCACCACCTGTTTGAGCTCATTATTGTCAACTGTGGACCCCACAGTCAGCCATAAACCAACTGCTACCATGGACAAGACCAGAGAGCTTTTGAAAGACACCAGAGAAAAAATTGTTGAGCTCCACAAAGCTGGAAAAAGGCTATGGGGCAGCAATTGGCAAGCAGCTTGGTGAGAATATATCAACAGTTGCTGTAAATGTTAGAAAATGGAAAAGGCTAAACATGACTGATAATCTCCGTCGGACTGGGGCTCCATGTAAAATCTCTCCTCATCGGGCATCACTCATGATGAGAAAAGTAAGGACTCAGCCTAGAACTACACGGCAGGAGCTGGGCAATGACCTGAAGAGAGTTGGATGTACAGTTTCAAAGGCTACTGTCAATACAACACTACTGTGCAATGGTTTAAAATGTATGCATTACTCAGAAGATTCCCCTGCTGAAGCCAGTACATTTGAAGACCCATCTGAAGCTTGCCAGGGACCATCTGAATGATGCAGAGGGGTCATGAGAGAAAGTCATGTGGTCAGAGGAGACCAAAGTACAGCTTTTTGGTGCAAACTTTACTCGTAGTGGGTGGAGGAAAAAGAAGGATGCGTACAATCCCAAGAACACCATTCCCACTGTGAAGTATGGGGGTGGTAACCTCATGCTTTGGGGCGGCTTTTCGGCAAAGGTGACAGGACGACTGTACTGTATAAAGCAGAGGATGAATGGTGAAATATATGATCAGATTTTGAGCCCAACCTCCTTCCCTCAGTCAGAGACTTGAAGATGAGTCATGGCTGGATCATCCAACATGACAATGATCCAAAGCACACAATGAAGCTTACCAAGTCTGAATGAAGCCTAGCCAGTCTCCAGACCTCAGTCCAATAGAAAATCTTTGGATGGAGCTGAAACTTTGTGTTTCTCGACGACAGCCCCGAAACCTGACAGATCTAGAGAAGAGTGGGAGGGTAGTTACTCTTGGAGTAAAGGTGCACTTTTTTTTTAGGGTAGACTGACAACACTTTGAGTGTCATAATTATTGCTGATTCTCAGGGGTCCAAATACTTATAAACTCCAGTAAATTACAAATAAATGATTGAAAAATCATACAATGTGAGTTCCGGATTTTTTTTTTTTTGACTATGTCTCTAAAGTGGAAATGCATCTATGATTGAAATTTCAGATCCCTACATATTTTCTAAGTGGGTGAACTTGCAAAATCACAAGGGGTGCAAAAACTTGCTCCTCACGATGTATGTTACACTGTCTGCTTAGCCTTCATGTAGTTATCAACTATAGATTGTTTTACATGGGTACCATAGTGGGAGGGTGCAATTGGTCAACAAATGGCCTCAAAATCTGTAAAAATATTATAGAAATCAGACACGAATAATTGATTCCTTCTTGGCCACGGGAACTAAACGCTTCCCATTGATTGAAAGTACAACTTTGTGTTTTGGATAAGCGATTGGTACAGAATGAAATGGCCTCAAATTCGTCAAAATCAATTAAAATATGTTGATGGAAAATCACCTGAGTAACTATGGGTTCAACATTTTGCAGGGGATAAGCGAACCTCCCTGACTGAGGGCAATAGTGTGCCAGTTGGGTCCGGACCAGAGGTGAGTAGTAACGCGTTACATGTACTCTGTTATATTTACTTGAGTAACTTTTTGAGAAAAATGTACTTCTAAGAGTAGTTTTACGGAGCCATACTTTTTACTTTTACTTAAGTAGCTTTGTGAAGAAAAAAAACACTACTCTTACTGTGCTACTTGGGCTACACAAGAGTCGTTACATATTTCCTCTTTATCCTACCTATTAGATTTTTTTTTTTTGTTTTGTTTTTTTTTTTGTGCCAGCGATGCCAAGAGTAGCTCTACTAATTTCACCAATGAGACATCGCAACATAAATCACATGGCTCCATTAAACCAATCAGACGCAAGCTTGCCGTTCTATGATCATGCTAGCCTGTCCAATCACGTGGCGTCTTTAAAGCACAGTAAACAATGAAGTATTTGACATAGAGCGCTGCCCCCAACATGAAACTGAAGCATGGATTTAAACTTCTCTCCCAGTTTTTATTTGGCACTGATTGACCACGGAAAACGGAAGATATGATCCTTTTCATTTCATAATAGTAACTGTATAATAACTAGTAACTCTAGAGGGAACTCATGCTCTTTGGAGGAATAATGCTTCATTTCTGTCTTTTTGTTTTTTTCTCTCTCGCCGGATTTTTTTTTTTTTTTTTTTAATGTATTTCTTTGGGTTAATGTGGTTATGTAATTGGTTATTGTACAGTATCATTATAACAACAGTTCGTACAGATAGGTTTGTGCTAAGAGGAAAAAATGCCATTGTTTTCAACAAAAAAATCAAACAAAAATAAGCAGTTACTCACAATGTTACTCATTACTTGAGTATTCTTTTCACTGGATACTTTTTTACTTGAGTACATTTTTTGGATGACTACTTTTACTTTTACTTGAGTAGTATTATTTTGACGTAACACTACTCTTACTTGAGTAAAATTTTGGCTACTCTACCCACTTCTGTTCTGGACCAAACTCAAGTGATAAACTATTCATAAAAAGAGAATGTAAAGAAATTAACTGGCTTATAGAGAGTAAATATTGTTTGTTGGGACAAGCTGAGACACAACAAGAGTGTATGAATGAGCTTTTAGATGTGAGTCTTGGCTCACTGTTGTAGGGCTGCTGTTGTTCTCATTTCGTATTTGTGTAATTGACTTCTTGTGTATAGATCAATAAGTGGCTGAAAGCACATTGGCGACAGTGGACTTTCTTTGGCAGTGTATCTGAAGCTTGTTGGTTTTTCAAATAATGCCTTGCCCTACAGAACAAAAAAGAAACAACAACAAAGCAGTAGCTTGTAACTTTTTTCTTTTTTTTTTTTGTCTTTTTTTGTGGAGCACTCATAGATCAGTGTACTGCTGTTTTTGGTTATAAACAATACTTTTTCAGAGGAAGCTGGAAATTAATGGTCATGTGTCAGTGCCACTGACAGTGATAGATGTCCAATGCATTATGACTGCAGTGGTGCCAGAATTAATTGATAAATCACAAAATTTTAGTAATCACAAAAATTAGTTGACGCATTTATCCAATTCGATTAATCGTAAACTTATTTGATAGCTTAATCCGTCATTAACTCATTCACAGCCATTGATTGTGTTTCGGTGCCACTGACGACAATATACGTCCAATATATTTTGACTTGAAGGGTCTGGCAGTGTTAGAATTCATCAATTATTCTTAGTGAATGACTGCTGTCAGGACTACCAGTGAAAATGGATTGGACGTCTAGTGCCGTCAATGGCCCTGAAATATGCACATTCAGAGCCAGTCCTCCAATTTTAAGTAAATTAGACATCTATCACTGTCAGCGGCAGGCAATGAGTTATTCTGTCGACTAATTTTGCAAATAATCGATTAATTTTGACACTGCTAGCCCTTCAGTCAAAATAGATTGGTCATCTCTTACCGTCAATGGCACTGACACATTATCATTTGCTGTGAATTTGTAAATGATAATGTTGGGATTAATCGATGAATTTAGTAGATTAAATCATCTGCTACCATTGACGACGCAAGATGACCAATTCATTTTGACAGGGAATGTTCATTCGCCGCCTCTCCGTCAAAATGAATTGGACGTCTAATGCCTTCAGTAGTACTGAAACAAGATTCACAACCATCCCTCTATTGTTTAAGTGAATTGGACTTCTATCATTATTAATGGTCGGTAACATGGGTGTCGCCAGACACATTTCACTGGGGCACATACCCCAGTATTGATCTGCACTGCCCCAGTATAAAATTCAACAGTCAAAATAAAATAAAATTAAAATACTTTGGAGTTTTAAGTCTACATTGTATAATCTACAAATGCACCTATTTAATATTGTCATATTACTCTCCACTCCATATATCTGCACATGGCTCCTACATATGATTTATGCACGCAACTTTGGCTGCGATAGCATATGAGTTGATACTTCCACAAAGTCTTTCGGGAGATATGCTGCGTAAATGTGTATCGGGAGATCTGAGTTCCCAGGTTGGAAAATCGTTCTGATATGTTGCAAAGTCGTAATGTGGGATAAAAACATGGTTTCTGCCATCAGAACAAAAATAATTGAATTATTTTCCATAAAAAGCACGTGTGTATAACTCGTGTCATGTTTACAGCATACATACTCTTTCTCAACACAGACAATTGCCAGAGAGAAAAAAGCCACAGTTTTTCCACTGCTAGACCCACTAAACACGCTGGAGTTAACTCTCATAGCTGGTGGGAAATGTTCATGACAGTGTTTACTAACTTTTAATTTTGTATTAACGCGAAATCATATTGGAGGTATTGCCTCCTCGGCAGCCACCCTCCGCAAACATGTTTTACATGTTGGTTGGCCCTCCTCCTCTAACCCGTGGCCGTCTGTAACATTTCTGTAGCCGAAGTATTCCCGTCCCAGCAATTTTGTTTTCTTCGATGGGGAAAAAGTTCAGGAGTTTCACCTCCTCCAGCCAACATGTAGCACAGCTGGCTACTGACACTGAGCAACAACCGGTGAGGAGGGTTGAGCCTTGCAGCTGCAAGCGAGGGATTTCTCCCTGTATTTTTGGCACAAAAAGTAGCTAATACCTTAAGGACGGTATGACTGAAAATTTTTGTGCTTTTGAAACTGTGACGTTTTCATACCACAGTACACCTTGAAACCGGTAATCGGCACATATCTAATTTAAATATATATATATATGTATATATATATGTGTATATATATGTATATATGTGTATATATATATATATATATATATATATATTTATATATACATTTTTAATCGAGTTAATCACAGCCTAAAAATTAATCGTAATTAATCGCAATTCAAACCATCTCTAAAATATGCCATAAAGTATATACAATATATAAGACAAATATGTGTATATATATATATATGTATATATGTATATATATATATATATATATATATATATATATATATATATATATATATATATATATATATATATACTATATATATATATATATATATATATATACTATATATTAGGGCTGTCAGATTTATCGCGTTAACGGGCGGTAATTAATTTTTTAAATTAATCATGTTAAAATATGTAACGCAATTAACCCTACAGTGGCGCAATGTCAAATGTATCGCGTTAACGGGCGGTAATTAATTTTTTTAATTAATCACGTTAAAATATGTAACACAATTAACCCTACAATGGCGCCATTTTACTTATTTTTAGAGCTAAGAGGCAGCGTCAAGTGAGTGGAGTAGATACAATCATTCATTGAGGCTATGCTCTTATTTGACAAAAGCATTAAAATCTCTCCCAACAACTATAAATATTGTGGGAAGCGACGTGGGGAAGAATGACAGGAATTGATCTTTTTCTTCACACACTATATTGTACCCAACACAGAGAAGATATAGCATTTGAAGCCACCACACACAGTCGTGGTTGCACCTCTTCCCATCATGCATTTGGGCAGAACCGTTAAGTCGCTACAGTATCATTCACTGAAAGCTCAACAAATACACTAGATGGCAATATTTAGTCACAATATACAAACTCACTTTTATCCTTTAAGAATTACAAGTCTTTCTATCCGTGGATCCCTTTCACAGAAAGAATAA
The DNA here is from genome assembly GCF_030265065.1 of Corythoichthys intestinalis. Classification (NCBI taxonomy): domain Eukaryota; kingdom Metazoa; phylum Chordata; class Actinopteri; order Syngnathiformes; family Syngnathidae; genus Corythoichthys; species Corythoichthys intestinalis. Next base: position 41,559,283 of record NC_080405.1, on the reverse strand, counting down.
TTAATAAATAATTAATAAATAAATAATTATTGTTATAATAAACAAATACAGTACTTATGTACAGTATGTTGAATGTATGTATCCGACGTGTCTTATCTTTCCATTCCAACAATAATTTACAGAATATGGCATATTTTAGAGATGGTTTGAATTACGATTAATTACGATTAATTAATTTTTAAGCTGTGATTAACTCGATTAAAAATTTTAATCGTTTGACAGCCCTAATATATACTTTTAACGCTATTTCAGATTTTTCATGACCAGTAAGTGCTCAAGAAAAAATAAAATTGTTTGCTTGCCGGTGCCCCGCTACTGTATTTGGTGTAGTGGCGCGCCTTTCAGGCAATGAAATCATTTGTCGACTTATTTTGCGATTAATCGATTAATCAATTAATGAATGTCAGCCCCAAACCAGTCAAAATGGATTAGACATGTCTCTATACCAGGGGTCGGCCAGCTTTAACACTCAAAGAACCATTTTGACTCAGTTTGAACATTTGACATTTGAAATTATTGCATCAGCACGATTTTCTATATACATATGTTTATATGTATTAATTCTGTGTTGCATATTTGACTCATTTTAGTAGGTTTTGGGCCAGTGAATGGTGCAAAGGCTTGTGGGTACACTTTCTGAGTGGCAACTGTGACTTTACTTAGTTGGTGGATTCATCAGCTGCATGAGTGAACTAAGTAAGATCATGATTCCTATTTGGAAAATGTACCTGCAAGTCTCTGCTCCTATGAATGGTGCAAAGACTTGGGGCTTCAGAGGGGCAACCACAACTTTACATAGTTGGTGAATTCATGCGTGAGTGTTCTACTAACACCCAAAACAGTGAGCCTGTCCTGATCTACCGATTAAAAGGAAGTTAAATTTCTTAATTAAATCTCAGAAGCGCCAGAATAAATTTTACAAATAAAAATTTATTCAATATTATGTTTAGCCGCATCAAAGGGTTCAAAGCAAGGGCGTAGGTTTGGTCTCAACATTGGTCGGGATAATATGACAGCATAACCTGCATGTTCACTTTTTGCTGGCGACGGGACATTAATAAGACCAAACAAATCGAGTGAATGGGGGTCAAGTCTACATTTCTCACGAATCTAAACCTAATTAATTGATAGGCATTAATTGATAGGCAAAACACTGCATGGATCATTTGTTTATGTCTGTATTTCCATCATTTCTTGTCCTTTTTCAAAACGGAAGCTCCATGAAAAAAACACAAATCAAACGAACCCTTTCGAAGTCACAGTGGAAGCACAAAATGCGTTTTTTTTTAAATAAATGTAACTGCCGTGCGAGGTTCCACCGAACGAGAGGGAGGAGTGCTCTGAAGCAGCGAGGTGGCGAGCGACGGCCGTTTGGATCGAGCAGCGACTTTGTGTGACTTTGAGAATGAACGGAAAACTAAATTTAGCGCAAGCAATTCTGCTTTTTGATCAACTTGAGGAAGAGGATGGTCCAAATTCGTCATCATCGTCTTCTTCGGAAGAGTCCTCGAGTGAAGATAGTGACGGATTTGAACACGTGGGTGACGCCATCGACGAGCAGAGGTAAGCCAACTCACTTTTTTTTTTAATGCTGAAAAAGTTTCTTTTGAAAGTTTCTTTTGCTATTGCAAGACAAAGTTAATTTTGATGCAATATAAGTGTGTGTTTGTGTATATAATAATAAAATGTGCATATCAGATCAAAGTCGTACGTGCACTGTGTGTATGCCAGGCAGGAATTTATAATTTGTGGTGTTCTTCTTTCTATATGAAGATTAAGGATGTAGCACATATTCAGCTATGGTATTCTTTCTATTGTCATACATATAGATTTCCATTATTATTTATTGCTGTATATATTTTTATTTTATACTTTATTATTTTCATAAATACTGACTTTTTCTTCATGTACATTTATAGTGACAATTAAAGTGAAATGAAAATGGAAGGGTGGAAAGAGGACCGACACCCCATGTAAGTGTGGGCTGTCTGATGTAGCCCTGTGTCTAATTCCAGGACGAAACTGCTTTTCGGAGTGGCATGCCTGAAAAAATTTTAACTTGTTTATTGTAAATATTTTTGAAAATACTTTTTTATCCCAATGTTATATGTATATCCCCCCCCCCCCCCCCCCCCCACAATCAGTCTTCTCAATTTGTGTATATAAATGTGTGTTCAAGAAGCTTGATTGTGTGTACATAGTTTTCATCAAGTGATAGGCCGCAATACCTAAACTCATAAAGAGATGGGCTCTAAACACTTTTTGTGTTAGATGGTATATATTTTTTCACTGTTCTTCACTGTTTGGTCTGCTGTATATAACCTGTTTTGACTAGAGCATGTATAAAGGCAAAAAACGCCTATGGCTATACCTGTTGTTTATGTTGAATTGTCAAATATAAGACTATTTATTCTAAATTTTTTTGGTTGAATGTTCATCCTAACATGTTGAATAAATATTACAAAGTTTCAAAACGGTTCGTTACGCATGTTTGGTTGTCAATTGGACATCAATATTAAAAATTTTGACAAAACGATTTTGGTGTTTTGGGTGTTTTTGGGCCCAAAATGATGATTTATAATTGGTCAGTGAAGGAAACAACAGTTTGGACATGAAGTTCAAGGTGTCACAAAAAAAGGGACCAAACCAGGCCATCGTAAACAATTCTTTCTTTGAAATATAAAGGCAACTTCAAAGGCATGCAAAATCAGACAAAATAGGCCCAGACCTTAAAGGGTTAATTAATATTTACAGTAAAAAAAACATATAGAAGGACAATTCTCTCTAAGCAAGTTTTGCAGGTAAGTAAATTCACACAGTTGATACAGGTCGGACTTTCAGTAGCAAAATTAGTGGTGTGTTCCCCACCTCCACAAAATTGACGTCTTTTTACATTAAATACAGTGGCTGCAGCTGCTGCTGGATGAAAAAAAAAAACTAAAATCCCTCCTCTTTGAGGGGGGCGGAGAAGGCGGCATGGGGCTGTGTGTGTGTGTGTGTGTGGGGGGGGTGTTTTCAAGTCATCAACCAATCAAACGTGCATTTGAGGGGGGAAATGGACTGGCACTCTCAGCAGTAAAAAGGGGTAAATGTAAGTCTGAACATAATGAAAATAATTCACTTAATATTGGTAGGGTCAAATCTATCCATACAATATATGGGCAGATCATTTAAATTACCTATTTAACTGAAGTCATTCATAGACTTCATAATGTCTATTATGAAGTCTGTCTATTATTTATGAAGTCTATAAGTCATTATAGTATAGTCAAGGGCGGCTGTGGTGCAGTTGGTAGCTGGAGTTGTCCTTGGACCGAAGGGTCAGTGGTTCGATTCCAGGCTACTACTGCCCACTGTTGAACTGCCCTTGGGCATGGCACTGAACCCTGATTTGCCTCCAAAGGGTTGACAGCGCCTTGCATGGCAGCAGCCCCATTGGTGTGTGAATGTGTGCGTGAATGGGTAAATGTGTGCTAATGTAAAGCGCTTTGGGCATGGTAACCATGCAGATAAAATGCGCTATATAAGTACTGTCCATTTACCATTTTTACCATTATATAATGCAAATAAGGTTTCTTAAAAGTTGGCAGGGACAATTTGGCTAGGTTCATACTACAGGTTCGATTTTTTTTCCATATCTTTTTTTTTTTTTTGGTGTGCCCTTTCAGACTGCCTTTGTCCATTGAGACCGCTCAAGTATCACGCATGCGCACTAATTCGCAGTCCGAGATGCGCTCAGCAAAGAGACCCGCATGCTCAGAAGCATCAAAACAAATTACACATGATAGCTGTATGTCATTCAACAGTTATCATATTTTGATTTCCAAAAAGAGGACACAAATAACAGACATTAATAATCCCCGTTTAGTCTTATATTCCAAGTTTATATGGACTGATAGAACGCATACACTCAAACACATGAGCTTTGACGTGTGTGCGTGAAATGACGTGGGTGCGTCAGTCTGCCCCGACTCGGCCATGTGTGAAATAATGAAATATTGCTTATTCAGCGCACAGAATGAAAATCGAAAATTGTAAGGTTTATTCTTTTCTTTATTTTCATTTTTTTATGACTGTGGTCAAGCCCGCTTCGTGCTTAAAAGCAGAGTTCAAGCTAGGCGCTAATGCCTACATGGCTGCCGTCCTCCGTGCCTCTTGCTCTGTGCTGACGTAATTGCTGCATGAATTCCGATTTGGGAGTCTTGACAGTTCAGACCGCCAGTCACGTTCTGAAAAAATGTGGCCCATATTGGATTTGAACAACATACGAAAGTGACTCAGATCGGATTTGAAATGGTCCACTTCTATGCGACTTGTCCCGTTCAGACCGTCAAGTTAATGCCTGACTCAAGTCGGAAAAACACGAAAAAAATCGGATTCGTGCATTAAGACCTTTAGTATGAACCTATAGCCTTTGAGCATCCTAAAAAGTGGGTAGTGTTCTGTCCCTCCCGTCCCAATGCCAAGGCCGGCCCAGCCTATACGCAATTTATGCAGCTGCTTAGGGCCACCACTAGGGGGCCCCCAATCTGGCAAGCGCATTTTATACGTTGTTAATAGAGCATCGTGAATAATGTGGCGTGCATTGCCGTTTATCTATGCAAAAATCCATTTTCTTGTCATTACAATCTGGCAACGTGGGGAGTGACGTTGAACTTGTTTTGCGATGATTGGTGCTCAGACTTGATTGGAAAATAGATGCACGAATATGTCGAAGAGAATTTATCCTTTGGAGCAGAGAAACGAAACAAGAAGAAAATCAGAGAAGAAAAGAAACAACAGTATCAAGGTAATATAGCATGTTGTTGAAGTTATTGTTGTGCAAGACACTCCGACTTGAACGTTGTTGTCAGCTCAGCTTGTCACTATGTCGTACTGGTAATTGCCATTAGCCGCAGTGCCCCCGCCGCCTACGCGCCGCCTAATATGGACTGCTGTCTCCTTACAACATTCGGAGATTCAGGAAGGGACGTCATGCCATCGCTGTTTTTACTGCGGCATGACAGCATCGTAAACAATGGAGGCGGACGATCACGACGTGGCATTCCTGCTCTTTTCTTTTCCACACATTTTTCTTGAACCTTCAAACTACGTGACGTCTCAATAATATGCTTCAATTCAGTGCCCGTTTGGGGTCCTCCCATCGCGGATGAGGTGGAGATGAGCGTTTTTTACAGAGCTCGTCTCCGGAGTTGTCTCTGGTCAGCCAGCTACGGGGCTGGCTCCTCCCAACTCAATGCCGACCAAAAATGAATACTGTATATTAAAATGCGTAGAGGAAAATTAAACCCCGAAAAAGTGACCTGCGTGGTACCCCCAGTCAAAGAGGCGCGCGATCAGTTTTTTTCCCCAAGTCATTTCTGCCTGTCAAAACTGTCGCCACTTCCAGGATCGCTACTTTTATGCACAAGTTTACAGGAAATACATGCAGCGCCACACCATATGCTTCTATTTGTTATTTTCCAAGTGGTGAGAGCGCAACTGAGCATCGATTGCAACATCCCAAGTAATGATGTCAGGCTTACGTTGTTTTATAAAGATTTATTTCTATCACAACTCGGCGCCTGCTCGTAAAAGTGCTCTCCCTTCACTCTCGCTCCTGCGTGATGCGTTCAACTGCGATCACAAAAAAAAAAAAAAACAGTGATCACAAAATAATGACAATAAGGGCAAGTAATGAGTTTCCGGTTCAGAGGTAAACCGCGCTGGCGACGACGTAACACATTAGGCTTCTCCTTTCTACGCATGTGTAGTTTGCGCAAATGCAAGCGTACCTTGCAGAAGCGGGGGGGCGGGCTGGGGGGCTTAAACGCACCTTAAACGAAGTGTGGAAAGGTAAAAAAAAAACAATCGGCAAAATACCCTGGAGAAAATTATCTGTCTCATTGCATTTATATTAGGGCTGTCAAAATTATCGCGTTAACGCGCGGTAATTAATTTTTTAAATTAATCACGTTAAAATATTTTATGCAATTAACGCACATGTCCCGCTCAGACAGTATTCTGCCTTTTGGTAAGTTTTACAGCAAGGTTTGTTGTGCTGTCTAACAGCGAACTCTTGTGGTCGCTTTGCGACATGGTTTATTGCTTTCTTGCCAGTTCAATATGACTGCACGATGTCTCGGGCTGACGCCTACGTTGTAATGTTGTGCTTATATGATCCTTGGACAAGATTTGTCCGTAAGTATGGTTGTTGTAAAGAATGTACATATTATGTTAGTAAGCGAAATGTTATATTTTTTGTATGAGACGCTTTTTGTTTATGTTTAGTGAACCTGTATAGCGTGCTAAGCTAACGTTGTTGCTAATGCAATGCTTGTGTACTTTTTTTGTAGTTTCACTACGGTCTAAAGAGGACAGTGGTTTGAGGCCATTTTATTAATAAATCAGATGAAAAAGGAAGAAGTCTGATTATTAAGGCGTCGTTCACTAGCTGTCTAGCTTTGGAAAAAGTAGACGCTTCAGAGTGAGGACAGCATAGACAGGTTTAAATGACAGTAGAGTGAAATGCCCATTACAGTCCTTATGTACTGTGTGTTGAATGTATATATCCATCTTGTGTCTTATCTTTCCATTCCAACAAATTATTCTACAGAATATATATATAATTTACAGAAAAATATGGCATATTTTATAGATGGTTTGAATTGCGATTAATTGCGATTAATTACAATTAATTAATTTTTAAGCTGTAATTAACTCGATTAAATTTTTTAATCGTTTGACAGCCCTAATTTATATCGCACATTATTATCAAGTAGTATGCCATGTATCGGCCTACGGTGAATCTACTTAATTAGTTGAGCATTCCCCACAGTACACGTTTTTGTTGACGAATATTTTCCTGGGCTGAATTTTGTTCCACGTAATCATATGTTGCACTTTGGATGATTCAAAGGAGCTATTGAGAAGTATCTCAGTATGGAATTGGAGGTAAAGTGCCGTCCTCTTCACAAGATGATGATTTCCTCAAATATACAATTCAAGGTAATGCTGGGCAATGTCGTGTCCATAGTTAAGAGATCAAGAATCAAGAAAGATGCACATAAGGATACAATTTTAATACATTTTTACAGAAAATATGGGCCCCTTGATATTATTTTGCTTAGGGCCCCCAAATGGCCTGGGCCGGCCCTGCCAATGCAAACCTACGCCCTCGGTTCGTAAGCTTCATGTGGCTCCAGAGCCACGGGTTGCAGACCCCTGGTCTAGACGTTAGTGGTAGTCAATTAATTATTCTAATGTCAGAAAACAAATTTTCAAAAAATAAAAATTGTCGAACACGTGAAAGTACCTCAGTTAGGTTATATGGGAACTTGTACTATGAGCAGGGGTGCACATAAGTGGTCCGCATGCGCGCATGCGTACTGGACGTAGACAAATGCGCTGGCCCTCAACGGTTTCCGTACGCTTTTGCGTACCGATGGCTAACCACTGTATTTGCGGCGGACACGAGAAAATAACTTCTCAAAATTTTGAAGAGGCAGGCCACACTGAGTAATTACTTTAGTGATGGGAGGAAATGAGCCGAGGTTCCGAAGCTTGTGTCGAGTAATAGGAGGGGGGTTTCCACGAAGCTTGTAGCGAGGCGCGCTTCATTTCGGCAAAACCCGGAAATGATGACGTGGGAAGCCTCGCCGGCGGCCGGCGGCCGGCTGAATCTCATGAGTGCTTCGGAAGTGATCCAACGTTTGTCGCACATTGCAAAAACAGGACAGGCTACGGTATAAATTGGTTGCAAAACGCAATGGCGATCGCCTGTTATCTCACATTTTGTGGATTTCGGGCTCCTGTACTTGTTACATCTGTGCGCAACAGTGCAACCAGTGCAATCTTTTTTCGAGCCTTGTCCTTTGCTTGCGATGGAACCTGCGCGAAAAGAGCGATCCTCCCCTGTATGGGAACATTTTGATTTGATTGCTTTCAATAAGGTAAGGGAGAAAAACTACTTTAATATAAATGTGAGTGTGTGTGTGTACCTATCTGAACCAAACATCAACAGAATGAACAATCCATTAGTGTACTGGGAGGCACAAAAGAATACCTACCCAAATTTATATAAACTGGCACTCACATTTCTCTGCACCCCAGCTTCATCTGTGCCTTGTGAAATAATGTTTTCTAAAGCTGGTGAAATATTTTCCAAAAAAGAAAAAAGAAACTGTTTAAAGCCAGCCACTGTGGGAAAGCTATTATTTTTAAATAAAAATGAATAACAAATTACCCTTAGCACTTGTTGTATTTTGTTCACATACTAAATTACTAACACAAGCACATTCATATCTTTGTCTTAGCAAATAGCCATTGAATTCTTAACAATGTTGACCTCTTGGGCTTCTAGACCACTTGATGGCGCCATAGGGTAAATGAAGCACCATGAAGCTTTGATACATGTGCAAACCAATTGGCTGCAAAGCTTCATTGCTTCATGAGGCTTCATTTGGCCATCACTAAATTACTTCCGTGTTCCCCCACCCCCGTCAAAAGACAGACAGACGAGAGAGACGTCACCGGAGCTACCGAAAAAAGGACTTTTGCTGAAAAGTGGCTACAGGAGGTACCATGGCTAGAAGCAAATGATGCTCGCATGGAAATGTGGTACAAAATGTGCCGTGAGAATCCCAATGTCGCCGATAAGAGCAGCGCATTTTATGTAGGGTCAAAGAATTTCAGCCATCCAAACTTTGAAAAGCACGAAAAAAACAGAGAGCATGTGGCAATTAAGCAAACTATCGATGTCAAACAGGACCCCGCTCGCCCTATGGACAAGTGGCGGAATAAAGGTAATGAACAGCGACATGCACTGACAAACGTGTGTTTGCTCGCATTTTACAAAGCTAAACATGCACGTTCAATGAGGTCTTATGAGGAGGATGTCCCACTTTTAAAAAGGCTTGGAGTTAATGTGGGAGCCGCATAATGCCCTTTATTTTGAATTGGTGCTTCTTATTTCATTTACATTTCACTTCAAAGTAATGGCAATTTTGTTGTGCCAGTTGATGTTAATCAAGCATTAATTGTTAATATAATTAATTAAAGTTAATTGGCTCTAAGTAAAGCTTGTCATAAATTTATCGCATCAGGCGGGTCGGCTCTCAAGCTCAATGAGGACCAAGTCACATCTCCAGGTCCTCCTCTGAGAACCTGGGCAAAAAAATTATGTGCACCCCTGACTATGAGCGATGAATGTGTGTGCGCGCTTGACTCACGGTAGAAGATGTACTGCGCGTAATTGGACCACAGCCTGTCGTCCGCGTAATGAACGACAGAAGAGGCGGTCAGGGAGGAGTTGCAGGCCACGATGTGAAAGCCGCTCTCTGACAGCATGTCAAACGCCCTCTCCGGGTGCTTGAACTTGAGGTAAAACCTGCACGTGTAGCGATCCGGGGCTCGCTCCGCGTCTCTATTCTCGTTCAGCGCGTCTCCAAAGACCTCCTTAGCCAAGGCGATCCTACTGCTGATGAAGATCCTCGGCAACTTTCGACTCTTGGAGTCGGCCTCGCTTTCTTTGCCTCCCGCGGGTCCTTTCAGCGCCACCGTGATGTAACCGTACCTCCTGTCCAAAGAGTAGGACGGGTAGAAGCGATGCTCGCTGCCCACGGACGCATCGTCCAAATCGCTGTAATCGTCCGGGAAGAGTTTGGACTCCTCCGATGATAAAAGTTTCGCTAAATCAGGCAGTTGGAAGTATTCCGCCTCCCGTTTCAACCTCCCTCTCTCGGGGAAGTGGTCCGGCAGGACGACTTGCTTGTCCCGCAGGTAATCCAATACATAGCGAAACAAAAAGCCGTCTCTGTCGATAAAGTAGCGTCCTCTAAAGTCCCGGGACAGGTCAGTGGAGGAGCCTTTTTTGCTCGAGAACAGTTTCCCGAGGAAGGAATTTGGAAAGGCGGTCAAGGTGGCGTGACGGGTGTAGTACACCTGCCCGCCCACGTTCAGCTCGATCACATCCGACGGAGGGCTCTGCGCCGAGCCGGGCTCTTTTGCGGCTTTGCAGTTTTCGCTCATGTCCCTCTTTCCTTTTTAATCTTACCTTGGAACGTGCGAGTGTTGATGGCGTCAAGTTCAGGGCGTGAGGCGCACACTCATGCCGGCAAAGCACTCACAAGCCTCGGTCATCACAATCCAAGGTGTGTCCCTCTTTTAAATCCTTCCAGTTTGTGCGTATATGTGAGCGCATCCTTTTCCCCCCAAAGCAATCGATCCTCATAACCTCATCGTGTTACACGAATCCACTGAGATGCCTGATGAGGAGCATCTCTTATTCACCATCAATATAGTGGAAATCCCTTTTAAGCCTTTTATTTACTCAGTGCGTAAAAGTCACAATTCCATCTGGATGGATGCTGGAAGGTGCACGCAGAAGCGGATGCGCACCCGCATCCCTCCAAAGTACTGAGTGCGGCCAGCAGACGGTTTAAGATCATGTTGAGCCGAGCTGTGAACGAGATGGAGCAAGAGAGAGAGAGAGAGAGAGAGAGAGAGAGAGAGAAAGAGAGAGAGAGTGCGTGGTCCAATAACGTCTTACATCATCTTAAAGACGAATGACATTTGCATGACCAGACTAGTGTGTAGGTTTATTTAAACAGCGAAATTTAATCCAGACCGTGCGTGCAGAAAGGCGAATGATGCGCTTTTCATCCAGCAGTGCGAATTTTAATCCATTTACAGACTGTCCCATATTTATGCGCACTCTTAATTCATTGGCTGCCATTGACTGTGATTGGACGTCTGTTCAGTCAGTGACAACCTTATTTTAATAGTAGAAAGATGAAAAGACCCACATGCGGCCAAGGGAGTAGGTTTGCATAGGGACGGTAGGGACATAACACTAGCAACTTTTCAGGATGCTGAAATTGTCCCCATCAACTTTTAAGCAATCTTATTTGCATTATATTATGACTTCAGGTATATACTGTAGGTAATTTAGATTCTCTATATGTTGTAAGGATTGAATTCATTTTGGGCTGTCAAACGATTAAAATTTTTAATCAAATTAATCACAGCTTAGAAATGAATTAATTGTAATTAATCACAATTCAAACCATCTTTAAAATATTCCATATTTTTCTGTAAATTATTGTTGGAATAGAAAGATAAGACACAAGACGGATATATGGCGGAAAACACAGACAAGACTGAAAAAGCAGTTTCTGCGCTTGCACTCCTCTTGACAAGAAACTGCTATATTTTAAGCCAAAACAACTGTTGTATTTGATAGAACAATGTCTATATGCTGTCATAGCAGATTCATGGCACACTAAGCCTCCGAACTATTTTTAATTTGTCCGTTTTACCCTGAAAACCCCCGTTTACAGACGTCGCGCAACTGCTTTTGTTTCAACCTAGCCATAAAAAGAAGGTAATTATATTTTTTATTCAAAATGTCTGTCATTTTTAGCTTAGAATCATTAATTGATGTTAAATATTTAGTTTTTAAAAAAATAACGACTTTAAAAAATCATTCACTCGCATATTTTAAACTTTTAAACAAATTACGTCACAATGAAAAATTTGGCGTCTGTAAAAAAGTCACGGATATCTACCTCATAACTACCACTTAATTGTATTTTTTTTTTTTTTTGTTACTGTTGCATTTTCCCTGATATGTTCGATAATAAATAATCGATCCAAACAAAAAAAAATTTGAAAAATAACGTTTAAAAGGGTAACTATATGAAAAATAAAATCTCAACCACTCCTTGTTGTCTGCGATTTGTTATATCACCATGTTTCACCCATAAAATTAAAAAAAAAAATCCGGCTGTGGCCATTCAAAGCTGTGTCTTGACACTCAGTGATACATGCTACATGGAGTTTTTGGATCGAAACGAGGTAAGTACACGATAATATCTCGTTAAAATCGTGGCGTCTTTAACCCTGCTCTCGCGTGTTCTCGCCTTCAATTAGAGTTTTGCTGTTTAATTTTTTTTTTTTTTTTTAAATGCCTTCTTGTTCAAAATTTTTGTTCCCCCAGAAAAGTGAGATTTTAAGCTTTCCAATGATGTATCACACATGCATTTCGGACAATTTTGAAAGTTGGCCAAATTGGGGGTCTCAGAGTGGAACTTCAAGGTAACTGAGTGTTTTCCGCCATATCCATTCAACATACAGTACATAAGTACTGTATTTGTTTATTATAACAATAAATCAACAAGATGGCATTAACATGAACATTCTGTTAAAGCAATCCATGGATAGAAAGACTTGTAGTTCTTAAAAGATAAATGTTAGTACAAGTTGTAGAAATTTTATATTAAAACCCCTCTTAATGTTTTCATTTTAATAAAATGTGTAAAATTTTCAATCAAAAAATAAAATAGTAGCTCGCCATTGTTGATGTCAATAATTACACAATGCTCATGGTGCTGCAACCCATAAAATGAGTCGCACCCAAGCGCCAGCAGAGGGCGACAAAACACCAAAAACACTAGTAAAAAGTGGACATGACACTGTGCTGTCATTTTAATCTGTTTGAGCAGGGCATGTGCGTTAATTACGTCAAATATTTTAACGTGATTAATTAAAAAAAAAAATTACCACCCGTTTACGCAATAATTTTGACAGCCCTAAATTCATTATTAAGCGAATTACAGTACTTTCATTATGTTTAGACTTAAATTGCCCTTTTTTACTCGCTGAATATTTTACCCTCAAACGCATGTTTGATTGGCTGATGACTTGAACCCCCCCAAGCACAAACATACACATTCACAGCCTCGATAGAAATACAACATGCTACTTCCTCTGCCCCCTTTGAAGACGACGAATATGAGAAGTTTTTTTCCGCCATCAGCAGCCACTGTAAGTAATGTAAAAAGACGTCAATGCTGTGGAGTTGGAGTAAACACCACTGATTTTGCTACTGAAAGTCCGACCTGCATCAGAGTTAGCATAACATTAATCTGTATGAACTCCCGGAGGAAGATGCTTTGGGGGAAATATCCTCCTGTATGTTTTCTACTGTTATTGTTAGTTAAACTATAAGAAATGTTGTGAATCAAGGTTAACCCCCTTCTCCCCAGTTTTCAATTTTATTTTATTTATGTGGTCTTAAAGCAGCCCAAATGAGCTTTCTTTTCTTTTTTTTTATTTTATTATTTTTTTTAAGTTAGGCTATGCTTGTGGAAAAAAGCATTATTTAGTTGAAGGACGGCTCAGTTTTTATGTATGTTAGGGTTTGGGGTTATCGTCCCTACCAAAATAGAGACCAAACCTAAACCTTGCTTTTCCGGTTTCTCAAATTGTCCCCACCAACTTTTAAGCAACCAAATTTTGCATTATATAATGATTCATAGGCTTCATAATATAGAAATATGTATTAAATCTGAATGAATGACTTTAGTTAAATAGGTAATTTAAATTGCCTCCCCATATGTTGTAAGGATAGAATTGAACCTACCATTATTAAGTGAATTATTTTCATTATGTTGAGACTTACATTTACCCCTTTTCACTGTTGAGTGTACCAGTACATTTTTCCCCCTCAAATGTACGTTTGATTGGCTGATGAGTTGACCCCCCCCCCCACACACACACACACACAGCACATTGCCTCCTCCTCCGCCCCCTTCAAAGGCTACTGGATTTAATGTAAAAAGACGTCAATTTTGTGGAGGTGGGGAACACACCACTAATTTTGCTACTGACCTTTATCAGCGTTAGCATAACATTAAACTGTGTGAATTTGCTAGCCTGCAAAACTTGCTTAGTGAGAGGTGTCTTGTGACTATAGTGCATGGGTGTCCAAACCTGTCCTCAAGGGCCGCTGTGGGTCATGGTTTTTGTACCTACCAATCGAGCACAGACAGATTAACCAATGAGGTTTGTGCTAAAACCAGCAGCACCTGACTGCAGTCAACTGATTACACATGTGAGACACCAGATTGGTGAAAAGATGTCATCTTGTTTAGTAGGAACGAAATCCAGCATCCACTGCGGCCCTATGAGGAATAGTTTGGACACCACTGCTATAGTGTGACTATATGTTTTTTGTAGTGTTAACATTATTCACTTTAAACACGCAGCACTTTAGTGCGCAGTCTGCAGCAGCTCGGGAATTGGTTCGTTTAACTGCCAAGATAATGTTTTTGGTTCAAATCTAGGTTGGAGAAAGAGAAAAGGTGCAACATTATGTCAATGCTACCATCAAGACTGGTTATTTATTGATCACATTATAAAAACAGCTATAACATTTTCACTAACATTATTTTAAATTAAAAATAAATCATTTACAAAAAATCAATCGTTTAATTTATTTTTTTAATGGTAAAATTCTGGCAACCACAGCTACTACTATTCTACCGTTAGTTTTTTTATTTGTGTCTTTATGCGTGGAGCTGTAGTTTGCAGGCCCCTAATTGGACATCTATCATCCTCGATAGCACTGAAAGAGTTAATGGGAGAGAAGGGAGAGAGCCCTATCGCGCCCGTCACCACTGACAGCTATGTGGGACCACATACCTCATCGCTGCCATTAAATATCTGGCTCATACGTTCGAAATGAATTCAAGTGAAAACGAGACACAGACGCTGGTCCCCTTTCTGTCACGCGAACCGCTGAATTGGAAAACCCATCCGATCAGCATCATCGATTCAAAATTAGGCCTTGTTTCAGCACCACGAATAGATCCAAGGGAACTTCAAGTCCATTCTACCATTTGCTATTGCCATCCTCATTAGGGCTACTGGTGAGCTAAGGCCTATCGCAAATTACTTTGCGCGTGAGGCAAGGTACACCTCGACTGGTCACTAGTCAGCCACAAGGCACAATTACACATCTCCAAAATGAAAATGACAATAATAGGGGTCATTCCAGATTTGGAGGACATTTTGGCTTCAAAATTCTTGATAAATAAGCCTTCACTTTCTGCATATATATCAACATTTGTTTGTAATATTTAACATACGTATGTGCTTAACAGATCAATGGCAAAATTTTTATTACGTTACTTAATATTTACAATACTTGGCATAGTCATAGTAACTGGGTTGCAAATCTGTACTGATTTTAGTGTTTTCTCAGGATTCAATCAAAACTCCCTATTTTATAAGAATATGAAACAGAAGCACCATAAGTTAGTGTTGTGTGTTAATAGCGTACTGCACGAATGCTATTTTTAGACCGTGATGTTGCCATCGTAACACGGAAGTGAGACGTTATAGACAAGCTCTTGCGTACAACCCATGTTATTTCTGCTTGTTTTCTCCGGTAATCTTTCAAAAAAGAAGATGCCCAACAAACACTGCTGCTATGGAAATTGTCGAAACTAGAGGTGTGCGAAATTTTCGATTCTTAGATTATTCGCGATTCGGCCGTGCAAGATTCGAGAACGATTCACAAACATCCAAATTCCGATTATTGAAATATGTCAAGTAAAGCGGAACTAAAACACAGTCAACGCAGTCTTCAGGACGCAATGAGGCGTCCCGAGAGTAAACATCATGCTTGTCATTACCCGGGTTATGGCAGTGCTCAACTCACGGCTCTGGCTCAACTCATGCCGCTAGATAAAAAAAAAAAAAAAACATAATACTTGACTGCTGCCGACAGCAGCTACAAACTACGTCCACATCATGCTACAGTAATAGATATCATATGCATAAAGAACTAGATGCAAAATGACAGACTCAACGGTGTTAACAGCACATGTATTGAAAACTAGATGCGAAATGAAGGAATTTGGCCTCCCAGCCAAGCCGCCGGAACAGCAACAGCCGAACCGGAAGGCGTTCCGCTGGCGCAGCTCTAGCAAGTCCGCCGAGAGGGCCAAACTCCGCGCGTTTACTCCGGTGTTAACCCTTTGCACTGACTCCAAGTTCCAAAGTTTGAAGAAGGCTCACCGAAAACGGGTTGACAATTTATTCATTGACAGTGATCAATAAGAAGGCAAAAACAGACGACAGATCCAGGGTCAGCAAAACAACGGATACATCGAAATGTTCCCGAAATGTGACAGTTGTTAGACTAAATGACAGACGTGCCGGCGTTAGTAACCAGCCGCCATCTTAAAGCAGGAGACTTCTCTAGAAGGCTCTGTTGTAGCGAACCTAATTAACTTTTTATCTAAAATACTCCTAAATCGGCAAAATCTTGACTCTATTTTTAAAACAGTTTTAAAACTCTCACATGACTAAACTAGACAGAAGGGAAATCATGGAATAACGAGAAATTTTAACAACTTTAACGGTTGATTCACAACATTAAATTAATTGAATGTAGTTTAAAGCTGCTGACACAGAATGGGGACTTGTATTTTATTTACTGTTTTAAACTGTTAACTTGATACTGAAATAGTCGTTTATTTAAGCCTGAGAGGCTTTTTCTATCATTTTTGTAACTAATGAACGAAACATTGAAAGCCGCTTATAGCTTGTTTTTTTTTTTAGTGTCATCAATAATCGATTTATAATTGAATCATTGCCTCTGAATCGTAATCGTAATCGAATCGTTAGGTGCCCAAAGATTCCCACCTCTAGTAGAAACGACTCTAGACATTACAACATATATAGGATGTTTTCTTCATACGATTCCCGAAACCAAAACTCAGAGGAAAAAACTTGCGTGGACGTCCAAAAGACCAGTTTAACGCCAGGTAGGTGAAGCATTTCATATGCAGTAAACATTTTGTTGGGCGCCATGGTCCTACAGAGGATGAAGAGGTAAGCCATTTTGAAATTTTTACATATTTTTTAGCGTGGTGTTTTGCCGTGCTACTTCTGTCTGACAATGAATGACCTGGAAAAAAAGTAAAATGGTATCTGACTGCCACTGTTACCTTTTCGGTTGTAAAAAAAAAATAAAAAAATAAAAAAATAAAAATAAAAAAACACTTTAGTAAGGGGCAAGTGTAAATAAATTATAGACTTAAGATTTGCTATTAATGAAAAAATTAAAAGTGTTCGCCCAGAACGGTCTGATACATAAGGTAACCAGAGAATATAATATACAAGAAAGACAGGGCATATGGTGGTAAAGGATAGATTGTTGAAACAGGAGAATATCATTGTCAGTGGCGTAAGGCAATGCACACAAGAAAAAGGTGTTGATAAAAAAGCTAACTCTGGGATCAGATCAGCTTGACTCTTTTCCCCCGTCTTTTTCAGCCCGTGACACTCAAGCCATCTCTTTAACTGAACATTTGTTTGTTCTTCCACATCTTTACCAGTGAATTTGGCACCAGGGACATCATTTTTAGACAGAATTGGTAAGTTTAGCTCAGTAAACATCTCGTTCGTACACTATTTCCATTCATTTACTATTGGGGACAAACGGGGGGTTGACCCACCTAGCAACAATTGCTAATGTCATGAATATTAATAAGCAAAAGTGACGTGTTGCTTGCAGTACGCCATTCATCACAGCACTGGTTTACTGGTAAAGAGACACTTAGTCGCCAGTCCTTGTTAATTGAGATTATTTAACCTTTTCATGCACAAATTATGATTTTTTTTTTCATAAATGTTTTTATGATATTGATATAAAACGGGTCTCAAACATGTGGCTCAGGGGCCAATTGCATCTCGCAGGAAAATATTTTGTGACACCCCCCCATTTGGCATCCAATTGTAGTAGCGTTGCCCATATGTATTTTGCAATGAGCAATGAAAAATATAATGTATATATGAGGGCTGTCAAAATTGTCGTTTTAACGGGCGGTAATTAATTTTTTTAATTAATCACGTTAAAATATTTGACGCAATTAACGCACATGCCCCGCTCAGATTAAAATGACAGCAGTGTAATGTCTGCTTGTTACTTGTTACCTGTTTTTTGTTGTTTGGCGCCCTCTGCTGGCGCTTGGGTCCAAATGATTTTATAGGTTTGGGGAGCGAGCATGGTGTAATGACATCAACAATGGCGAGCTACTAGTTAATTTTTTTATTGAAAATTTTACAAATTTTAATAAAACGAAAACATTAAGAGGGGTTTTAATATAAAATTTCTATAACTTGTACTAACATTTATCTTTTAGGAACTACAAGTTTTTCCATCAATGGATCGCTTTAAGAGAAGGTTAATAATGTTAATGGCATCTTGTTGATTTATTGTTATAATAAACAAATACAATACTTATGTACATTATGTGGAATGTATATATCCATCTTGTGTCTTATATTTCCATTCCAACAATAATTAACAGAAAAATATGGCATATTTTATAGATGGTTTGAATTGCGATTAATTACGATTAATTTTTAAGCTGTAATTAACTCGATTAAAAATTTTAATCATTTGACAGCCGTAGTATATATACTTATATACTTACCTACTGTACATATATACTTATGTATATGTTAAGTTCCGCTCTGAGACCCCCAATTTGGCCAAATTTCAAAATTGTCCTATATGCATGTGTGATACATCATTGGAAAGCTTAAAATATCAATTTTTCTGAGGGAAGAAAAATTTTGAACAGGAGGGCATTTAAAAAAAAAAAAAAAACCTTAACTGGAGGTGAGAGCACGCGAGAGCATAATTAAAGACGCCATGATTTTAACGAGATGTTATCGCGTACTTACCTTGTTTTGATCCAAAAACTCCATGTAGCATGTATCACCGAGTGTCAAGACACAGCTGTGAATGGCCACAGCCGGATTTTTGGAGGATTTTATGGGTAAAACATGGTAATATAACAAGGGTCGCGATGCAGAAAACGCAGACATCAAGGAGTGGTCGAGATTTTCATTTTCATATATTTACCTTTTTATACTTTTTTTTTTTTTCAATTTTTCTTTGTTTGGATCAATTATTTATCATCTAAAATATTGGGGGAAATGCGACAGTAACGAGAAAAATATAATTAATCGAAAGTCCAGACGCTAATTTTTTCATTGTGACGTAATTTGTTCAAAAGTTTAAAATATGCGAACGAATAATTTTTTTAATTCGTTTTTTTTAAACAAAATATTAGACATCAATTAATGATTCTAAGCTAAAAATGACAGCCATTTCGAATAATAAATACGATTACTTCCCTTCTTTTTATAGCTAGTTTGAAACAAAAGCGGTTGCGTGACGTCTGTAAACGGGGGTTCCCAGGGTAAAACGGACAAATTAAAAATAGTTCGGGGACTTAATGCGCCATGAATCTGCTATGGCACCATATAGACATATTGTTCTATCAAACACAACAGTTTTTTTGGCTTAAAATACAGCAGTTTGTTTTAAAGAGGGGTGCAAGAGCAGAAACTGCTTTTTCAGCCTTGTCTGTGTTTTCCGCCATATACAAAAAGTTTTAATAAATCGCAATAATTTCTTGAAGGATCCATTTTGGGTAAAAATAACATCAATTATTTAAATAGTGATAAATAGAAAATATTTCGGAAAAAATGTAAATAGAAACCAAACCATGAGTAATAAACATACAAATAATTCTAAATACAATGAAAGTAATTTTTAAAAATCTTTAAAATAAGACATACATTCAAAAAAGTGAGGCCTGTGTGTATTTTGCTCTAGGAATTTTATTTTTTAATTTGTGACCTCATATAGCTTATTTCTGGCTGCCATTGACTGCAATAATGTCCAATCCATTTTAACTGGGAAGGGCTGGAAGGTCGAAGACTTTTGAATAGATGTCCACTGTAGTGATCACTGTTCCCAAAAGTGTTAAGAAGTATCACCACAGAAGATTTGAGTAGTTTATTTTGATAATATAATATTAACATTTGCAATATCGTATCGCCAAAGACTACTCTTGAAAAAAAAAAAACTCCTTCGTTGCTACTGATCACCGCTAGCCCTTTTAGTCAAAAATTGGACAGCTGTCTCAATCAATAGCAGCCAATAAGTCAATAATTCCCTCTTTCTTCGCAATCAATTAGAGACCAAAGTCTGGAACACATCGTCCCTTGTGACACTAATTGGCGAAGCTTTTTTTGCTTACGCCGTCTAATGTGTTTTACATTCTGCTTTTAATTGAGTCGTTAAGTCCAGCGTGCTTTGGTGTTTTTTTCCCATCAGATGAATTGTTTTTAGGGGAAATAAGGAAAAAACCCAAAGGGAGGGACAAAAGTGAGTCACATTACTCTGGATTATGATGGCAGGGTGACTCTGGGGAAGGACAGGGAACCATGTTATTGCTTGGGGTTTTCTCCCATAGGCTTCTCCATATTGCCATCAATATACTTCCCATAGAAACCCAGTATTTTGTGCGTGGAGGAAGGGACATGATTTAGGTGAGACTAGGGAAATATACTGCATGTTTTACTTGACACCTCACGCACTGTTGCAAGTGCAAGTAGTATTGCACCGATACTAGTATCGGAAGGGGCCCCAATACAGCACTAAAATGCAGGACTCAGTATCATAATGTACTAATAAATAATGCACCGATGCTGCGCACTTTGTACATATTGAGATTTAGTTTCCAAACACTGTTTGTCCTCCCCATGATTGCCGGCAGTTACAAACGCTGCCGTAAAAAAAGCAGCGCTTGACACTTTCCCAACATGGCCGCCGATTACAAACACCACCAAAGAAAATGAAAAAAACAAGGAAGAATGCAGTGAAGTTAGGAAAAAATGGCTAAAAGTCGAGTATTTTTTTTTTTTTTTTTTGGTAAGATGAAAAATGATAGTGAAGGCCTGTAGTGTTTTGCACTATTATGTTTTTATTATGTTCATTCATCAGTCATAATATAATAAATATTAATAAATTGATTGATACTTCTGATAATAAAGCTAATACAGTGGGGCAAATAAGTATTTAGTCAACCACCAATTGGGCAAGTTCTCCTACTTGAAAAGATTAGAGAGGCCTGTAATTGTCGACATGGGTAACCTCAACCGTGAGAGACAGAATGTGGAAAAAAAAACAGAAAATCACATTGTTTAATTTTTAGAGAATTTATTTCTGAATTAGAGTGGTAAATAAGTATTTGGTCACCTATTAACAACCAAGATTTCTGGCTGTCAAAGAGGTCGAACTTGTTCTAACGAGGTCTAATGAGGCTCCACTCGTTACCTGTATTAATGGCACCTGTTTTAACTCATTATCGGTATAAAAGACACCTGTCCACAATCTCAGTCAGTCACACTCCAAACTCCACTATGGCCAAGACCAAAGAGCTGTCGAAGGACACCAGAGACAAAATTGTAGACCTGCACCAGGCTGGAGAAAGAAATCAACTGTGGGAGCAACTATTAGAAAATGGAAGACATACAAGACCACTGATAATGTCCCTCGATCTGGGGCTCCGTGCAAGATCTCACCCCGTGGGGTCAAAATGATAACAAGAACAGTGAGCAAAAATCCCAGAACCACTTGGGGGGACCTAGTGAATGACCTACAGAGAGCTGGGACCATAGTAACAAAAGCTACTATCAGTAACACAATGCGCCGCCAGGGACTCAAATCCTGCCCTGCCAGACGTGTCTCCCTGCTGAAGCCAGTACACGTCCAGGCCCGTCTGCGGTTGGCTAGAGAGCATTTGGATGATCCAGAAGAGGACTGGGAGAATGTGGTATGGTCAGATGAAACCAAAATAGAACTTTTTGGTAGAAACACAGGTTCTCGTGTTTGGAGGAGAAGGAATACTGAATTGCATCCGAAGAACACCATACCCACTGTGAAGCATGAGGTTGGAAACATCATGCTTTGGGGCTGTTTTTCTGCAAGGGGACCAGGACGACTGATTTGTGTAAAGGAAAGAATGAAGGGGGCCATGTATCGAGAGATTTTGAGTGAAAATCTCCTTCCATCAGCAAGGGCATTGAAGAGGAGAGGTGGCTGGGTCTTTCAGCATGACAGTGATACCAAACACACAGCCAGGGCAAAAAAGGAGTGGCTTCTTAAGAAGCATTTTAAGGTCCTGGAGTGGCCTAGCCAGTCTCCAGATCTCAACCCCGTAGAAAATCTGTGGAGGGAGTTGAAAGTCCATGTTGCCCAACGGGAGCCCCAAAACGACACTGTTCTAGAGGAGATCTGCATGGAGGAATGGGCCAAAATACCAGCGACAGTGTGTGAAAAGCTTGTGAAGAGTTACAGAAAACGTTTGGCCTCCGTTATTGCCATCAAAGGGTACAAAACAACGTATTGAGATGAACTCTTGGTATTGACCAAAGACTTATTTTCCACCATGATTTGCAAATAAATTCTTTATAAATCAAACTATATGATTTTCAGTTGTTGTTTTTTTTTTCAAAATTCTGTCTCTCATGGTTGAGGTTTACCCATGTTGACAATTACAGGCCTCTCTAATATTTTCATACTTATTTGCCCCACTGTATATCATACATGTCAGACGGTAATACCAGTCAGGATTTAATGTTTAATGTACACTGACATTGACATGAGCATTTATAAAGATGTTAGCTTTGTTAGGAGGCAAAAGAAGGAAGAGGGAAAGTAGGCTAGCGCCACTCACAGTACGGGGTGCTGAGGACCTTTTATAGTTTTTTCCCATCAAAAAACAGCTGTTTCGGTCCAAATTTGTCATGCTCGCACGTTTTCTCCATACAAGTCATGCACAACGGCAGTACACTCGTATGCTTCAAAGTTTACGTACTATTACTAGGCTACTACAAAGACAGTATTCAATTGCATCTACAGTGTGTGTTGGAGTTTTTGTATTGGAAATAAAAGCGCCCGTGTATTTTAATATAATTACCCGCAGCTAGATTACGCAGTGACACACAAACACATTTGAAAACTAAAAGGTCCAATAAGGCTCAGTTTAACGCCCCTTTTTCACAAATAGCGCCTTATTTAACGTGACCCGGTAGCAAGCAAGGTGTCAGGTGGTGACCATGTTATTTTAGAAAAAAAATTAACATAAGCTAGGTTCATTACACTAATCTGATTTTTTCGTGTTTTTCTGACTCGAGTGAGGCATTAACTTGACGGTCTGAAAGGGACAAGTCACATACGCTACGGTAGTGGTGCAGCTGTGCGTTAGCGCCAAGCTTGCCTTGAACACGGCTTTTGGGGAAGGGTCGGGCTTAGTAAAAGTCATTAAAAAAAATAATAAAAATGTCTCTCTGCTCTATATGAGCAATATTTCAAGATTGCTCACACTGCCGAGAGTCGGGGCAAACTGCCCGATGTGTGTGTGACATGCACGGACAGAGCGTGCATGCTATCGATCCACAGAAACTTTGAATATAAGCCTAAACGGGGATTATTTATGTCTGTTATTTGTGTCCTCTTTTTGGAAATCAAAATATGATCACCCTGGAATGACTGCTGACAGCCAGCCTGTGTAGTCATTTGATTTGATGCTTCTGCGCGTGCGGGTCTTCTTGCTCACCATGTGTCGGACTGCGAATTAGTGCGCATGCGTAATACCTGAACGGTCTCAATGGACAAAGGCAGTCTGAACGGGCACGCCAAAAAAAAAAAAAGATATGAAAAAAAATCGGATTTGTGCATTAAGACCTGTGGTATGAGACTAGCCATAGATTTCATTCCCAAGGTTAAATACGCTATTGTTTCAATATGTAGTATTTAATTATTTTTACCCCCCCAAAAAATCCACCAAAACACTTTTATCTCCCCAACACCAGGGGGTGCTGGAGCACCCTCTGCACCCCACTTCTCGCGCCACCGTGAACGAGTATCTCCTAGCAAAAGTGATCAGCACATGAGCTAAGCTATTGTACTAATGTGGTATCATTGCATTGAGTTTTAGTCTTTTTTGTTGTTTTACAAAAGTTTTAAGCACTGTCTGACCGAGCCAAGATAGCAATTATTTTACATTCAAGTGATTATGCAGTAATTTAGTATTAAAAAAACAAAATATTCTGTACAATGATTTAGAAAAAATGTGACCTCTGTGAAGTTGACCCCACATGACATCAGACACAAATTAAAATGATGTCAATCGTTTGTGCTACGTTTGTGCTGCTATCATTTTTAAGATATTTACAATTCTTTTATTTATTGAAAAATGGACCTGAAATGGTACCATTCATTTATATTCATTATATATTATATATACATACATACATACATATATATAAATATAAATACAAATATATGTATATATATATATATATATATATATATATATATATATATATATATATATATATATATATATATATATATATATATATATATATATATATATAATATTTCACGCAATTAACGCACATGCCCCGCTCAGACAGGTTTAAAAGACAGTACAGAGAAATGCCCACATGTTAATTGTGTTATATATATATAAGGCCGGTTGATGGGTGCGCGGGTGGCCCGGGGGACCACCCTGGGTCCCGGGGGGGGGGACGATGGCTCCTTTGCTGGGCTGCGGGAGGAGGGATGGGCTGCGCGTGGCCCCCCGCCCCCGCGCCCGCCCTCCCTCCCTCCCCGGGCTGGCTGGGTGGGGGCTGTGGCCCTGGGTTGGCGCCCGCGCGGCTTCTCCGCCCGTCTGCGTGGCTGTCGCGCGCCCGGTGGGGCCTGCGTGCTGCTGGATGTGGTAGGGCATTCTCGGGTCGGGGGTCCCGGTGCCGGGATTGGCGATGCGGCGGCGTAGGGTTGGTCGCCAACGGGCTTACTCATAAGAGATTCACACGATTACTGGGTTCTAGATCACAGAACTGATTTGTGTACACTCTACCCCTTTCAATCACTTAGCTTATAGGCTTATAGACACCCCCACCCCCATTCTCCTCTTTCACTGGCCAATAGGCCCCCACATGGTGTAAACCGGAAATACATCTCGCTGACGATAGCACCAGCATATTAGTAACTAGTTTAGATGTTCAATGTATTTCTAGTTGTTGTTTGTGTATGTGTTTCTTTTCCTTCTTCTCTTGTATTTCTTTTCTTCTGTCCCCCCATAATCCCTTCCTGTTCGCTGCTTTGTCATAATAAAAAGGTATTTTGAATGATCACAATAGGAGTATGTCAGACTCTCAATGTGAAACATTAAAACTGTTCAGAATCTGGGCACTTAGACTTCCATTCTCTGTGTCAAACAGCTGAACAGGACAGGTTTAAAAAAAAAAAAAAAAAAAAAAAAAAAAAAATTGTGTTATATGGAGTTTTGCCGCCCTCTGCTGGCGCTTGGGTGCGACTGATTTTATAGACTTCAGCACCCATGAGCATTGTGTAAGTAATTATTGACATCAACAATGGCAGGCTACTAGTTTATTTTTTGATTGAAATTTTTACAAATTTTATTAAAACGAAAGCATTAAGAGGGGTTTTAATATAAAATTTCTATAACTTGTACTAACATTTATCTTTTAAGAACTACAAGTCTTTCTATCCATGGATGGCTTTAACAGAATGTTAATAATGTTAATGCCATCTTGTTGATTTATTGTTATAATAAACAAATAAAGTCCCTACGTACCGTATGTTGAATGTATATATCCATATTGTGTCTTATCTTTCTATTCTAACAATAATTTACAGAAAAATATGGCATATTTTACAGATGGTTTGAATTGCGATTAATTGCGATTAATTACGATCAATTAATTTGGAAATACCCATTAACTCGATTAAACATTTTAATCGTTTGACAGCCCTAATGTACATATGTATATATTAGGGCTGTCAAACTGTTAAAATTAACTCGATTAAAAATTGTAATCGTTTGACAGCCCTAATGTATATATGTATACATTAGGGCTGTCAAACGATTAAAAATTTTAATCGAGTTAATTACAGCTTAAAAATTAATTAATCGTAATTAATCGCAATTAATCGCAATTCAAACCATCTATAAAATATTCCATATTTTTCTGTAAATTATATATATATTCTGTAAAATAATTTGTTGGAATGGAAAGATAAGACACAAGATGGATATATACATTCAACATACGGTACATAAGGACTGTAATGGGCATTTCACTCTACTGTCATTTAAACCTGTCTATGCTGTCCTCACTCCGAAGCGTCTACTTTCCAAAGCTAGACAGCTAGTGAACGACGCCTTAATAATCAGACTTCTTCCTTTTTCATCTGATTTATTAATAAAATGGCCTCAAACCACTGTCCTCTTTAGACCATAGTGAAACTACAAAAAAAGTACACAAGCATTGCATTAGCAACAACGTTAGCTTAGCACGCTATACAGGTTCACTAAACATAAACAAAAAGCGTCTCATACAAAAAAATATAACATTTCGCTTACTAACATAATATGTACATTCTTTACAACAACCATACTTACGGACAAATCTTGTCCAAGGATCATATAAGCACAACATTACAACGTAGGCGTCAGCCCGAGACGTCGTGCAGTCATATTGAACTGGCAAGAAAGCAATAAACCATGTCGCAACGCGACCACAAGACTTCGCTGTTAGACAGCACAACAAACCTTGCTGTAAAACTTACCAGAAGGCAGAATACTGTCTGAGCGGGACATGTGCGTTAATTGCGTCAAATATTTTAACGTGATTAATTTAAAAAATTAATTACCGCGCGTTAACGCGATAATTTTGACAGCCCTAATATACATACATTATATGCATTCATTTGCGCTCTTTTGTGCTGTAAAAAAAATTAGTTTGTGCTGCTATGGTTTTATAGATATTGAGATATTCATTTCAAATTTATTCCAGCACAAATCAACATAAACAATTGACACCATTTTTAGCCATTTTTGATCAAAATGGAGGAGCTGGTTGACCTCAGATTGACCTATAAAAGAATTGTAAATATCTAAAAAACACAAAAACGATAGCAGCACAAGCTAACCTTTTTTACAATACAAACAAGCACAAACGTAGCACAAATGATTGACATCACTTTTATATAAATTTGCGTCTGATGGGGGGCCAACTTCATGGAGGTTAAAAGGTGGTATCGGTATAGTATCGGCTGATACCACAGAGCCATGTAACGGAATCAGTATCAGGAGCGGAATACTGTATTGCTGCAAAACTAGCTACAAGCAGGTTAAATCAACTAAGTATTCAGAGCAGTCACTGTAGAAGCTCCATGAGTTTTATGTGAACAATTATGCACAAACAACTCCCAGCATGGAAGCTAATCAACTTCTTGTTTTTCTGCTCCTTTTGCATTGTTGTGCGTTTGAGGTTCATTGTCGGAAAGCGGAGGCTTTTATTGCCACAGTGCTGATGATAGAAGAGCACCCTTGACTCCTGGTTTTGAGGAGGCAGCGGTCACGCTTTGCCCTGTTAATTCCGAGTACATTGTGCTGGAGAAGGGTTGCTAAGCAGCCACCAGGGACTGAGTGGGATTCAAACAGCGGGATTTGGAGCAACATAAGCATACATTTTTCTGTGATGTGAGGTCTGTATGCTTATATTTCAGTGATACTTTCATGTAAAAGGCAGGGGTGTCTAACTTCTTTTCATCATGGGCTACATTGTAATGACAGTTCCCTCAAGGGGGGGGTGGGGAGGGGGGGTTATTACGGTGAAACATGAGCATCTAATCGCTGAGAATCACCGTTTGGTACATATGATGTGTGAAGTTGTGGATGAGAGCAAGGAACATGATTGAAGTCTCCACTCACCTTTATAAAGCTTTCACGGATGCTAAAATTGGAATTTCAGGAGAACTTTGCAAATATTTCAATATGGGCTAGCATGATGCAAAATGCACAATCGGATCTGTATTTTCTTTGTAAGGTGCGCTCAGGCATAAGATGTAGCGCATTTGGATTTCTATATCAGCAAACTTCACTGCATGTGCTTTGGAATTTTGAAGACTGCTGCACGCCGATAAGCAAACCGGCATGCAGTAGTGAGATTGAGTGTTTATTGTCAAAGTCAGTCTACATTTCGGTGCAAGATAGTGAAGACATGCACGAATCCGTTGGAATTATTGTAGGTATCAATTAATTGAACGTACAGTATTATCTATTTTATATGAGTGTTGCATTAATACTAGAATTGGTATTGGTACTGATACAGCACCAAAATTACATCGGATTAGAGGGCAGTAAGAAATAACTTGCCGATGCTGTGCAATACATACTCTTCGAGCCGGTCACCCTACCCAAGATGGCATCCAGCTAAGCGCGCCGCCATAAAAAAGAAGTGCTTGTCGCCAATCGTCACAAGGCACAATTACAAATCTCCAATCTCTTTATGCAACATATTTATCTAATGTATATAATAAACTATCAGTGTTGATTAGTGCTGGACAGATCAATGGCAACATTTTTATTACGTAACTCAATATTTACAATACTTGGCATAATCATAGTAACAGAGTTGCAAATCTGTGCTAATGTTCGTGTTTTCTCAGGATTCAATCAAGGCTCCCTATTTTATAAGAATATGAAAAATAGAAGCACCATAAGTTTGTGTTGTATGGTAATTTCTCACAGCCCTGGTTTACTGATATAGACCCTACTCACCTACGTCACAAAATGACGTGTCGCTGTATCCGGCCGCCATATTGTCCATATTTTTTAGACCTATTCTCATTGTTTTCAATTAGTCGTGCAAGTTATAGAGCAATTCATGGAAGCCCCGGTGTTATCTGACGCTGTAAACTCATTGGATGCGTTGCATAAAAGGCGTTATGTGGAAAAGCTTCAGTTTATCCATTCGCCAGATCCATATGTGATGCCTAAATCGATGTTTTTCGCCTGACATCTGCTACCCTGATATTTACAACTATCTTGTCCACACAAAATCAGCCTATTCTCACGAAAGTTTGAAAAACTTTAAGAGCTTGGAGGCTTATAAATACTTCGTTGCTGGTTGGGTGAAACAGATCCTCGTCCACGAAAATTCGGCTGGAATCTATCTTGTGCTCGGGAAGGTGAGTTACGAAATTTTCAATTCAAAATCTTTTGTTCTTGCTAACATCCACTGTCAAGTCTAATGTATTTCATGTCATTTGTCAATGGAGTTAGGGCTTTTAATGTTTATATGGTTTAGCGATAGCACTCTCACTACATACATATATAATATGTAATAAATATGAAGTGCGATAGCACTACTCCAGATTGTCCCTAGTTGAATTTATTTTTTGGCTTTTGACCTCAATAGTGAAATTGTAAATTAATTGTATGACAACTGTCTTATTATCCCCTTATAATTGTATATTTTCAGGTAGTTCATTCACAAGGTCTGAGTGTATGTTGTCGGCGATTAGCCTAGCAATGATCTTAATTGTGGTTGTCAGCCCAAAACCCTCTAAATATATATTAAATGCATCTTACCAGATATAAAATGACTACTACATAATCTGTGGTACTCGTTTGGAGCCCAGTTTTCTCGTCGAATTGCAGCAGTCCATCTCGCTCTCCTCTCCGGGTCTCTCGGAATACGGTAAAACTTCAAGTCTCTCCGTCGATCTTCTCTGTTTTTGCAACCGACCGCCACACACGACTTCACCATTTTGATTATTAATGTTAACGAGCAGAAAAACACGCCATAATATGAGGAATTTACGAAGCGCTAATGCATTAACATAGACGGACAACATGGCGCGGGGGCGTGGCTTTGACGTCACGTGAGTAGGGTCTATAGGGACACTTAGTGGCCATTCCTTATTAATCGAGATTATTTACCCTTTTCATGCACAAATTATGATTTCTTTATGACATTCACATAGGACAGGGGTCTCAAACATAGGGGGGCTTAGGGGCCAATTGGGGCTCGTGGGACAATACTTTGTGACCCCCAGTTGGCATCCAATTGTGGTATTAGTGTTGCCCGCATGTATTTTGCAATGAGCAATGAAAAACATACTGTATATACGAAAAGTTTTAAATACATTGAATTAATTGATTTAAGGATCTATTTTGACTAAATAAAATAAAATAAAATAATGATTTAAATACTGCAGTGTCCAATCATCCCTCTGCTGGGTATTTAAAATGAATTTATCACTAGTCGACGTCCAATTAATTTGAAGTGGAGTGTGGCAGCGAAACAGTCCCCTCCCTCTTCAAATGGATTGGACATCTAGGTCCGTCAATGGCAGACAATGAGTTAAGCAGTTTCTGACAAGCCATGATAAAATAACTTTACTTTCAAGTGAATATGCTGAAATAGAGACGTAAAAGAAATAACATATAGATACAATATATATGGCGGAAAACACTCAGGTGACTTAAGGTTCCGCTCTGGGACCCCCAATTTAGCAAACTTTCAAAATTGTCCGATATGTACGTGTGCTACATCATTGGAAAGCTTAAAATCTCAATTTTCTGGGGGAAGAAAAATTTTGAACAGGAGGGCATTTTCAAAAAAGAAAAAAAGAAAAAAAATTTAAACAGGAAAACCCTATCTGGAGATGAGAGCACGCGAGAGCAGAATTACATACGCCATGACTTCAACGACATATTATTGCCTACTTACCTTGTTTCGATCCAAAAACTTCATGTAGCATGTATCACTGAGTTTCAAGACATAGCTGTGACACACAGCTGGATTTTGGGGGGATTTTATGGGTGAAACATGGTAATATTAACAAGGGTCGCGATGCAGAAATCGCAGACATCAAGGAGTGGTTGAGAATTTCTTTTTCATATATTTACCCTTTAAAACGTTTTTTTCCTATTTTTCTTTGTTTGGATCGATTATTTATCATCTAACATACCGAAAAATGCGACAGAAACAAAAACAAATACATTTAAGCAATAGTTATGAGGTAAATATCCGTGACTTTTTTATAGACACCATTTTTTTCTTTGTGACATAATTTGTTTAAAAGTTTAAAACACACGAGTGAATAATTTTTTAAAGTCGTTTTTTTTTTCTTTTTTTTTTTTTTTTTAACGAAATATTAGACATCAGTTAATGATTCTAAGCTTTATGTCTGCGATTTCTGCACGGCGACCCCTGTTATATTACCGATAAAATCCCCAAATAGTCCAACTGTGGCCATTCACAGCTGTGTCTTGACACTCGGTGAGACATGCTACACGGAGTTTTGGGATTGAAACAAGGTAAGTACGCGATAATATCTCTTTAAAATCATGGTCTCTCTCTCTCTCTCATGCTCTCACCTCGAGTTAGGGTTTAGGGTTTTTTGGGTTTTTTTCTCTTTTTTTTAAATGCCCTCCTGATCAAACGTTTTCTTCCCCCAGAAAATTTGGATTTTAAGCTTTCCAATGATGTATCACACATGCATATTGGACAATTTTGAGATTTGGCAAAATTGGGGGTCTCAGAAGGAAACTTCAAGTCACCTGAGAGTTTTCTGCCATATATTTGTTTGTTTTAACATGGTACTGGTACAGTATCCACCATTACCACACTAGCAGGTATCGGAATCGGTATCAGGAGCCCAAAAATGGTGGTGTCCAAGAGTGTTAGTCAAGGACTGGCAATGCAGTAACAGCACAACATTTAAAGGGAATGTGAAGGTGAGTGCTGATTGGGTGTGAATGGATCAGCCAATGATTTCTCAGAAATGTTTCCTGCCTACATGTGTAATTACAAATTCTTTGTCCAAACCGTCAACCCGCCAAGCGCAACAACACGCAAGTCTAGACATGTGTTGGATTAATACACGCATATATGAACGACAGTCCTAAATGATAAAAGGAAAAGGAGTGGAAAAAGTACAAATAAAGGAGACAGATAGGGGTGCTTTTTGACAGGCTGGCAACTCACAGGCACCCCTTTAAAGTCTTCATTAATTCTCTACTGGCCTTTCATTTGAAAATGTTCATCAAAAATGTTGTCTTTTTAGAGCGGAGTGAACATCAATACTTTCTTTGAAAAGTGTGGATAATAATCTTGTAAAACACTGAATATTGATTTTTGCTACTGTTTTTACTCCCTTTGAAAAGCTGTGATATTTTTTTGTACATATTTCAACTTTAATTTGACTGCTCATGACAGCCTTTGTTATTGTTTTGACTCCCTTTGAAAAGCCCAGAATTTTTATTGAGTTGCCCATGACTTCTGCAAGCCTGAAGCTGAGCTGCACTGAGTATGTTTACGGAGTGGACACGTAGCTAGAGCCTAAGGCAGTTTAATTTGTTGAATTAAAAGTTGAGTTAAAAAATAATACCAATTTTGGGTCGATGGAAAACCAATAACTGGGTTAAAGGTTGACTTCTCATAATAATCACTGCATTTCGTTATTATCAATTTTACTATCAGGAAAACTAATACTTAATTGTAGAAGGACAGTGAGATACAGTATTAACTATTCACAGGTTTGATTCTATCTCCTGAAAGAGAGTGAATACCGTGCAGCTTACGCATGAATAATGGAATACAACATGGGCCCACCTGGAAATGATGTAAGAAAATCTGTGTGTGTGAACATCAAGTTGACCATTTTGCATGGTCTGAAGTTACAATCTACCATGCGAGTTACAAGACGCTGGAGAATAATAGAAACTGAGACCAGATGTTAAACATCACGTATGTCAATGGAGACTCAAATAATAGAATTCTAACTACATAAATGGTGAGTTTTGTATGCATTCAAAAAATATTTTGTTTGATTGCCAAAAGATTTGCTATCCTGATTTATATTCCTTTTCTTTTTGCTTTCCCAGTGAAGATATTATGCATTTTGGTTGCAGCATCGACTGGTTAACTGGATTTTGTGGTTGAAATGGCTTTAATTATTAAAGACTTTCGTCCAGTTTCTGGAGTACTTTTCCCGACGAGGGATGTACGTGTGTTTAAGTTACTAGTGCATCCTAGTCTATAGTAGTGAGCTACTACGACTATTTGTCGGTACTAGTAGGATATTCTTAGCATACGAGTCAGGCAATAACATGTTAGCTTAGCACTGACATGTTAATAGTAATACAAGTAGAACACAGTTGTCAACAATTGCACAGTTTTGCCCAGTCAGTTACTTGTAGTCACTGAGACTACTAGACTACTACAACTCCTGGCAAAAAGTATGGAATCACCATCTCGGATGAGCATTCACTCAGACATTTTATTATGTTGAACAAACTCAGATGAAAAGCTTGAAAAAATCATTATTTCAAAAGTGCAACTCTTTAGCATTCAGAAACACTAAAAGAAATGAATTAAAAAAAACATCGTGGTGGTCAGTAAATGTTACATTTATAAAGCAATTGCAGGGAAATATAGAATCACTCCATTCTGAGGAAAATATGGAATCATGAGAAACCAACAAAGAAATAACAATCAAAACACATCTCCAGTATTTAGTTGCACCACCTCTGGCTTTTATGACGGCTTGCAGTCTCAGGCATGGACTTGATGAGTGACAAACAGTATTCTTCATCAATTTGGTGCCAACTCTCTTTGATTGCAGTTGCCAGATCATCCTTGCAGGTCGGAGCCTTGCTGTTGACCATTTTTTTCCCCAATTTCCACCACAGGTTTTCAATACGGTTGAGATCTAGGCATTTTGCAGGCCATGACATTGACCGGATGAGTCTTTCTCCAAGGAATGCTTTAACAGTTTTTTAGTTCTGTGGTATGATTCATTGTCATCTTGGAAAATGATTTCATTATGTCCAAACATATTTTCAATTGATATGAAAGCTGTCTAAAATTTTAATGTAAACTTGTGCATTTATTGAAGATTTAACCACAGCCATCTCCCCAGTGCCTTTTCCTGACATGCAGTCGCATATCATCAAGGACTGATGGAATTTTGAGGTTTTCTTCAGGCAGTCATCTTTGTAAATCTCACTGGAACGGCACCAAACAAAAGTTCCAGCATCATCACCTTCTCCAATGCAGATTCTTGACTCATCACTGAAAATAACCTTCATCCAGTCATTCACAGTCTTCCTCAGTCTACCAGTACGTTTAACTTTAACACCCTTGCCATGCTGTATGTACTTGGTCCAGATTTTTGATACAGCTGACTGTGGACAGTCCACATCTTTGGCAACCATACGTGTAGCGTTACCTTCTTCAAGAAGTTTGATAATCCTCTCCTTGGTCTCAAGAGACATCTCTCTTGTTGGAGCCATGATTCTAGTGAATCCACTGGTCCAGAAGCCCTCCATGGTCTGATAACTGCACTGTTTTAACTGCTGACTAACGAGCAGATCTAATCTGGGGCCGGGGCCCAATTAAAGAAAGGAAATTGACTCGGGGTGTCTGCATTTTCTACTCAAAATGAAGTAAGTCCATATTTTTTTCTTCAGAGTGGAATGATTCTATATTTATTTCCCTGCACTTGCTCTATAAAAGTAACATTTACTTATCACCACAATGTTTTTTATTCATTTCTTTTAGTGTTTCTGAATGCCAAGGAGTTGCACTTTTGAACTAAGTCATTAGTTTTTCAAACTTTTTATCTGAGTTTGTTCTACATAATAAAAGAGACAGGTGATTCCATACTTTTTTCTCGGGGTTGTAGTACTACTAGAGATGATTAAAGGAAAGTATCTTGAACAAATTGCAACGATAAAAAAAACACTTCAAATTGAACTATGACCCAGCCCAGAGACATGATAGGCACACCCAAACAGTGGTCATGCCCTCTACTGGCTAAGATTGAACTTACAGGCAACAATAAGTCCACAATGAATTAGCAGTGAGAAAAGGGAAAACTAAATATCAAGCTGCATACATAGCCCTAGAATATGCCAACCAAATCTCATTCTGATCCATCCGCAAATTAGGGGAGTACCAATTTTAGTTAGTGTTATTAGCCAGAACAAAAAACTGAGATCTGGAGACCTCCTTCCAGGCATTGTAAAAAGCAGAAATTAGCTAGAAAGTGGCTCTATGCAAAGTATTTGTGTTTCACTAAGTGAGTGAGAGCTGGAGACCTCCCTCCAGGCAGTCTAAAAAGCAGAAATTAGCTTTATGAAAAATATGTCTTTGATTAACTCATTCACTGCTAATGATAAGGATATACACCTAATCCATTTTAACTGGAATGGCTGGCATTGAATGAGCATGTTTCAATGCCATTGACGGCAATAGAGGTTCAATTCTGGGAAGGACTGGCTTTGCTAGAAATAATCAAAATTTGATTAATCGAAAAATTAGTTGACAGATAAATAAATCAAATTTGTCAAATCATTAACAGCAAATATTTCCAATCCATTTTCACAGGGAGAGCCTGGCAGCGTTAAAACTCTAGAGATTAATTTAAAAATTTGATTAATTGCAAAATTAGTCAACAGATTAAGCTTTACAATTTATTGATTAATCGCAACATTGACAAATAAATCCATTATTAACTCGTTCACGGTCAATGATCATTTTAGTGCCATTGATGGGAACAGACATTTGCAGTAGGAGGTGCAGGAAGAGTTACAATTTCGCAGTTGAAATAGATTGGACGTCTATCGCAGTCAATGGCAGCCAATGCCTTAATTTTTAAAACTCATTAATGCTATTAGAAAAGTTGGAAGGTTGCCGATCTGTTTCGTTGTTGTAAGTGGTAATGTGACAAAGTTATTGTTTTTTTAGAGCAACTCAGATTCGTCTATCGCCGTTCAAGCCAGGCAGTGTGTTCATATAGTCATTTGAAGTGAAAGGGCTTGCATTGGGACAGTAGGGACATTACACTACCAACTTTTCAGGATGCTCAATTTGTCCCCAGCAACTTTTAAAGCAACCATATTTGCATCATATAATGAGCTCAGTTATATACTAGTAGGTATTTTAAATTGTCTTCCTATATGGTGTTATGGTGTTACACTTATATAGCGCTTTTCATGTTGTAAGGATAGAATTGACCCTACCATCATTGAGTGAATTATCTTACATTTACCCCTTTTCACTTGAATTTCCCCTCAATCGCACGTTTGATTGGCTGATGACTTGCATTTATGTAAAATGTATTTGTTTCATTTCCACATTATTTTAAAATAAAATATATCATATAAATATATATATATACTATATATATACAGTGCCTTACAGTGTTGCAAGATTCAAGGGGGCCGAATACTTTTGCAAGGCACTGTGTATATATATATATATATATATATATATATACATACATATATATATATATATGGGGGAGTGGGGAGAACAAGTATTTGATACACAGTCAATGGGAAAACCCATTGGCATTGTATCAAATACTTGTTCTCTCCACTGTATATATATATATATTTGCAGCCTATACAAGCAGACATGTTTTTCAGATAAACATACGTTAATCATAGTCAAGGGGAAAATTTTATTTTTTGTTGAGTTTAGCTGTGCGTGTGGACTTGAAGGAAAGCTCTATTTTTGTTACACCCTGACTAAGGGTTGTTTTTTTCCAGTTATATTTGATTTCTTTATTTAGACAAACAATGTTGAGTGGTCTTAAAACAAATGGTTATTTTTTTGCGTTCCGGGATAGATAAGAGATTATGAACAAGTTTATATTCGTGTATGTTAGTATAATTTATGTCCAGATATTGCAATTTAAATTTACTAATGAAATCCAGACATTTATTGTGGAGGTTTTCAAAATGTTACTTAGTAGTTTTTGAAAACAAAGGCATGAGTTGAATGGTGTATCACCTGAGCCAATACACATGAAAGTCAGTACAGTATAAGTCACTAGATTTATTTTGCATTATTCATTTTAAATTACCAACCGAATTGATTGATAAGCTAAATAACTATATATGAATTAGGTTCATATTTGTGAGCAATGTAGCCCTGACCCCAGTTCACCCAATTTGTTTGGTCTTATTCATGTTTGGTCCACAGCAAAAAGTGTACGTACATGCAGGTTATGCTGTTACAGTATATCGTCTCTACCAATGTTAAGACCAAACCTGCGCCCTTGTTTGAAGTAGGCATGTGCCAATTGCTGGTTTCAAGGTATACGGTGGTATGAAAACGTCAAGGTTTCGAAACTGCAAAAAAATTTCCGTCATGCTGTCCCTAAGGTAATAGCTATATTTTATGTCCCAAAAATGCTTGAAGAAATCCCTCGCTTGCAGTTGTAAGGCTCAAACCTCCCACCCTGGTTGTTGCTCAGTGTCTGTGAGCCAGCTGTTCTACACGATGGCTGGAGGAGGTTAAACTCTTGAACTTTTTCCCCCATCGACAAAAACGAAATCGTTGGTATGGGAATACTTCGGGTACAGAAAGGTTACAGACGGCCTTGGCTTAAAGGCGGGCCAACTGATATTTAAAACATGTTTGCGGATGGTGGCTGCCGAGGAGGCAATACCTCCAATATGATTTCGCATTTATACAGAATAAAAGGTTAGTAAACACTGTCATGAACGTTTCCCCCCAGCTATGAGAGTTAACTCCAGCGTGTTTAGTGTGCCTGGCGTGGTAAAACATGTGTTTTTTTTTCGCTCTGTCAAGTGTGT
Organism: Corythoichthys intestinalis; assembly: GCF_030265065.1. Classification (NCBI taxonomy): domain Eukaryota; kingdom Metazoa; phylum Chordata; class Actinopteri; order Syngnathiformes; family Syngnathidae; genus Corythoichthys; species Corythoichthys intestinalis. The sequence goes on along the minus strand of NC_080405.1, from coordinate 41,522,150 downwards.
GTTGAGAAAGACAGTTTGTGTATAATGTAAAAATCATACGAGTCATACACACGTGCTTTTTGTGGAAAATAATACAAATTATTTTTGTTCTGATGGTAATAATGTCTAGCTGTGGCTGTGGGTTCAGGCTCACCTAAAGGACTTTTATTTAGAATATTTCAGTTATTTTTTTGTTATTTAAAAAAAAAATATATATATATATATATATATATATATTAGCTTAACATTATACTTATGTTCCAATTTGCTAATGTTTTGAAAAATAAAAATCCTGTTCAATGGCAAAAAGTCAGTTTGTTTGTTTGTTTTTAAACCCAGCTATCTCGAAGTAACACATTTTAGAGCTTTAATTGCAATACCGTGGAACCATGATATTTTTGCCTAAGGTTATCATACCGTCAGAATCTCATACCCAAGCGCGTAGGTTTGGTCTCAACATTGGTAGGGATGCTATAACAGCATAACCTGCATGTACACTTTTTGCTGGGGACGGGACATTAATAAGACCAAACAGATTGGGTACATTTCTCAAAAATAGCTGGTGATGAAAAAAGTTACAGTAAAATTATTTTCATGGGAGAAAGTCATTTTTCAAAATGCTTGCTTCATATAAAGGAAATTTACAGTGGTTGTGTTTTTTTTTGGGGGGGGGTGGGGGGGGTTAAAAAATGTGCATCGGCTGCAAAGAAAAATATCTTTTTTAATGATGTATAAAAATACATACATTTTAATTAGAGAATAAATGCACAAAATGCACAGTTGAATTAACGTTAACAGTAGAAAAAGTACAGGAAGACACGTCTCTAAGCAGCTTTCTACTCAAGTTTTACAGGTTAGCAAGTTCACACAGTTTAATGTTATGCTAACTCTGATGCATGTCTGACTTTCAGTTGCAAAATTAGTAGTGTGTTCCCCACCTTCACAACATTGACGTCTGTTTACATTAAAGTGGCTGCTGCTGGCCGGGGAAAAAAACCCTTCTAATATCCGTCCTCTTCAAAGGGGTCGGTGGAGGCGGCATGCCGACATGTATTTCTGTCGGGATTGTGTGAATGTGGAGGTTCTAGTCATCAACCAATCAAACGTGCGTTTGAAAGGGGGGGGGGGGTGCACCAGCACATTCAGCAAGTGAAAAGGGGTAAAGGTAAGCCTAAACATAATTTAGGGTCAATTCTATCTTTACAACTTATGGGAAGACAATTACCAATTACCTATATAATTGAACTCATTACATCATGCAAATAAGGTTGCTTAAAAGTTGGTGGGGACAAATCGAGCATCCTTAAAAGTTGGTGGTGTTATGTCTCTACCGTCCCTATGCAAACCTACGCCCTTGCGAGTCAATATATAACAAAATATTTTTTCCAACGACTTATTTATTTGTAGACTGGTTGCAGTTACCCATAATTTCCGCCTGATGTCGCTGCAGTATGCAAAGAGGTCGACTATGGCCTCGCTTGGTTCTCCATTTTGTATGTTTTGCTTGAAGGTTAGCGCGTCAGTACTTCCCTAATGGCTAGCTAGGGAGTACCGTAGCTCATCTTGTTTACTTGCAGTCCGACTCGGCTTGACAGGCCTTCGCAAAGAATCGACGGACGGGGAAAGAAAAAAAAAACCGAGCCTCTCTAAACATACTAAATTCGGCGTTATTTCCTCTTTTCATCGAGACATGTAGGAGGATACGACGGCAGAGGAATTCCCAAAAAGCATTTTCGAATTGACGAGTTGTGGTCGGCCACTTTGAATCATAACAATGTTGACGGACGACCAGTGTGCTCCCAACAACAGGCACTCGTTTCAAGGGTAAATCGAAGTTTTTCCTCTTGGTTTGACTCGATTCGTATTTTGTTTGTACGCTGAAAACGCGGCTACCTTGATGAGATTAGCATTACTTTTAACGTCTTTGGAGACGTGTTGGCACGTCATACACGTTGCTAGCTTTACTTTGTAGAAACGATCGCTAAGGCATTGTTTTGTATGCTACCAAGCTGTTTGTTTGTTAGGGTTTTTTTGGACAGTTAAATGTTAGAGTCATTGTCTTGGGGTGGCTAACGCTAAGGCAGGCGGGCGGGGGGGCATGCTGGCTAACTTTCTCTAATTCCCTTTCCATGTATTCGGTCGTCCTTTGTGGATTATCAGGCTCATTTTAAGTGTTTGTCCTTCACTTTTAATGACGACGATAGAAGTCCGATCCGTTTTGACAGGAGTCAATCATTCCAGTTAACTCGTTGGCTGCCATTGAGCACCATCAATCAATCAACTCTGGTTCGTCTAGCAGCTGGAGGAACCAGAGTTGCTCTAAAAATGATCTGTTTTCACTTTGACCACTCATTAACTTTGGCATATTGCCACTTATAACACCAAAACTAAGGAAACACATCTACAGCCTTCCGTCTGTGCTAACTGATTTAATGCTATTTCATAAGATAACTCATTAGCTGCCATTGACGTCGATAGATGTCCTGTCCATTTTGACTGTGTGGAACTAGACGTCAATGGCGCTGAAGCCTAATAATTCAATGTCAGCCATCCCAGTTAAAATGATCGATTTGCCGTCTAATGCAATGGGTTGGACGTCCATTGCCGTCAATGGCAGTCAAATGTTTTGTACACGACAACATACCTAGAGCTGCAGCTATCGAATATTTTAGTAGTCGATTAATCGATGGACTAGTTAGTTCGAATAATCGAGTAATCGGATAAGGAACATGAAAAATTAAGATACCTGAGCTGAGCCTCAAACGGTATACTTTTTTTTAAACGATGATCTATGTACAACAAAACAACAATTGGCTAACTGTCATAGAAAAAGTACGCTAGCTTAAATGCTATAAAATGCTAAAGTTTTTTTTTTTTTTTTACAATGCTCTTAACTAGGGCTGCAGCTATCGAATATTTTAGTAGTCGATTAATCGATGGACTAGTTAGTTCGAATAATCGAGTAATCGGATAAGGAACATGAAAAATTCAAATACATCAACTGAGCCTCAAACGGTATAAATTTCTTTTTTAAATGATCTATGTACAAGAAAAAAACAATTGGCGAACTTAAATAGAAAAAGTTTGCTAACTTAAATGCTATAAAATGCTAAAGTTTTTTTTTTTTTTTTTTTTACAATGCTATTAACAAATTTTTCAGACACATATTCCCACAAAAAAAAAGTTCAATATACCGATAAACTAAATAATGAATGCAATAAAAAAAAACATTAGCTCAAACAAAAACTTAGCTTACTTTGGTCTTAACAGGGAGCAGTTGGCTCATTTGTTCAGCCATCTGAAAAGAGGCAGACCAGAGGGCAGTATATCCACCCTAATTAATAAAACTGAATGCAAACACTTTCAAAATAAACCATTACAACGCCACTTCAATTAAACGAATACTCGAAGCAACATAATTTAATTCAAATATTTCTTTCTAATCGAATACTCGAGTTAAATCGATTAATCGTTGCAGCACTACTCTTAACAAATGGTTCAGACACATATTCCCACAAAAAACGGCTGAATATACCTATAAACTAAATTATGAATGCATTAAAAAACATTAGCTTAAACAAAAGCTTAGCTTACGTTGGTCTTAACAGGGAGAAGTTGGATTCAGCCATGTGAAAAGAGGCAGACCAGAAGGCAGTGAATCCACCCAAGTCAATAAAATGAAATGCAAACACTTTCAAAATAAACCATTACAACGCCACTTTATTTAAACGAATACTTAAAGCAACAAAATTTAATTCAAATATTTTTTTCTTATCGAATCCTCGAGTTAATGGATTAATCGTTGCAGCACTAGCTGGAACTAACGATTATTTTCATAATCGATTCATCAGATAAATGTCACTTCTTTCAGTTACATTCACAATTTACTTTGAATTTATTTTCAGCATTTTGTAAATAGCAATGAAGACGAAATGGAGGACTATTTCCTTCAAGTATATCGATGATCAAATTTGTTGGCAACTAATTTATTAGTCAATTAGTTGTTGCAGCTTTAGTAAGAAGCTAGTTTAGACAGTAAGATGTCTGAAAACAGGCAAAAATGCGAATTGTTGCTTTCCAAAGTATAAGCAGATTTTTGTTCATGTCCTACTTTGACTTAACAAAAATATTATGAAGAAATTTGATAATATTTACAACTGAGAAGTTACTGTATATATGGCAGAAAACACTCAGGTGACTTGAAGTTCCGCTCTGAGACCCCCAATTTAGCCAACTTTCAAAATTGTCCGATATGCACGTGTGATACACCATTGGAAAGCTTAAAATCTCAGTTTTCTGGGAGAAGAAAAAAATTGAACAAGATGGCACTTAATTTTTTATTTTAGTTTTTTAAACGGCACAACCCTATCTGGAGGTGAGAGACGCGAGAACAGAATTACAGACGCCATGACTTTTAACGAGATAATCGCGTACTTACCATTGTTCGATCCAAAAACTCCATGTAGCATGTATCACTGAGTGTCAAGACACAGCTGTGAATGCCCACAGCTGGATTTTTTGGGGACTTTATGGGTGAAACATGGTAATATAACAAGGGTCCCGATGCAGAAATTGCAGACATCAAGGAGTGGTCGAGATTTTGTTTTTCATATATTTAACTTTTTAAATGTTTTTTTTTTTTTTCAATTTTTCTTTGTTTGGTTCGATTATTCATCATCCAACATATCGGAAAAAATGCGACAGAAACAAAAAAAATACAATTAAGCGATAGTTATGAGGTAAATATCCGTGACTTTTTTTACAGACACCATTTTTTACATTGTGACGTAATTTTTTAAAAAGTTTAAAATACGCGAGTGAATATTTTTTTAAATTCTTTTTTTCTTTTAACACAATATTGGACATCAATTAATGATTCTAAGCTAAAAATGACATTTTGAATAATAAATATAACTAATTACCTTCGTTTTATGGCTGGGCTGAATCAAAAGCGGTTGCGTGACATCTAAACGGAGGTTTTCAGGGTAAAACGGACAAATTAAAAATAGTTCAGAGGCTTAATGCACCATGAATCTGCTATGGCAGAATATAGACATATTGTTCTATCAAACACAACAGTTGTTTTGGCTTAAAATACAGCAGTTTCTTTTAAAAAGGAGTGCAAGAGCAGAAACTGCTTATTCAGTCTTGTCTGTGTTTTCCGCCATATATAATTTAAAGAATTTAGACAAGTTTAAGGTGAAGAAGGTCCTAAACAATTAATCGGTTGTCAAAATAATTGTTGATTAATCGATTCATTGTTGCACCTCTAAACATAACCCTAGCGCTTCGTCGCATATAAAAACAGTTCTAGTGGGATGGTCAAAAATCCAATGTTATTCCTGACAACTGAGGAATACTACATTATATAAAAATGCTAACCTGCAACTGTATACTCATGTTCTTCCAATCTCTTCTTTCTTTTCATTCAAAAAGATGGACAACGGTGAAGTAAAGCTCACATTAAGGAGAGATGACTATTCAGGTAAAGTGGTATACACCCAGATCCCAGAGGGGGGAAGTCCATTGAAAGTGCCCCCTCACAGTGCCATCAGCTCTCCGGCTGCTGTTATTCTCCCATTCAGTCAATTCATGCATCCAGGCGGACAGTCCAACGGCCACAACAGCAGCCCTGCTCCAGTGGAAGTCACCTCCTCCACTGCCACCCGTAGCAACTTACAGGAAGATCCACAAGCTAAAGGCCTGACCAAAGATCAGAAGCTGCTCTCTTCTAGCCACCTAAATTTTGAGGAGAAGTTGCCGCTGTCAGGGGATAGATTAACCCAGCAAACTATGTCTTCCATGGATTCTCTGATTGGCGGATCGGATCCTAGCTTTTTCACTATGAAAACTGAAGATTTCGCTTTGGATAAAGTCGGCCACGAGCCCACTGAGCTCGATCATGCTTTTGAACACATTGGCAAAGACATGGACGTAAACCAGAAATTATTCGGCGATAGCACTCTGGATTTGCTCAGTGATTTTGAGCTCACCGGCTCCCCGTCTGATTTTTACGTAGGGGATGACGCCTTCTTGTCCACCCTGGCAGATGATGCTCTCCTTGTGGAGGACACTTCAGAGAAGGGAATCAAGCCTGTCACTACTGAGAGCGCAATCAGCAGTGTCCCGCTTTCTCTCAATGGCAACAGCAGCGTGAGCAGTCCTGATCAGTCCAGCTCAACGTTAATCCCGACAACCACTTTGGTGAAGAAAGAAAAAGACGGAAACTTCGGGCAGCTCTGCAACCAAGGTCTGATCAAACAAGAGAAGATGTCTTACTGCCAAATAAGCAGCACCACATCTCCAGACCTGCCCACTTCTAGTCCCATCTCCATCTGTGGGGTGAGCACCTCAGGCGGTCAGAGCTTCCACTTTGGAGTGGATACGCAGCCACTGAAGGATCAAAAGTCAGTCACCTGCCAGTATGTTCCTGTTGCCACCGTTGGTGCTCCTTGGAACAGAGGCCTGACCCCTGGGCCAGCGTCAGGCTTGCATCAGGCCTCTGAGGCTTTCTCAGCTATTCCTACCTACCACACCGGCTTTGCCAGGTAAGAAAAGATAAAAGATGGCACCAATTTACTGAGGTGTGAGCGATTGCCATTCTAGTCTAACTTGCTGCACTGAAAATTTCCACCGGGTTTCATTTTTAATTTGAATTGCAGAAACCCCAGTTTTACTTTTCCTCATCACAAATGGCAGCAGGAAAGGGAGCTCAAGGTGTGATACTTCAAATGCCTTCCATGACACTTTTAGGCAAACACCAAATATAGTGAAACTGGGTTTGTTCTTTAACTCATGGCACTTTCACATTAGACCAAGAGGACCAGGGTCTGGTTGGAGAGCTACCTCGCAACAACACTTGCAAATGACTTGTTGAAAATGTTCTGTATTCACACTGCGCCAACTAGGGCTGCAGCTATCGATTATTTTAGTAGTCGATTAATCGACAAACCATTGGTTCGAGTAATCGAACAAGGAACATGAAAAATGAAATTACCTGCGCTAAGCCTCAAATGGTATAAAAAATAAATAAATGAGGATCTATGTACAACAAAAGAACAGTTGGCTAACTTACATAGCAAAAGTCCGCTAGTTTAAATGCTATAAAATGCGAACTTTTTTACAATGCTCTTGACAAATGGTTCAGACACATACTCCCACAAAAATGGGCTTAAAATACCTTTAAATTAAATAACGAATGCATTAAAAAAAACATTAGCTCAAACAAAATTGTAGCTTATGGTGGTCTTAACAGGGAGCACCTGGACTCAGCCATGTGAAATGAGGCAGACTAGAAGGCAGAGTATCCACCCAAATCAATAAAACTAAATGCAAACACTTTCAAAATAAACCATTACAACGCCACTTAAACGAATACTCGAAGCAGCAAAATTTAATTCGAATCTTTTTTTCTAATCGAATACTCGAGTTAATCGATTAATCGTTGCAGCACTAGAGGAAATACCTCCCTCCTGTGAGAGGAGGGAGCGTCTCAGCAGCTACACATAACGTAGCATATTGCACACAAATGTAGCATAACCGCACCGAGATCCACGATTTTTGAGCGGACCAGAATTTGTTTGGTCCAAACTAGAGTTCAGATGCGCGTTCACATTTGCAAAATGAAGCGGACCATCGGGGAAAAAGAACTCTGGTCCGTTTAAAAAGGACCAAATAGCGCTAATGTAAAAGCGCCCTTTCTGAAGCGTCTGGGATTTCATTTTCATTAATTCTGTCATTTTGTTATGAATGACTGTCAAGTCACAGTTAAGTCTTTTCAGAATTGGAGGACATTTTACACTCCAACCTTATGATTTTAAGTAATCCGCATACAAAACACTGACATATGCCGTTTCTGACTCTATTTGCTCATCCCAAGATCAATAATGAGGGCCAACTTTAGCTAGGCTAACTTGAGCTATAATATGTTGTTCAGAGAAAACATTGCTTTTAAACATTTTTTAAATACCAAATAAGTCTGGTTTACCCCTAAAATGCCATTATTCTCTTGTTCAACCCACCCGAACAGCTAGCTGCTACGCCTGAGAAAAAGCGAACATTAGTGCAGACTAAGCATGTGCCGGTATGAGATTCTGACTGGATGATAACCTTACGCCAAAATATCACGGTTTCATGTTATTGCAATTACAGCTTTACAATGTGTTACTTTGAGATATCTGGGTTTAAAAAAAAATCAATTGGACAGGATTTTTATTTTTATATATATTTATTTATTATATATATATTTATTTATTATATATTTTATATATTAGCAAATTGGAACATAAGTATAATTTTAAAATGAAAAAAAAAAATAAATGCAGTCCTTTAGGTGAGCCTAAACCCAAAGCCACAGCTCAACATTATTATCATCCAAATAAAAATAATTGAATTGTTTTCCATAAAAAGCACGTGTGTATGACTCGTATCATGTTTACGTTATACACACACTGTTTCTCAACACAGACAGTTGCCAGAGAGAAAAAAAACATATGTCTTTTACCACCGCTAGACACACTAAACATGCTGGAATTATCTCTTGTAGCCGGTTGGAAACGTTCATGACACTGTTTGCTAACCTTTAATTTTGTATAAATGCGACATCATACTGGAGGTATTGCCTCCTCAGCAGTCACCCTCTGCAAACATTTTTTCATGTTTCATCTTTTCTGTAGCCAAAGTAATCCCATACCAGCGATTTCATTTTCTTCGATGGGGGAAAAAGTTCAGGAGTTTCACCAGCCATCGTGTAGCACAGCTGACTACACTGAGCAACAACCGGTGGGGGAGGGTTGAGCATTGCAGCTGCAAGCGAAGGATTTCTCCCTGCATTGTTGGGACATAAAAAAATAGCTTAATACCTTAGGGACGGTATGACGGAATTTTGTTTTCAGTTTTGAAACCGTGACGTTTTCATACCACGGTGGGCCCTATACCTTGAAACCTTTGACCGGCACATATCTAATAAAGACATTGTCATTATGTCAAGTACTGTATTTTTCGGACTATAAGTCGCACCAGTCATAAAATCCCCAACGAAGAGGAAAAAAACATATATAAGTCGCACTGGAGTAAAAGTCGCATTTTGGGGAGAAATTTTCTTGATAAAATCCAACACATAGAACAGATATGTCATCTTGAAAGGTAATTTAATAGAAAAAAAAAAAACAATAGAGAACAACATGCTAAATAAGTGTAGCTACAGTACGATAATGTTACATAATGCATGAACAACGAAATGCGAATATACTGTCCTCACCAGGACACTACGGCTTGGTGCTGGCTATACAGCGAGCTAAACTCCCAAATGACGATGCTGGACGTCTGTATAATTTGCTGACTTTATCTTGGCCGTCGTTATGACACCATCATTTGAAGAGTGAAATTAAAAATAGAAATAATACAAATCAATTTCGTCCTCGATACCAAACAGGTTTGCATCAACGTAAATGATGCAAAGACACACACGATTAGCACGCGATCGCTAGCATTAACACAACTGGCTCTAAGTGTCCGATCGCGGGTTGAAAACACACAACAACATGCTATTAAGAGTTATTCAGGTAACTATAGCATAAAGAACATGATAACAAGTTTACCAAACCGTCAGTGTCACTCCAAAACACCAAAATAACATGTGAAGTTATATCATAATGTGTTAATAATTTCTCATATAAGTCGCTCCTGAGTATGTCGCACCCCCAGCCAAACTATGAAAAAAAAACTGGGATTTATAGTCCGAAAAATACGGTAAGTAATTTAAAAATACCATTGAGCTGGAAGATGAGATGATAAATTCTATAGTTGTGTGTTACTACTGTATTTTTGGTCTACAAGTCGCACCTGAGTAGAAGTCGCACCAGCCATAAAATGCCCAATGAAGAGAAAAAAAAAACATACGGTATATAAGTCGCACCGGAGTATAAGTCGCATTTTTGGGGGATAAAATCCAACACATAGAACAGATATGTCATCTTGAAAGGCAATTTAATATAAAATACAATAGAGAACAACATGTTGAATAAATGTACAGGGTACAGTGCATGAACAACGAAATGTGAATATACTGTCCTCACCAGGACGCTACGGCTCGGTCCTGGCTATACAGCGAACTCCTAAATGACGATGCTGGACGTCCGTATAATTTGCTGAATCAATTTGGTCCTCACTACCAAAGAGGTTCGCATCAACGTAAAGAAATGATAATTAGGTTGTTTTACAGCAATGACATAAACGGTTAGCATGCGTTCGCTAGCATTAGCACATCGTTCAAACACCCACACAACTGGCTCTAAGTGTCCGATCGCGGGTGGAAAACACACAACAACACCAACAGAAAAGATGATACACACAGGCGTTGCCTCCGTAGTGATAATTTAAAAGCATAAACAATGAACATAGGTTCGCAGCCGTGTTTTTCTCTCGCTAACTCACCCACTCACTCAGAGCTACGTAGCTGTCCGTCTTCTTCTGGCGTGTGCGCGCTCTTTACGTAAGCAAGTGCGAGTGCGCCCCCACGTGGGCGTGAAAGCGCCACAAACTAAAAGCATGCATTTCAATATTTTAAAAAAGTCAATAATACAATTGATCACACATTGCCAAAGGCAGAACGCGAACGTGGCCATAGCTATTAAGAGTTATTCAGATAACTATAGCATAAAGAACATGCTAACAAGTTTACTAAACCATCAGTGTCACTCCAAAACACCAAAATAACTTGTGAAATGATATCATAATGTGTTAATAATTTCACACATAAGTCGCTCCTGAGTATAAGTCGCACCCCCAGCCAAAATATGGAAAAAAAACTGCGACCTATAGTCCGAAAAATACGGTAATAATGATTTTTAAAAGAGAAGGCTTATTTTTTCATAAATTTTAAAACCAAAATGTCCTTCAATACTCTAATGATCCCATTATTTCTAATGCAGAACTGTCATTAGTCAGATATAGGAGGCTGCTCTTGAGGTGTGAAACAACCTTGTTCTCACCACATTGAGGAAGAGCTTATTTTTTTAGCACCACTGGACCAGTTGGTTAACCGGCTAGCTAAAGTTGGCCCTCATTCTTGCTAATGAGTCCAACCACCACCGTGTCGTCTGCAAACATCTGTGGTTAGCACTGTAGGTAGGAACGCAGTCGCAGGTTTGCAGCTTACAGAGAACTTTACAGTTGCAGAGAAATGCGTTGAGTCCCAAATGATAAGATTTGGGAGTTATGAAGCAAGCAGCTATGAAATAACGTATCCACACGCAAGAGTTTTTTGAGTCTTTCTTTTTTTTTCTTTTTTTTTCTTTGAGGGCAGTGTTCTCTGTGGACCTGTTTATGGGACAGAACAGCAAGAACAGACTTGATGTTCTTCATGACTAACAACTCAAAGCACTAATTTTTTAATTAACGAAAACAGCATAATTATGTTGGAATATTCATACCAGTGCATGCTTGCTTCCGTTACATTTATGCATAGCTTCCACTGACTGTCTTGAGCCCCATGAGCACTGGGAATTGCAAATGTCACCCAGAAAGAGATGATGTGTCATTAATTAAAGCTTCTGGCTGCTGAGGTTTTGTTTATACCACCAAGAGCTGCAGCACACATTGCCTTATCAATTGCCAAAGTGTTCAGGAGGTGCTCTCCAAGTGGCATAAATTAATGCAATAAAGTGTATTCAACAAATGATGCGGGTTGTTTTGCAAAGTGATGGGACTAATTGAGAACCTTAAGTCCTAATAGCTGTCCATTATGTAGATGCATCATCAGAATGCTCATCAGTAGTCAGGTGCACTGCTGCTTATTCTAAATGGACAGCTGACTTATTAATACTGTTGGTTACCTTGGCAATGGAGCTTGATTTAAAGTCGAAACAAAAATGTAGGGTGAATTAAAAGCCCTAGCAGCATAGCTAGTGGCTATATTGGAAAAGTGGGGGCACATTAGCTTTTTGTTCGTGACTTGTCGTGCACTACGGACTAAGATAAACCGCAATTGTGTGACTGTTTAACTTCATTTTTTTTAGATTGTTTATCTGCGTTCCGTGCAGTTTCTTACAAAAAAGTTGAAATCACAATTTTTATTTTGTAATTCTTTGTCATTTTTATTTATACTCTGTTATTGGGAAATGGTATGTACCTTTATTTTTACGCCATACTCTTTGGCTCAAATATTTTTAACTTCTTTTGTCATATTTGACACATTTTATATATTGAAAATGTTAAATTTAGAGAGATTGAAGGTAACACTACCTAGGAATCTGTACTGTACCAGTCCAAATGTGAAAGGTACCCCACTCCTAGCACTGCAGTAAATTGATATAGCATGATCTGAGCAAACCAGTTACATAACAAAAAAACAGAAAATCCAGCCTGTTGCCACCAGTAACTAGGGAGGGTCATTACTTCAGCATGTTATGTAACCTATGTTGTGTCCAGAAAGTATACACATTCATTCATCTTCCACGTCGCTTATCATCACAAGGGTGGCGGGTGTGCTGGAGCCGATCCCAGCTAACTATGGGCGGTTAAACTTTGATTTGGTAGTGGAATTATTCCACATTTTCTGTTACAGCTGCATTCCAAAACGGGGAAAAAATATTTTATTTCTCAAAATTAGATACAAACCCTCCTGTTATGATTAAAAACGAAAACATGGTTGTTGTTGTTGACACCTGTGTGTATTATAAGGTCCCAAAGGTGACGGTGCATGTCACAAACCACACAAACCAAGCATGACGTCAAAGGTAGACGGTGGAGAGAGACACAATTAGGAAAATAGACATCCCTCATTTAAAAAAAAAAAACAAAACTTTTATGTGTGTCTGTATATGTATATTATAAATATATACGGCGGAAAACACGGACAAGGCTGAAAAAGCAGTTTCTACTCTTGCACCCCTCTTTAAAATGCTGTATTTTAAGCCAAACGAACTGTTGTGTTTGATAGAACTATATGTCTATATACTGCCATAGCAGATTCATGGCCATTAAGCCCCCGAACTATTTTTGATTTGTCCGTTTTACCCTGGAGACCCCCGTTTACAGACGTCGAGCAACCGCTTTTGTTTTCATCCCAGCTATAAAAAGAACTAATTCTACTTATTATTCGAAATGTCTTTCATTTTTAGCTTAGAATCATTAATTGATGTCTAATATTTAAGAAAAAAAATCATTCACTCGCATATTTTAAACAAATTGCGTCACAATGAAAAACAATAGTGTCTGTAAATAAGTCATGGATATCTACCTCATGAGTCTCATGACTATCGCTTAATTATATTTTTTTGTTACTGTCGCATTTGTGACACAATACAAATCATGAGGTTTGGCAACGCCCCCTTTGCTATTTTTGGCACTTTGAAAAATGGCTGACCAAACTCAACTTCAAAAAGGATGATGTAAAGTGCTCATTTCTCATTAAATATAATAAAAATTAATAATTAAATAATTTGATTAATAATTAATAAAAAATTAACATTACAAATAACCAATAAAAGCATGAAATATCCCCGACCCAAAAAAATTGCACTTTGTTCTGATCTTTGAGTAGAGTAAAAATCAGCAGATTTTTTTTTGCCCAGCAGAAAAAAATACGGGTTTGAAGGGGTTAATAAATGGTTTTAAGCACTTCAAATGTTATAACTATGATAGTTACTGTCCCACGGAATTATTTTCAACGAAGAATAACGTAGAAAAATTCTTGTCTTTGTTAAATGCTTCTTTGAGTGAGTCCTCCCCAAACCACTCTTGCTGCTCACTTACACACAATGAGTTGCCACAGCAAGTGTTTAACAAGCTAAATGATGATTGGCACATGCAGTGAAGTGTCGGCTTCCAAGCATCTCTGGCAAGTTCAAACCTTAATGTCTGTCAATCATCGTTAACTTTATTAAGCAACTCCAATGCACTGCCTAACCATGATAAGCAGCAGCAGGGAGAATGATACTACGTGATCAGATCGGGACAGCTCATCTGTAGTTATTAATTTTTTAATTGGAAAAAAAAATCCGCAATAGACTGAGGGCGCGAAGTAGCGAGGGCGGACTGTACCAAAAAAAAACCCTGACAACAATATGTCTTGTGCAGAATTCTGAGGAACAAATGAAATGCTGTGAATTCTTTCCAGATGTAAGCGTGGCATATCCTCCTGAACATAGGAAGGTATAGCCTGTATCTGTTTTTAGCACTGCCAGTTTTTGATCTTCAGTGCGCTAACATAATAAGTAGTATTTTTAGTCTGTCATCTAGTGTTAATTTTGATAAACACATTCTGGTTCTGGAATTTCCTGTGGGCTGTTGACTCAAGCTTCATGTGAATGGGGCGCATTGTTTGCTTCCATCCCATTGAATAGGGTAGTTCCATATATCCAGATGCAAGATGGTGTTTTGTAGCCCCCAATTTATGAGGCTTCCCCTTTTTTTATGGATGGATCTTTGTGGTATAGCAGACTAGGCTCACTAAATATATAAATAACATCCTTGAAATTCATTATAACTGCGCAAGGATATTTCTAAAATTTAAGTCACACAACTGTGTTACACCACTTGAGAGAGCACACGGAAATGTTGAAAAATACATATGCTGGCGCAAACTAAAAATGGAGACCTGTGATCATATCTCGGTAATATTGAAGTTTTACGGTAATTTACCGCAGAGTAATATTTGTTACAATAAACCAAATTTTACTTCTTTTTTTCATCGGTAAGTTAATTTCCTATAAAAATGTGATGCAAAAGCATAACTTACTTTAGACTCCTGTAGTATGAACAAAGTTATATGAGACACAGTTCCATTTAAACCAACTGTAAAAGCTTTTCTATGTTTCTGTTCTGAATGCACACAGTTAGAGGGACCCAAAAATTCTCTGCCTACTGAAGTAGTACCAGAGGCAGAATGACACTTGCATGGCAGGGAAATTCCACAGTGATGTAGAATTGCACTGCATCATAGCAAATAGAGGTGGGAATCTTTGGGCACCTACCGATTAGATTACGATTCAGAGGCTAAGATTAGAGTATAAAATCGATTATTCATGCCCCCCCATTCCGATTCCACGTTTTGATTCCAGTTCCGAACGATTCTCGATTCCAATTCTTTTAACTCATTTGCTCCCGGAAACGTATAAATACGTTCTATTTTTAAATGCTTCACTGTCCCAAAAACGTATTTATACGTCTTTTGCGTTTTTTTTTTTTTTTTATTAGAAGCATATATACCTTCCACTGTATCTGAGAAACAAGGAACAACACTCCAAACCCATTTTAAAGCAATAAAACTGGCCACTGGAGGGCAGTAGCGCATTTTGCAAGACCAAGCAACCCGATTTAACAGCAGTGAACGGCCGGGCAGCATGGTCGGAGCGCTGGCGGCACGATGCCAGGCGGAGCTCCGACCGAACAAAACGAGAGGACGCCTGGAAGGCCAGGTGTTAGACGACTGCGCAAAACGATTTAGACCCTCAGTAAAGCGGCTCGCCAAGCAGACCCCGCAGAAACGCAAAAATAATCCATCTTTGTGAGACAGACAACGATGAGGGAAAAGTTTACACGGCTGACGTGGCGACAACGGCGTCATCTCGGCGACAAACCGTCATCTCTCAGTAGTCATGTGTGAATAAATTGCAACTTTGCTATCAAAATCTCTATTTGGCTGGTTGTTCATGTTATGTTGTAAAAGGAAAACATTATTCAGATGCTTGGGATGTCACTGAAGCAAAAAATAGCCGCGTTAAATTCAAAGTTATGTTTGAACTGTATGCGTTTACAAAAAGCTCATTTTCTCTGTTTTTTCATCAGAAATTGGAAAATTGCTCAAACTAAGCTATTTGCTAATGCTGATTTCTAAAGAATGGAAAAAGATATGAACTTACTTTTTTTTCTGCTGGAAGAAGAGAGTCTAATCTTTCTTTTGGTGGGTTCCATGTTTATATAGCAATGGAACAGAATTTTCTGTGGGCCTTGCAAAATCAGTCAAAATCCGGAAAAAACGGCCGGGAGCGAAGGGCCTTGCTCTGGTGGAAATGGCTGGGAGTGAATGAGTTAGTAGGCAAGGTAAAAAAATTGCATAGTTCATATTAATTTCTTAACTTCTTGACTATATTTTTAAATTATACTTTAATTATACTTACTTAACTTTCAATTAACTTTGGTATGAATTTGTCACAGGGCTTTTTTAACTTGTGTATAAATATTAGTCTTTGAACTTCAATATTATGAAGTTTCTTTCCACAGGAGTGCACATTCACAAACATGTTTATTTTTCAAACGCCCGCGGAGAAAACATTCACACATATTCTTTTGCCTATGTTTTAGAGTGTCTTATGCAGCAGGCATTTGTTGTATTGCATTGGTTTGTTTCAGGTGGTATTTCTACAAGTTAGTTAAGGGCTGACAGATGTCAGGTGGGGAGGGTTTTGTCCCTTGATCTTAAGTTGACTACTTTTTAAGTTTGATTTCTTTCTTAACTGATATATTGTTCATCCGTCCACAAATTGTCACTATTGTAACTCCGGACTCTACAGTTTTTCTGTGGTTTTGCTATGTGCACTTGGCTTCCCCAAGTGGTGACTTAGAGGAAGCAGCACGTTTTACTTAAGTTGGAAAAGAATCCTTGAGGTGTGCAGACACTACGCACTACATATCGTTGGGAACCCTTGATAAAACAAAATCTATAAGTTTGCACCTTTTAACAGAGGGTCTGATATCATATCGGTGTGTTTACACTGTTACTTTGTTGTAATTTATGTGAAGCGAAGCAACACGTTGTGCTAAGCTAAATTAGCCACGTCATTTGATTTGCTTATAACGGACCTAGTCTTCATGTGGCTACTACTTCGCGGTGTTCGGCAAAAAATTTTCCAGTCCGTGGTCAGGGCATTGAAACTTGGAATTGAAATTTTAAAAAATTTGAATGGTTCCGAGAGAACAGGAATTTTAGTCCCGGATCTCATCAATGCTCGATGCGCAACCCGAGTTAAGACACTATTTTCGTACACTGACTAAATCAAAGTAAGATTGTGTTTTAGACCAGGTTTATTTACTTTATTCTGTTTCTTTCAACTGCTCGTCCTCCAGTTGGTAATAGGAGAAACTAAGGGTGTAACGGTACATGTATTTGTATTGAACTGTTTCGGTTCTGCTCGGTTCGTAACGGAGGCGAACCGAACGAGTTTCTGACGTAATGTAAACCTTACTTTTCGAGGCTGTGGGTCGATCGGGTTACAGTTTCTTTATGTAGATTATATTTACTCCGTCTTCTCTACTATAATGAGGACCAACACGGTAGGACAGTATAACACGGAAACGTCAACGGCGCAACAACGTGGCCGCCGCGAGAACGCAATGAAACACGGGCGTTAAAGTCAATCAGCAAGTGCACACCAGTCGCAGTGCGGCCGCTTGTTAGACACGTCCCAGAAGTGGCTCAACACAAGGCACGCGAAAAGAACGGCAGAGTTTATTATTTGACGCGAGACGCGACCCTCCTGCGTCAATACTACTACCGGTAGCTAGGATCGGGCAGACCGGAAGTCACTCGTGTGAAAATACGGTGGATCCGGTCGATTTTCAAACAATATGCAATCGTAACCCACTTTTTGAGTCCAGCAGATCTCTTGGGTGGTAGATCGGGGCGCAGTTGACTTGTCTTTGTTGATTTACTGCAGTCTTCTCTGCTATAATAATAACCAACATGGCCCCGCGTTCAATACAAAACCCTCCTACTACAACAAAACAAGTAGGAACTAATATTCACATAGGAACTAAAGTTATACAACATAAACTATATAATATAAATGAATACATCACATTTGTAAAACATAAACACATAATAAAATACATAATAGCCCATTTAAATAAAATAAATTGAAATGAGCTAAAACACCTGTAATTAAATAAAAAGATTAATAGACAGATCCTGCTTACACAATTAAATTTATTAATTTCTTTGTGGCACTTTAACTTGAGAAAATCCACCAATACAGCTTTTGAAAACCGTTCCTAAGAAAAAAAAATGATTCATTGAGGCATTTCATTTGTAAAATACATGTTAAAATATGTCATTGGGATTGCTTTTCTCTTTAGCACAGGGCTTCTTTTTTCTTCTTTCTTTCAGAAAGAAAGCTGACCAACACGCCGGGTCTGAAAGGCAAATTGAGGTTGGATTACCTTTAAATACCCGCTACTTTTTGAGCAGAATTCTAGCTTTGTATAGGCTAATGTTCCTATTGTTGAAAGCACTAAGGTGTGTAATAAACAGCTAGCACATTTATATTTTGCATTTTGTTTACTTACTGTACCGAAAATGAACCGAACCGTGACCTCAAAACTGAGGTACGTACTGAACCGAGATTTGTGTGTACCGTTACACCCTTAGGAGAAACGGGTTTGCTCAGTGGAAGGTTGACTGGCACTGGGTATGAGAAAGTACAACAGATGTATGGCCTGCATGGAATCAAATTGTGACCTGTTTAAAGCCAGGCTTCCAAAATGAAGAAATCTGAATTGTAATTCTCTTAGATATTAACCTGCTAGCATAGATATATCAGTTTTGAATTCGAAAGAAAATCTTTATTATCCAATTCCCAAGTGTTTGGTGAATGCGCATATAAAACTTGTGTGTTGTTAGAATGTGTTATATACTGCTCTCATTGTGATGTAGTTCAGTTATACACCACTTTATGTTACAGCTAGAGAAGCGAATGTAGACGTTAAATGAATAACCCTCTGACATTCTATAAAATCATTGTGTTGAGCTGTTTTATTGGACGTAAGTACATTGTGCAAGTGCTCACAATTCTGTGGTTGGTAGTTATATACACTATATAATATTTTATATGCGATCTTTGGTTAAAATGTAAAGGGACTGCAACCGCCTTCTTGCTTCCCTCAGCCAAGGACAACCGCAGCCTTACTGTCATCAGAGTCTTTGAGCTGCTTTTTATATCACCTCCATACATTAGCCAGCTTTGTGTATAATGCATGATTGTGTGGGTGTGTCCTTGTGTATGCGCCCAGAGGCAGTCAAGCGGAACCACAAAGCTACAGCGTGAAGCTCTTACTTCCCTGACCTACTTTTCATTCCCGCCTGTACGCAGCTGGCGCCGAGTGAACGCACTCGATCAAATGCCAGCCATTCCGATCACTACTGCTCTGTTACAGCGTCATCCCTAAACCACAATTTATTACTTGGTGTTAGTTCCACACCAAATTTAAGAAATTTTTCCCATCGATCGAAGTATGCGTGCTGGTCGAGCTATTGTCATACCATTGTGTTTATGTGTCGAGTCAGCAAACTTGAGGAGGTTCCTCCCACGTCTAGCTCAGGCCGTTGCATTTTTGTGCACAGTAGCAGCAGGGGTGTCAATTATTAAGGCAGGAAACTTCCTCCTACCTTAATACACTAACACAGACAAACTGCACCTATTATCGTGACTTAATGTGGAAGTTTTAGTGCTTTTGCCTTTAGTTAAAAAGAGTTTGTTGTTGCTTAGAACTTCAAAAGGTGCACATAAAAGGGAAGGTGATAGTTCCTCCTAGAAATAAAATTAATATCTCCAAATGTCTGATGAATGAATCAATAGTTTCCAAGCCAGTGATGTGAGATGAACTTAAGAAAGGTTTGTTTTTCCCACGAAGAACTGAATAGAAACTTGATCTAGAAACCTGTTGTTTCAGTATGGATGGTTAACTCATCACTTCTGTCATGCAGTGATATTGTTGCTTAATCAGATGAAAGTGTTGAAGGATTCGGTATGATTTTGCAATTGAAGGAAAGCTTCAGTAATTTGACTGTTTCGGCTGTTCCCGTTTATGCTTCTGCACACTGTGACATTAAATCATGATTTGACAGGACCATATGCATCTCATTACTACAGCTCGTTTGCCTTATGTCATGCTTGGGGATGAGCAGATACCTCTTTACGACCAAGTTAATGTATTTTTTTACAAATACTTTTTCCAACAAGTTCTTTTCAATAAAGTCCTTGGTAGGGGTGTGCCATCTTAGACACACCACGATTCGATTCAATTACAATTCAGGGGGCTACGATTCGATTCTTGAACGATGATCACGGTGTTGACGATGATCACGGTTATCACGATTATCGATGCATAGTACATTACTAATTAATATAGTAGACAAACAAATTTTTGTCCATTATTTATTTAAAATATCCTAATGATTCAACAGGAACGATGGAAACATGCCCATACAACAAAAAACTGCCCTTAAGCTGTTTTTTAAATTTATTTATTTTTACAAGAAAATGCAAAAACATTAACCATTTTAAAGGGAGTACTTATTTCACTCAACAATACAATAAAATTTACACAGGTGGAACGAATTCCACATTTTCTGGAAACAAAGTGTCTTTAGAAATAAGCTTTCTTTTAACCAATATACATTGTTTTCACAGATTTCTGTACTATTTCGCATGTTTGTCGTGTTACCGCTGTACTTAATCATGGTTTTACACGTTCTGCATATGAAATACACGTTAGCGAATTAGCTAATTAGCTTAGCGCTCGGGGCTAACTATTAACACTTCAAAAACCACAACAATAAAGGCTAAACAGTACAAGAGGGTTCGTGTACTCACCTCTCGTGACGCACACGGATCTTAGCAACACACTCAGGACATTTTTCAATTGACATGACTTGAAACTACAGCTAGACATCTGAAAGACGAAGAGCAACAAACTATCTTTCCCCCTCTTGCTCTAAAAAATAACGTGCGCACAGAAGCGCAACCGTCTGTTCCTGCCTGTCTCATACACAAATTTATTTTCCAGTCTTTTGGAAAAAGAGCAAATCTCTCACTCCGTTACAGGCAGCATCCATTATAACGCGCGTGCGTCCGTTAAAGGTGTCCGGGCGGCAGACGTGTCTTGAATTTCGTTCCGCTACGAGCGGCTGTCATAAAGTTATGAGGGAAAAATCATTGTTTTTGAGCCTTCGTGAATCGTAATCGAATCGTCACGTGTCGAATCGCGATGCATGTAATAATCGATTTTTTGGAACTCCTCTAGTCCTTTGTGAAGTTTGATAAAAGACAGACTTAATGCAGTTGCTAAAGCTTGTCGCTTATTGACCGAAGGGTCAGCTGTGTGACCTCTAATCGCCCGGTTTGAAGTGTCTTTTTTTCGGGATGTAGTTGGACAAAATATTTTAAAGTAATGTTTATGTATGTACATTAGGGGTGTAACAGTACACAAAAATCTCGGTTCGGTACGGACCTCGGTTTTGAGGTCACGGTTCGTTTCATTTTCGGTACAGTAAGAAAACAAAATGCAAAATATAAATGTACTAGTTGTTTATTACACACCTTTGTATTTTCAACAATAGGAACATTAGCCTCTACAAAGCTAGAATTCTGCTCAAAAAGTAGCGGGTATTTAAAGATAATCCAACAACAATTTGCCTTTCAGACCCCGCGTATTGGTCAGCTTTCTTTCTGAAAGAAAGAAGAAAAAAGAAGTCCTGTGGTAAGGAGAAAAGCAATCCCAATGACAAATATTTTAACATGTATTTTACAAATGAAATGCCTCAGTGAATCTTTTTTTTTTTCTTATGAACGGTTTTCAAAAGCTTTATTGGTGGATTATCTCAAGTTAAAGCGCCACACAGAAATTCATGAATTTAATTGTGTAAGCAGGATCTGTCCATTAGTCTTATTATTTAATTACAGGTGTTTTAGCTCATTTCAATTTATTTTATTAAAATGGGCTTTTATTTTATTATGTGTTTATATTTTACAAATGTGACATAGTATTCATTTATATTGTATATTTTATGTTGTATAACTTTAGTTCCTATGTGAATATTAGTTCCTACTTGTTTTGTTGTGGTAGGAGGGTTTTGTATTGAACGCGGGGCCATGTTGGTTATTATTATAGCAGAGAAGACTGCAGTAAATCAACAAAGATAAGTCAACTGTCCCCCGATCTACCACTCAAGAGATCTGATGGACTCAAAAAGTGGGTTACGATTGCATATTAGTTTGAAAATCGACCGGATCCACCGTATTTTTACACGAGTGACTTCCGGTCTGCCCGATCCTAGATACCGGTAGTAGTATTGACGCAGGAGGGTCGCGTCTCGCGTCAAATAAAAAGCTCTGCTGTTCTTTTCGCATGTGTTGTGTTGAGCCACTTCTGGGACGCGTCTAACAGGCGGCCACACTGCAACTGGTGTGCATTGGCTGATTGACTTTAACGCCCGCGTTTCACTGCGTTCTCGCGGCGGCCACGTTCTCGCGCCTTTGACATTTCTGGTTATGAACTGTCCTACCGTGTTAGTCCTCATTATAGTAGAGAAGACGGAGTAGATATAATCTACACAAACTGTAACCCGATTGATCCACAGCCTCGAAAAGTAAGGGTTACATTACGTCAGAAACTCGTTCGGTACGCCTCCGTTCCGAACCGGGCACCATGTACCGAAACGGTTCAATACAAATACATGTACCGTTACACCCTTAATCTACATGTGAGAGAAGGTATTTTACTGAGGATATGATATGACTGATGTATGCGTGTCCATCTATTTGTATGTTGGAGTTATTTAATTTGTTTGCTTGTTTTTGTTTTATATTGTGAACTTTAATTCACAGTTTCTAATGTGCGAAAAGTAGGGGTGTCACGATCATATTTTTGCATCCGAGTCAAGTCAGTCAAATGATTTTGTGGATCTGATACCAACAAAGCTCATAAGGAACTCTGGGAAAGCTGGCATTGGGTGTTCATATTTTATTGACGGCGATAGACGTCCATTCCAGGCTGCCAGCACTCCCTGTCAAAATGGATTGGATGCCGTCATTGCCGTCAGTGGCAGGCAAGAGTGATTACTTAAAAATATGTAAATACATTTTAAAAACTCGGTCTTTTTTACTCGATTGCGATCGTCTGAAAATGCCATGATCGGCTTGGGGACATCCCTTTCAAAAAGTACTGTCGTGTGATTGATAAACATGTATTCAGAGACATATATACTGTAGATCCTTCAGATGCTATTAGATTAATGAGGGTATAGATCAGACATGTCCAAAGTCTGGCCCGGGGGCCAAATGCGGCCCGTGGTCAAGTTTCATCCGGCCCCCAGCCTCTGTCATAAAATTAGTAACGTCTGGCCCGCACACAGACTTAATAAATTGGTCAGCTGTACTGCTACCAGCATATGAAGTAGCTTACACACTAAATGCTGCTCCTCATTTACCAACTAAAAGGCAGCAGCACTCTAAGCAACATTACCCCATGTGACCCCTTACTTACAATTTTCTAAAATGGCGACTATCAACAAAAAAAAGAAAGTTGACTGCGACGACCGACGCTTCAAGGATAGGTGGAAATTGGACTATTTCTTCACTAAAATAGGCAACAACTGTGTCTGCCTCATTTGCAAAGAGACAGTCGCTGTTTTTAAAGAGTTCAATGTGAAGCGATATTACCAAACAAGACACGCTGACATGTACGACAAGATTACAGGAATGGTACGCAGCGAGAAATTGAAGCAACTTAAATCTAGTTTAATTTCACTGCAGCAGTATTTCGCATGAGCCCGAGAGTAAAAGAGAACGTCACAAAGGCTAGTTGCGAGATTGTTGAAATTATTAATTTAAAAAAATACAGCAATTGTGACACAATTTGTTATATTCTTGTGTTGAATTTTGCTATATAAATAAATTTGCCTTGCCTTGCCACAGAAAATGGCTTGCTAAAATTTGCTTGAATATATTGTTCTACGTAAAAGACGTCAGCCAAGGTCGGCCCCCCACATTTTTTCCACACCAAATCTGGCCCCCTTTGCAAAAAGTTTAGACACCCCTGGTATAGATGGACACTTATAAAAATTCAAATGTTTGCTATTTTTTAATGCGGCTTTGGTTGTAAATCCCTCCAATGTTGATAAAGCCATGCTTGAAGTCCCATTTTCAAGAAGTTAATGATTTAAAATGTTAGATAAGGAAAAAAACTGCAAGATAATTGGGTGCAAGAAACATAATTGGTACATTCCTAATAAACACACCTCCTAACTTAACCTTTTACCAAATTGTCCTGCTTTGATTGCTGTAGTATTGTTCTTCAGTTTCGGCTGTCATGCTGCCATCTGTTTTATCACTAAACAATAGCCATTGCAATTAGAGGTGGGTAGAGCTTGGTCATGATTTATTTAAAAAAAAAAAAAAACCAGTTATGCAACTGGGCAACAATGGAAGATAATGGTTTTTGGTTTTTGTACTTCCAAATTCCCATAACTGCTTAAAACTTACAGTTGTGTCATAACTGGATGTGGCTGAACTCCACCCTTATTTTTTAGTGTTATATCGAAAGGGTATCAAAATTGCTCCTCCACCCCCGCAGAGACAGAAATAAATGAGTGATAAGATGCTTTTCAGTTTGCTCATTCTATTTCAAACAAATGTCCATACAAAGCTTGCATGTCATTCAGGCATTAACGCGCTTGAAGGTAATAAATCCAGCCTATGAAAGTTAGGGTTGTAGTTCGTGTTAAATATTTGTTTTAATGCGTACAGCGGACCACAAAAAACAGACAGCGAGCTTAAAAATTACCCCCAAGATGTAGTTTGGACACTATTTCCTGATTATACAGTATTTATGTCTCATGACCCAGTCTCTGCTTGAACAAATATTGTCTCTCTACTCCGAAATAGAAGCCGTGCTGTTCTGCATGTGAGGGTAACACAGAGCGTGCAAAACAGTTCCTATTTCTATTTTGGTGGCTCTTAGCTCCGACAGGGAGCACATCCTGCTGTCTCTATGCTGCTCAACTTTGCATGAGAAGTGGGGAATGCTATACTCTAGTTAGAATCAAAGTAGTGACAAGGACCATCCTAAATTCAGCTATTTGTCACCCCTCAAGTTAGCCTTTGTGAAGTCCACTGTTGAGGTTAAACATGGCATTAAGATGGGCTATTTTAAGAGTAATTTGAAAAAGCTTTCGTTTTTAAACTAGACAATATCAACTAAATCACACTATATTCAGCAAGAATCTGTCTTTCAGGCCTTATTCGGAACTTTCTGGTGGAGTGTATATTGGCTAGGAGAGGAACAAGTTTGTTTTTTAGTAGTTTCAGACTCCATGAACGCTATAAGAAAAATAAAAGTTTTTTTTAATGGAAACAAATACAAAAAAATTAATGATGCACATTTTCATTTTGCCTGTATGTGATTTATATCGGAAACTACTCGGTTATGAAGTCAGAATAGCATATAGCAAATTCCATGACATCAATAAAAAGCCATCAGATGAGGACACAAGTTAATTCAAAAAGAAAAAAACAATGCAAATTGCTATATGAAGATACAGCGTATGTCTTGCTGTTGCAACAATGTCACATTTCGTATCTCATTTCAGGTCTGTGGTAGACATGTGTCATGAAAACGTCAAGCTTTCATAACCGCAGAACTTTTCCGATTTTTTTATGTCCCAAAAATGCATGAAGAAATCCCTCACTTGCAACTGTAAGGCTCAACCCTCCCCCACCGGTTGTTGCTCATTGTCAGCTGTGCTACACGATGGCTGGAGGAGGTAAAACTCCCGAACTTTTTCCCGGAAGTCACTTGTGTAAAAATACGGTGGATCCAGTTGATTTTCAAACTAATATGCAATTGTAACCCACTTTTTGAGTCCATCAGATCTCTTGAGTGGTAGATCGAGCACTGTTGACTTGTCTTTGATGATTTACTGCTGTCTTCTCAGCTATAATAATAACCAACACGGCCCCGTGTTCAATACAAAACCCTTTTACCACAACAAAATAAGTAGGAACTAATATTCACATAGGAACTAAAGTTATACAACATAACATATACAATATAAATGAATACTACATCACATTTGTAAAATATAAACACATAATAAAATAAACAATAGCCCATTTAAATAAAATAAATTGAAATGAGCTAAAACACCTGTAATTAAATAATAAGAATAATACACAGATCCACCAATAAAGCTTTTGAAAACTGTTCATAACAAAAAAGATTCATTGAGGCATTGCATTTGTAAAATACATGTTAAAATCTTTGTCATTGGGATTGCTTTTCTCTTTAGCACAGGGCTTTTTTTCTTCTTTTTTTCAGAAAGAAAGCTGACCAATACACGGGGTCTGAAAGGCAAATTGTTGTTGGAATATCTTTAATTACCCGCTACTTTTTGAGCAGATTTCTAGCTTTGTATAGGCCAATGTTCCTATTGTTGAAAGCACAAAGGTGTGTAATAAACAATTAGCACATTTATATTTTGCATTTTGTTTTCTTACTGTACCGAAAATGAACCGAACCATGACCTCAAAACGGAGATACGTACCGAACCGAGATTTTTGTGTACCGTTACACCCCTAGTCAGAACATACCGGGACATGCCTAGTCGGTGGAGAAGTTAACTGCTTTCTAGAAAATAGATATCAGATTTCTCCACGGTGAATCAGTCCTTTCATAGTCCCTCTCTTTCAATCACATGGCCTTCAGCTGCTATTTATGAGTAGGTCATACATGCACAATTTATGCGTAAACACATGTCATGACTCCAGACGGTCCTAATATGAAAGTTGAGCTGTAATCTGCTTTTGCCGTGGAATCTACAATAACAGCACTCAAAATGTTGCAAGCCAACAAATTCCGTTGCATGGAAGAGCTCATACAGGGTTTGATTCATGCTCAATAAAAAAAAGCAACAAAAAAAAATACAAAATACCATCGGTAAGAATTGGGTGCCTGTTGAACCTGCCCTCTTCGACTCATGAACTGAATTTAAGTTCATGCATATACTTGGAGTCCATTGTTCTTATTCGTGGGCTTATCTCCAAGGTAAAGTCTATGTAACAAAACCTATAGTTTCATCTGAATTGAACCATACTGTATTCCAAAACTGGAACCACAGTAATTCTTTTGCACCATACGCCTATGTTGGCACCAGTGGTCTGTTTCCCCTTTCAGATGACCTTTACATCTTCAGTTACATTCAGGAGGTTGGTGTTGACATGTATGCCTGAGATCAACCTGTTGAACCTCACAGTGAAGCATATCTCATCAGTTTACAGTAAGAGAACTTGAGGAATGTGATATAAACGGATATGCAAAATGGTCTGTAGCATTAGGAGAATTCCTGGTTTCGTGAAGCTACAAAAACATTGGTTTAGCTAGCAACAGAGCAGAAAGAAGATCCATGTGACACTCTGGGCAAAGGGGATTACGAATTGTTAAGCAGGTCACTGGGCCATAAGTGTATGTCAAACCTAGCCTGTCTCACTGAAAGCCATGCTGATTGATCACAAATACAAATGCAAGCGATTAACTTCCGAAGTCTGTTCTCTCTCTGACAGTGCACTGGTGTATGCACCATGACCGATAGTTAACTCAGGAGGGGAGGCAGCAACTTCCTTTTGACTGACCACACTTATTTCAACATAAGGTTTCAGAAACAGAGCCATAAGTCAGGTCAAGTGAAGTTTATTTATATAGGCCTCAAGCATCAAAAAAAAAATCCCAAAGGCCTATACAAGCACGAACTAGTTTACCTGTATGTTATTCTCAACAAACATTGTTCCAGCAGTGTCTTAAATAGTCTTAAATGTCTTACATTTACTGTCTTTGGTAAAGTTTCTTAGAAAAAGCCTTGAATTTCGACTGTTAGGCTTTTAATACATTAATATTTGAAATTGCATTACGCTAAATAAATAAACTCTGGTATCAGAATTAGTGCTGGATCGATTAATCAATTAACTTGAGTAATTCGATTAGAAAAAAATTTCGAATTACATTTTGCTGCTTCGAGTATTCGTTTAATTAAAGTGGCGTTCTCATGGTTTGTTTTGAAAGTGTTTGCATTTATTTTTATTGATTGGGTGGATACACTACCTTCTAGTGGCAACAGTGACTATGACATAACTCCTTTAACATGGCTGAATCCAGCCGCGCCATCATAAGACCAATATAAGCTCAGTTTTTGTTTGAGTTAATATTTGTTTTAATGCATTCGTAATTCAATTTATAGGTATATTTAGTCAGTCAGTTTTTTTTTTTTTTTTTTTTTTTTGGTGAGAATATGTGTTTGAACGATTTGTTTAAGAGCATTGTAAAAAAAAAAAAAAAAGTTAGCATTTTTTGCTATGCAAGTTAGCCAATTGTTCTTTTGTTGTCCTTAGATCTTTATTTTTTATACCATTTGAAGCTTAGCTCAGGTATTGACATTTTTTTATGTTCCGATTACTCGATTATTCAAACTAACTAGTTATTGGATTAATCGACTACTAAAATAATCGATAGCTGCAGCCCTAATCAAAATATTATTCGTATATTCAGGTAGATATCCTTATTCACGTATCGAGATCGGCTCGGAAGTTAAAAGTGGAAGTGCATCCCTAAATTGTACTTTGACTTTTGAATGACCTGAAATTTTTCAAGATAAGAACTGTCGCTTGAGATAGTGTTGTCGGCATCTTGAAATGTAAACAATATTTCAGAAAGTGTGAGATAGTTGCAGCAAACATCACAACAAGCAGAACTTGGGCAGATAGCGAAAAGTTAAGAGAGGCCAAGTGCTTGTTTTTCAAGCTGTTGAGTAACACTCCCAGCCGAAGTTAAATGCCAGTGGCGAGCCATGCATTGTGGACATCGGCCTACACTAAGTGGCCCTGCACTTGTCATCCAAATTATTTGTGGACATTTCTTGAGTGTTCAGTTAGCGGCTGTGCACCGGCCTTGAGAATCTCGGGCAAGATATCAGCTGTGAAGCAATCAAGGGACGGAAATTGTTTTAAATCACCTTAAGACTCGACAACACTTTATGTATGTGCATGCGTGAAGAGAACGACAAATATCTACCCCTGTAAACTCATTAGAATTAGGCTAGGCGTTAGCTTAGTATTGCAACTTGTTTGTCTCACGGTATGTAAAATATTCATACAAGCAGTTAGCAGAAGCATAAAATATTTCATGTGGTATGTTCCAATTTAGCAAATGTAATAAGTTAGCATATCTTGTGCATTTGAGAAAGTTGCATGTAGGTGTTTTCTTTTTAAGTGAAGTTCTGCTATGGTACACAAGCTCCTCTTTTATGCTACTTCATAGTACTTTGGGGGCGTTTTCCGCTCTGTTTTAGTCTTAAATAGTTCCGGCATTCTTTGCCATTTTGGGCATTCTTCCCCACTTGCCCACATTTCAACACTGTGTGCCTCTGCAAGAAATGCCTGTGGAGCATATGGACAGAGGCGGAGCCGTGGGGCAGAAATTTTGGGTTGACTTGTTTTTGTGGTCGACATACAGGACAGTCAACTTTTTCCCTCAGCGTTAGTCGGCATGATTCAATTTAAAATCTCAATGAAAAATTCAGAAGAAACAACAATTTCATTGACGGCTATTGTATATGTCATCAGCCAGCAATCCTGAAAATGAATGCGCGGGACAGATTATCTATACATGGCAACACAAAAGAACTGAATTTTGATTGGACAAGGAGAAAAAAAACAAATGATTAGAAGCAGCAGAAGAATATTGAAAATAAAGAAATACATTTCAATGGAAGTTTCAAATGCAGGTCGAGGAAGTTGACCAACCAACAACCAACCAAACCTAGCTTAATGTCAAAAAAAAAAAAAAAAGATGCAAAATGCCAGATGACCTTTAGGGCTCCAGACTAACATTTTTTACTATTTTTACTAGGAACACAGTGGCCCCTAACAAACAAATTTTGTGAAATTATAAACATATTATGATTTCACATGTTATTTTCACACTAAACCACAAGAGGGCTCTAAAGGCCTGTGTTTCAAT
This sequence comes from Corythoichthys intestinalis, assembly GCF_030265065.1. Classification (NCBI taxonomy): domain Eukaryota; kingdom Metazoa; phylum Chordata; class Actinopteri; order Syngnathiformes; family Syngnathidae; genus Corythoichthys; species Corythoichthys intestinalis. The sequence goes on along the minus strand of NC_080405.1, from coordinate 41,492,387 downwards.
ATTGGCGGTAACTTATAAAAACAACTGAGAAGGGCTGAACAAAATGGCACCAAAAAGAAAATCATATTCTGCAGAATACAAGCTGCAAGTAGTCACTTATGCAACCGAAAATGGTAATTGAGCAACATTTTAACGTTAGCATACTGTACGCTTATTAAGCCTGTTGTTCTCTATTATATTTTTACTTTATATTTTCTGTCAAGATGACATGTCTGTTATTGGTGTTGGATTTAATCAAATGAATTTCCCCCAAAATAAGACTTATACTCCAGTGTAGACATGTGCCGATTACCGGCTTCAAGGTATAACGTGGTATGAAAACGACACTGTTTATAAACCGCAAAAATTTTCCGTCAAAAATGTCCCAAAAATGCAGGGAGAAATCCCCCGATTGCAGCTGCCCCCATTGGTTGTTGCTCAGTGTCATTGAATCAGCTGTGGTACACAATGGCTGGAAGAGGTGAAACTCCTGAACTTTTTCCCCCATCGAAGAAAACAAAATCGCTTGTAGGGGACCACTTCAGCAACAGAAAAGTTAGACGGCCGCGGCTTAGAGAAGGAGTGCCAACCGACATGTAAAACATGTTTGTGGATGGTGGCTGCCGAGGGGGGAATACTTCTGATATGATTTCGCATTTATACAAAATTAAAAATTAGTAAACACTGTCATGAACGTTTCCCACCAGCTCCGAGAGTTAACTCCAGCGCATTTAGTGTATTTAGTGGTGGTAAAATCTGTTTTTTTTTTTCTCTCTGGCAACTGTCGGTGTTGAGAAAGAGAGTGTGTGTATAATGTAAACATTATACGAGTCATACACGCATGCTTTTTATGGAAAGTAATTCAAGTATTATTGTTCTGATGGTAATAATTTTGAGCTGTGGCTCTGGGTTTAGGCTCACCTAGAGGAATGCATTTATTTTTTTATTTAGAGTATTATTTTTTTATAATTCCAATTTTCTAATATGTTTTGAAAAATAAAAATCCTGTTAAATGGAAAAAAAGTATTTTGTTTTTTTCTCAACCCAGATATCGCAAAGTAACACATTTTAGAGCTTTAATTGCAATTCAGTGAAACCGTGAAATTTTGGCTGAAGGTTATCATACCGTCAGAATCTCATACCGGCACATGCCTACTCCAGTGCGATTTATGGATGTTTTATTCCTCTTCATTGCCCCTTTTTTAGCTGGTGTGATTTACACTCACGTGTGACTTAAAGTCCGAAAAATACAGTACTTTTTTTTACTGAGCTGTTGTAATCGTCCTTAATTATATACTCATTATGCTTCCTCCAGGATTCCATAGCGTAGACACCAGAAATAGCCACCCATTGAATTAAAGATTGAAATCATGATGCCCAAACTGTTTAAATCATAATATTCGAACTAATTATTATTATTTTTATATTATATTACTATTACTATGTTTTGATCTATTTCAGTACTGTCGAGCACTTTTTAGTTATACTTTTCGTTTTCCTTACTTTCCCAATTGTTCTAACTCTAATTTACCTCAGTTTTAAGATGCGTGAGAGTAATTGGATTAGAATGAGCGGCTTAAAACCTTTACAGGGAAGCTGGCCAAATGGCACCACTCCATGGGCCAATGAATGGAGGCGTCGTTAGCCCTCCACGCCCATTGACATCATCATCATCTTCACAGTAGACTCATTATTAGCTCCACCTTGCATGTCAACACGTCTTCTGTTTGGGCACTGATCTTTTTGTAAAACTCCCATGCAGCGACTCGGCGGCATGTTTGCTGCATGACCCTTCACCCCAATGCATGTTTACGTCTCTGAGTTAAACCACTAAATAATGCAACTTAAAGACCGATTAATTAAAATGGCCCCGAAAGGAGGATAAATGTCACACCTCCATGTTTCGGAAGGGATGTTTGGTTCCATGGGCCATTGACTGAAAAAATTGGATGTATTTTTGTGTTGTGTCATATCTGTTGAATTGTTGAGCTGAATCGAAGCAAGATTACTACACTAGTTATATTTCAATTCAAATGAAACTCTACCGTCCTCACTTGTGAAGCCAGAGCAGCTCCATGAGAGCCCTTTTTTTAGTCCTCTGCAGGCTGCTGAATTCTTGGACTTTGAGGCCCTGTTGTTCCTCAGGTTTTCCCGTGCTGCTACGCCCACCCGCTGCTGCGGTCTGGCCCCTATTCATCATGCGTGCGCCCTTGCGTTGTGTAACCATGCAAACGTGGCCGAAGCGTGTGCTTCATGCACGGAGCAAGTCTAGTCAAATACCCGCATTTTCAACATGCTAGCAGAGCTAAGACACATCCACTCAAACACGGTTGAGCAAAAGTTTAAGATGGTCTTAATTGTCAATGAAGCCAATGGATTGGAAAGGGGGTGTTGACCTCGCAGACATTTTCAGAAGCTAAGTGACCTCTCGTGGTAGTTTTCAGGAACTGCATCTCAGCAGGCTAGGAGCGTACAAACATTTTATATTCAAATGTGTATGGCGGAAAACACAGACAAGACTGAAAAAGCAGTTTCTGCTCTTGCACTCCTCTTTAAAAGAAACTGCTGTATTTTAAGACAAAACAACTGTTGTGTTTGATAGAACAATATGTCTATATGCTGCCATAGCAGATTCATGGTGCATTAAGCCCCCGAACTATAATTAGTCAGTTTTACCCTGAAAATCCCCATTTACAGACGTCGCGCAACCGCTTTTGTTTCAACCCAGCCATAAAATGAAGGTAATTAATTATATTTATTCAAAATGTCTGTCATTTTTAGCTTAGAATCACTGTTTTTAAAACGACTTTAAATAATTATTCACTCGCATATTTAAAACTTTTAAACAAATTGTCACAAAGAAAAAAATGGCGCCTGTAAAAAAGTCACGAATATCTACCTCATAACTATTGTTTTTTTTTTTTTTTTTTTGTTACTGTTGCATTTTCTACGATATTTTGGATGATAAATAATCAATCCAAACAAAGAAAAATTGGGGGAAAAAATTTAAAAAACAATTTTAAAGGGTAAATATATGAAAATCTCGACCACTCCTTGATGTCTGCATTGCGACCCTTGTTATATTACCATGTTTCACCCATAAAGTCCCTAAAAAATCCAGCTGTGGCCATTCACCGCTGTGTCTTGATACATGCCGCATGGAGTTTTTGGATCGAAACAAGTTAAGTACACGATAATATCTCGTTAAAGTCATGGTGTCTGTAAATCTGCTCTCGCGTGCTCTCACCTCCAGATAGGGTTTTGCTGTTTAATTTTTTTTTTTTTTTTAAATGACCTCCTGTTTAAAATTGGTCTTTACCCAGAAAATTGAGATTTTAAACTTTCCAATGATGTATCACACATGCATATCGGACAAGTTGGCCAAATTGGGGGTCTCATAGCGGAACTTCAAGTCACCTGAGTGTTTTCCGCCATATTTTAATGCCTCAATGTAAATAGATTTTAGACAACTGTCCCTCACCTCTCTCTCGATCTGTTAATTTTCCAGCAGCTCGACATCCCGACAGGAAGGGACAACGGCGCCGTCGACAACCCAGACAAAGAGTGGCACTCAGAAGATCTGCTTGGTGTGCTCTGATGAGGCTTCAGGGTGCCACTATGGTGTGCTCACGTGTGGGAGTTGTAAGGTTTTCTTCAAAAGAGCAGTGGAAGGTGAAGAACCATCAGACGTGTTTGATCAAACGTTTGTCATATCTTAGCACTTTGTGCATTTTATTTCACTTGCAACAGGGTTCCCGTGGGGTCTTTAAAAGCAGTGAATTTATGAATTTGGAAATAATACCTTAAAAAGTATTGAATTTTCATATCTGGGTCTTAAAATTTATGATGTATTTAACTTCTCTGTGTCTCATTTCTCTTCAAAAGTGTCATTTGTCATTTTGATTAAATAACGTAGCCTAAATAGATAAATACATACAATACATTTCATATTAGAGAGATGGGGAAACGTAAATCCAATGAAGCGTGGTTGAGTAAACAATACTAGCATCTATTGTTTCAGCCTCCATGCACCAGCTATGATTGCTAGAGGATTTGCGAGAGTGGATCTCCGCACATTGTTTGGGTCCACAGCAACCATGAAAGCAGAAGTGTTTAAGTTGATGCTCGCCATGCTAAATGCTAATGCTAACAAGAACGCCTCTACTTGGCCTGTGGTCTGTGTCTGCGCTGTGGTGGTGTCTCATGAGTAGTCTATTCAACACGCTGCATTTTGCACACATTCCACATTTCCACTTTCAAGAAATTAACACAAATTCACAGATTTTGTTTTTCTTTGTTGATATAGCTGTGAAATGGGTATTAAGTTTTGAAAAAAATGGTCTTAATTAGGTCTTTAAAAGTCTTAAATTTAAAGTGCATGTGACACGAAAAAGCATGTTAATTTCATAATACACGCAGTATTTTATGCCCCTGAATGATATGGGCCGCTTGGATGTGTGTGGAAGCGATCGCTATTTTTATTTAGTTTTTTGAATCCCGCGCCATGAAAATGAGTGACTTCCGGCTTCAGTCTTGCATTGAGGAGGAGGGCGCTGTGACGTGTACGGGAGAAGACGTCCTCTTCACGCTACAGTGTACTGTTGTGTATGAGGACAAAGGATTCAGCTGATTTTGCGGATTAATGCGTTTATTTTTCGCATCACGCCAGCCAAACGGCTGCAGAAAAATCATTCTGTTTGAGGGAGAGGCATATGCGCCTTTTTGGAGTTTCAAAAGGTTCCCGTTCACCGTGGATATTTACTGTGGGACCATTGGACTTACGAGGAAGTGAGTAAACATCTTGTTTTGTATTTTGTCAAATACGAATACAACGATTACAAAGTAAACACTACAAACTTCCTTTAAATGAAGGACTACTTACGTTTGATCAGTGATAGGCATATAAAAAGCTCTCCTAATGCTCATTAGCAGCAGCACGTTAGCTGCACAACAACTCCAGCCACCCTCCTCCGGGGAACGAACTGTAAATTGCTCTCCGCCGGGCGGTTTGCTGATCCGCGAAGACAATCGACAACCGGGTCGTCATGTCAAATAATCCAGGATACTTATGTGTGATTTTCCACTTTGAAGACTTTGAAACATCACTCGGTTTGGGTTAGCATGTCGGCTAGCTGTCACGCCTTCTGGTTTGTTTACATTGTCCGAAGCCGGAGAAGGGAAATGACATATGTCCGATTTAGGTGTCATAAAATATCGTTCGGGAGGTGCGACAGTAAAGGTGAAGTCGACAGTTTTGACCATTATGGAGTAATTTTGCCATGTCGTCCTGAATAAATGCATTTTTATTATTTCATATTCCATTCAGCACAAGACTGTTATTTGTCATGACCATGCCATTTATTTAGCAATTGGGGAAAATACTTGGATAAAAAGAATATCCTGTAAAAATATTGAAGTAAAGAGACAGAAACAATGACATTTTGCCGCTCTCTTCGTCACATTTTCCTCGTTGTGAATAGTTCCCCCTCGACGGGCTGACTGGTCCTTCTCAAGCCATTTATATAGCTATTGGGGAAAAATACTTGGATAAAAAGAATATCCTGTGAAAATATTGGAGTAGAGAGACTGAAACAAAGACATTTTGCGGCTTTCTTCGTCGCGTTTTCCTCGTTCTGAATAATTCCCCCTCAATGGGCTGAATAGTAAAATCGATGAACCCAGTCTACCGCTGACGTCATCCATCTGTTGGGGACGCTAAAGCCCTATAATGGTAGGCATGGCTAACCGGCAGATTAAAAGACTAATTTCTCGTCATCTGTGCTTTGCTAAATTGTTGTATATAGTCGAATCGTCTCAAAATATGATTCTAATTCACATAGTAATGCAATTTAAGACTTTTTTTCTCGTGTCGTATGCTCTTTAACTTGAGGAAACCTGAAGGAACCCTGTTGTAAAAACCCATGCTTATAAATCCACAACATTGCTTTGGTGCAAACAATGAGCTGCATATTGGGTCTTGACTGCATTTTTTTCCTGCAGCTTTCCATTGACATGCCTCTTTTTCTCCCATGCATCTCAGGCCAACATAATTACTTATGCGCTGGAAGGAATGATTGCATCATAGATAAGATCAGGAGGAAGAACTGTCCTGCCTGCCGCTTCCGGAAATGTCTGATGGCGGGCATGAATCTAGAAGGTACAGCATCCTGGTGAAGTGTAGTGCCGCAACGATTAATCGATTATCTCAAGGGATTTGATTAGCAAAAAACTTCAAATCAAATTTTGCTGCTTCGAGTGTTCATTTAATTAGAGTGGAATTATAGTGGTTTGTTTTGAAAGTGTTTGCTTTTAGTTTTATTGATTTGGGTGGTTACCCTGCCCTCTAGTGGAAACAGTGAATATGACATAACTCATTTAACATTGCTGAATCCAGCTGGTCCCTGTTAAGACCAACATAAGCTAGTACAGTGGGGCGAATAAGTATTTTGTCAACTACTAATTGTGCAAGTTCTCCCACTTGAAAATATTAGAGAGGCCTGTAATTGTCAACATGGGTAAACCTCAACCATTAAAGACAGAATGGGGGGGGGGGCAGAAAATCACATTGTTTGATTTTTAAAGAATTTATTTGCAAATCATGGTAGAAAATAAGTATTTGGTCAATACCAGTAGTTCATCTCAATACTTTGTTATGTACCCGTTGTTGGCAATAACGGAGGCCAAACGTTTTCTGTAACTCTTCACAAACTTTTACACTCACTGTTGCTGGTATTTTGGCCCATTCCTCCATGCAAATCTCCTCTAGAGCAGTGATGTTTTGGGGCTGTCGTTGGGCAACATGGACTTTCAACTCCCTCCACAGATTTTCTATGGGGTTGAGATCTGGAGACTGGCTAGGCCACTCCAGGACCTTGAAATGCTTCTTACAAAGCCACTCCTTTGTTGCCCTGTCTGTGTGTTTGGGATCATTGTCATGCTGAAAGACCCAGCCACGTCTTATCTTCAATGCCTTTGCTGATGGAAGGAGATTTTCTCTCAAAATCTCTCGATACATGGCCCTATTCATTCTTTCCTCTACACAGATCAGTCGTCCTGGTCCCTTTGCAGAAAAACAGCCCCAAAGCATGATGTTTCCACCCCCATGCTTCACAGTGGGTATGGTGTTCTTCAGATGCAATTCATTATTCTTTCTCCTCCAAACACGAGAACCTGTGTTTCTACCAAAAAGTTCTATTTTGGTTTCATCTGACTATAACACATTCTCCCAGAAGTAACACATTCTCCCAGTCCTCTTCTGGATCATCCAAATGCGCTCTAGTGAACCGCAGACGGGCCTGGACATGTACTTTCTTCAGCAGGGGGGACACGTCTGGCAGTGCAGGATTTGAGTCCCTGGCGGCGCATTGTGTTACTGATGGTAGCCTTTGTTATTGTGTCCCAGCTCTCTGTAGGTCATTCACTAGGTCCCCTCGTGTGGTTCTGGGATTTTTGATTACCGTTCTTGTTATCATTTTGACGCCACCGGGTGAGATCTTGTATGGAGCCCCAGATCGAGGGAGATTATCAGTGGTCTAGTATGTCTTCCATTTTCTAATAATTGCTCCCACAGTTGACTTCTTTACACCAAGCGTTTTACTTATTGCAGATTCAGTCTTCCCAGCCTGGTGCAGGTCTACAATTTTGTCTCTGGTGTCCTTCGACAGCTCTTTGGTCTTGGCCATAGTGGAGTTTGGAGTGTGACTGACTGAGGTTGTGGACAGGTGTCACAAAGATAATGAGTTAAAACAGGTGCCATTAATACAGGTAACGAGTGGAGCCTCGTTAGACCTTGTTAGAAGAAGTTAGACCTCTATGACAGCCAGAAATCTTGCTTGTTTGTAGGTGACCAAATACTTATTTTCCACTCTAATTTGGAAATAAATTATTTAAAAATCAAACCATGTCATGTTCTGTGTTTTTTTTCCACATTCTGTCTCTCAAGGTTGAGGTTTACCCATGTTGACAATTACAGGCCTCTAATCTTTTCAAGTAGAAAAACTTTTGATGGTTGACTACATACTTATTTGCCCCACAGTATGTGTTTTTCTTGCATTCATAATTTAGTTTACAGGTATATTTAGCTGTTTTAATGGGTACATGTGTTTGAACGATTTGTTTAGGGTATTGTTTTTTTAAAAAATGTATTGCATTGTACAGCATTTAAGCTAGCTGACTTTTGATTTGGAATTTAGCCAATTGTTCTTAGATCCTTATTTTTTGTTTTTGTTTTTTAATACCGTTTGAAGCAAAGCTCAGGTATTTTTATTTCTTTTTAAATGCATCTATTGCTCTTGTGAAATGAAAGTGCAGTTCGACATAGTTTGAAGAAACACCCAGGAATTTTATTTTGTGTTTGGGTTTAATGCTCTTTAGAATGTAGAATGCAATTTTAGCAAGCCTTTTTCTGACATGTCCTAAAATTTATACTGCAACACATCAAATGTTCCTAATCCGATTATTCGAACTAACTAGTTGATAGATTAATCGCCTACTAAAGTAATTGATAACTGCAGCACAAGTTGAGTGCATACAATATATCGCGACTCATTGTCTTGTCTTTCCTCTTGTTCAGCACGTAAAGCCAAGAAGAATCGCATGAGAGGTATCCGGGACAGCAATCCACCTGAGGTGCTCCCCCCCAAGCCGGTTGAAACCCAAGCGCTAGTCCCCAAGTGTATGCCTCAGCTGGCCCCCACGATGCTGTCCCTTTTGAAAGCCATCGAGCCCGATACCCTTTACGCTGGCTACGATAGCTCCATGCCTGACACCCTTGCCCGTTTCCTATCCTCCCTTAACAGACTGGGTGGCCGACAGCTCATCTCTGCAGTCAAATGGGCTAAAGCTTTGCCAGGTAAGTGGCATTAATCTGGACTGCTCATTACATTTTTCAAGTGGTTAATTTAATCATAATATACTGTAGTGATGCACGATAATACTGATAATTTCCTCCTCGTTCCAACCGATAATGTCAAGCCGATATTTCTATTAAAAGATTTATGTAAAAATTCAAAGTATACACAAGAGAAAATATTACCGTGCAAAAATATAATATAATATGATATAATTATTTTTTTCAACATCAAATGTGAACAAGTTGTAAATTCCAACATCTAAATAAAGACAGATTGTCTGACATTGTGTAATGGTAAACCTTTGGCAACAATTACTTAAATACCTAAGTTACACAGAAATGCCTTTAAAAGTAAGCCATTCCAAACATATAACATTACTACACTGCAAAAACACACCTCCTTAAAACTAGTAAAATTCCCTTGTTTTCAGTGTAAATCTATTGGAAATAAGTGAAATTATCTGCCAGCACTTCAAGTATATTTTACTTGGATTTCTTGAAGAAAAATAGCTTGCTGAAAATAAGCTTACCCCAGCCTTATTTTGAGCAATAAACTATACTTAATCCTAAAAAAAAACTTTTCAGAAATGTTCTTTATTCAAGAATGGGTATTGTTCAAAACATTATTTGAAAGCAATTTTTTTTATTTAGGTGAAAAATGACATTTTTTTAGATGTATGGGCTTAATAAGAACAAATGGCAATATTTACTTCAAGTACCGTATTTTTCGGACTACAAGTCGCACCTGAGTATAAGTCGATCCAGCCATAAATGCCCAACGAAGAGAAAAAAAACATATACAAGTCACACCGGAGTATAGGTCGAATTTTTGGGGGAAATTTACTTGATAAAATCCAACACATAGAACAGACATGTCATCTTGAAAGGCAATTTAATATAAAAATACAATAGAGAACAACATGCCAAATAAATGTACAGTGTACAGTGCATGAACAACGAAATGTGAATATACTGTCCTCACCAGGACGCTACGGCTCGGTCCTGGCTATACAGCGAACTCCCAAAAGACAATGCTGGACGTCCGTATAATTTGCTGAATCAATTTGGTCCTCGATAGCAAACAGGTTCGCATCAACGTAAATAAATGATAATTAGTACTATTACAGTAATAAGTAACAGGTTAGCATACGTTCGCTATCATTTGCACATCGTTCAAACAACCACACAACTGGCTCTAAGTGTCCGATCGCGGGTGGAAAACACACAACAACAACAGAAAAGATGATACACGCAGGCGTTGCCTCTGTACAGATAATTTAAAAGCATAAACAATGAAAGTAGGTTCGCAGCCGTCTTTTCTCTCTCGCTAACTCGCCCACTCACTCACTCAGAGCTACGTAGCTGTCCGTCTTCTTCTGGCGTGTGAGCACTCTTCTTCACGTAAACAAGTCTGAGTGCGGCCACACGTGGGCGTGAAAGCGCCACAAACTAAATGCATCCATTTCAAGATAAAAACGTCAATAATACAATTGAACATACACTGCCAAAGGCAGAACGCGAACGTGGCCATAGCTATAAGAGTTATACAGATAACTATAGCATAAGAACTTGCTAACAACTTTACAAAACCATCAGTGTCACTGCAAAACACCAAAATAACATGTGAAATTATATCATAATGTGTTAATAATTCCACACATAAGTCGCTCCTGAGTATAAGTCGCACCCCCAGCCAAAATATGAAAAAAAAAAAACGCGACTTATAGTCCGAAAAATACGGTAAGTGGAATAATCTGGCACATTCATCTGTTAACTAGTCTTTAACACTCAAAAGAAGATGGGGAAAATTATTTGACTAGATTTAAGAAGAATGATCTGATTAAGATGTCATAAATTTACAGCGTACTGAATGCATTACTGACTGGCTGACTTCTTTGTGTGGTTTGGTGCATGTTACAATTATCATCTAACCAGCATGCTCACTTGACATCACTTGTCCAAATGTCCGTGGTGAAACTGGTGTGATCGGCATATTTTTCACGAAGAATGATGGCCGTATAAACTGCATTATTTTTTTATCCGGGGCTTGGGCTCTCGGGTCACTTCGGTAAAAAAACATTTCTCGTCCGCCTGTGCCCTTCAGTCTGTCCGGCTGCAAAAATTAGCACCCGCGCCAGGCCTCTGTCTGGCCATAGTGCTCGATGAGTTGAACCGGCGGCAGCTGGGTTCGTACCGGATCGAGAAACCGGGGTGTTCGCCGTAAACCGAGCTTGGCCTGCCTGCGCGAGGCCGCGGCCTGCCGGACCGGCCAGAGCGGCGGGCTCCTGAGTTATGCTCCTGCGTTGCGGTGACAGCGAAGTGGCTATGGCGTCAATGAGCATTCGATAGTTCTGCGGTGATGAAGTTTAGCACCTGCTTTGGGATGCATTCCCATACAACCCGACTCCGGGAAGGCCGCAGCGTCTCTGTATCATCACAAGCCCCATAGTTCAGCTTAGCATTCGCGCTAGCAGCAGCCTCGTACTCGTTCCAAAAATCTTTGTGATGCAGTTTTAATGGCTGCTGGGTTAGTGGTGTTGAATGAGGACGCTTTTTGTTCCCCGCCTCGTGGAACTTCTGCAGTGCATGTTTTGCAGCTGGCGAGAGCATCGTTTGTTTCACACACAGAAAAATCAACCCACGCTAGTGAGAGCCGCCATGATATCGCCTGCCTCAACCCTGTTGTGTAACACCGCCTCCTCTATGATGCCATACTCCTCAACCCCTCCTCCCTCAGGGACTTCAGAGAGAGGAGGGGTTGAGGAGGCGGCGGTGGAGAAGTGGACAAAGCTGCTTCGGTTGCGCACATTTGGAGGCTAAATCAAGTATATAATTATCGGATTGCATTATCGGTTGAATTTTTTAAAATCTGGATTATCTGTGTGACGTCATAAAGGCCATTATCGGCCGATAATTATCGGTAACCGATATTATCGTGCATCTTTGTCATAATGCTGTGTCATTCTCAAATTTAGGTTTCAGGAACCTCCACCTTGATGACCAGATGACCCTGCTCCAATGCTCCTGGCTCTTTCTCATGTCTTTTAGTCTGGGCTGGAGGTCCTACCAGCAGTGTAACGGCAACATCCTCTTTTTTGCCCCGGACCTGATCATGAACGAGTAGGTGGCAATGATTTATAATATGTAAATACAATGAAAACATTTGTTACCTCCTTCGATCGCCCCTCCCAGTCAATAGTATTGAAACATCATTGGCAGTGAATGAGTTAATGATAGTTTAATCCATCAAATAATTTTGAGATTAATCAGTGATTTAAATTAATCAGTCAACAAATTTTCTGTTTAATCGAATTTTGCAATTCTTATATGAATTGTAATGCTACAAGCCCCCTTCCAGTCATCATGGATTTGACATCTTTTACTGTCAGTAGCGCTGAAACATGACCCGTGGCAGTGAATTAGTCAATGGTGGATTACTCTTCTGGAAAAACTTTATGATTAATTGAGGAATTTGATATGCGTGTCAATGTGTTGACTCACGTTGGGATCAATCGATTAATTCTAACGTTGCTAGCACCTCCTAGTCAAAATGGATTTTGCGTACATCACAATCAATGGCACTGAAATGTGATCCGTGGCAAGAATGAGTCAATGATGGATCAGTCTTTCAAAAAACAATGATTAATCGAGGAATTTGATGTATGTGTCAATGTGTCGAATAATATTGCGATTAATCGATTAATTCTAACCCTGTTAGTGCGTCCTAGTAGTAATGGATTGTATGTTTCGCAATCGGTGGCACTGAAACGATGATTCGTGGCAGTGAATGAGTCAATTAGTGCTGCAACGATTAATCAAGTACCGTATTGGCCCGAATATAAGACGGCCCTGATTATAAGACGACCCCCTCTTTTTCAAGACTCAAGTTTTGAAAAGACTTTTTGAACACCAAATGAATTTTTATATAGAAAATAATTACAGTACATCTGAAAAAAATGATTATAACAATATATTTGAGAGAAAAAGCCTTTTATTTTACCTAATTCAAATCTTAATATCTGAACATTTAAATATGTAAACTAAAGTGCAATCACATTCGTAAGTGAATGGCTTCTGATTTTTTAAATGTAAATAAACCAATCAATTGTGGTAAAACAACCAAACTGCAATAACAGCATTAACCATAAGGGGTCGCTTTGGCCTGGGGAGTCAAGTTCAGCATTCGCTTCAATGATATCTGGCGCCATCTAGCGTCATGAATGGGTGTAATTTCTAGACCGCGAATATAAGGCGACCCCCACTTTTTCAGTCTTATTTCAATGCAAAAAACACCGTCTTGTATCCGGACCAATACTGTAATTCGATTAGAAAATATTCAAATTAAATTTTGCTGCTTCAAGTATTCGTTTAGTTAAAGTGACGTTGTAATGGTTTGTTTTGAAAGTGTTTGCATTTAGTTTATTGATTTGGGTGGATACACTGCCCTCTAGTGGCAACAGTGAATATGATATATTTCATTTCACACGGCTGAATCCAGCTGCTTCCTGTTAAGTCCAACATAAGATGCGTTTTTGTTTTGAGCTGATGTTTTCTTAATGCATTCGTAATTTAGTTTATAGGTTAATTAGTGTTTGAACCATTTGTTAAGAGCGTTGTAAAAAAGAAAATAACTTTAGCATTTTTTGGGCCTTTAAGATAGCGGACTTTTGCTATGTAAGCTAGCCGATTGTTCTTTGGTTGTACTTAGATCCTCATTTTTTTTATATCGTTTGAGGCTAAGCTCAGGTATTTTAATTTTTTATGTTGCTTATCCGATTACTCGATTATTCGAACTATTTCATTGATTAAACGACTACTAAAATAACCGATAGGTGCAGCTAGAGTCAATGATGGATCAATCTTTTGAAAAACTTCGCGATGAATCAAGGAATTTGATGTGTGTGTCAATGTGTCGAATAGTATTGCGATTATTCGATTATTTCCAACCCTGCTAGCGCCTACTAGTCAAAATAGTTCAGGGTTTCCCCTAGGATTTTTTGAAGCTGCATCAGAGTCGGACAGCCTCACCATGTCGTGCTCTGGCAAAATTGAGTCATAGCGTGACAAATGAGATATTTTTTTTCCCCGAGAAGAACCATAACAAAAGATCTATGAAATGTTTCATTAGCCAGGCTAATGTCGTGGCTCTCAGCTATGGTACATTATACGTAAAATGCGTTGCTGATTACAGCTACATTACCCTACGTAATAATCCAACATTTTTTCTCGTAGCAATAGTACAACTTGCATATCGTAGTCCTTCTTTCTCTTTTTATTTGGCCCTAATACATACTACATTACCACAACAATATTGGCCCTTCTGTTAATGGACCAATGGCGTAGGTATGCATAGGGGACGTTAGGGACATAACACCAGATTTCTTGAAGTAAGATTATTTTCAGCTAGCTATTGTTCTTAACACACTGATTTTAGGCAAAAAGTGAATATATTTAATCTTTAAAAAAATGCTTTGTCGGAATTGTTCTTAATTCAAGAATTGATATTGTTCAAAACATTATTTGAAAGCATTTTTTTCCTTGATTTTGGTGAAAAATGACCAACCTTTGGATGTATGGGCCTAATAAGAACAAATGGTAATATTTACCTAAATAAATAAGTAAATGTCCCTACCAATGTTGAGACCAAACTTAATGCCCTTGTAAATGGACCCATTTCAAAGAGTTGGGGGAAATTCTAATTGCCGTGTAAAGCTTTACTACTTTTGGCGAGAAGGTTTTTTTAGTTTTTTTGTTGTTGTTCATTAACTACATTTTCTCACAAACGCACATCAAGGTACCATTTAGCTTAGCATGGAGAGTTATGAGAGCCATTTTTCGAGTGTCCCAGAGCTCGCGAAACTTGGGAAAAAAAGCGCATTTATCAAGGTTTCGTTAGCCGTGATTGCGTATATCCGTCCGCCAAAACAGCCTGATAGCACAGGTATAAGTAGGCCTGCCCCTCTGCTATTGAATGCGTTGGTGACAGTCTCGGCGCAAATTCATTCAAACTTGCCGTTCCGTCCAAGACCGCAGTCCACTGCTAATGCTCCCCGAAAAGTCCGATCTAAAATACTGTATTGCCCCGGATGGGGGGAAGAAGGATAGGAGTCGGTATTGGCTTACCCACGTTACTGTGGCAACAATAATAAAGGAAAACAATAACAAACAAAATAACAGCGGGCTGCCGCGACACGCAACAGGTATCTCTCGCTATCTCGCCCGTTCTCCTTCATGTTTCCTTCTACGTAACAGCTCGTCTCTTAAGGGGGCCGCGCTTAGTTACGGACCTTACAATACACAATGAATAGGTTGCCGCCATAGGCGGAGTTTGACTTTTGGAGCAGGGGGGGCACAACATGTTGATGACCCCGAAATGCAGTGTCGGCAATAAAATTAACTTCCAAGAATATTTATAATAATAAATTGAAAATGAGCGTTTTTTTGTTTCCCATCATTCATAAGGGGAATTTTAAATCAGGCTGCTGGCAGGACAGCTATACTTTTCGCCAAGATCATCTTCCATTGAATATGGTATGCCTGCCGGAGTCGTGCTTACCTCAGTCAAAAATTTTATCCTTTGGGCGGAGCCTTATGGAGGTAGATTTGTATCTTCACTTTATCTTTTTATTTCGATCAAAATAAAAAAGTTGCTTAAATCAAAATATAAATTTTCAATCAAAAAAAGTCAATTCAATCAAAAAAAATGTGTTTGAATGCAAAAATAAAATTGAAAGTCAAAAAAATGCATTTGAAAGCTATTTTCATTTGATTTTTTTTTTTTTGGATTGAAGTCAATTGTGATTTAGTTGAAGCAACTATTTTGATTTGCGTTTGGGCCACATTTTGGCCAGGACATTTGTGTCTTTATTATTCAATCAAAAAATAAGTTGCTTCATACAAAAAAAAAAAAAAAAAAAAGATTTTCAAAAGGAAAATCACTTCAATCAAAAAAAGAAAAATTTCAATCATAGAAAGAAAAAGTTTTTCTTTGATTTTAGCAATCCTTTTTGTGTTTGGGCCATATTATAGGTTGGACATTTGTGTCTATCCCATTCAATCCCCCCAAAAGTTGCTTCAATCAAAAAAAAATATTTTCAAAGAAAAAAATCATTTGAAAAATAAAATTGCCCTCCTCATATATTTTTTTTTTTAATAAAATGCAAAGCAAATGACCGTCTAAGGTGCTAGTCACATGATCTGTTCGAAAATGTTGACCCATTCTAAAAATATTTATCTTGTTCATTTCATTCATTTTTGTTGTTTGTTTTCTTGCTTTACAACTTTTATATATATGTATAGGAAAGCCAATTACATGGAATGACACTTTTCGGCCACCAGGAGGGGGCCTGGCTCCTCCATAAACTCGGCTTATGGTTGCCGCTGAACCCTTCACACTAGGCTGCTGCTAGTTTGAAACGGCCTTAAAAAAAATTTTTTAATACATCTCTTATGCAAGTCGTAGCGGCTTTTATTTTCGTGTGGCGGTGCGCCACAATGTCTTATATGTAGGGGAAACCTTGTAGATTGTACATGTACTGTCAATGGAACTAAAACATGATCATGGGCAGGGAGTGAGTTAATAATGGATTAATATGTCTAATGATTTTGTGATTAATCGAGGAAGTTGATAGATTAATCTATTGAATCATTTTTGCGATTATTAGATGCATCCTAACTCGGCCATCCCCTTCCAGTCAAAATGGATTGGACATCTATAGCTGTCAATAGCACTAAAACAGGATCATTGCCAGTAAATTAATAGTCAACAATAGATTAATCTGTCGAGAAATTTCGTGATTATTCAAAGAATTCAGTATATTCTAATTGTGGGATTAATCTATTATTGGCGATTAATCAAATCATCTCAGTTTAAATAGATGTGAACGCTTCTGTTGTCAATGGCGGCCATTGAGTTAACGAAGAACCCATTGAACACACTGTTCCGTGACTACAGGGAGCGAATGAAGCTGCCGTACATGGCCGACCAGTGCGAGCAGATGATGAGGATTAGCAGCGAGTTTGTCCGGCTGCAGGTCTCTCTTGACGAGTATCTGTGCATGAAGGTCCTGTTGCTTCTCAGCACCGGTAAGTCTCTGCGCTCAGCTTCAACTAAACATCAGATCTGCATGCGTAATACTATTTGCCTTTTCTGCAGTGCCAAAGGACGGTCTGAAAAGTCAGGCGGCCTTCGACGAAATCCGGATGTCGTACATCAAGGAACTGGGAAAAGCCATTGTGAAGCGTGAAGAGAACTCCAGTCAGAACTGGCAGCGTTTCTACCAGCTCACAAAGTTGCTGGACTCCATGCATGAGGTTAGAAACCTAAATTGTCCAATAGAATAGTGTATATGTTAGCTCACTGGCTGCCGTTGACGGCGCTAGACATCCAATTCATTTTGACTGCTGTTTCGCCCCATTACAGTGGATCAAAAGTGATAGGGTTTTTAAAAAATTGTGCATGAATGGGTTAAAATGTAAATCAGAGGTTGCGCTAGACTTTTTCGTTGTCTGTCATTTTGACTGACAGTGTCATAAAAATCCGGTCATAATCTATTTTTACCCGTCACTTACATTTTAAAAATGATAATAATGACATATTCAATAGTATTTAGTTTTCATTCATTTTTAATTAATATTCTGTCCGAACAAGCTTAACAAGAGGCAAACAGACAGCGGAGTGCACCAATCAGCGATGGGCAGACGTGCCGTTAGCAAAGCGACGAGGGCAGGACGTGGGACTTGCGCGCGGAAGTAAACATACGAGGAGAGCGGAGTTTATTCAACATGGCTAGCGCGAGACAGACTGTTGTCAATGACTCTTGTCGATGTGTTTTAGCTCATTTAAAACGGAATTTACCGCGGATTGGAACATATTCTCGGCTCTCCCGTTCGCCATCCGTGTTCTTGTAGAGACGACTTTCGGTGCGCAAGAGTGACGTTGCTCGTGAAGAACACGTCACGCAAATAAACAAATCTGATTTGTCGATTGATTTTGTACCTACTCGAGAGGCTGTGTCCCAGACTTTTCTGTCAGTGTTTGAAAAATACAGGGAGAACAGTCTGGCCGTGCCAGGCAAACACTCAGTTGCCTTGACATTTTTCCGAGTAAAGGCTCAAACACACTAGAAACGTCAACGTCGCGGCAACGATCCCGCCGCGATAACGCACCAGTGACGCTCGGCGTCAATTTC
This sequence comes from Corythoichthys intestinalis, assembly GCF_030265065.1. NCBI lineage: Eukaryota > Metazoa > Chordata > Actinopteri > Syngnathiformes > Syngnathidae > Corythoichthys > Corythoichthys intestinalis. Next base: position 41,474,366 of record NC_080405.1, on the reverse strand, counting down.
CATAGTACGCGTTTCACGAGCAGCGCGTCTGTGGAGCGGCTCGATCGGTTCACGCGAGGATTGCAAGATCACGTGAGAATAGCGGGTTTTAAAAGGTAATAAAACAACAACACTTTGCCTTTCAGACCCCGCGTATTGGCCAGCTTTCTTTTTGAAAGAAAGAAGAAAAAAGAAGTCATGTGCTAAAGCAAAAAGCAATCCCAATGACAAAGATTTTAACATTTTTTTTCCTTATGAACACTTTTCTAAGCTTTATTGATGTTTTTTCTCAAGTTAAAGCACCACGCAGGAATTAATTTAATTGTGCAGCAGGATTTGTGTATTATTCGTATTAATTGCAGGTGTTTTAGCTCATTTCAGTTTATTTTATTTATATAGTAAGTTACGATTGCATATTATTTTGAAAATCGACCGGATCCACCGTATTTTTACACGAGTGACTTCCGGCCTGCCCGATCCTTTCTAGTAGTATTGACGTAGGGGGGCCGCGTCTCGCGTCAAAAAACAAACTCTGCTCTTCTTTTCGCGTGCGTCGCGTTTAGCGCTTCTGGGACGCGTCTAACACGCGGACGCACTGCGACTGGTGTGCATTGGCTGATTGACTTTAACGGCCACGTTTCGAAGCGTAATCGCGGCGAGATCGTTGACGCGACGTTCACGTTGCTGGTGTGTTTGAGCCTTTAAGGCCAACGACGTCATGCATCAAGAGAGACAATAGCTAATTAATATGCTCACCGGCCACCCTGTGGTCTGGGGTGTGAATTGCAACCTGTCAAAACGACAGATGGACTTCAATTTTTTTCCGTTACCGTTTTAAAAAATCGGTCGACGGAAAATATTCGGTTAACGCGACCCCTGATGTAAATATACAAAAAAACACAAACACAATTTTAAGATTCAAACCTAAATCTTTCAACATTTTTAACGCACTCATTTAACTCATTGGGTGCCATTGATGTCGAATTGTTTGCGCCTTCAATGGCACCCAAAGATGAGCATTCACATCCAGGATTCCCAGTTTAAATTGGACCTCTATTGCCATCATTTGGATGCATCGAGTTAATTACTTTGGGAAAAAAACAACCTGAGTCTATTTCTGTTTTTGTTTTAATTTCAGTAATTTAGCTATTATTACCATTGTGGTCATTCATAAATATATCATTCTAGAAAAATACAATAATGATTAATCATTTCAAAAGACATACACAATATTAATTGCTAATCTTTAAATTTGTTTATTCCTGGGTTCTCGTTGGTCCTTAAAAAAATGTCGGGGGCGGGGGGCACAAAATATTAAATGTGATGGTTCACTTATTTTCCCCCTTCTGTCGTTGTTTGCATACTTTCCTCATTAAAATATAAAAACCTATAAATGTTTGGGTGTTTTAGTTAAAGCATCTGTGTGATTTTGACAAAGCTCAGATCACATTTGGTGGTGATTTTTTGCAGAAATGTGAAAAATTGCAAAAGGTTCTGATACTTTTTCATACCACTGTATGTTATATTGATAACCTTTTGTGATCCAAAGTATCGCGATACACCAATTATATTGTCAAACCCCTAGCGAACAGGTTTACATTTCGTCTGTTTTTGCAGATGGTCGGCGGGCTTCTCAACTTCTGCTTCTACACTTTTGTGAATAACAAATCCTTGAGCGTGGAGTTCCCCGAGATGCTGGCTGAGATCATTAGCTACCAGCTTCCCAAAGTCAAGGCCGGGAGCGTCAAAGCTCTGCTATTCCACCAGAAATGACTGCCGGCTCCGAACGGACACCATGCCTTAATATCCAAAACCGCCACCACCTAATTTCGCCCCGAAGAGACTGAGTAGCACGGAAGGTTTTATAAGATTTTTGTCAGGATTGCCGAGGAGATGAAAGAACTTCACACGTCGTCTCAGGTGACACAACTATATTATCCACTAGATTCAACCCGTGAATAACGCTGTACAGATTTATTAAGAGTATTTTCACACTCTGACAATTTTCCAGGTTGCAGTAACATGAAATCAAACTTAATTTCATGACTAATTAGTAGCTTGAGTTTTCCCTCCTCACTGATTAACGAGCTTCATCGCGCTTTTACCCTTTTTTTGATGTGAAAAAGTATTCCCGTGAATCATTTTAGGACTTTTCCGCACGCTGACCTCTTCCAGGTTTACACATCGATTCGCTAAAAGGGAAAAAATGTGCCTTTTTGTTTTTGGATTGCGTTCAATATCATCTCAGCTATCTCTTCCTACCTGTCGGGGGCGTGCCTCTCCTCAGCCCGTCGCCATTATACCCCGATTGTACTACATGCAGTTGCAACGCTTCCATTTTAAACATCTGCTTTCCTCGCGTCTATAAGTGGATGTGTGTGTGTGTGTGCGGGTAATATTCACCATCCCCACTGCCAAAGTGAACCTTGCTATTAAGGCTTTAAAAGACTGTGAAGGACAAAGGTGGCTTCTTCATGCAAGATTTTAGGTTCGAACCCGCCTAATCTTAATTCATAATTGCTACAAACAGTGACAGACGTCTAATCCGTTTGAATTTTTTCAAATGGATTTGACGTGTATCACTGTCAATGGCAATTAGTGAGTTAATTGAGCACTTAAACCCTCCCCTAATCAATTGACGGAATGTGTCTGCGTCGACCAATCAATGCGGATTTGTAGCTTATTAATGCGTGGCGGGTTGGCGTCACTTGGTGTCGCCACCAAAAATGAACTCTCAGTAGTTGACTCAAAATGCATTTCATGTTTCAAATCGAACATGATTGATGATTCTGTTATTTCCTCAAGTCTGTTACTCGACTGAATAGAGTAACTAGGCTTCTTCTAAGACTGTTGTTCCCATTTACTTCTATCATGTAAGATGATACTTCTTTATTTGCATTTGATTCTGAGGCGTAATATGTATTATAAACACTATACAATTTTTATAAGCTAACGGTTTCTTGAAGATTAGAATCAACCCCGAGTCCTGAAAATGTATATATAGTTATTTTTGAAAAAAGTGTAAAAAATAAAAAAGCATTATTTCGATTACACTGAGGAACATAATTTTCGTTGATTGAGGTTAGACAGCTGTTTTTAACTCATTTTTGGGCGTGGAATTCAGAACTGGTCTGTTTTTCCTCTTATCACGTCAAGTTTTTTAACAAAAGGATCACAGTTTTCTTCAAAAATATGAATTATACTGTACTTGTGTTCTTATTTTTACAAACAAATTCATATAAGCTAGGTTCATATCGCAGGTTTTAATGCACAAATCCAATTTTTTGTCATACGTATCGGTACTTTTTGCATGCCCGTTCAGACTACCATTTTGAATCGCGGCCCGAAAAGTGTCACGCAAGTGTAGAAGACCAGTAATGGACACGTCAGAAAATCGCACGGAGTTAAGTGATCCGCATGCGCGGATGTAGATACGTAAATACGTCACAAGAAAGAAGCGTCAACAAATGCTAGCATAATTAAAGGGGAAGTTCAGAATTTTTGACACCAGGCTCAATCTTCGAGTTAGCCCCAATTTCCGCGTACATCCAAATTAACCCTTTAAGTACCCCAAATACCCCCTAAATCTCAGAATAACTATCCAAAAACATGTGTTACATGTTATATAATAAAACAAAGTGAAAATAAGGCTAGGTTCATACTACAGGTCTTAATGCACGAATCCGATTTTTTCGTGTTTGTCCGACTCGAGTCAGGCATTAACTTGACGGTCCGAACGTGACAAGTTGCATAGAATTGGACCGTTTCAAATCCGATCTGGGTCACTTTACGATGTGGTTCAAATCCGATCTGGGCCACATTTTTCCAGACTGTCGCGGCGGTCTGTACTGTCCAGTCTCCCAAATCGGAATTCATGCAGCAATTACGTCATCAAATAGCGAGAGAGACGCTAAGGTTATTAGCACCTAGCTTGCAGTGAACACGAATTAGTGCGCAATGCGCATGCGTAATACTTGAATGGTCTCAATGGACAAAGGCAGTCTGAATGGGCACGCCAAAAAAACGGATATGACAAAAAATCAGATTTGTGCATTAAGACCTGTAGTATGAACTTAGCCTAAGATACTGTACTTACTATCAATGCTGAAAGGTGTTACTGTTACGCGACTAATGCCCCTTTCAGACATATGCTGAACCCGTGCTGTTAAGTCCCGTGATTTAAACGGGTAGCCCTTATGTCTGGAAGCAATTTACCAGGTCACGTCCTAATATCATTTCTGTGACTTAACCGTGACACGGCATATACGAAAGCAGCCAGTTAATTCCCGGGTCACGGCGTGAAGGCTAATGGCGTAAATATGATGGCGGGCTGATCGTCATTTCCTCTTTTTTCACAGTAAGACGAAAAACGGTCAACGAACATCGCAATTATCAACATGGCAAACTGGAAAGATAGCAAAATCAAACTGAAAACATAACGAAATTAAAATTGCTACTGGATCTTACAGCCGATGAAGAGACAGTCCATCGCCCATCTTTGGAAATTTGTACAGTCCCGCATCGGCAACAAAATAAACTACAGTCCCTGACTAAAGTCTTGTCGCTTATCCATTTTGTAGAAACAATTGCTAATAACCTGACTTTTAATTATTCAATTGGTTTCAGAAATGGCTAATATGAAAGCTAAGACCCTCCCAAATGATGCTGAATGTACAAAAATATTTGTTTCTCTGAAAAAAAATTGATCATTTAATGAAGACATGAAGGTCAAATTTTGGCAAAACAAAAGTTTTGTCGCCTACAGAAAGTAGTGTGAAAATTGAACAAAAAATGTACTTCAAATACAAAAATATGTTACATAATGTAAGCGAATTAAGTAGTGGTGTGGTGAGTTTCAAATGTAATATTTTGTATGTCTTCCATGGGCTTGAAGGACTGCATCCATGCGGTTCGGCAAGGATTCAAATAAGTCATCAGGAACATCAAAGAAAGCAGTCTTGCATGCCTCCCAGAGTTCATCAACATTCTTGGGTTTCGTCTTCCATGCTTCCTCTTTCGTCCTATCCCAGACATGCTCAATGATGTTCATGTCTGGTGACTGGGCTGGCCAGTCCTGGAGGATCTTGATTTTCTTTGCCTTGAGGAACTTTGAGGTAGAGATTGAAGTATGCGATGGAGCACCATCCTGCTGCAGAATTTGTCCCTTTTTATGGTTAGGAATGTAAGAGGCAGCTAAGATTTGTTGATTTTTCAGACTATTTATGTTGCCTTACACCCTGCAGATCTCTCGCACACTCCCATGCTGGATATAACCCCAGACCATGATTTTGCCAGCACCAAACTTCACTGTTTTGTGGAAAAAGGTGGATTTTTCAGATGACTCTTCCATTGAATTACACCACAGTTGCCACAAATATTGCAGGAGACCTACTGGAGCCTGCATGGATCTGAGATTGAAGTATGCGATGGAGCACCATCCTGCTGCAGAATTTGTCCCTTTTTATGGTTAGGAATGTAAGAGGCAGCTAAGATTTGTTGATTTTTCAGACTATTTATGTTGCCTTACACCCTGCAGATCTCTCGCACACTCCCATGCTGGATATAACCCCAGACCATGATTTTGCCAGCACCAAACTTCACTGTTTTGTGGAAAAAGGTGGATTTTTCAGATGACTCTTCCATTGAATTACACCACAGTTGCCACAAATATTGCAGGAGACCTACTGGAGCCTGCATGGATCTGAGATTGAAGTATGCGATGGAGCACCATCCTGCTGCAGAATTTGTCCCTTTTTATGGTTAGGAATGTAAGAGGCAGCTAAGATTTGTTGATTTTTCAGACTATTTATGTTGCCTTACACCCTGCAGATCTCTCGCACACTCCCATGCTGGATATAACCCCAGACCATGATTTTGCCAGCACCAAACTTCACTGTTTTGTGGAAAAAGGTGGATTTTTCAGATGACTCTTCCATTGAATTTCACCACAGTTGCCACAAATATTGCAGGAGGCCTACCGGAGCCTGCATGGATCCGAGATTCACTCAGATAACAGTGAAGTTCCTCAAAGCAAAGAAGATCAAGATCTTTCAGGACTGTCCAGATCAGTTACCAGACATGAACAGGATAAAAGAAGAAGCATGGAAGACGAAACCCAAGAATGTTGATGAACTCTGGGAGGCATGCAAGATTGCTTTTTTTGATGTTCCTGATGACTTTATCAATAAATTGTATAAATCCTTGCCGAACCGCATGGATGCAGTCCTTCAAGCCCATGAAAGTCATACAAAATATTAAATTTGGATCTCACAGCACCACTACTTAATTCGCTTATTTTATGTAACATATTTTTGTATTTGAAGTACATTTTTTTGTTCAATTTTCACACTTCTTTCTGTAGGCGACAAAACCTTTGTCTTGCCAAAATTGGACCTTTATGTCTTCATTAAATGATAAATCTTTTTTCAGTGAAACAAATATATTTTTGTACATTCAGCATCATTTGGGAAGGTCTTAGCTTTCATAGGAGCCATTTGTGAAACCAACTGAATAATTAAAAGTCAGGTTATTAGCAATTGTTTCTACGAATTGGATAAGCGACAAGACTTTAGTCAGGGACTGTAGTTTATTTTGTTGCCGATGCCGACCAAAACTGACGTAATGTCCGGGTTTTAAAATCCCGTTCCTCGCACAGAAAGCGCCATGTTGCCAACACTGGACAAGTCTCAAAATGTCCAACCAGTGTAATTCCCGTTACATCTCCCCATGTCTGAAAGCCATGACACGGGTAAATCCTGCGTCACATTACATGGGAATTTAGCGGTATACAAGTCTGAAAGAACACAAAAGAGACAAAATGGCAGACAAGACTCCGGTGTCATAGAGTAAAAATCACATAAATCTGCTACGTCACTACCTGTTTTGTCACACCCCTATTATAAATTGCTTTTATAGTCTGGATGGGCCTTCGACTTATAAAAATGAAAAAAATATCGAAAACTTTGTTTGTTAAAACCATGTTTTAACAAAAGGATATGGCTAATGTAACGATAATTGTGTGCATGTTATCAACATAATAAGTAGGTAATCTGCAGAGAATAAACTTGACGCGCTATGAAAAAAAATGATTGCAATTTTGGAATAACATGCCAATTTTAGTTTTATTCAGCGTAGAAATCTACCTCGAGTAGTTCCTTTCCAATTTGTTCCTCAGTGTTAGTCTCATAATTCAAGCCCACCCCACTCAAAACGCAACGCAGACACATAAGCTGCCGAGACTCAGACCAGTTGGCGAATCTATGGCTTAATTTTTATTTTGGAGTAAAATTTCAAAGCACTTCAAAAACATCTTGCAAATATATTCGCGGCTTTTACGTGAGAATGTACTGTTGTCTATTTGTTCGTACTGTTATTTTTTTTTTTAATGTTTCTCTTCCATTATTTAGAAAACAATCCTCTAATGAATGAGTATTTCTAGCGTTGATTTTTAAGTGTCACATTCGTGTTTTAATTTGAGCTCAGCCCCGTCCCATTTTAACGAAGCTGCCTGTTGTTGCAACTCATAAGCTCCTCTCTCACTGACGGAGCCGCCAGCTATTCGGCCTCCGTTCAGGTTGTGTGTGTCAAGCACAAATACTGCAGTTATAGGAAATGAATGTGAATGGTGAGATTATACGATGAAGTCCAAAACGTTAGACGAGTCGCTAACTTTGGTGTAATCGGCTCGTTGTGTGAAATGGTAAATAGGTCATTTATCAAGGGAAGAGTACAAATGAATGGCACTTGAAGTTGACGGCAAGGCACTGCTTTTGTCTCAACTCACTTGAACATGTTGAAATCTTATTGTAACACCAATCAAACTACCATGTGTACCCCTAAACGCCAGAGGAATGATTCATTTAACCTTGAATATTCGATTGTCTTGTTCAATTAAAAGAAAGTACTGTCATAAATTGAACGGTGAAAGGTTTGTGGAGTATTCTAGGGGTGAATATCGATGGTTTAAAGCACAATGCAATCAAAATCGAGCAATGTTGTCATCTGTTAAAATTAGGGATGTCCCGATCTGACCACAAGATCGCGCCATTTTTCAGGGGGCCGGGATCGGGGGAAAAGGATCGAGTTTTTAATTAAAAAAATGGTTTTCTGCGTCATGCTTGTACAGCGCCGCAGCCTTCCAACCCCCTCCTTCTAAGCAGTGCAGTCAAACTGTCCAGCTTGCGTTTGCGTTCAAGTTAACGATGATTGACAGGTTTGTAGCTTTGATCTTGCTAGACAAGCTTGGTAGCTCTATGATCAAAGGCACAAATGTGTCAATCATCGTTAAGCTTGCATAAGTGTGCTGTGGCAACTCATTGTGTAAGTGAGAGGTGCATTTTTATACATATTCTTGTTCAAAAATAATTCGCATTATGAAGGCGGCACAGTGGGACTGTAACATGTTTGGAACTTTTGTTTAAAAAACTAAAATGACGGTATTGGATCGGGACTTTGTATCAGCAGATTCTGAAAATCAGATGACTCTGACTCGGGTGTAAAAATATGCAATCGGGACATCCCTAGTTAAAATGTGTTTCATTCAGATGTCTGAAATGTTTCGGCGAGAAAATTGTCAAAAAATTTCTTATTGTTTTAGGTCCGGGGTGTCCAAGGTTTTATCTCCACCTTCAGAAAAATCAAATGGCCAACTTGAAATCCTTCCATCTTTTTCTCACTATTTTGAAGAATTGACTCATTGGCTGCAATTGACAAAGATAGACGCCCAATCGATTTTGACTATTTGACCAGTCAAGTATACAATGATACAGGGGTTGGAAAAAAATAATGGAAACACCTAACATTTTGGCATCATAATCATTGAACATACAGTGAAGAAAATACGTATTTGAGACCCTTCTATTTTGCAAGTTCTGCCTCTTGGAAATCATGGTGGGGTCTGAAATTTTCATCGTAGGTGCATGTCCACTGAAAGAGCCATAATCTAAAAAGAAAAATCCAGAAATCACAATGTATTAATTTTTAACGATTTATTTGTGTGATACAGCTGCAAATAAGTATTTGAACACCTGAGAAAACGAATGTTAATATTTGATACAATAGCCTTTGTTTTTGCAATTACAGAGGTCAAACCTTTCCTGTAGTTTTTCACCTGGTTTGCACACACTGTAAGAGGGATCTTGGCCCACCCATCGGTCAGGTTTGTGAGCTGTTGCTGAGAAACACGGAGTTTGAGCTCCCTCAAAGGTTTTATATTGAGTTTAGGTCTGGAGACCGGCTAGGCCATGCTAGAACCTAGTTATGCATCTTACGGAGCCACTCCTTGGTTTTCCTAGCTGTGTGCTTCGGGTCATTGTTATGTTGGAAGACCCAGGCACGACCCATATTCAAAGAAAAACACCCCCAAAGCATGATGCTATCACCCCCGTGCTTCACAGTAGGGAGGGTGTTCTTCAGATAGTACTTATCATTCTTCTTCCTCCAAACACGGTTAGTGGAATTATGACCAAAAAGTTGTGTTTTACTCTCATCTGACCACAAAACTTGACTCCCATGACTCCTTTGTGTCATATGAATGGTCATAGGACAACTTCAGACCTTGACATGTACTGGTTTAAGCAGGGGAACCTTCTGAGCCATGCATGATTTCAAACCATGATTTCTTAATGTATGCACAAAAGTAACCTTGGAAAAGGTGGTCCCAGCTTTTTTCAGGTCATTAACCAACTCCTGTCGTGTAGTTCTGGGCTGATTCCTCACTTTTCTTAGGATCATTGGGGCTCCACTCTGATTGAGATTGACCATCATGTTTAGCTTCTTCATGTCTTCTTCAAATCATGCATTGTGATTCTCTCTCACAATGGACATCCACCTACGATGAAAATTTAAGAGTCCTCCATGATTTCTAAGTGGAAGAACTTTCAAAATAGCAGGGTGTTCAAATACTTACTTTCTCCACTGTAATTGTTAAAGAATTGCATGAAGAGCATTCTAATGAAGTTGAGCATCTCGTATGGCCGGCACAATCCCCAGACCTCAACATTATTGAGCATTCATGGTCAGTTTTAGAGATTCGATTAAGACGCTATAGGCCCTAAAAGAGTTGAAGGGTATTCCATCTGAAGAATGGCTTGAAATTTCTTTGGAAAGAATTCACAAGTTGTATGAATCAATACCTCGGAGAATTGAGGCTGTAATTCCCGCAAAAGGTGGCCCAACACCATATTAAATTAGTTTTTGTTGATTTTTTTTAAAGGTGTTACCAAGTGTTGTTTTTGGCAGCCATTTAATTTTTGTCTTAGTCTTTTGGACGAAAATACTTATTAGTCTTAGTCTTCATTTAGTTAGTTCGCTTCAAAATGTGTTCGTCTTTGTCTAGTTTTAGTCAAGGTTTTAGTCGACAATTCTCAAAATCTTTTCATCTATAAACTTCAACGCGAACGCTATGCTAACGCTACAGCTTAGTTTAGTGTGTGACGATAACTCAGAACAGACCTTTAAAGGTTTAAGCAACATTGCATAGTCAAGATAAAAAACAAAACTTAGCAAGCAGTACCTGACAAATGTTTCACAAAAGGAGCCTGGAATGGTCACACGCTTAAGCCTGTATGTGGGGCGAGGGAGGGGGGTGCAGCACGTCACATGAGTGACACAACCAAACACTACTAAATGTTTTCTAACTACACATACAATAAGAAAATATCACACATTGTGAATTTATGACGGAAACTATGGCGAATTTTCATCTCGTTCTCGTGTCGTCAAACGACAACTAGCATTCATCTCGTTATGTTTTAGTCTCCCAAGACACATTGTCAGCACGTCATCGTCATGAAAAAATTGTTCGTTGGCGAAATATTTGCGTTATCGTCATCGTTGACGAAAACAACACTGGTGTTACAATTATTTTGTCCAACCCCTGTAGCTTGATCATTTGTAGCGGGCCAATAAGAATAGGGTAGTTGGCCCCGGGCCGTAATTTGGACACCCCTGCTTTAGGTGAAATGTAATTGATTTTTTTAAAATGTGCACATAATATGCTAAATTGATCAATGTCCCTTGAATCCAGTCATAGCAGCAGACTGTGTAACAACAGCAAATCTCTCACCACCATGATAAAATTAGTGATTTACACCCCATGGCTACCCCAGACCTGAACACTATCGAGAACTGAATTTTGATTCATTCACCCTTTCACACAAAGGACAATTTCATTCAACAGAAAGACGGACGCATCGTTAGCAATGTTTGTTCCAGGCTCAGGTTATTATCATTCTCATGCCTCCTTAATATTTTTATATTTTCTTTTTTTTCCATAAAACTTTGCCTATTTTAAAAAATATTTTTTGCCATCTTTGTTAAAGGTTTACTTTTGCATTCAGTGTACACAAATCTCTGCTGCTGCTCTTTTGAATCACACACATAGAAATATATAAACAAATACTTTACTAATAACACACACTTGCCTCGTCTTGTTCCAAAAGGTGGCTTGCTTTCTTTCCTGTTCAACAAAATATGCAATAGAAAGAACAGACAAACTATCACCATCATGTCACATATAAGCTATTTTCATACAATCCACATATTCAGGAACACATAGGAACATGGATCACAACACAAACACACACGAAAAAAGCCTATTTTGATGCTCGATTGACTACAAGGTGACCAAAGCACTTATGTGCCACAAAGCTCACCAAGTAGCTCTTTGGGTTTAGTTTTTTTGTTTTTGTAAAATGAAACATGTAAAACTGTGAATAGAAATATAGGAGTCAAGTCTTTTTTCACACCAACTCTTTGTAAAAGTCATCAGCTGGCTTGAGCGGGAAAAGATTTGCACTAGGCTACAGTTTGGAAATCAATTTTGTACAAATTATATGCAGATGTTTGTAGACTTGTCAAGGGCAAATACAAGCTTTTTTTTTCTTGTACATACACTATATATACTGTATATCCCGTGTAAAGTCAAGGTAAATTTATTTTTTCTGTACTCTTGTTTTCCTCCTTTCCATCCCTTATTCTCGTTCGTCTTTCTTTGCTTGGTACCTCATCCATCCTAATGTATAAGGGCCTGTACACGCTGTAGTTGACATAAAAAAAAAACCGATGTAATTCTTTGTAAGTCACTGTTGAAGCACTAGTTCATCAAATTAAAGCGCTTTCCATCCTGGCATGTGAGCAGTTGATTTATTGAGTTTATTGAAATTAACTCAAGTACCGTAATTTTTTGGACTATAAGCCACTACTTTTTTCCCCTCATTTTGAATACTGCGGCTCAGAGTCCAGTGCGGCTTATTTGTTCATTTATTTGGGTTCATGGGTAACAATGTATTTGACAGTGGTGTCTTAAAGGGATCCTCTATTTTTAAGACAAGTAATTCTTAAAAGATAAATGTTAGTATGAGTTATAATAATTTGATATTAAAACCCCTCTTAATGTTTTTGTTTTAATAAAGTTTGTAAAATTATTTGAAGTGATAGGTCGCCATTCTTGTTACGTCGCAGTGCGTGAGGTCACTGGTCCCGTTGCCGAAATTCCAGCGTGTCACTCGTTAGCTTTCCCAACATGTCGTCAGTTCTACTCCTCCTATTTGAACCAGATCTGAAAAGTGAAGAGCAGGACAGCTCTGTCGGTCGTTCACAAGACGAGCGTCAGGGAAAAATGCGTGCAGCAAATACCTGATAAGACAAAAGTTGGGCAAAACTGGTGATGCGAGAGAGTCCTGTTGGGAGCGAGAGTGTATGCTGTCCGGTTTTATGAGCAGATATTCAAGGTAAGCATATTGCGCTTTCAAACTTATCCCAATATAATTATGTAGATGGTTAGCATCCAGAGCTGTCGTGTGCTTTACATACAGTACAGGCCAAAGAGCACACCTTGTGTAATCCATGTCATGTACATTGTAACGCGTGGTAGCTAGGATATGTGTATAAAAGTACCAAAAAGGGGAGAAGCTTCCACTATGCACATTTATTCACAAAAAATAATATTTCCATCTTGACTATTGTTTTATTATTATTATTTTATGACAATTGTTTAGTATGATTTGGGGAAAACTCCCACGAAGAATAGTCAACATAAAAGATATCAAGAGTAATAGTAATTTTTTACTCACTCGATAGATCCAGGAATTAGACCGATCCAATCGAAATTTACCAGCCGCGTCAGGCCGTCGATTCCACACTGATCCGAAAAGCTGCTGTTTGGGACCGACAAATCAAAAAAATGGACAGATCCGAAACCAATATTGCAGATGTGGTGGGACCGTCGGATCCAGAAAATAGACGGATCCCTTACTTGACTGAGGATCCAGGAAAAATGTTCGGGCGCCAGTTGTAACGCGTGGTGGGTAGGATACATGCATACAGGGACCAAAAAGGGGGAGAAGCTTCCACTTATGCACATTTATTCACTAAAAATAATAATTCCACCTTGACCACACACACTCCACTCCCCTTGTTTCCATTTGACTGGAAATTGCATCCAAAAGCAGCACATCGTGGCATTTTACTTCGCGAGTTTAGGCAGCAATAAGCTATTGTTGAACACGCAAGATACCAATGACGTCATCACTGCGAGCGCGCAAACCATGGCGCCAACTAAAGGTCAAAATATGGACTAAATATTATAAAATATTGCCATTGATTCAACATTTTATGTGTTTCTAACAACATATTTTAGTACAAGAGAACAATTGTGGTTTATTAGAGCCTACATGTATTTAAGTTAGAGGATCACTTTAATACTGTCATAAGACCGTCATAATACCGTATTGGCCTGACTATAAGATGGTGTTTTTTGCTTGAAAAAGAGGGGGTCGTCTTATATTCGCGGTCTAGACATTATACCCATTCGTGATGCTAGATGGCGCCAGATATCATTGAAGCGATGTTCTGTCATGACAGATCTCAGCTACTCACCCCATTCACGACTAGAGGTGTGCGAAATTTCCAATTCTTAGATTTTTCGCGATTCGGCAGTGGAAGATTCGAGAAAGATTCACAAACATCCAGATTCCGATTATTGAAATGTGTCAAGTAAAGCTTCCGCTGTCCGTAAAACACACTCAGTGCGCCGCGCGGTCTTCAGGACGCAATGAGGAACGGAGCGAGAGTAGCTAAACATCATACTTGTCTTTACCCGGCCCCTCGGGTAATGCCAATGCTCAACTCACGCCTCTAGCTCAACTCATGCCGCGAGATAAAAAAACAACAACATTCCTGACTGCTGCCGACAGCTGCTACTAAGTACGTCCACATAATGTTGCAGTAGATATCATATTTATATAGGACTAGATGCAAAATAGACTCGGTGGCGTTAGCAGCACATGTACAGAAAGCTAGATGCGGGCGTTAGTAAACGGCCGCCATCTTAAAGCAGTAGACTTCCCTGCAAGGCTGTTGTAGCGAACCTTCCAAGCAAACCTAATTAACTTTTTATCTAAAATACTCCTAAATCGGTAAAATATTGACTTGAATCAATCTTTAAAATAGTTTTAAAACTTTCACATTTCGAAAGTACACAAAAGGAAAATAATGGAATAACGGGAGCAATTTTAACAACTTTTAGAGTTGATTCGCAACATTAAATTAATTGAATGTAGTTTAAAGCTGCTGATACAGAATGGGGATTTGAGTATATTATTTATTGTTTTTAACTGTTAACTTGATACTGAAATAGTCGCTTTTTTTTTTTTTTTAAACAGTTTTTGTAACTAATGTACAAAACATTAAAAGCAGCTAATAGCGGGGAGGAGGGTGTCATCAATAATCGATTTATAATCGAATCATAGCCTCTGAATCGTAATCGAATCGTTAGGTGCCCAAAGATTCCCACCTTTATTCACGACGCTAGATGGCGCCAGATATCATTGAAGCAATGTTCTGTCATGACAGATCTTAGCTACTCTCAAGTTTAACCAGTTTGCATTATTTTATTGCGATGTTTTTCCTTATTCAGATTTGTTTCAAGACTACAGTTACAGTTAGACTTCACTTTGATGGTTAATGCAGTTATTGCAATTTTGTTTTATCACAATAGATTGGTTTATTTACATTTCAAAAACTAGAAGCCATTCATTTACAAATATGATTTCACTTTAGTTTATATATTTAAATGTTCAGATATTAAGATTTGAATGAGGCAAAATAACATGCTTTTTCTCTCAAATTGTTATCAAGGGCGGAGGTTTGGTCTCAACATTGGTAGGGACGCTATAACAGCATAACCTGCATGTAGACCTTTTGCTGGGGACGGGACATTAATAAGACCAAACAGATTGGGTACATTTCTCAAAAACAGCTGGTTCCTACGTAAAAATGAAAAAAGTTGTAAAAATTTACAACACATCAGTACTATATGAATGGGATACCATACGCGGTGCCCAGACTGCCGTTAGTACTACATCCAATTTTCTTTGGGTGGGCAGAGCGTGTGTCCCCCACCCAGAGGCGTAGCAAGGGTCCCCAGGGGCCCCAGACAACAAGCAACATGGGGCCCTTCAAGTGTGCGCAAGTAAGACAGTCAGTTGGACTTGGAGCAATAGAAGAAAGAATAGCAACACAAAAATACCGCCATCGGATTCAGAGGTATATACTTTTGTGTGAAATCAGTAGTCAGATTGGCCCTACAACCCACCAAATTCAAATTATTCCGTAAAAACCACTGATTGGTGGACTACCGACCGAAATGAGTATTAAATTTGCAAATAAAATTGTTTAGTATTATTTTAGATGCAAACATGTTATATTTTTCTTATAGAGTATTCGACGAGGAATAAGATAGACCCATTAATAGACTTTTTGGGAAAAATCACCATTTTTTTAAGTAGTCACATGAGTAATGAGGTGGCCTGTGAAACTCAACGTAATTCAACTCGGCAAGGACTTTCCAGAGAGTACTTGGTGAGTCACTCTTTAAACAATCATGTGGTATTAACAACTGATTGGACTTTTTTAAACATGTATAATTTACGTGACATGGTTCATGCTGATTGGGATTGATAACAGAATCATTAGAGAATCTGCCAAATGATTCCATGGTATTGAAATACTCCCTATACTTGTTGCTGCAACAGTGCAGTATAGCTGTGTGTGATAAATCTATTGGCCATATGGGGGCCCCTTCAGGCTGGGGGGCCCTAGGCAATTGCCTGGTTTGCCTAATGGGACGGGACGCCTCAATGCACCCCCACCCCCCTCCCTCCCCGGTTACGCCCCTGGAATGAATTAATGATTGATTTATCACTGAATTGGATAGATTAACCAGTGGATTTCTTTTGTAATTTATCAAATTTTGAGATTAAATGATGAAATCTAACATTTTCCAACCCCTCATAGGCTCAATGGATTAGACATCCATTGTTGTCAAAGCCACTGAAACGATCATTGGCTGTGCATGAGTAAATGACGCATTAATCAGTCAAATAATATTGCGATTAATCACTGAAATGGTTAGGTTGCAATGCATTCTAACACTGCCAGACCCTCCAAGTTCAAATGGATTGGACGTCTAGCGCCGTCATTAGCCGCCAACGTATATTGAAAAAGGCTTGGAATAGTGTAAAAATGTCCCTGTTCGTCCTCCGTACTTTCGGGAGGGCTCCACCTCGGGGACGTGCCTCCATCCGCACCAGTGTGCCCTCGTGCGCGCGCATGCACGCACCAAAAGATATAAATAAATAAATAAAATCAGACGTGGGAGCCCCTCCCACTTCGCCATTGGAGGCCCGTTCGAGGATGTCTTCTACCCGGCTGTACTGCATGAACGGCGGTCATCACCTCCAGATCCTGCCCGACGGAACGGTCTGCGGCCAGAGGGACGAAACGGACGTCCACGGTAAGCTTTCAACCAGAAAAGTGGTCTAATACAAAAGCTGCCTACAACGAATATGTTGTCCATTTGACATGTTGATGAACTATGCAAAAATTGATATATATATTTGAGGGAAAAAAAAAAAAAGATGATGCAATTCTACGCAAATGAAACTCTTCATATATAAATGGAAGTATGAGCATGGCAATTTTGTTTTTGTAGGTGACACTGGGTACCACATAGCACAGAGGGTTCCAGAACAAATTTGTAAGGTTTTTTTTTTATTAATTACTAAATACTTGTAAAAATTAGAATACATGCTGACATGCCGGAGTGAGACTTTGTAATGTATGAATGAACTCACACGTCAGAAACTTTCACTTCAAGGTTTGTGTCCTAAAATTGTGTTTTTGTAAATGTAGATCTTAAACCCTTCTTGCACAAATTATTATTATTATTATTATTTAAACATTCTCTCTTTTTAACCCACTCCTTCATTTGAGGGGCAAGTGAACAAATGTTCATTCACTTCTCCCAGTCAAAATGAATTGGACGTCTAGCGCCTTCAATAGCACTGAAAGATGTTTAAATGGGACGTCTGTTTCCGTCAATGGCATGCAATGAGTTAAATTACTATGGGTGAAAAAAAACTGAGTCTATTTGTTTTTATTCATTTTTATTCCATTAACTGACATTCTATTAACATTATACTTTAATTCATTAATTTAGATTTTATCAACATTTTAAAAAATCAATAAGTATACGTTTTAGGGTTTTAAGGGTTGAAGGTTTTTATTAGGGTTGTTCCGATCATGTTTTTTTGCTCCCGATCCGATCCAGATCGTTTTAGTTTGTGTATCTGCCGATCCCGATATTTCCCGATCTGATTGCTTTTTTTTGCTCCCGATTCAATTCCAATCATTCCCGCTAATTTTTCCCGATCATATACATTTTGGCAATGCATTAAGAAAAAAATGAATAAAACTCGAACGGACGAATATATACATTCAACATACAGTACATAAGTACTGTATTTGTTTATTATGACAATAAATCCTCAAGATGGCATTTACATCATTAACATTCTTTCTGTGAGAGGGATCCACAGATAGAAAGACTTGTAATTCTTAAAGGATAAATGTGATTTTGTTAGTTGTGACTAAATATTGTCATCTAGTGCATTTGTTGAGCTTTCAGTAAGTGATACTGTAGCCATGCCCAAATGCATGATGGGAAGTGCAACCATGACTGTGCGTAGTGCTACCAATTGATATATATTCTCTGCGTTGGGAAATAACATAGGGTGTTAAGAAAAAGATCAATTACTACCTTGCGTCGCACGTTATTTCTAATCGTAGGGAGAGGGATTGTAAGGCTTTAGCCAATTAAAAAAAGGCTCCAAATGCTGCCAAAATCACTCTACTCCTTTTAAGCTGCCTTTTAGCTCTCTATATAGGTAAAACGGCGCCATAACAGAATGAGCGCGACAATGCGTTAGTGGGTCGTGCAGCGCATGCATTAATTGCATTAAATATTTTAACGTGATACATTTTTTAAAAAATTAATTACGGCCATTATCGAGATAGATTTGACAACCCTACCTTAAGCCTAAACTAAAGACTCTGGATGAGAATAACATATTATGTCTGTAACGTTGAATACAATTGGAAAACGATTTAATTGAAAAATATGTATGTATTAAAAAAAGGCATGTCCGATATTTTTTTGCCGATTCCGATACTTTGAAAATGACGTGATTGATCGGGACATCTCTAGTTTTTATTACATTCATTGAAGAAAAAGTCACCACTATCTCTGTAGTGGTGTATTATTTTTCTAAAATAATATTATTTTTTTAAGCATTAACAGTTTAAAAAAAAAAAAAAGCTTACTTGCTGCTAAATGTAATACCATAGGCCGCAGGGTGGTAGCGACAATTTTCCATAAAAATGATAAAAACTAAAGGACTAAAGTGATCCCACATCTTTCGCCGTTAAGGGGACCAGAACCCGCCACGATAAGTGAAAAACCGCAATGTATCGCCCCCCCCCCCCACACCCCTCAAAAAAAAACATTTTCTGTGTGTTCAATGTATTTATTCAGATTTTGCGTTGGAAATATATAAATTTTAATAGATGGTTTTTAAGCACTTCAAATGTAATAATTACGATAAGTTTTAAACATCATGCTTTCCCTCCGAATTATTTTTAAACAAGAATAGAGTAGAACAATGCTCGTCTTTATTAAATGCTTCATTGAGAGAGTCCACTCAAATCCGCTCAAGCTGCTCACTTACAAACAAAGAGTTGCCACAGCAACTGTTTAATTGTTGCTGATGATTGATGCATGCGGCTCTTTGAAGCTTCGCTTCCAAGCATCTGTGCCAAGATCAAACATTAAACATCTATCAATCATCGTTAACTTTAATAAGCAACTCCAGTGCACTGCCTGACCAACAAAGATCAGCAGGAGGGAGAGTGAGACTACATGATTGGCTCTTGACTGCTCATCTGTATTTATTTATTCATTAATTAACAAAAAAAATCCGTGATGGACTGAGTCCGCGAACTAGCGAGGGCCCCGAGCACCAAGTGGTGCGAGAGCCATATTGTAATGAAAAGGATTATTGACAATTTGAAGGCCTTAGCATGCTCGAAAAAACACCACAATTTGCAGATACATAAAAGAAAATCATTGACCTCAAACCTGCATCAGAGGAGCCTTAAGACATGTGTTCAGGTGCCTGATGAAAAATATTGAGGTTTCGTTAAAGCAGAGGGGTCCAGACAGGAAAGTGAAAATGACCGTCACCATAAATTTTGAACACTAATAACTTGGCAAATATACAACATATCTGCGCCAAACTATTGGTTTGATGAGTTTTGATGGGTTATTTGCATCAACCCTAGTGCGCCTACTAGTGGCAACAAAAAGTCACTCATTTTACTTATACTGTACTTGTCCACTTCCTTTCAGGTTGGTCAGTGTAGTTACTAGACCTTTGTAATCCTATATTTTAAGGCCAGCACCACATGTCCGTGTCTGTTGCCATCACGATCCTTTCTTGCCATGATAAGGAAGTAGATTTCTTTAGGGACTTAGGCAGCTTATACAACCGCGAAATTTGGCACACTTTGTCGAATTGGCCCAATTAGAGGATTAATTCTGGTTTTGAATAAGGGCGTGGCTGCAAGGCTCAGTAGTGCCTCCTATTTTGTAGGACCCTCTTCTTTGGAAACTTTGTTTATTGGTCACATAAGTCATGACATAATTAAGTAACAAGATGTGAGCATTTTTTGTCCTTTTCCACCATATCAAAAGAACAAAACAAAAAACACACACACACACAAAAACCTCAACCCACCCAAAACCCAGGGCACATATCTCAAAAAAAAAACTAAATAAAAAACTATGATTATTTTCCCGTTTAAAAGGAAAAAAGGCACAGCTCAAGAAAAACTAATATTCCCAAAATATTGGGGGCAAAGTTCAAACATCCATACAAAGATGACATTCTGCGCTTTTAACATATACCAAAAAAGGGTTCCAGACGTCCTCAAAGGACTCAGCTGATCCACTGAGTGTCATGTAGGACCCTCTTCAATAGTTTTTTTTTCACCTAGGTGTGTGACTATTCCTCATCACAGGATATACAAAAACATCTCAGTCAGCCATGCCCACAACTCGTGTTTCCATCACAGGTTAGTTTCTCATGAGATGATGAGAGGGGGACGATCTGCCACCACCCTTAGCTGCGTGCCGTCTGAGTTGCGTAAAACTGTGAGGGCCCGTTCAGTCCTACTTGCAGACATACTTGATGGTTGCTTTTGGACATTTTTAAAGCAAAAAAAATCTCTTTTGTTATGATCTAGAATTTTCACCAAGTTTGGCAAAAAAATCAGGCCAAAATTTTTTTGTTCGAAATTTGTGTGTGACTGTGCGAGTCAGCAAATCTTTTTTATATCAATAGATTCCCTTTCTATTATTATCTGACATTTTCTGTACATGCCAGTTCTTTTGCAACTGAAAGCTGTGGCTCCAGGTGTGGTGGTAATCCAAGGGCGAGAAACGGGAACATATTTAGCCATGAATGAGGACGGCCGCTTGTACGCATCGGTGAGTCCTTCAACTCGGATACCAGATCATTTAACATTCTAATGACATTTTATTGAAATGACTTTAGACATTGATGGCATATCATTTCTCAGCCGTCTGTAAATGACGAGTGTCACTTCCTGGAGAGGCTGGAGGAGAACCACTACAACACATACCAGTCCCACAAGTATCGGGAGAACAGCTGGTACGTGGCATTGAAGAAAAATGGGAAACCTAAGCTGGGGCCCCGGACGCACATTGGACAAAAGGCTATCTTCTTCCTCCCTCGACGGCTGACGCACTGAAGCGACAGCATCTATCCGTCGAGGTCTGCTCACCAAAGATGGCCCTGTGACTGACTGGCGACCAGTCCAGGGTTTATGCTGCCTTTTGCCCCAAAGCAGCTTTTGACAGGGCGGCAGCTTGTGTTCGTCGACTGCTTATTCTAACAAAACTACTGCAATCTGTTGAATATAGTGTCAATTGCACCATTCAGGAAGATGTTTCCAGCACTTTTGAAATATTAATAGTATGGTTCATCGGTCTAACACATGCATTCTCGTGTATTCTTTAAAAACATATCAACTTATTCATAATTATTATTAAATATATAATAGTTAGCATAATCACTTAGCAAATGCTAATTAGATAGCTGCTAACATAGACGCCATATACATATAGGCATATTTACAACATGCTGATATAAAATTAAACTTTATTATAACGCATTTGAAACCCTAACCCTAGTTTGAAACCCTAATTATAAATCCTAAACTGAATTTTGGAACCCTAGTTCCGAACCGTAATGCTAGGTTGAAAACCAATTTAGAAACCCTTGCCTTAATTCAACCCACTGCAAAATTTTAAAACCTGATCAAATAAGCCCAAACCATAAATTTCAAACTGTAGTTTGGAACCCTAATCCTATTTTGAAACCCAATTTAGAAACCTTATCCAGGTTTGAGACGGTAATTTGAAACCCTAATGCAATCTTGAAACCCTAATTTGAAGACCTAAACTGGTTTCAAATGCTAATCTGAAACCCTAGTTTAAAACCCTACTTCGTAACTAATACCCAATTTATAAACCCTAGCCCTGGTTTTGAAACGGTAATGCTAAACATTTAACACTGGCTTTAACCCACCAATTTGAAAATCTGATTCTGGTTTTAAACGCTAATATGAAACCCTAACACTAGTTTGGAACACTAATCCTATTTTGAAACCCTAATTTGAAGCCCTAAACCTGGTTTCAAATGCTAATCTGAAACCTTAGTGTAAAACCCTACTTCAAAAGTAATAGCCAATTTATAAACCCTGGCCCTGGTTTTGAAACGGTAATGCTAAACATTTAACACTGGTTTTACACAGTAATATGAAACCCAAATACTAGTTTGAAATTCTAATCCTAGTTTGAAACCCTAATCCAATTTTAAAGTCTTAACGCTGGTTTGAACCAATTTGAATATTTTATCGTGGTTTTAAACACTAATATAAAACCCTAACACTAGTTTGAAACCCTAATTTGATACCCTAACCATAGTTTGAAACCGTAATCCAATTTTAAAGCCCTAACCCTGGTTTTAAATGCTAATATGAAGTTTGAAACCCTAATTTGATATTGTAACCCTAGTTTGAAACCCTAATGCTATTTTAAAGCCCTAACCCTGGTTTTAAACACCAGTTGGAAAACCTAAATTGAAACCCTAATTTTAAAACCCTATTTCGAAATAGTTACCCAATTTACAAACACTAGTTTTGAAACTAATTCTAAACATCTAACGATGGTTTTACATGCTAATTTGATAACCTAACCCTAGTTTGAAACCGTAATCAAATTTTAAAGCCCTAACCCTGGTTTTAAATGTTAATATGAAACCCTAATACTAGTTTGAAACCCTAATTTGATATCGTAACCCTAGTTTGAAACCCTAATGCTATTTTAAAGCCCTAACCCTGGTTTTAAACACCAATTTGAAAACTTGATTGTGGTTTTAAATGCTAATATGAAACCTTAACACTAGTTTGAAACCCGAATTTGATATCCTAACCCTAATTTGAATCCCTAATCCTATTTTAAAGCCCTAACTCTGGTTTTAAATGTTAATATGAAACCCTAACACTAGTGTGAAACCCTAATTTGATACCCTAACCCTAATTTGAAACCCTAATCCTATTTTAAAGCCCTAACCCTGGTTTTAAACACCAATTTGAAAACCTAAGTCTGGTTTTAAAACGCTAATTTCAAACCCTGACACTAGTTTGGAACCCTAATCATATTTTGAAACCCTACTTCGAAACCCTACCAAGGTTTAAAACCGTAATTTGAAACCCTAATCCTATTTTAAAGCCCTAACCCTGGTTTTAAACACCAATTTGATAACCTGATTATGGTTTTAAATGCTAATATAAAACCCTAACACTAGTTTGGAACACTAATCCTATTTTGAAACTCTACTTAGAAACCCTACACAGGTTTAAAACGGTAATTTGAAACCCTAATTCTATTTTGAAACCCTAAACCTGGTTTCAAATGCTAATCTAAAACCTTAGTTTAAAACCCTACTTCAAAAGTAATACCCAATTTATAAACCATAGCCCTGGTTTTGAAACAGTAATGCTAAACATTTAAGTCCTAACGCTGGTTTTAACCACCAATTTGAAAACTTGATCGTGGTTTTAAACACTAATATGAAATTGAAACCCCAATTTGATACCCTAACCCTAGTTTGAAACCGTAATTTGATATCGTAACCCTAGTTTGAAACCCTAATGCTATTTTAAAGCCCTAACCCTGGTTTTAAACACCAATTTGAAAACCTGATCCTGGTTTTAAACGCTAACGTGAAACCCTAACATTAGTTTAAAACCATAATCCTACTTTAAAGACCTAACCCTGGTTTTAAACGCTAATATGAAACCCTAACACTAGTTTGAAACCCAAATCCTATTTTAAAGTCCTAACTCTGGTTTTAAACCCAAATTTGAAACCCTAACACTAGTTTGGAACCCTAATCCTATTTTGAAAACCTACTTAGAAACCCTACCAAGGTTGGAAACCATAATTTGAATCCCTAATTTGAAGCCCTAAACCTGGATTCAAATACTAAATTGAAACCCTAGTTTTAAAACCCTATTTCGAAATGAATACCCAATTTACAAACACTAGTTTTGAAACTAATTCTAAACATCTAACGATGGTTTTATGTGCTAATTTGATACCCTAACCCTAGTTTGAAACCGTAATCCAATTTTAAAGCTCTAACCCTGGTTTTAAATGCTAATATGAAACCCTAATACTAGTTTGAAACCCTAACTCGATATCGTAACCCTAGTTTGAAACCCTAATGCTATTTTAAAGCCCTAACCCTGGTTTAAAACACCAATTTGAAAACCTGATCCTGGTTTTAAACGCTAATATTCAATTCAATTCAATATGAAACCCTAATCCTATTTTGAAGCCCTAACCCTGGTTTTAAACACCAGTTTGAAAACCTAAATCTGGTTTTAAACCCTAATATGAAACCCTAACACTAGTTTGGAACCCTAATCCTATTTTGAAACCCTACTTAGAAACGCTACCAAGGTTTGAAACCATAATTTGAAACCCTAATCCTAATTTTAAAGCCCTAACCCTGGTTTTAAATGCTAATATGAAACCCTAATACTAGTTTGAAACCCTAATTTGATATCGTAACCCTAGTTTGAAACCCTAATGCTATTTTAAAGCCCTAACCCTGGTTTTAAACACCAATTTGAAAACCTGATCCTGGTTTTAAATGCTAATATGAAACCCTAACACTAGTTTGAAACCCTAATCCTATTTTAAAGCCCTAACCCTGGTTTTAAACACCAATTTGAAAACCTGATCGTGGTTTTAAACGCTAATATGAAGCCCTAACCCTGGTTTTAAACGCTAATATGAAGCCCTAACTCTGGTTTTAAACACCAGTTTGAAAACCTAAATCTGGTTTTAAACCCTAATTTGAAACCCTAACACCAGTTTGAACCCTAATCCTATTTTGAAACCCTAAACCTGGATTCAAATACTAAATTGAAACCCTAGTTTTAAAACCCTATTTCGAAATTAATACCCAATTTATAAACACTAGTTTTGAGACTAATTCTAAACATCTAACGATGGTTTTACATGCTAATATGAAACCCAAATCCTGTTTTGAAACCCTAATCCTATTTTAAAGCCCTAACCCTTGTTTTAAACACCAATTTGAAACCCTAGTACTGATTTTAAACACTAATATAAACCTTTACACTACTTTGAAACCCTAACCCTGGTTTTAACCGCTAATTTGAAACCTTAATCCTAACTTTAAAGACCAATTTGAAAAACACCACTTGGTTTTCACCACTAGTTTTAAACCATAAACCTGGTTTTCACTGCTAATTTGAAACCCTAACCCTGGTTTTAACCCAATTTGAAAGCCTAATCCTATTTTGAAGCCCTAACCGAAATTTTGAACACCAATTTGATATACTAATCCTGGTTTGAAATATTTACTAATAGTGCAGCAATTTAACTGAAGTTGTGAACCATTTAAGTAATACGTTTACAGCACTTTTGAAATGTTTATAGTATGGTACACCTGCATCAACTCTATCTATGTAGCATCCCCACTCAGCTCAATGCTAAGCTGCTACTTGCTAACAATGCCTCACTACTTGAATAGCTAACACGACTAATGAAACTTGTTAACATTGTAAAATGATTTTTTTTTTAACGTGACATTTTAATGAACGTATGTTTACTAACATTAAATAAATTGGAAGGCCAACTTCTACTAAAATTGGAGGAATGTAGCTGATTATACTGTCAACTAGTGGCCTTTGTAGGAATTGCAATAAAAAATGAATTATGAGTTTCAGTGTAAACTGAATAAATGAATGGTATAGTTGTCTATCACTGGTTTATGCAAACAATACTATCGTGAAGTTCTGTTTTTTGTGTGTATTAATAACTGTATGATGTATTAATAACTGACATTTCAAATAAAAAGTATCTTTATACCACAGTTTTGTATTGAGACAGTTTGGAAAAATGACAGCACACAGAAAAGGCATTTTAAAGTGACATTTATTCAACTAAATATTCCTTTCTGTACAGTCATAACGACGAAATTTCAAAGATGTTGCTCTACATCACTTTAAATGAGCATCAAAGCTGTGACATTGAAGTTGAAATCATTAAGGCGGAAAAAAAAACTTGTGCTTCAATGACATGCAAATCACAATTCCGATCTTTCTGCTTTTGTTTAGACTTGAGATCCAATGATTTTTGTTATATGTGCATTGAAAAAAAGTTGATATACCCACAAGACGGCAAACACCTCACACCTCATTTTTCATATACAAGTAAATTTCAGATCATCAGGAAAAACAAAGTTACATTCCGATCACAGTTCGGGCGCCATTTAAGAAAATGTCAAATCTCCACAAGTATATTCTAATGCAAGTGTAAATGACTCTGAATATTCCAACTTTTCTAATTAATTTGTCACTGTGTTTTTTTTGTTGTTTTTTTTATCTCAATTTGACTTGAAAGCCCAAAACAATTTAAATCAGATTTACCCAGTGATTCACAACCACTAATGAGCCGTGGGAACTAATTCCACATGAATTAACTAATTTACTGTTGAATGTGCAATGTGGTGTGGTCATTTACAATTGTGCAAATGAGTGAAAAGAGCCCGTATAATAGTCACAATAAAACCATGAGGTGGCGCTATAGTGAACCGCATGCTTCTATGGCGCATGTTGAATCGTGAAGATCGGTCGCGACTTCCAGAGTCATGCTTGTATTTCTAGCAAACCAATATTAAGGCATCACATATGAAACATTACACACAAGATGGAGATTACATGCGCCGCTAATGTCTACACCGAGGGACGAGTACTGCTAACTGCTTTCCGTGAATACAATCCCAAACAAAAAGTCAAATATTTCCCCGAATGGTTGATTCGCCCGAGAGGCGACTTCATCGTGATTTCTGCATTGTCGTCACGTCCTCCTCCTCTACGTCCGAGCGGCTAAATGGAGAAAATGGAAAGGATTAGGCTACGTTCAAACTGCAGGCATATCTGATCTGAAAATCTGTCCGATTTTTTTAGGGCTGACTGTTCACAGAATTTTTTAGCAAGTGCCCAAACCAGATCTGGGCCACTTTATTGACACACCTTATTGACACCTATTGACAGTTTGGTATGGCAACAAAGGTGTCATCCAGAATACAGTGATGTCACAGACAGTCAAAACCCATCTGAGCTGTTCAGACTGAGAAGTAATTGTTCATATCCGATACTAAACTCCTACTCAGTAGTAGGGGTGTAACGGTACACAAAAATCTCATTTCGGTACGTACCTCGGTTTTGAGGTCACGGTTCGGTTCATTTTCGGTACAGTAAAAAAACAAAATGCAAAATATAAATGTGCTAGTTGTTTATTACACACCTTTGTGCTTTCACCAATAGGAACATTAGCCTATACAGAGCTAGAATTCTGCTCAAAAAGTAGCGGGTATTTAAAGATAATCCAACAACAATTTGCCTTTCAGGCCCTGCGTATTGGTCAGCTTTCTTTCTGAAAGAAAGAAGGAAAAAAAAGTCCTGTGCTAAAGAGAAAAGCAATCCCAATGACAAAGATTTTAACATCTATTTTACAAATGAAATGCCTTAATGAATCTTTTTTTTTTTCTTATGAACGGTTTTCAAAGGCTTTATTGGTGGATTTTCTCAAGTTAAAGCGCCACACAGAAATTAATAAATTTAATTGTGTAAGCAGGATCTGTGTATTATTCTTATTATTTGATTACAGGTGTTTTAGCTCATTTCAATTTATCTTATTTAAATGGGCTATTAGTTATTTTATTATGTGCTTATATTTTACAAATGTGATGTAGTATTCATTTATATTGTATATTTTATGTTGTATAACTTAAGTTCCTATGTGAATATTAGTTCCTACTTGTTTTGTTGTGGTAGGAGGGTTTTGTATTGAACACGGGGCCGTGTTGGTTGTTATTATTAGAGCAGAGAAGACCGCAGTAAATCAACAAAGACAAGTCAACT
Organism: Corythoichthys intestinalis; assembly: GCF_030265065.1. Classification (NCBI taxonomy): domain Eukaryota; kingdom Metazoa; phylum Chordata; class Actinopteri; order Syngnathiformes; family Syngnathidae; genus Corythoichthys; species Corythoichthys intestinalis. The sequence continues at coordinate 41,446,439 of NC_080405.1, read as the reverse complement.
GCGCCCCGATCTACCACACAAGAGATCCGATGGACTCAAAAAGTAGGTTACTATTGCATTTTAGTTTGAAAATCGACCAGATCCACCGTATTTTTACACAAGTGACTTCCAGTCTCCCTGATCCTAGTTACCGGTAGTAGTATTGACGCAGGACGGTCGCGTCTCGCGTCAAATCATAAACTCTGCCGTCCTTTGTGCGTGCGTCGCGTTGAGCGGATTCTGGGACGCGTCTAACACGCGGCCGCACTGTGACTGGTGTGCATTGGCTGACTGACTTTAACGCCCGCATTTCACTGCGTTCTCGTGGCGGCCACGTTGTCGCGCCATTGACGTTTCTGGGTTATACAGTCGTGCCGTGTTGGTCCTCATTATAGTAGAGAAGACGGAGTAAATATAATCTACACAAAGAAACTGTAACCCGATCGACTCACAGCCTCGAAAAGTAAGGGTTACATAACGTCAGAAACTCGTTTGGTACGCCTTGGTTCCGAACCGAGCACCACGTACCGAAACGGTTCAATACAAATACATGTACTGTTGTAACGCCCTTATTCAGTAGTTTCAATTAGTCATGCAAAAATCATCATCGGTCATTTAGGACAACATTGGATCATTCAGAGATCCTCACTGAACTTCTGGAGTGAGTTTGTTGCACTGAAAGTAAAGGGGCTGAATAATATTGCACGCCCCACTTTTCAGTTTTTTATTTGTTAAAAAAAAATTATCCAATAAATGTTGTTCCACTTCACGATTGTGTCCCACTTGTTGTTGATTCTTGACAAAAAAAATTAAATTTCATATCTTTATGTTTGAAGCCTGAAATGTGGCGAAAGGTTGCAAGATTCAAGGGGGCCGAATACTTTTGCAAGGCACTGTACATATATTTGAAATCCCAATGTATATCATGTCATTTGAAAGCTATTTCAGTGTCGAATCTGAAATATGTGAGAGTAACTGCAGACATCTGGATTTACCTATTGAACATGACGTTTTATTTTTAAAATCTTCACCGGAAGTGTGCGCGCTAAGCCTCTAACCGTAAGCATTACACGCGGTAAAAAAACAGTGCACTCGTATTTTTTTTCCCTATTTTCCAGCTCGTTTTCCTGTTTAAAGTGTCACCCTTTAACCGCGAAGACTGTGTTTTGGAGAAGACTATCATTGGTTTATTTATTCAGGCTACGTTATTTAATCAAAATGACAAATGACACTTTGAGGACAAATGAGACACTGAGAAGTTATACATCATACAGTGGGGCAAATAAGTACTTAGTCAACCACTAATTGTGCAAGTTCTCCCACTTGAAAATATTAGAGAGGCCTGTAATTGTCAACAAAAGTAAACCTCTACCATGAGAGACAGAATGTGGAGGAAAAAAAAAACAGAAAATCACATTAATTGATTTTTAAAGAATTTATCTGCAAATCATGGTGGAAAATTAGTATTTGGTCAATACCAAAAGTTCATCTCAATACTTTGTTATGTACCCTTTGTTGGCAGTAACAGAGGCCAAACATTTTCTGTAACTCTTCACAAGCTTTTCACACACTGTTGCTGGTATTTTGGCCCATTCCTCCATGCAGATATCCTCTAGAGCAGTGATGTTTTAGGGCTGTCGTTGGGCAACACTTTCAAATCCCTAAACAGATTTTCTACGGGGTTGAGATCTGGAGACTGGCTAGGCCACTCCAGGACCTTGAAATGCTTCTTACGAAGCCACTCCTTTGTCGCCCTGGCTGTGTGTTTGGAATCATTGTCATGCTGAAAGACCCAGTTTCGTCTCATCTTCAATGCCCTTGCTGATGGAAGGAGATTTTCACTCAAAATCTCTCGATACATGGCCCCATTCATTCTTTCCTTTACACAGATCAGTCGTCCTGGTCCCTGTGCAGAAAAACAGCCCCATAGCATGATGTTTCCACCCCCATGCTTCACAGTGGGTATGGTGTTCTTCGGATGCAATTCAGCATTCTTTCTCCTCCAAACACGAGAACATGTGTTTCTACCAAAACGTTCTATTTTGGTTTCATCTGACCATAACACATTCTCCCAGTCCTCTTCTGGATCATCCAAATGCTCTCTAGCGAACCGCAGACGGGCCTGGACGTATACTGGCTTCAGCAGGGGGACACGTCTGGCAGTACAGGATTTGAGTCCCTCGCGGCGCATTGTGTTACTGATAGTAGCCTTTGTTACTGTGGTTCCAGCTCTCTGTAGGTCATTCACTCTTCCCCCCATGTGGTTCTGGGATTTTTGCTCACCGTTCTTGTTATAATTTTGACGCCACGAGGTGAGATCTTGCACGAAGCCCCGGATTGAGGAAGATTATGTCTTCCATTTTCTAATAATTGCTCCTACAGCTGATTTCTTAAGCGTTTTACCTATTGCAGATTCAGTCTTCCCAGCCTTGCGCAGGTCTACAATTTTGTCTCCGGTGTCTTTCGACAGCTATTTGGTCTTGGCCATAGTGGAGTTTGGAGTGTGACTGACTGAGTTTGTGGACAGGTGTCTTTTATACCGATAATAAGTTAAAACAGGTGCCATTAATACAGGTAACGAGTGAAGCATCGTAAGACCTTGTTAGAAGGAGTTATCTTGCTTGTTTGTAGGTGACCAAATACTTATTTTCCACTCTAATTTGGAAATAAATTCTTTAAAAATCAAACAATGTGATTTTCTGGTTTTTTCCACATTCTGTCTCTCATGGTTGAGGTTTACCCATGTTGACAATTACAGGCCTCTCTAATCTTTTCAAGTAGGTGATCTTGCACAATTGGTGGTTGACTAAATACTTATTTGCCCCACTGTATAATTTAAAACCCAGATATGAAAACGAATACTTTTTCAAGACTTTTTAAAGTATTATTTCCCAATTCATAAATTGAATGCTTTTAAGACTTTTTTTTAGACGCCGCGGGAACCCTGTTTAACACACAGCACACGCATGCATTTGACAATAAATCGCAGCTGGGAAAATGACCGACCTCATTTTTATTCACCGTACGATTAATTGACTTATTGCATATCGTGACAGGCTTTCAGACGATCATAAAATGAACAGACAAGTCGGTCTTTTGGCCGTGAAAATGTGCACTTGCTCCCTACCTCTTGTCTAATAGATGAAGAGCACCCTTGTTCGGGGTAGACTGGCGTAGGTGGGATCGGCCAACTTGCGCACTCTGGAGTAATTGACGAAGCCTCTGACGAACAGCATGAAGCCTGTCGGGCAAAGGCAGACAAAGTGCAGCATTCTGGCCGAGATAAGACAAGATGATTATTTTTTTTGTACTCACCCAAGGCCAGGAACACCCACCACAACCAGTACTGGCCATCAAAGTAGCCGGGGAAGTAGGTCGAAAACTACAGGGAGCAGAAGTTGAGTAGTCAAAACACCAGCCGATCTCGAAATGTCCTTCATCTTAACTCGCTCTCACCCTGACGATTAAAACCCATTTGATGAGGGACAAGCCAAAGCCTGAGATGGCGCCATAACGACCGGCGGCTGACGTGGTCAAACAGAAGGACAAGAAGAAGCCGATCCAGTTGAAGAGGAATGCCACTGAAAGACATCAAGGTGCAAGTCTTTGTCTTTTGATCTTAAAAAAAAAACACAAACAGCTTTTATCATCACATTCCACTATTTCTTACTGAAGAAAGTGAGCATGAATATGCCGTCGTTGCCTATCCGCAGCTGGTCGGCATCCTCGAAATCATCTCGGGCCACGAAATCGTCCTCCTGCAAGTGAGAGAGAGCAAATGGTGCTATACTGTTTTCAATATTATAGTGCCAACATTTTGTCATGACGATTAAAAAAGCCGTGACGCAAGGTCCAAGTTAGTTTATGTCACCATGACAAAAGTAAGGGAGGGCTACTTTTCTAAATGTATAAGCAAACTGGCAAAGAAATATATAATTTGGCAATGCATTGACAGTATCCACAAAGACAATTTAATTGCTCCATCCATTTTAATTTCAAGTACCGACTAAATACATGCACGCGTAAAGACTATCTTTGCCCTGGTCAATGGATGCACGTGCTAAATAACGTAGCACAACCACGCAAAATGAACGCATATCTTCATTTTGCTTCTCCTGTTGTCTTGAATCCTTTGGGATTCATAACAGCTTTGTTTTGTTAGAGTTGTAGATATAATTCAAACTGTCAAAAGTTGAAGCATCCTTAGTACAGAGTTGTGGCAACCTGGACGAAGACTGGAAACAGGTCTCGTGTTTGGCTGATGATGAACACGAATCAAAACAGAAACAAATTTGCGACGCGCAAATCAACTTTTAAAATTGCAAAATCTCCGTGTAACTATTGAGAGCCGTTTAAGAAGTATTTCCAAAAAAACATGTTTCTTTAAAGTCTATGGAAATACTATTGCCATTTCATGAATAATTGAAGCACAAATCCTACATTGTACACCTTTAAAACAATGATGCCAAAAGGCCACTAAATTAGCAATTGAGGGACGTGATAAATCACCACATAACACAGAAATATAGTGCAAAAATAAACCTTAATGAAAATGTAAAAATTATGAGGCGTGAACACCCACAGGCTATTACAAAAAAACTCGCGTTAACGAGCCGTAATTCTTTTTTAAATTAATCCCGTTAAAATATTTGACGCAATTAACGCACAAATGCCCCGCTCAAACAGATTAAAATGACAGCACAGTGAAAGGTGTACTTGTTGTGTTTTTCGGAGTTTTGCCGCCCTCTGCTGGCGCTTGGGTGCGACTGATTTTATAGGCTTCAGCACCCATGAGCATTGTGTAAGTAATTATTGACATCAACAATGGCGGGCTATTTGTTTATTTTTTGATGGAAAATTTTACAAATTTTATTAAAACAAAATCATGAAGAGGGGTTTTAATATAAAATTTCTATAACTTGTACCAACATTTATCTTTTAAGAACTACAAGTCTTTCTATCCATGGATCGCTTTAACAGAATGTTAATAATGGTAATGCCATCTTGTTGATTTATTGTTATAATAAAGAAATACAGTACTTATGTACCGTATGTTGAATGTATATATCCATCTTGTGTCTTATCGTTCCATTCCAACAATAATTTACAGAAAAATATGGCATATTTTATAGATGGTTTGAATTGCGATTAATTAATTTTTAAGCTGTAATTAACTTGATTAAAATTTGTAATCGTTTGACACCCCTAAAAAAAACACAAATAACTTTTTACAAAAGGCCACCAGTGAGTGACAGTTTAATGTAGCAAGGACATCAACTATTCCTTGTCAGTCTGAAAAGGACAACGAGATATCTTCACGCTTGTGCAAATATTGTGTAGAGCTGTCCCGACTAGTCAACGTCATCGATGACGTAAATGCGTCGATGAGTACAGCATCCCGTCGACGGTTATTGAAGGGTTAAAAAAATATATGCGTGGAAAGTTAAGAATGCCGGACGCCCGATATGCGATAGTGGAAAGCGGCACAAAGTCAAAAAAGGGCACCAGAGTAGTCAAAACATTGACTTATTTCGTTGAAACAAAGGAGGGTACACTGTTGTGTCCTGTCTCTTCAATGCCAAGCTTGGCTGCACGTCGGCCGTGAATGAACACCTAAAGCGCTGTCACCCAGTTGTAATTTTGGAAGATGACCAGAGACTACAAGCTGGCAGATCGTAAGTCCATCTAACGAACTAACTACGTGTTTTACTGAAGTTGCTAAGCCTGTCGCAATATGCAATTATCACACGGTATATAAAAATGAGGGCCGTAATTTTCACGGCTGCGTTTTATTTCCGCGTGCGTGCATGCAAACATTTGTGCGTGCGTATTGATGGCAAATGAATAGTGGTGTAACGGTACACAAAAATCTCGGTTCGGTACGTACCTTGGTTTTGAGGTCACAGTTCGGTTAATTTTCGGTACAGTAAGAAAACAAAATGCAAAATATAAATGTGCTTGTTGTTTATTACACACCATTGTGCTTTCAACAATACGAACATTAGCCTATACAAAGCTAGAATTCTGCTCAAAAAGTAGTGGGTATTTAAAGATAATCCAACAACAATTTGCCTTTCAGACACCGCGTATTGGTCAGCTTACTTTCTGAAAGAAAGAAGAAAAAAGAAATCCTGTGCTAAAGAGAAAAGCAATCCCAATGACAAAGATTTTAACATGTATTTTACAAATGAAATGCCTCAATGAATCTTTTTTTCTCTTCTGAACGGTTTTCAAAAGCTTTATTGGCGGATTTTCTCAAGTTAAAGCACCACACAGAAATTAATAAATTTTAATTGTGTAAGCAGGATCTGTATTATTCTTATTATTTAATTACAGGTGTTTTAACTCATTTCAATTTATTGTATTTAAATGGGCTATTATTTATTTTATTATATGTTTATATTTTAGAAATGTGATGTAGTATTCATTTATATTGTATATTTTATGTTGTATAACTTTAGCAGAGAAGACAGCAGTAAATCAACAAAGACAAGTCAACTGTGCCCCAATCTACCACTCAAGAGATCTGATGGACTCAAAAAGTGGGTTATGATTGCATATTAGTTTCAAAATCGACTGGATCCACCGTATTTTTACACATTTTACCCGATCCTAGCTACCGGTAGCAGTATTGATGCAGGAGGGTCTCGTCTCTCGTCAAATAATAAACTCTGACGTTCTTTTCGCGTGTTTCGTGTTGAGCTGCTTCTGGGACGCGTCTAACACGAGGCCACACTGCGACTGGTGTGCATTGGCTGATTGACTTTAACGCCCGCGTTTCACTGCGTTCTTGCGGCGGCCACGTTGTCGCGCTGTTGACGTTTCTGGGTTATAATGTCCTACCGTGTTGGTCCTCATTATAGTAAAGAAAACGGGATTAAATATAATCTACACAAAGAAACTAACTCGATCGATTCACAGCCTCGAAAAGTAAGGGTTACATTACGTGAGAAACTCGTTCGGTACGCCTCCGTTCCGAACCGAGCACCAAGTACCGAAACGGTTCAATACATGTACTGGAACACCCTTACATATGAGACTCCAGTTCCTTTCACAGATGTTTATTGGTCATCAACACGCCGTAAAATTAAAGTTCAGACATACAAAATAAGGAAACATATCTATATTAAACACTGTAAACGTTAGCATTGCTACAATGAGGCTAATGGGGAAAAAAGTACAACCGACTTTAGCCTGCTATAAAACATTGGCAGTCTTCCCCAAAACGCAAACTTGCGGTTATAAGGTGACACTTTAAACATGAAAAATTGCTGGTTAACAGCATTTGCAAACAAAATATATATATTACTGACACCGCTTGCAATGACGAAAAGTGCTTTTTTTGCGGAGTGTAAAGCTTACGGTTGGCGGTTTACTCTTAAGAATAGTTTTGAAATGACACCCTTTATGAAAAATCTGATTGGCAATGAATAATTATTATAATTATTAAAATACTATAATATATAGTAGTATACTATAATATCAATGCTAGATTTTTCTTAATTGTTTTGAATCATGTTGGAAAGGCAAAGTCAGTGTTCTAAATCTGATTACATTCCATTCTTTTGCACTAGTTAAGGCTATCAGCATTTGACCCCATTGTTCATTTGTGATCTATTATTGTTATTTACATGTTTATTTTAGGGCTGTCAAACGATTGAAATTTTTCATCGAGTTAATTACAGCTTAAAAATTAATTCATCGTAATTAATCGCAATTCAAACCATCTATAAAATATGCCATATTTTTCTGTAAATTGTTGTTGGAATGAAAAGATAAGACGGATATATACATTCAACATACGGTACATAAGTACTGTATTTGTTTATTATAACAATAAATCAACAAGATGGCATTAACATTATTAACATTCTCTTAAAGCGATCCATGGATAGAAAAACTTGTAGTTCTTAAAAGATAAATGTTAGTACAAGTTATAGAAATTTTATATTAAAACCCCTCTTAATGTTTTCGTTTTATTAAAATTTGTAAAATTTTCAATCAAAAAATAAACTAGTAGCTCGCCATTGTTGATGTCAATAAATACACCACTCACTCCCCAAACCCATAAAATCATTTGGACGCAAGCGCCAGCAGAGGGCGCCAAACAACAAAAAACAAGTAACAAGCGGACATTACACTGCTGTCACTTTAATCTGCTTGAGCGGGGCATGTGTGTTAATTGCGTCAAATATTTTAACGTGATTAATTTAAAAAATTAATTACTGCCCGTTAACGCGATCATTTTGACAGCCCTAGTTTATTTGTCCTTTAGTGAATTTTGACAGCCCTAGTTTATTTGTCCTTTAGTGAATTAATAAGCGTCAACAAAATCATTGTCATTGCTAAATTAGAAAAAAAAAAAAAAAAATTATTAGATTAGTCGACTAATCGTAAAAATAGTCAGCTGACTAATCGAGAGAAAATTAGTCGTTTGTGACAGCCCTACTATTGTCCCACTTATGTTTATATTACATAATTTTGTGTTGCATAACTACATTTGTTACTTCTGCTCAATGCCAAATCAAAATAAAGTCAGGGGTAAGAAGCTGTCTTAATTTTGTATTTGTATTTTTAATATTGTAGTTTTCATCAAGAACATCAAAATATACTACTAGATTGTGGCCTATCATAGACAATATCATGTCATCTTTGTCGGAAAAGCGTGACAAAGCAAATGGGTACCGTAACTCTCCCGGTGACGAGGGGGACAGCGGCTTCCGCTTTGCTTCTCTCCGCTTCGTCGTAGGATGGCAAAGTGGTAGCCACGCTGTAAGACGGCGGGTTAGGGAATCTGCCGCCATCTTCCTTGTATTCAAAGAAAGCTGAGAAGGAAGCAGACAAATGGGTCACGACATATTCTTCGACCACGAACTAGCGTGGCAACAGCTCAATGGAAGAGGGTACATCAATATTCATGCGTGACTCTTAATGGTCCATTCCATGCAAGGCAAGCTTTCATGTGGCCGTCGTTCAGCGGCTTCCTTTGTGTTTTGCCTAAACACAAAAGCAGTCAAGTGAGTCTGTAGACTCACAACCACTTACAACGTGTGTGATCTGGCTATGAATTAAACCAATGGAGGACTTTGCATTCATTAGGTGTGACATATTTAATCGATCAAATATGGTGGAAATGCAGCCTGACTAGTTTCGCAGCTAGCGAACAGTTCCTCAAAAATAGTCCAACGATCATGGAAACTGAAGTTCAAACAAACTAAACAAATAACAAAACGACACCTACTATTCAATAAATGCAAATTACACTTTGCATTCCTTTTAATGCTGTAACGATTAATCAAGTAATTCGATTAGAAAAAAAAGCTCCGAATAAAATTTGGCCGCTTGGAGGATTTGTTTAATTAGAGTAGCGTTGTAATGGTTTGTTTTGAAAGTGTTTGCATTTTTGGGCGGCAACAGTGAAAATGACATAACTCATTTAACATGGTTGAATCCAGCTGCTCCCTGTTAAGACCAACATAAGGATTGTTCGCTAAAAATTTTTTAAAAATGCATTCGTAATTTAGTTTATAGGTATATGCAGCCACTTTTGTGGGAATATGTGTTTGAACGATTTGTCAAGAGCATTGCTAAAAAAAATAATTTAAAAAAAAAGTTTGCATTTTATAGCATTTAAGCTATCAGGATTTTGCTGCGCAAGTTAGCCAATTTGTTCTTTTTTCATCTTTAGATCCTCATTAATTTTCTTATACCATTTGAAGCTAAACTGAGATATTTTATTTTTAAATGAAAGTGCAATCCTGCATAGTTTGAAGACACAAAAGGGAATTTTATTTTGTATTTACTTTTAATCCATCCATCCAACCATTGTCTTCCGCTTAGGCTCTTTTAAAAGTGCAATGTTAGCAAGCCTTTGTTTTACTTCTCCTAAAATTGATTCTGCAACGCATTAAACGTTCCTAATCCGATTACTCAATTATTTGAAGTAGTTGAGAGATTAATTGACTACTAAAATATTCGATAGCTATTCTATAGGTTTATTCCCAAAACCTTTTATTTTAATACAAGTTCGCCATAAAATGCAAGACGTCATTGATGCAAAACAAAAATTAGCATCATGTGTTGGTATTTACTAGGGATGGGAATTTTTACTAATTTACCTGTTGACTAGTCTCATATTTCATTTGTGACTAGTCGACTAGTCTATAAGCAACAAAACTCGCAATTTAATACACATAATAAAACGTTTAAAATGCAAAAGTTTTGTGGCTTTACGAGCTATTTTAGCCCAACCATTCAGGACAAGGTGTTTATTTAAATTCTATTGATGTAACAAAAACTGACTGAATAAAGGTAAACAATTGAAAGAGAAATACATTCCAGATAGGATCGCCTAAACTTCCCCGAACTTTGTGTCCCTGCCCCCTCCTACGTGTGTGTGTGGATGGGAGGGGGGTGGTTCTCTTCCTGGCTGCTCAGCCTTTTTACAAATAGGCAGAAGCACGAAGACCAAAGCCCCTTTCAGACTTACAGTATATTGAGCTAAATTTCCATGTAATGTGACGTGGGATTTCCCCGTGTCATGACTTTCAGACATTAGGAGATGTACCGGGAAATACGGACACTTTCAGACTAGTCCTGTGATGGCGACGTGTTGACGGGATTTTATTACCCGGACATTACGTTATTTATTTTTGGTCTGCATCGGCAACAAAATAAACGACACGTATCCAAAGATGGACAATAGGCTGTCACTTCCTTGGTTGCAAGATTCAGTAACAAATTAATTTCCTTGAATTTCGAGTTGAATTTTGTCATCGTTTCAGTTTGTCATGTTGACAATTGCGATGTTTGTTTACCGCTTTTTGTCTTACTACAAAGAAGAAATGACAATCGGCCCGCCATGATATTTACGTCATCAGCCTTTGCGCTGTGACAGGGGAATCAAACGGCTGCTTTCGTGCATGCCGCTGGCCCGGTGAAGTCCCGGACATTATACTATGACACGACTCAGTTAATGTCCGTGTCAGTCGACCCGGGAAATTGCTTTCAGACATAAGGTCAAATAGTTTTAATCCTGGGATTTAACTGGAGTACAGCATAGAGGTGGGAATCTTTGGGCACCTAACGATTCAATTACGATTATGATTCAGAGGCTCCGATTCGATTATAAATTGATTATTGATGCCCCCCTCCCCCGCTGTTAATGTTTTGTACATTAGTCCCAAAATTGTTCAAAAATCCTGTTAGTCTAAACCAAACTACTATTTTAGTATAAAGTTATCGGTTAAAAACAGGAAATAAAATACTCAAGTCCCCATTCTGTATCATCAGCTTTAAACTACCGTACATTCAATTAATTTAATGTTGTGAATCAACCGTTAAAGTTAAAATTGCTCCCGTTATTCCATAATTTCCCTTCTGTCTACTTTCGACATGTGAAAGTTTTAAAACCGTTTCATCATTTAAAGATATATTCAAGTCAAGATTTTGCGAATTTAGGGGTATTTTAGATAAAAAGTAATTAGGTTCGCGACAACAGCGCGGGAAAGTCTTGTCATTTCGCATCTAGTTCTTGGTACATGTTCTAACGCGGCCGTCGTCTGTCATTTTACATCTTGTTCTAGATATATGTGATATCTACCATAGCCGTATGTTGCCGTATGTTTGTAGAGACTAGCAACTAGGCGCTGTTTGTAGCAGCTGACGGCCACAGTTAGGCAATATTGTTCTTGTTTTTTTAATCTAGCGGCCTGATTTGAACATCATATTTACTCTCGGTCCGTTCCTCATTGCGTCTCGAAGACCGCGCTGACTGTGTTTTATTTCCGCTTTAGCTGGTATAATTCAATAATCGGAATTTGGATGTTTGTGAATCGTTCTCAAATCTTTCACGGCCGAATCGCGAATAATCTAAGAATGGGAAATTTCGTGTGCCTCTAGTTCAGCATATGTCTGAAATGTGCTCAATATGCATGAGGCTGCGTTTAATCGCTAGTAAAATACGAAACGTTTAATTTAGGGGTGTCAAATGATTAAAAATTTTAATCGAGTGATTTACAGCTTAAAAATTAATTAGTCGGAATTAATCTCAATCAATCGCAATTCAAACCATCTATAAAATATGCCATATTTTTCTGTAAATTATTGTTGGAATGGAAAGATAAGACACAAGATGGATATATACATTCAACATACTGTACATAAGTACTGTATTTGTTTATTATAACAATAAATCAACAAGATGGCATTACCATTATTAACATTCTGTTAAAGCGATCCATGGATAGAAAGACTTGTAGTTCTTAAAAGATAAATGTTAGTACAAGTTATAGAAATGTTATATTAAAACCCCTCTTAATGCTTTCGTTTTAATATAATTTGTAAAATTTTCAATCAAAAAATAAACTAGTATCCCGCCATTGTTGATGTCAATAATTACTTACACAATGCTCATGGGTGCTGAAGCCTATAAAATCAGTCGCACCCAAGCGCCAGCAAAGGGCGACAAAACTCCGTAAAACACAACAAGTACACATTTCACTGTCCTGTCATTTTAATCTGTTTGAGAGGGGCATTTGTGCGTTAATTGCGTCAAATATTTTAACGTGATTAATTTAAAAAATTAATTACCGCCCATTAACGCGACAATTTTGACCGCCCTAATATATATATATATTAATAAATGGTTTTAAGCACTTCAAATGTAATAATTATGATCAGTTTTAAACCTAAATAATTATGATCAGTTTTAAACCTAACTGTCCAACCAAATCATTTTTGAACAAAAATAAAGTACTGTAGTAGAAAAATGCTTGGCTTTAATAAATACTTCTGTTTATCTACTTTAGCTGTGATTCTTGGAGTGACATGTAGAAATTACAAACTCCTCATGATCACTTCTGGCATTTATTTTATATGTCTCGAACGTCTCCACACACAGACACACATTCATTCCAAAGCGGCTTCCTTGCAGAAACTGTTCAACAAGTTAAACGATGATTGACACTTGCTGTGCTGTGATGTCCGCTTCTTTGGCAAGATCAAAGACAACTAGCATCGTTAACTTTAATAAGCAAGTGCTGCAGTGACTGTGAGGTTCAAAGAGCTGGGAGAGGGAGGGTGTAAGGCTGTACACAGAGCAGAAAGCAAGGCGTATGTGGATTAAAAAAAAAAAGAAAACTACCGCACGTCCTTGCGATGGGACTATAGCGCACGCTCACATCACGATGGCGATGTTTAAACGATCTATCATTCAGGCTTAATTTATAGGTATATTTTAGGGCTGTCAAACGATTAAAATTCTTAATCGAGTTAATTACAGCTTAAAAATTAATTAATCGTAATTAATCGCAATTCAAACCATCTATAAAATATGCCATATTTTTCTGTAAATTATATATATATATATTCTGTAAAATGAATTGTTGGAATGGAAAGGTAAGACACAAGATGGATATATACATTTAACATACGATACATAAGGACTGTAGTGGGCATTTCACTCTACTGTCATTTAAATCTGTCTATGCTGTCCTCACTCTGAAGCGTCTACTTTTTCCAAAGCTAGACAGCTAGTGAACGACGCCTTAATAATCAGACTTCTTCCTTTTTCATCTGACTTATTAATAAAATGGCCTCAAACCATTGTTCTCTTTAGACCGTCGTAAAACTACAAAAAAAAGTACACAAGCATTGCATTAGCAACAACGTTAGCTTAGCACGCAATACAGGTTCACTAAACATAAACAAAAAGAGTCTCATACAAAAAATATAACATTTCGCTTACTAACGTAATATGTACATTATTTACAACAACCATACTTACGGACAAATCTTGTCCAAGGATCATATAAGCACATTACAACGTAGGCGTCAGCCCGAGACGTCGTGCAGCCATATTAAACTGGCAAGACAACAATAAACCATGTCGCAAAGCGACCACAAGAGTTCGCTATTAGACAGCATAAAAAGCCTTGCTGTAAAGCTTACCAAAAGGCAGAATACTGTCTGCGCGGGACATGTGCGTTAATTGCGTCAAATATTTTAACGTGATTAATTTAAAAAATTAATTACCGCGCGTTAACGCGATAATTTTGACAGCTCTAGTATATTTAGCTGTTTTCTGTGGGAACGTGTTTGAACGATTTGTTAATAGTATTGCAAAAAAAAAAAAAAAAAAAAAAAAAAACGCTAGCATTTTATAGCATTTAAGCTAGCAGACTTTGCCATGTAAGTTAGACAATTTTTCCTTTGTTTACTTAGATCCTCATTTATTTATTTTTTATACCATTTAAGGCTCAGTTCAGGAATTTTTTTAATGTTCCTTACCCGATTACTCAATTATTCGAACTTACTAGTTCATCAATTAATTAACTACTAAAATAATCGATAGCTGCAGCCCTACATTATAACGTTTACTTTTAAATTCAGCTGCTGCAAGAAATTGTGTTTTGAGTTACGACAGGAATTTTCTACTCTACTGCGAATTACTGAGTCACACCTGTCTGGGAAGTCTCAAGAAAAGAAACTACTTCCTACACTACAACTCTACATCTTGGATCCATATATTCTAATCCAATACTCCATCCTATCCGAAATTTACCTGCATTTGCTGCGGCAACGCTGCTGTAGGGGGGCGGTGCGTCCGGAGCGGGACCCTCTTGAGATGTCGGGAGTGGCTCCTCCTCATTCACCAGCTGTGTAAAAATAAATCGCTTGTCAAGATGACAGGGCAGATGAACGGGAACATCAGTCAGGCATAGGAGTGGGAACCTCTTGGTACCTCACGATACGATACGATTTGCGATACAAAGCTCACGATAACGACGATCTGACGATATGGCGATACAACCATTATCGATACAATGGTCAGGAAATCATTCTAGGATATTCTACAAACAACTAATGAACAGAAAATCAAGCTTCTGCTGTGAATTGGAATGAGTTGATCACTTCTAGACGTCCAATCCATTTGAACTGGGAGGGTGGCAGCGAATGAACCTCCCACTTCAAACGGAATGAACGTCTATGGCCGTCAGTGACAGCCAATGCCAGGCAATGAAGTAATTTTGAGCCATTTAAGGTCATTTACCTGTTGATTTTCAGTTACTTCCTGTTGATTTTGGGGTATTTTAGGGGTCACTTCCTGCTTATTTTGAGTTACAGAACAGGAGGTGACCTGGGAATCACCTGAATCAATAGGCAGTGACTCAAACTCAACAGGAAGTGACCTGTAAATGCCCCAAAATGAACAGCAAGTGACCTGTTAGTGCTCTGAAAATCGGACAGAATAACTGTCAATGCTCTGGTTTCGAATGAAGAAACGTTCCCAGTCTAAATGATTGGCGTCGAGCACCATCAATGCAGCCTTATAGTTAACTGAGACACTATTATGGTGGAAGATTTTGGTAGCAACTTGTTGGTTGCCTTTTTTTTCTTTTAAAACAGTGACACCTTTTTAAAACGATATCTCGATTCTTGGCAGGAGCATATCGGTAGTGTTCTGGGGAACAAAGTTTTACGATATATCACCATTTCGATATTTTGTCACACCCCTACTCAGGCATGACCAAGCTGCTATTATTTATATGAGAGGCCAAATGGATTGGACGTCTATCGCCGTAGATGGCGGAGAATGAGTTTTTTTTTGTAATGTAGAAAAACTTAACCTCATAAAGACCTATCGTCCACATATGTGGACATCCAATTTTGAGACATGTAGGCCATAATATTAACATTTGGTACACAACTGTGGCCTGCATAACCAAAAATGTGTCTTTTTCTTGTTAATGATTATTGTAGTTTTCATATTTTAAAAATTCTTGTACACATAAATTAATAAATGTTAATTAAAGAATTAGTAACGTTAAAATGAATAAAAGACGGTAAAGATGTCGACGATCGGGTCCGATTACGTCATTTTCAAAGTATCAGAATCGGCAAAAAAATATCGGACGTGCCTTTTTTTAATGTACATATATTTTTTAATTCAATCGTTTTCTAATTGTATTTAACGTTACAGACAAAATATCTTACACTCATCCAGAGTTTTTAGTTTTGGCTTAAAGTAAAGCTATCAAATTTATCGCGTTAACGGCGGTAATTATAATCACGTAAAAACATTTAACGCAATTAACGCATGCGCTGCACGACCCACTCACAAATGGTCGCGTTCAATCTGTAATGGCGCCGTTTTACCTATATATAGAGCTAAAAGGCAGCGTAAAATGAGTAGAGTGAATTTTGGCAGTCTTTGGAGCCTTTTTTTTAATTGGATAAAGCCTTACAATCCCTCTCTCATTAATTAGAAATATCGTGGGAAGCAATGTGCGGAGTAGAGCAGGGCGGTAAACCGAAAATTTACCGTCACCGAAATTCTTAACGATGACCGACGTAATTTTGACCATGTCGGTAAATTCGGTAAATTAATAAAACAAGAAAATAGTCTTTTCATCCCGCTTTGATTCTGTGTTGTTCGTCTATGTTCATTCCCCTTTAAGAAAGCAGTGAATGTGCTTACGTAGGGAGTCACGTGATCATCAGGAAGCCAATCAAACAAAAGCCCGGTAAGCTAACGCTAGCAGCTAACGCTACAAGCAAAACGTGATGGAGTGTGGCTTAAGGGAGGTTCACCAAACTTTCAACCGACATTTAGTAGACTCTTGGTGGCATCCAGACGGGCTTTCACCCGCTGTCCTCCTTTGTTCTCACGATTTCCGGAGATGGTGCTTTCAGTGCTTTCTACTGGTAGCCAGGCTAACGCTAGCTAGCGGCTAACGCTACAAATGAACGTTATGGAGTCGGATAGAGACTCTAACCTGGTCGAAACGGCTGAACTTAATGAGTGGATTGGGCACGGACTGCATCTAGCAATTACTATGTGGCGTTATTTTGTATCTGTCTGTGTGTGATTCCTCTGATAGCTTTTGTGATGGTAAAGAATTCTGCATAAAGTACAATCCAACGGCGAAACTTATAATGACCGAGAAATGGCCCCAGCTATTTTTATTGTGCGTGCATTTATGAAAAAATGCACTGGGGGGGAAAAAAACCCTTAAACCATAAAGTAAACACTTGTATTTAATAATTATATCACAGCAGCCATTAACAATAAGTTGTCTTTTTGAAGTGTACTGTTCAAGCTGCAAGTCATTTGTGTTACAATTACATGTTTGCACAGGCATATTGATTTTGACAATGTACATTGTTCAAGTCATACACGCTGTTATAAATGTTCATACTTGAATTCTTATTGCTTACAATACATTTTTATTAGGGCTGTCAAACGATTAAAATTTTTAATCGAGTTAATTACAGCTTAAAAATTAATTAATCGTAATTAATCGCAATTCAAACCATCTATATAATATGCCATATTTTTCTCTAAATTATTGTTGGAATGGAAAGATAAGACGCAAGATGGATATATATTTTCAACATGCGGTACATAAGGACTGTATTTGTTTATTATAACAATAAATCAGTTCTAAATCAGTTATAGAAATGTTATATTAAAACCCCTCTTAATGTTTTCGTTTTAATAAAATTTGTTAAATTTTCAATCAAAAAATAAACTAGTAGCCCGCCATTGTTGATGGCAATAATTACTTACACTATAAAATCAGTCGCTCCCAAACGCCAGCAGAGGGCAGCAAAACTCCGCAAAACACAATTAACAGGTGGGCCTTTCACTCCAGTGACATTTAAATATGTCTGAGCTGGGCAAGTGCGTTAATTGCGTCAAATATTTTAACGTGATTAATTAAAAAAATTAATTAACGCCAGTTAATGCGATAATTTTGACAGCCCTAATTTTTATAAATTTAATGATTAGACTGCATGTACAATTGTTAAATACAGTATATCAAATTGAATGCTGGTAAATAAATCAACAAGAAATAGTTAATCTGTATTTCATGCATTGATTCAGATTTTCAAATTATATAACAGTCCGCTTGGGCGAATTTATCGTCATTTATCGTTATCGAGATAAATCTGCTCAATTTATCGTGATACATGTTTAAGGCCATATCGCCCAGCCCTAGTGCGGAGGTAAGGTAGTAGTTGATCTTTTTCTTAACACCCTATGTTATTTCCCAACGCAGAGAAGATAAATCAATTGGTGCCACTACGCACAGTCATGGTTGCACTTCCCATCATGCATTTGGGCAGAACAGTTAAATGGCTACAGTATCATTTACTGAAAGTTCACCAAATACACTAGATGGCAATATTTAGTCACAATGTACAAAGTCACATTTATCCTTTAAGAATTACAAGTCTTTCTATCCGTGGATCCCTCTCACAGAAAGAATGTTAATAATGTAAATGCCATCTTGAGGATTTATTGTCATATTAACACAGTACTTATGTACTGTATGTTGAATGTAATATTCGTCTGAGTTTTGTTCATTTTTTTCTTAATGCATTGCCAAAATGTATATGATCGGGAAAAATTAGCGGGAATGATTGGAATTGAATCGGGAGCAAAAAAAAAAAAGCAATCGGATCGGGAAATATCGGGATCGACAGATACTCAAACTAAAACGATTGGGATCGGATCGGGAGCAAAAAAACATGATCGGAACAACCCTAATTGACAGCATTAGACGTCCAATCAATCTCGACTGGGAGGGGTGGCAGCGATCATGCTAGTCACTCCCAGTCTAAATGAATTCAAAGTCTACTACAATGCAGCCAATGAGTTAGAAGAAGGTGTTAAAAATCCTTTATTGCCAAATGTATCACATTTGATACACCTAAAATTTATTGATTTTGAGACTAATTCAGAATTTTGACATTTCTTTTTGGAAAAAAAAAAAAAAAAAATGAAGGATGCAAGTCAGCACATGCCTCTGCAGGTTCCATGAGAAGAAAAACAGGATTTAGCAAGGGCTATAGATATCAAAGCGCTTATTACACATATTCATTTTGACTTTTCTTTTAACAAATTTATTAAAAAAAAAATTTTTTTTTTTTAAAGGTTTCATTAGAACCTTATTTTCCAAATTTTGGGACTCTCTGAAAATTGCTTCATGTTGCAGGTATTTAAAGGTTAAAAAGAACATGAGATCGCCTTCTTTAAAAAATATTTGCTTATCATTATGATAATCGAGGAATCGACCATTTCTTTCTAAATGACCAGACGTAAACATTACATGAGAACACGTCCACGCCCGATACCGCGATACTTAAAGCTAGCTAGATATTATGCCCGAACCCTCGTATTTAGCATTGACTGTCATGTTTGTTGATTGGTGACACTTCAAAGTATTCCATTCTAAATAACACTGGGACGATACGAACCCGTCATATTTTTTTTTCGCGTTTTTGTTCTCCCAAACAGCGCCTGACAATGCCTTTGAAGTGTTTCAAATGCAATTTAGTGAATGCAAAAGACTCTAAACGTCAAGTACAACCCTTTCATATACAAATGTCAGCAAATGCTGGCAGTTTTTAGTCAACGACAAGCTAACAGCGAGCTAGCGTGCGCGCAGATTATCAGTCTGTCGTCGATTGGGATCGGCTCGATTTACCTCTTGATATCTGACGCCGCTGTTCTGCTCTGCCATCGCGGATAAGGAGTTGAGTTTTATTTCAAATAATCCTTTTCTGCCCCGAGCGCTTGAGATACGGTGAGTTAAAAGAGGGCCCTCGCCGACGAAAGAGAGCGGTGGTGAGGCTTCCTCAAATCGGCCACCTTCTTCCTTCTCGACTCAAGCTTCTCCAAGGTCTGATGATGCCTTCACAGCTTTCTTCGTCATTATTTTTTATTGCGCCATCTAGTGTGCTGGAGTATGAGGCACAGTCTTTAAATTTGGCGAGCAAAGCAAAAGTTATGGAGGACCAGAACGCCAAAATTAAATGTGTTAACAAAGTGATTTGTTATATAGTTCTATTTCCCCCCCCACTGATAATCATTTATTTAAATATGTTTAAACCTTTAATTAAATTTTTATGGATTAAAAAATATTTCAATAAGTAATTCATTTTTCATTTGTTTGAACATGTGTTTCAGTCATTCTTTTGTTTGTTTTGTTTTTTATTCCAGCATTTATTTGTCCTTTTTTGTTTTCTAGTTCCCCCTTGCAAAGCATTACATGTGTCATGTGGCTCATGGGTGGGTGACAAAACAATAAGAACTGTATTAAATAAAATAACCTTCTAATTACACATTTATTTATTTATTTAATTTCGGCACTCCTGGTGCTCTATAAACACTAAGCCTTCTCATGGTCCTTTTTCTTAAAAACTAAATCTGTATTCCCTCATTTTTCAATTTTATTCCAATTGTTGCACTTTTGTCATTAGTGTAGGTTCCGAAACAGAAAGCCCTCAGAATCTGACTATCTCCTCGCTCCGCCCCCCCTCGCACAACGCTGGACAGCGGCCAAGAAAAAGTCTCACCCCGATTGTTTTCAGTTCATTCGTCTAATCCAACAAAAATTAATCCAAACGCTTGTCATCCAAAAACATAAGCAAAGGAGCAGCTGAGAGATGGATAGAGATATTAATCCAAATAGGAGAAAGCGATGCCAAAAAACTATTCTGGCTCTATGCTTCCTCCTTCTGCCCAGTGCCAACTGACCTTCCACACAGCCACTTCTGCATAATATACTACGTCGTCAAACGTGATGTCACGAACGAGTTCCACAAAATCAAATAAACAAATAACTATGAACATGAATAATCAACTAAAGCATTATTTAGGCTCCTACAATTAGTCTCGTTATAAACTTTCACTAGGAGTCTTTCCATGAAGTAACCCCATTTTTCACACACTTTAATATATAGCTTAAGCCATGAATAGCTCATGGTGCACCTAATGGTAACACAAGTCAATAAACAAGAACCATCAGTACAACTTTAAATCACTTTATTACAAATGTAAAAGAGCAGTATAAACAAAGACTTGATTCCCCACCCATGTTTTACTGCCTGAATATCAATAGATCATTGGAATGTATACTTTTTTTGAAATGCAGAATCGCCAAAATGAAATGAAACATCCTCATTTCTTGGGCTCTAAATCGGGTAGTTCGACAAGCTTGTTGTGCACATGCATCATCCCTGAAAGAGAAAAATAAAATAAAAAATAGGCATTTTGAGTTTGTCACTCTTGACTGATGTTATTGCTGCCACAGTAAAATAAAATAAAATAAAAAGGCCTCACTGCCGCCCTCCAGATTTAATGAATTGTACAGGTTAAATGACAGAAAGCAGGTGAAGTAAGAAAGTGGCTAATTTTACACAACTCTAGTCCACAGAGTGGGTAGCAAGCACAAATACAAATGCTTTACAGATTTTTGATAAGATTCGTATTTTTACATTAAAGTTATAATTTTAAGTAATCATACAAGCCTTTTTTTTAAAGAGTTGTCCACTAAATGCATTTTAAAATGATATCGGATAATATCAACATCAGTTTTTCATTATAAGTTTTGGGCCAATATGCATGTGCATATGATATGGCGGTGCCTTATTGGCACTTTGCACTTGCTCCAAAAAACTGATGTTCGTTTGCACTAATTTCTATTGCAACCATATAGTTCACTATAAGTTGACGAGACAGGTCCTACAGACATTGCGCCACTGCTTCCCGTGGGGGGCCCGGCCAGGCTTCATGCCAGCTTTCACTGCGATAAACTCAAACACGCTGCGTTCTAACACCGGATATAGGTGGAAACAGGACCTAAGTTTTAGTGCATACAAGCAGGCGGAAGTATCTCAAGAGTGATTTGGTCAGAGATTCAAGGTAATTGTTCTCTAAAATAGCACCATGCAAGCACTTTGAAACGTGAAAAAAATGAAACGAATGGAAAAAATTAGCGTAACTTTAGCTTGAAATAGTTACGTAAAATGATAACTGCCCAGTTTTTTGCGTTTAACCAAGGACCTAGATTGTTTTACGTTTTTGTCTGGAGAAATTCCGAGATTTACGCATTCATTTACAATAATTTTCAACTTAAAAAGCTCTTTGTTTTGTAACGGCCGGATTTTGCATCGATACACAAAAGCGTAACTTTACATTCAAATAATTTGCGGCAAAGTGCCTGTTTTTTGGCGAAAAACTAGTTGTTTAGACATTTCTGCGGACATACAAAACAAATAAAAAGGCTTTTACGTGTTTTATTTTAACATTTCAATCTAGAATGAAGAGGGCCAGATAGTCCTGAGGCGATAGTGACATCGGAATTCAACCTAAAAAAGTTGTGATTGTATATAGAAAAATGCAAAATTTGCTTTTGTTGAGTAAAATTAAGATACTTCTGCATGCTTTCCTCAAGTATTAAGTTTCTGATGTCAAAATTGAGTGATTTATTAGCAGCTGAAAACTTACAGTATGTCAAAATTTCAACAACAACAACAACAAAAATTATGTCGCTATTTCGGGCAAAAACTTATATACAGTATGTTATGTTAAATATTGCCATTGATCCTGAAAATATAGGTGATTATCTCAGCATTTGGTGATTTTTGTGCATCTAGCATAAAATCTGAGAATTTTATATCCATTTTAAGTTTTGTTACACTTATATAAAAAATAATTAATCAGGATTTTATTAGGGAACGACTGAATTTTTTCATGTCGCTGCTCACGGAGACTCGTATATGCCTAGGGGAGGTGCCTGTTTTGGTTTGAGGTCGCTTGCAGCTTCGGTTTTGAAAACATTTGAATTTTAAGTTTTTTAAAATGGGCCCCTATGGAGCAGCACCGCGTCCCGTTTCCCGTCAACTGATCGTGAAGTCTATGTATCAACAATAAATATAGTGATGCATTTTCGGCACATTTTCCCAATGAAGTCAGTTGCAGTTGTTCTCTTATCTTTCACAGAATATTAATTTGGAAAACCTTGAAGTTGTTACATATATCATTATTAAAGCATCCAGTGGGGCATCACAATACAATTAGCCGTAATATGTTAAGTTTACGACCACATATATCAGTATCACTTTGACATCAGTATCGGATTTTTCGAGTTGGACAATATTGGGTTATCAGTTAAAAAGTCATTATCAAACAACTTTTTTTTTTTTGTCTGGCAGCAATACGCTTCTTTGAAAAAAATCTCACCTTTGAAATATTTCACAGTCTTAACCCTCAATTCTAGAGTGGCATCTTCGTCACAGACAAAAAGAGTTTGTGGGTGCTGCTGAAATGCAGACACGGTCCACATGTGGTTCACCCCTTCTTCTATGGCTTTGTACAGAGCAAAGGCCTTGTGAGCTCCAGTGATGAGAATCATCACCTGTGGATACAATTACAAAACAATTGTACCTGATGCGGTAGAATGAATTACAGTGACCCAAAACAGGTTTTGCTCTAATCCCCAAAACAATACGCCCAGTAATGGCCGAGTTTTTATTTAACGTTTAACGTGAAACTGGTGATTTAAAAAAATAACTCATCGGTCACCGATTTCGACTCTGACCTCTTTTGCATCCATGACGGTGCCCACTCCAACAGTCAGTGCCATAGTAGGCACCTTGGAGAGGTCTCCATCAAAAAATCTAGCATTGGCCAGAATGGTGTCTCTTGCCAAGGTCTTCACCCTGGTCCTAGACACCAGGCTAGATCCGGGCTCGTTAAAGGCGATGTGGCCGTCCGGCCCGATTCCTGATGTGACAAGAAGAACATCGACGTGACACATCATTTATTGACGCCACCGAAAGATAGATCAGTTGTAAACAAGCGTAAAAACCTCCGACAAAGAGCTGGATGCCGCCAGCCGCTGTTATTTTCTCTTCGAAGGCGGCGCACTCTGCTAGCAGGTCAGCAGCGTTGCCATCCAGGATGTGCGTGTTATCCGCTCTGATGTCGATGTGCTTGAAGAAGTTGTTCCACATGAAGGAATGGTAGCTCTCGGGGTGATTTCTGGGAAGTCCTGTATTTTGGCGTTTTATCAGAGTATATTGGTCAAGTGAAATATTGTTCGGGTGCACACAATTGAGGATTTTGCATGCTGTTTAATGTTTTATGTTTACAGATATTTTTCGATAGTACGTCATGATTCAAATCAACTCCAGGGCCATCGATCAACTTAATAGAGTATGTACACATTTAACACAGTAAATTATATTTCACCAATGCAATTGAAAGTACAGTGCACATTTCTGACTACAGTGGGGCAAATAAGTATTTAGTCAACCACTAATTGTGCAAGTTCTCCCACTTGAAAATATTAGAGAGGCCTGTCATTGTCAACAAGGGTAAACCTCAACCATGAGAGAGAGAATGTGGGGAAAAAAAACAGAAAACCACATTGTTTGATTTTTAAAGATTTTATTTGCAAATCACGGTGGAAAATAAGGATTTGGTCAATACCAAAAGATGATCTTAATACTTTGTTATGTACCCTTTGTTGGCAATAACGGAGGCCAAACATTTTCTGTAACTCTTCACATGCTTTTCACACACTGTTGCTGGTATTTTGGCCCATACCGCCATGCAGATGTCCTCTAGAGCAGTGATGTTTTGGTGCTGTCGTTGGGCAACACGGACTTTCAACTCCCCCCAAAAA
The DNA here is from genome assembly GCF_030265065.1 of Corythoichthys intestinalis. Lineage (NCBI taxonomy): Eukaryota > Metazoa > Chordata > Actinopteri > Syngnathiformes > Syngnathidae > Corythoichthys > Corythoichthys intestinalis. The sequence continues at coordinate 41,421,978 of NC_080405.1, read as the reverse complement.
TTTTCTATGGGGTTGAGATCTGGAGACTGGCTAGGGCCACTCCAGGACCTTGAAATGCTTCTTACGAAGCCACTCCTTTGTTGCCCTGGCTGTGTGTTTGGGATCATTGTCATGCTGAAAGACCCAGGCATGTCTCATCTTCAATGCCCTAGCTGATTGGAAGGAGATTTTCACTCAAAATCTCTCGATACATGGCCCCATTCTTTCTTTCCTTTACACAGATCAGTCGTCCTGGTCTATTTGCAGAAAACCAGCCCCAAAGCATGATGTTTCCACCCCCATGCTTCACAGTGGGTATGGTGTTCTTCAGATGCAATTCAGTATTCTTTCTCCTCCAAACACGAGAACCTGTGTTTCTACCAAAAAGTTCTATTTTGGTTTCATCTGACCATAACACATTCTTCCAGTCCTCTTCTGGATCATCCAAATGCTCTCTAGCGAACCGCAGACGGGCCTGGACGTGTACTGGCTTCAGCAGGGGGACATGTCTGGCAGTGCAGGATTTGAGTCCCTGGCGGCGCATTGTGTAACTGATAGTAGCCTTTGTAACTGTGGTCCCAGCTCTCTTTAGGTCATTCACTAGGTCCCCCCCGTGTGGTTCTGGGATTTTTGCTCACCGTTCTTGTTATCCTTTTGACGCCACGGCGTGAGATCTTGCATGGAGCCCCAGATCGAGGGAGATTATCAGTGGTCTTGTATGTCTTCCATTTTCTAATAATTGCTCCCACAGTTGATTTCTTTACACCAAGCGTTTTACCCATTGCAGATTCAGTCTTCCCAGCGTGGTGCAGGTCTACAATTTTGTCTCTGGTGTCCTTCGACAGCTCTTTGGTCTCAGCCATAGTGGAGTTTGGGGTGTGACTGACTGAGATTGTGGACATGTGTCTTTTATATCACTTTATTTGATGTCGAAACTGTTCTTGTCTTTGTTTTGTTCACTATAATAATACTCATGTCATCATGAAAATTCTGGTTAGGTCAAATGAATCCACCATTAATATTTTTTACCTACATGTGTTCAAAAACTCAGGTGAATATACAATGAACAATTACATACAGTATATATCATCGGTTATCGTATCGGTATCGGCTTTAAGGAGCAGGAAGTTATCTATATCTGTAACTGTTTCAAAAAATTGATATCGTGCACCCCTACTGACTGCACATAGCACATTGGGTAGACGATGCAAGATGATTAGGCTGGATAATATACTTGCACTTTATTGGAAAAAATAGTACTGACGTCTCTTTTCACTTTAATAAAGTTTTACTTCCCACTGGGATGCACTTGATTAAGCTCTTGTTTTGCGATTTAAATCCTTTTTATCTGCATATTTATGAAAATGTGTCAAGAGTGAGCCATTTGAACTTCTACACTGTTCCATATCAATGGAGGTGATTAGTTCATCAACCAATGACTTGGCAGTCAGTTGAAGCATAGTCATGTTGAAACCAAAAGGCGTTATGTATTTGGAGTACACAGTATTAGACCATCGGGTTGAATGTGTTCAGTAAGGGTGCTTCGATTAATCCCATACTCTTGGTTTAGTACTAAATGAGGCTGGTCCTCTTGCATGGCAAAAATTTGGTGTCAAAACTGCTTGCATTACTGATCCTTGCGGTATTGAAGTATCTGTGCAAGTGCAAATGTACAAAATTGTTTCCTCTAAAAAGAAATAATGACTTACCCACATATTCATCCATGTTGAACGTCTTGACATACTCAAAAGACAGTTCTCCATTCTTATAATACTCAATCAGTTTCTTGTAGCAGCCTAAGGGAGTGCTTCCTGGAGAGAAGCCAAACAAAAAGAAGCTTGGTCAGCAATATCCTACTAGTTCATGTAGTGGCCATTTTCCCACCTTTGTAGAATTGTTAGAGTCAACTTAGTAAAATGGGGCAAGGCAGATACTCACCAGTTGGAAGCCCAAGAGTAAAATAGCGGTCGGGTCCAGGTTTGAAAAGTAAGATCTTATTCCTGATGTATTTAGCAGCCCACTCGCTTGCAGCGTCGTAGTCATTGAGGATAATCAGTTTCATGACCGCGTTTGTCAAAAAAGAAAAAAAAAAAAAAGAAAAGAAGTTGGTCTAAAGGTAACCTCGATGTATTTAAGTACAAAACACACCTACATCAGACTTTAGACTCATTAAGATGTCAATCTAATCGAGTTATAGTAGGTTTATGAGACTGATGTTAAAGTTGTAAAAGCAAAACACTTTTAGAATACATCGAATCTGAAACTTTTACAACAATATTGACAAAAATTAAGTCAGCAATAAAAATGGTAGCGTTGAGCTGCAAATGCAAGTGTGTGCAGTGAGTGTCTTTTCTGATCATGTGATCTTGTACAGTGGCGGAGGGATACTGAACTAACCGGAAATTACGTCACATCCAATCAATGTCGTCCAAAAAAACAAACAAAATGTTAGCTACAATTTTAGCGCTATTTGGGGATTATTTTGGATCAGATTTGTGCATTTTAAGACACATGGTTTTCTTTCTCGCTAATTCTAAAACTGCGTTTAGCGTGACAAAATAACATTTGTCAAAGATGATGAATGCCTTGTGAGGCCTTCACGTGCACACAAGGCCATCTGCTGGTCAAAATGTACATTAGAATATTGGACCAACACGAGAAATAAAATATCTTTAAAAATTGATTTTGTGTGGTTCGTTCATGTTTTTTTATGTTATGGTAGTTATTTTGTCTAAAATTGGCATAAAATAGGACATCGCTTGTGTTGCTAGGGTGCAGTCATTCATTTTTTGGGGCACAATTACTATTAACCAGGCATTTTTGGGGCACAATTACTATTAACCAGGCAATTGCAACAGGCAAAATTCAATACTTTTAGTTTTATATTCAATGTCTTTAATGCTTTATTCTTACTTCACTCCCGAAGTCTGACAGTTCAAACTCCCCCCTTTCCTTCTCATGCAATGTTCTATTTTACTGCACTATACAGACTTCAGTAGTAGTAAATCATCAGGGAGATGTAAGGAAAAACTTTAAAATGACCAGATTTTCAGCGACATCGTCAACATTGGTCAACTAGATTACAGGACTGGAGTTATAAACAACAGCTCTGACATTAAGATTTTTCACTTGTTAATTTTAAGGACAGCCGTACTGCTTATCTAGTTCAGAAAATACACTGCAGTTGATCGTGCACTCAGTATTGCGCTGGATTGTCAGTGCAAATGCTTTGTCAGTTTAACAAGAATTACACTTCACGAGTTGTTACAGTACAGGTGATTTTCAATACCTTTATTAAAATAATAGTGACACAGACCAGAACACGGAGCACACAACAGAAATAAATACCATCGTGTATGGCGCTCTTTCTCAGACAGGCTTATTGCAGCTGGCTTCAGAATTATGTTTTCAGGAAGAAAAAAAAAGGATGCCAAAGCATTCAGACAGAGCAACCAACCACAGCTGAGATAAATGTACGAAAGACGTGCCCTGTGAATATTCTTATTCAACCAGGCAATTTCATTCTCTGGACACTGCATCCATCATAACTGGACCGTTCTGATCGTCTTAGAGCAGGCTTTGTGAAATGACAACCAAAACAGACTGGTTGCGATTGACGCAATGCCCAGAGAATGTAGTAAAGACTCAGCCTGCTGTTGACTTAAGTGCATTTCCTGATACACTCCACCTGCATTGATACACGAGCAAGAACAGCAACTCAATTCTCAAGCAGCCAGCTCCTACACTTTTTGAAGGTAGGAACCGCTTCAGTCAAGGTCCATGTCTGGCTTGTTTTCAGTTTCTGAGGTGGCGTTGCCCGTGTTTTCCCCTGTTGCTTTGTCAGTGCCTTCTTCCTGGGCCTTCTCCTGTCCATTCACAGGCCCGTTCTGCTCTGCTGACGTGTCCTCTTTTGGCAGCTCCACCTTTGGCTTGGGCTTGGTCACGGTAGGGTTACAAGCAGAGAACAGGTCCTGGAGATTTTTAGATACAGTGGGACACAATGTAAGAAGATGCGGATGTTGAAAGTTGTTTTCTCTAACAGGCCTTATTATGTGCTTTCATTCATGGTTACAATATAAAATGTGGAGTATTTTCAACTTCTCACCTTGGTTTTGGCTTGAATTTCTTTAACCTTGACAGAGGGATCCATCGTCAAGCTTTGCTTGCTTTGCTGGTTCATCGCGCTGTTCATCCACATCATCACTTCAGTGGCCAGCTTGTCAACTTTGGTGACGTCTGCCTCGTCTATGTGGTCGTACTGCTCCTCCTGAAGAGTCAACAAAGTACGTTTTGTTTTCTTCCGACAGGTTTGCGGGCAGAAATGTTAACCAAGCTTACTTTCATTTTACACGCTTCAACAAATTTCATGTACTGCTGGATTTGTTTCCCCAACTCGTCAAACGCTTTAGGTCTTTCTTCAGCCTCTGTGTAGCGCTCCTCGATGGGCTGCCCGAGTTTCTGCAAAAAAAGCAAACAACACCCAAAAATCTTTTGTTTCGTTTACCATAACAACTCGGCCTTCCTTATAAAGCAAGTCCAGCAATCAGCGGCGGCTTCACAGGTGTAGGATTCTTAACAACTGCTTTCAGTGGCAGTATGTGGTTGCTGTCTACACCAAACAAATAACTAAATATGAATGAGATACATTGAGCCATCTTGGTCATGATTTTCACTTAACATTCCTGTTGTTCTGCATAGAATGTTTCAGTACTGTGTGTGTATATTATATATATGTACATATACATATATACATATATGGCGGAAAACACTCAGGTGACTTGAAGTTCCGCTGTGAGACCCCCAATTTAGCCAACTTTCAAAATTGTCCGATATGCATGTGTGGTACATCGCTGGAAAGCTTAAAATCTCAATTTTCTGGGGGAAGAAAAAATTTGAACAGGAGGGCATTTTTTTTTTTTTTATGTTTTTTAAACAGCAAAACCCTATCTGGAGGTGAGAGCACGCGAGAACAGAATTACAGACGCCATGACTTTAACGAGATATTATCGCGTACTTACTTTATTTCGATCCAAAAACTCCATGTAGCATGTATCACTCAGTGTCAAGACACAGCTGTGAATGGTCACAGCTGGATTATTTTGGGATTTTATGGGTGAAACATGGTAATATAATAAGGGTCGCGATGCAGAAATCGCAGACATCAAGGAATGGTCGAGATGTTCTTTTTCATATATTTACCCTTTTAAACGTTTTTTTTTTTTTTTTCAACTTTTTTGTTTGGATCGATTATTTATCATCTAACATATCGGAGAAAATGCGACAGTAACAAAAAAAAAATACAATTAAGCGATAATTATGAGGTAGATATCCATGACGTTTTTACAGATGCCATTTTTTTCATTGTGACATAATTTGTTGAAAAATTTAAAATATGCGAGTGAATAATTTTTTTAAGTCGTTTTTTTTTTTTTTAAACGAAATATGAGACATCAATTAATGATTTTAAGCTAAAAACGACAGACATTTTGAATAATAAATATAATTAATTACCTTCGTTTTATGGCTGGCTTGAAACAAAGCGGTTGCGCGACGTCTGTAAACGGGGCTTTTCAGGGTAAAACAGACAAATTAAAAATAGTTCGGGGGCTTCATGCGCCATGAATCTGCTATGGCAGCATATAGACATATTGTTCTATCAAATACAACAGTTGTTTTAGCTTAAAATACAGCCGTTTCTTTTAAAGAGGAGTGCAAGAGCAGAAACTGCTTTTTCAGTTTTGTCTTGTGTTTTCCGCCATATATATATATATATGTATATACATATTAGTAGTATATTTGGTAGTAGTATATATAGGAGTATATTTGGTAGTAGTATATATAGGATTAGCAAACACAGACAAGGCTGAAAAAGCAGTTTCTGCTCTTGCACCCCTCTTTAAAATAAACTGCTGTATTTTCAGCCATAAGAACGGTTGTGTTTATTTGAACAATATGTCTTTTTGCTGCCATAGCAGATTCATGGCGCATTAAGCCCCCAAACTATTTTTAATTTGTCCGTTTTACCCAGGAGATCCTCGTTTAGACGTCGCGCAACCGCTTTTGTTTCAACTCAGCCTTAAAAAATAATTATATTTATTATTCAAAATGTCTAAATTTCAGCTTAGAATCATTAACTGATGTCTAATATTTAGTATTAAAAAAAAAACGGCATTAAAAAATTATTCACTCGTATATTTTAAACTTTTAAACAAATTACGTCACAATGAAAAAAATAGTGTCTCTAAAGAAGTCACGGATATCTACCTCACAACTATAGCTTAATTGTATTTTTTTTTGTTACTGTCGCATTTTCCCTGATATTTTAGATAAATACTCGATCCAAATAAAGAGAAAAAAATGTCTAAAAGGGTAAATATAAGAAAAAGAACATCTCGACCACTCCTTGATGTCTGCGATTTCTGCATCGCAACCCTTGTTACATTACCATGTTTCACCCATAAAATCCCCGAAAAATCCCGCTGTAGCCATTCACAGCTGTGTCTTGACACTCGGTGTTACGTTCTACATGGAGTTTTTGGATCGAAAAGAGGCACGTACGCGATAATATCTTGTTAAAATCAAGGCGTCTTTAATTATGCTCTCACATCCAGTTAAGAGTTTTGCTGTTTAAGAAAAAAAAAATTTTTTTAAATGCCCTCCTGTTCAAAAATTTTCTTCCCCCAGAAAATTGAGATTTTAAGCTTTCCAATGATGTATCACATATACGTATAGAACAATTTTGAAATTTAGCCAAATTGGGGGTCTGAGAGCGGAACTTGAAGTCACCTGACTTTTCCGGCGTATATAAAGTATGTAGTATACGACGTACAGTATATATTATTTTTCGCAATACGCGATCCCTCATTTATCACGGTTAATTGGGACCAGAACCGCTTCAATAAGTGACAAACTGCGAAGTAGCCCCCCCACAAAAAAGTGTTCAATGTATTTAGATTTAGCATTGGAAAGAGATACATATAAGACATGTTTTTTCCCCAAAGTATTAAAAAAAACTTATGTACAGTGATCCCTCGCGCTTCAAACTTCGCGCCCTCAGTCCATCACGGATTTTTTTTTTTCCCCAATTCAAAAAAAATAAAATGAGCTGTCCCAAGCCAATCACGCAGTCTCCCTCTCGCTCCCTGCGCTTTGTTCAGCAGGCAGGCAGGCAGTGCACGCGCACTGGGTATGTTTATTCAACATTAACGATGATTGACAGATGAATTTGTTTGATCTTGCCAGAGTCACTAACTTCTGAAGAACTGCATGCGTCAATCGTTTAACTTAACACTAGGATCATTAATTGAAGCATTTAATAAAGCCAAGCAGTTTTCTACTACTACTTTATTCTTCTTTAAAAATAATTCGGTGGGACAGTAACATTTTTAAAACTTATCTTAATTAAATTAAATCCTAATTATTACATTTGAAGTGCTTAAAACATTATTCAAATTTATACATTTTTTTTTAATTATACTTTTGGGCGGGGGGGGGGGGGGTGAAAAACATGTCTTATATGTATCTCTTTCCAATGCTAAATCTGACACAAACATATAACGTGAAGAACAAGGGATCACTGTAGATTAATGGTTTTTAAGCACTTCAAATGTAATTATTATTATTATTATTTTAAACATGTTACTGTCCAACCAAACTATTTTTAAACAAGTAATAAAATGCTTGTCTTTATTAAATGGTTAATTGAGTAGGTCCACTCAAATCCACTCACACTGCTCACTTACAATGAGTTGCCTCAGCAACTGTTTAACAAGCTAAACGATGATTGACGCATGCGGTGCTTTGAAGTGTCGGCTTCCAAGCGTCTCTGGCAAGATCGAACCTCAACATCTGTCAACCATCATTAACTTTCATAAGCAACTCCAGGGCACTGCCAGACCAAGAAAAACAGCAGGAGAGGGAGACAACGTGATCGGATCGGGACATCTGTTTTTTTTTTCCCCCACAATGGACTAAGAACGCGAAGTAGCGAGGGCTCACTGTATCCTTATACCTCTGGATTATTTCGTTACTTGTACCTCTTAATTTATTCACTGACATTGACCATTATACACATCAAATCAATGTCAGCTGGAAAGGCTGGCATTTAACGATCATATTTCACTGCCATTGACAGCAATTGGCATCCAATCCAGTTACACTGGGGGGGCTCACAGCGATTACCGTCAATGGCAACCACTTGATCTTTTTCTACCCCATTCCAATCCTCTGAAAACTAACCTGCCTTATCTACTATAATGTAAACGGAGACATCCTTAGTTTCAGCTATAATTACCTTCAAGTCTGCCAGCCTGTCAATGTAAATCTGCTTAGGTTGGTCCTCTCCTTCATCATACAGCCAGTTTTCAGTATCCGACAACTTTGATAAGAATGCATCCCTTTCCTAAAAATAAAATGTATCACCACATTAGGAATGCATAGCTTCATTTCTGCCTCAGAAGTTGGCCGTAGAATGAACTCACATTTTCGCTGACAAACTTCTCCAGGATGCCGTGCAGTTTGTCTCTCATTTCGTACACGTACTCTTCCACGTAATTTTTGGCGTCGTTCCTCTCTTTCTCCAGTTTGTCCTGCATAATCATCTTGCCCTGGGGTGAGATTACTCAATTTAAAACAAATCGTTTGGGTAATGTGTAAAAATTAGCTAATATATGGACTTTTTTTTCCTAGATGGCCATAAGCAGATATAAATGTATCACTTATGTTGACTGTTTGGTTGGCAATCCTTCTTATGAAGATCGACTGACATATTGGCCAGCCGATATATGGATTTTTTATTTCAAAAGCGGACGATATAATAGGATAACATTCACTGTTCGGGTAATGATCTTAGTTAAATGTGATTTTGTCCACCTAGTGGCCAGAAGAAAATAGTAGAATATAAAATTTTACTACATATATACATTTATGTGATGAATGTTTCAATTGCCATTCATAACCAACGTTTTTTTTTTTTTTTTTTTTTTTAATTTTTAATGATATCGCCTCAAATATCAGTTTTCAAAATTGGCTTTATACATGGGCAATCAGCCATTGGTCCACCTCCAGTAAATATGGGCATTCAGTAGCCCTTACCTCATTTTCGACAAAAAGATTCAGCATGTCATCTGCTAGCTGCCACTGTGGACTGTTTTCAATGGGAAGATCCAAGACTTTTGTTTTGACTTTGGGCTTTTTTGCTTGTGGAGGCTGGTCAGATTTCTTTTCGCCTTTGGCGTCTTCTGTGGTAGTCTTCAGGAAAAAAAAAGTACATCATTTAAAATACAACTTAAGTACAGTACAAACCAAAAATCCAGATGATAATGTCACCATTCTTAATTTACGCTGTTCAGAAAAACTGTTTGAATTCACCTCCATTTCCTCATTCTCCTTTGGAGTCTTCTCCTCTTGTTCTTTCTGACCATCTCCCTCATCTTGCTGCAGCTCTTCCGGTTCCGTTTGCATCTTGTTCTAAAGTATGGGACAGACATTTTAGCCCCGTTAAATAAACACAAGTCCAGTTGCAACTCAATTTCTTGATAGAACACAGATAATTTATTACATCTCCTTCGTTGTCATTAGTCTGCTCTGTCTCCATTGGCTCTTCGGTCTCGTCCGACTTGATCACCTCAACCAAGGAGGCGCTGGACACGCTGAAGATTCCGTGGATGTTCACTCGGACCTTGACTTTTACCTTAGAACTTTCCCCGGATGCCTGAGGAACAACTTTCTGAATAAGAAATTTACCTGTTGTGAAGGAAATAAACACATAAGAATTAGGAAAAAATATTGAACAATTTGAACTAGAGGAGTTCCAAAAAAACGATTATTACATGCATCGCGATTCGACACATGACGATTCGATTACGATTCATAAAGGCTAAAAAAACGATGATTTTCCCTCATAACTTTCTGACAGCCGCTCGTAGCCGAACGAAATTCAAGACACGTCTGCCGCCCAGGCATCTTTAACAGACGCACGCACGTTATAATGGTTGCTGCCTGTAACTGAGTGAGAGATTTACTCTTTTTCAAAAGACTGGAAAATAAATTTGTGTATGAGACAGGCAGAAACAGCGCACGTTATTTTTTAGAGCGACGGGAAGAGAGATAGTTCGTTGCTCGTCTTTCAGATGTCCAGCTGTAGTCTGAAGTCATGCCAATTGAAAATGTCCTCAGTGTGTTGCAAAGACCCGTGTGCGTCTACAAGAGGTGAGTACATAAACCCTCTTGTACTGTTTAGCATTTATTGTTGTTGTTTTTAAGGCATTAATAGTTAGCGCCGAGCGCTAAGCTAATTCGCTAACATGTATTTCATATGCAGAACGTGTAAAACCATGATTAAATACAGCGGTAACACTACAAACATGCGAAATAATACAGAAATCTGTGAAAACAAAGTATATTGGTTAAAAGAAGGGTTATTTCTAAGACACTTTGTTTCCAGAAAATGTGGCATTCCACCTGTGTAAATTTTATTGTATTGTTGAGTGAAATAAGTACTCCCTTTAAAATGGTTAATGTTTTTGCATTTTCTTGTAAAATAAATAAATAAAAAAGCAGCTTAAGGGCAGGTTTTTGTTGTATGGGCATGTTTCCATCGTTCCTGTTGAATCATCAGAATATTTTAAATATTTTAAATAAATAATATACAAAAATATGTTTGTGCACTATATTAATTAGAAATGTAAGATGCATCGATAATCGTGATAACCGTGATCATCGTTCAAGAATCGAATCGTAGCCCCTGAATCTGAATCGTAATCGAATCGAATCGTGGGGTGCCTACGATGGAACACCCCTAATTTGAACGCCATTATGTAGGGATGTCTCCGATCCAAACACGATCAGAAAAGTAAAAATCACAACATAAATAGCTTAATTTATTAGAATGGGTACATATATGAATGTAAGTATTTTGTTCTATCTTTTCTTACCAATGGTCGGGTCAGGGTAGGGCAGTCCGTTTGGACTGTTGTAGTAGGCCTCCAGAGAGAAAGGTTCTTTGCGGTAGAACGTCAACACTTTGGAAAAAGGTGCTGGGTGGTTCGCCGGAAACACCTCGCAATCACTGCAAAACATAATGGTGTCAATCATCAGTATAACATTCAATTGCAAAAAATGAAAAGGACAAAAGACGTAGCGCAAAAGGTTTTACCTCACACCTTCCTCCGCGGCAGAATGCCACTTCAAGGAGATAGGATATGGAACTGCATCCGTGATGGAGAATTCACGTACTTTGAAGGCAGGTGACAGGATTGCACACTGTGGAAAATCAGAGATGTTGTTGGTTCATCTGAGTCATTCCATAATTGGAGGACATTTGGGCTTTAAAATTCTTTTTTAAAAAATGAACCCTCACGTTTCTTTTTTACATACTAGTATATACAAGAGGTATTAAACTAGCAAAGGCTTAAATTTTAACCCTCCGTAACTCTGGCAGGACTATTCGTTTTACCGGCCACCTTCTTTTGCAAGTTCTGATGTCCAAACTTAAACAATGGGGAGACCAATCTTTTGCGGTTGCTGCCCCCAGGTTGTGGAATGGACTTCCCCCTGAAATCCGTACCACTGCAATTTTTTAAATCTCGGTTAAAGACACACCTTTTTAGAACTCCTTCCCCCAGATTAGTGTAGCCTGGTTTTATTTCTTAAGGGGTTTTAATGTTTCCGGATTTTATCTGTTTTATTTGCAGTCTGACTTTTATCGCGAAGTGATGTTTCATTTCTTTTTTTTTTTTCTTCTTAATGTCATTGTATAATACTTTCCTGCCTTTTATTTACCATGAGCCATGTTTTTCTTTGTTGTAATGCAATTTGGTGACCTTTCTGGTTTTGTAAAGGGCTATATAAATAAATTTGATTGATTGATTAAATAGCTCATTTTAGGAATAATAGTAAAACTTATAAGGTGACTTGATGGCGTGATCCCTGTGACAGGGTTGCAGGTAACAGATGCACAATGGTACTGATGATAGCTTTCTCTCAGGAGTTAAAGCTAGCTGTTTAGCTAGTTGTTACTGCTCACCAAGAGGACAAAGTTGATCATGTAAATAGGGGGAAAAAATCCTTTATTATGATAATTAAGTAACAATTCCCATAAAGTAAACGAGGGGGCACATGTTTGGAGAAATGGGACTTTAATTACTCATTGGGTGCAATTGACATCAAATCCATTAGGACTGGGAGGGTAGGCAGTCAATGTACAAATGTTCATCTTTTTCTTGATGTGACTAAATATTGTACTTTTTAGAATCCTAATTAGACACCAATACTAAATAAACTATAATAATTACTTAATTGACCAGGACAAAACCATTTTAAATAAACTAACAAAATACGGTTTTACCTAAACATTCGATTAATCGATGGAATGATCAATGGGATTCCCTAAATAGTCAAGAGTGACATTCCCAATTCAGTGTGATTTAGACATTTTTGATGTCAGTACTGCCCAGATAAGACAAAAATATCCCTATTTAAACTAATTAAAATGCTTTATATAATGAAGGCATTTCTTGTTTAAAAATATGGCAAATTCTGAAAACGAGCAAATGCGCATTGTTAAAAAAAAAAAAAAAAAAAAAAAAAAAAAAAAAAAAAAAAAAGGAAGGAAGGAAGTGTAAAAACCTGCAAAGCAGCTCCTCTGGCCACTGCTTCGTCAGCATTCAGTGTGGTGTTCAATTCCTTCCCGAAGAATTTGCTGATCCTCTCTTTGACGGCCGGAATCCTGGAAGCCCCGCCCACAATCTCTACTGCATAGATGTCATCCTTTTTGAGTTCTTTGGGGACAGAAAGACAAGAAGGACAATTGGTGGACTGAACTTGCTGCTGCACGGTCTGAATGTGGATGATTATGTTTCAGTGATGTCCAATCCACTTTGATTGGGAGAGGCTGGCAGCAACCTCCCCAGTCAAAATGGATTGGACCGCTCTCACAGTCAGTGGCAGCCAATAAATACAAATATTTTACATTACATCTTTGTGGTGCATTCTTAAAAGTAAGTGAAAATTCTGATACTTACTGGATTGTTCCAACAGACTGTGCAGGGGAGGCTCCACTCTGGACAAAAGGTCAGCACTCATCTCTTCAAACTGACCCCTTGTGACCAAGAAGAGATGAGAAGTGAGAAATGACTTCATAAAAGAGAAATCAGACTTCTCGGGCTAACCTGTTGAGCTTTCCTGTGACGTCTATCTCATTCATGAAGCACTCGATGTTCAGCGGCAGGTCAGAGGAGTTGGCACTCATTAGCTTTTTCAATTTCTCACACTCCATGTAGAGCCGAACCAGAGCTCGAGGCTTGGACTTGACATCCAGCTTATACTTCTTTCCGAATTCCTCACAGAAATACTTGACTAATACCTCATCAAAGTCTTTGCCTCCCAACTCGGGGTCACATGCTGTGGCAAGAACCTGAAAGAGATGAGGGAGGGATAGTTGACGCAAAGGCATTCATTTAATAGCTGGGATAGCATGCTTTTGTGAAAATTGCTAACCTTGAGTTTGCCCTTGTTGAAAGCACATACTGATGTCTGGTATCCGGAGTGGCCCAGGTCCACAAAAACGACATTCCTGGCCTTCTCTTCAGGAGCAGGTAGATCCTGTTTATAGATTCCGTAAGCCAGTGCCACTGCAAATAATAAATGTTGAGTGATTAATATCTTTAGCACTAGAATCACCTGCCCATTTAATATACTGGCAGCAAACATGTCATAGAATGACAAGCAAAGGTGTGACAGATTAATTGAAGGCTATCTGAATATCAAACGTTTGGCTTGCAGGGGGGAAAAGGGTATGCAGTTTTTTCTTTTGCTTTAAAAGGCACAAAAATGCTAACATTAACTATGCTTAAAAATATTGTAAAAACAGTAAATTAATCGAAGTTCCACCACATTTGCAGTTTTGAATCTTTAGTAGCAACTACTGCGCATGCCTAAAGTGACGCGTGCGAGTGCTGATGTAATCTGAGCAAGAGCATGCCATTTACAGTGTATCACAAAAGTGAGTACATCCCTCGCATTTCTGCAGATATTTAAGTATATCTTTTCATGGGACAACACTGACAAAATGACACTGACACAATGTTTGTGTGCAGCTTACATAATAGCGTTAATTTATTTTCCCCTCAAAATAACTCAAAATATAGCCATTAATATCTAAACTCCTGGCAACAAAAGTGAGTACACCCCTTAGAAACTACGTACATCCCTAAATGTCCAAACTGAGTACTGCTTGTCATTTTCCCTCAAAGATGTCATGTGACTCGTTACAGGAGTGCTGTCAGAATTATTGCAGAGATTGAAGAGGAGGGGGGGTCAGCCTGTTAAAGCTCAGACCATACGCCGCACTCGATACACGATACACAAGAAAGCCCCTACGTCTCATCAGACAATAGGACATGGTTCCAGTGATCCATGTGCTTTGTTGACATGTCTCCAGCAAACTGTTTGCAGGCTTTCTTGAGTACCGTCTTCAGAATCTCTGCAGCAATACTGACAGCACTCCTGTCACGAGTCACATGACATTTTGGAGGGAAAATGACAAGCAGTACTCAATTTGGACATTTAGGGATATACGTTTTTTCCACAGGGGTGTACTCACTTTTGTTGCCAGGAGTTTAGATATTAATGGCTATATTTTGAGTTATTTTGAAGGGAAAATAAATTAACTCTATTATGCTGCACACAGACTACTTTTCATTGTGTCAAAGTGTCATTTTGTCAGTGTTGTCCCATGAAAAGATATACTCAAATATCTGCAGAAATGCGAGGGGTATACTCACTTTTGTGATACACTGTATATGGTTGCAGAACAAGCCCCGCAACTGAATCGTAACGCTTTGGAGGCCAGGATCAAAAGTCTGCATCTTTGCCTTACGTTTCCGCCGACACCAGGTAAAGGCGAGGCCATTCCGCAACATAATCGTTGTGTCTTTGTGTCGCAGTGTCATCATGTAAACGGCCCTTAAGTGTCTCAATGAGGCCTGAGATTGGGGCGATTACTTTTTTCTAAATTTCTAAATTTTGACGTCCTGCACCATTTTTTCTAGTTGTATTATTGTAAGACGTGTTGATGGGAAAATATTAATGAAAGCGAAAATTGTGATAATAAACTCCGTTCTCCCCTACCATCTAATTAAATATGAAGGGGCCCATGTGTGTAATAAACAGCAACATTTCACGCTAGACTTGCGAGTTTCAGTGTTGGTAGTACAAAGTGGAAATGCATACCAGTCAAAGTATATACAGCAAATTAAAAATTGACAATGGAGAAAGACAAGATATGAATGGTCAAATGTGCAGATGAATATTCTCTCCTTTATTATGGCTTAAGTTATAATTGCCATAATTGACAAGCACCGAATGTGGACCGCTTTGAAGACTAGTGTTGGTATCCTAGCAACAACAAATATCTGGAGAATTCCCCCCAAAACAGGTCATGTCTGCTCTAAGAAAAACAGAAGGCATCCTACAAGATATCATTGACATGGATCCAGGATGTATTGTACGTAAAGTTATTTATGAGTTCATTACGCTAAAATGACCTCTGAAAATATCACAAAAATCACCCCTAACATTTTTCATCTATTCTCCTGTTAGCTCGCCTTATAATGTAAACACTTATCATGTTACACACAAAAAAGGTGACCAACCAATATCTGAAACGATTAAGTCAAATGATTCGAGTAACTCGATTTAAAAATTGATCGAGGAATTTTCTCCGCCTTTAATTTTGCCAGCTCTAAGCATGACATTTTGCTCAGACTACTTTTAATGCGACACAAGGCTCTGTAATGTACGTACAGGAAGAAGAGAGAGGCAGCGGATATATTTGATTTCAACCGTGCATGAATATAGAGGTAAAACGAAGTCGACGAAAGCGAAGAGAAAGGCACCAAGAAAAAAGACAAAATATCAAAAGTGTGGGAGCATTTCAAGCTGGACACCAAGGCGAACGCTGTTTCATGTATTCACTGTAAGACATCGCTTGCATAACACTACAGCACGTCTTTAATGCCGCAACTCCACCGAAGGCACCACGTTTACTCCGACAGCGGAAGAGCGATACTCGGGACAAGAAGTTAACGTACCGCTAATGGATAAGAATTATGTTACTGTACCTTGCTAAGATGATGTTAGCCCTGCGGAGGGCTAGGTTTCTATCAATTACGACGACTTTCGATGCGTGGCTAACTTGTCTTTCATACAGGCTTTATTTAATCTGTAAAAACAGTGCCGTAGTGATGAGGGTGTAAAACAAAAATATAATAAAGCTAACTGTCAATTTTACCTCAGTAGTCATTGATGGATAAAACATCAAGTAATGCTGGTGCGTAATGTGCTCCAAAACAGCAGGTATTCTACATTTATTTTGAACACTGCAAAAACTCAAAATCCTATCTGGACTAACTACCGTATTCAAAACTTAACTTAAAAATAGCTTCACACAAATGGAGATTCAATTGAAACACGTGCGGAAAAACACCTAACTTTGAAGTGATGTGTGTTGTCCAGCGTCTTTAAGTAAAAAATAGATTTTTTTTTTTTTTTTTGAGTGAATGCAGTGAATTTGTTTTCCTTGTCACATCTGAGATGCAATTGTTGTCCGTTTTCAACATTGTATAGCTAAAATAAAGACATTGTTAGTCTAAAAATGGTTCAATATTAGGTGAAATGTCTTGTTTTATCGTGTAGATTTATAATTGCTCTTTACATTAAAAGAATATTTCATCCGATTATTCGATGGAATTTTCAGGAGAATACTCGATTACTAAAATATTCGATAGCTGCAGACCTAGACCAATCATCACCAAAATGTGTGTGGCCATATATTCACCTTAACCTCCATTTATTTTTTTTTTCCATTTTATTGACATTTTATACTATTCAGTTTGAGCTGTGAAGAGCTATGTGTTCATGGGCTCGCAAATTCAGCACCTAAATGAAATATAGCTTAGCCAGTAAAAACCTGATGAAATACACATTAATATGCAGAAAATATAGTGTTTCTTTTATTGACCATGGCCACTAGGAAAAATGAGGAACGTATTAATACAAGTGTATGGAGGAAAAAAATATACATAGGCATATTTTAAAACGTGATTTTGGAGGGGGCATGTTATACTTGAAGTCATCATGGACAAAGACTGGGATATCGACACTTAGAGGGACAGACAACACCTAATATAAAAGACCTTCATTTGAAAAGCTGTTTCGCAGAGCGTTTAAGTATACAAATTAAAGGTTTCTTTGGCTACGTCTACGTTGACAGAATTTTCTCCAGGATATTTTGCCGACTATTTTTATACCTGTCCACACTTACTTTTAAGGTGCCTTATACCATCGATAAGGTACAAAATGATCTTTAAAAACAAAAAAATGAAAGATTTGCTAAAATGATAACAGCATTGGTTAAATGTCAGCTAATGTCAGGTTTACCTTCTGGAAATACTGCTTTTTATTTACGTTTTCTCCAGTTTCACACAAAAAAAGATTTTTTTTTCCCCCCCCAACCAGATCCTTTCAATTGGGACACCCATAATAAAGGTATTGGTGTGGCCCTTTAAGTAGGTAAATAACATGAACAAAAGCGTTACACACCTGCAGTTGTCTCATTCATGAGCCTTAAGCAGTTCAGTCCTGCAATTTGTGCAGCATCTACCACTGATCTCCTCTCAGAGTCAGTGAAGTAGCAGGGAACCTGTGAATTAGGGACATTTTTTAAAGAAATTTTAATAAGTTGAATCAATTTTAAGTCAATAAGGAGGAAAATCCATACACAATTAGTAGGTCATTTCTAATTTGGACATGGTAAGGGATAACCTCAGCAAAGGCGGAGCGATCATGTGTGAATGTTAAGATTTTTTAATGTACTGTTTTGCATTGCGATACTTACAGAGACAACACAGTCGGCAACAGGCTTTTTCAGTGCACTTTCTGCCGTCTCCTTCAGCTTGGTGAGAAGCATGGCAGTGACCTGTTCAATGCTGAATACCTTCTCTTCCTCCATATACATGACCTATTAGGGAAAACCAAAAAAAAGAATTGCAATGAGGAACCATTTGAGGGGGTTCTGTCAAGATTTTTATGCCGAATAAAACGAAAATTGTCATGCCAATTCTTAAATTCTGATCAGTTTTTTTGACACATCAAGTTTTTTCTTCACAGTCAAGTTGAACAGTTAAAAGCTATAAATGTCATTTTTTACTATAAGTACTTGCACACTTACAGTAGTCATGTGTTATGTAAAAAAAAAAATTGCAGTCATTGTATGTCAATATTAACCGTTAGGTCTTTGTTATTTTTTTAAACAAATACACTAGTTTAAACAAGAAATGGGAAAACTCAAAAACCCAAGATATTAGCTCAGTGGCCATTAATAGTTCATAGTGTGTGCTATCTTGAGCCACAACTGACAATAACTTCGAAGAATAATTCTGCGCCAGGTTGACAAAGGTCTCCAGAGAGATTTTGGGCTCTGTACATGCCAATCCAGGAAGTTGGTTTCGGTATCTTTGAGGAACTTTATGACTGATGGATGCTTTGAGCCATTAGCCACTTTCACACTAACTAGTTACAAGGACGTAGTTCTAGTTATAAGATCTAAACAATTCATAGCGACCATGGCGGTTTTCGTTTCAAAAGGCCGCACAAAAACTAGGGAGGGAGCAGTGTGACGCAGATTTCAGCTACAGTGATTGAAATCCCCTCCTTCCACAATGCGTCAGTGACGTATTATTTATGCTTCGACAGCAGTGACGAATTATTTATGCTCCAACTGTAGCAGTGAAGACAAAAAAATGGAGAACAGAGAAGCCACAATGTGAGTATTTTATTTCGTTGATGTTGCGTGACTTGCGTCCACTAACATTGGCGGTGGAGTTTATTCAGACTGGAGACGAGGACTCCAGCAGCGGGAAACCACGAGGACTCCAGCAGCGGGAGAGGCGGTCTCGGTTGTTTGAGCTACCAATCATGTCATACAGTTTTTGTGAACTCCTGACGCTCCAACAAAAGACCCTGCCCGGGATCGGGATCTGTGAAAGCATTCTTGGAGCTACGCAGTTCCTACATTGTGGAAACACTACATTATCGCGGTCCTAGCAACTAAACTGTCCTATTAACCACTAAGGGTTCCTGCAGTGCGAAAGGAGCCATTGTCTTACTCTAAAACCCAGTGACGAACGAAGCCTATGACCTTGCTTCTTAACATTTTCCCTCAAAATTGTAAAATAAATTTTCCATTTTCATGATACCATGCACCTGGACAAAGATCCCAGTACCTGATGTTGCAAAACAGCCCCACAGAATGATGCTACCGTAGCTATGTTTAACTGTGGGCAACAGTGTTGTTTTTGGCAGGTCTTTTAATTCTTGGACGAAATTATTTATTAGTCTTGGTCAAATTTTTGTCATTTTAAAATGTATTTGTCTTCGTCTAGTTTCAGTCGCCAGTTACTCAAATTTTTTTCATTTGTAAAATTCAAACGTTTTAGTCGAAAAATAAAGGTTTCCAACCATTTCAAGTGAACGTAGACTAGCACATGTTGTAGCGTCTACAAGGACAACGCCAACTTGGTGATGATAATACACACTTAGCAGGAAACGCAGTACATCATTTTCAGCACATCATTTTCAATTAAACCCGCCTGCAAAGCACGAACTGTATGTAAAAAACTGTCAGAGTGTTTAACACTGTGAAGTAACAAGTTTAAGAATTTTTTTTTGAATTCTCAGAGTCTAACCATAAGTTGCAAGCAATCAGTATTTCCCAGTAATTTCTCATTTATTAAACAAAACAGCTTAAGTCCGCACCATCATCATCATTTCATGATCCATCATTTCAGGGATGACAAAGTGGAGGTCTATCATGCATAAAAGATCTCTTTAGAAATTACAAATTTGTTGCTTTTAACCAGCTAAGAGAAGATTTCGGCCTGTCACAATCTGATTTCTTTAGTTATGTTCAAGTTCGCTGTTATGTGAAAAAAAAACATTTCACTCATCTTGCCACCTAAAAAATGGCTTGACGACTGTCTAGAATTGGACCCCTCCATCAGAGGTGTCGTTTCATCTAATTACGACAGGATTCAAAGTGCGGCATCTCCATCTTTAAATCATTTGAAACACAAATTGGAGGAAGAGCTGGGCGAGCAGTTTGCTGACAACATCTGGCAAGCAGCTATTAGGTCAATCCATTCATCTTCTTTATGTATAAGACGTGGATTAATACAGTTCAAGATTCTTCATAGGTTACACTGGCCACCAAGTAAAATTTCAAAATTGTATACAGGTGCCGAACCAGCACGCCCAAGATTTGGCCTCACCCCAGCTAATTTGAGCCATATGTTTTGGTTGTGTCCCAAGCTTTATACATTCTAGAGAGAGGTTTTCACTGCACTGTCCTCTTTATGTAACAAGAATATTGAGCCGAACTGTATAACAGCGTTGTTTGGGATCGTCCCATCAAATATGTTAGTTTCATTTCACGAGGCCAATGCAGTAGCTTTTATTACTTTACTCGCTAGGCGCATGATTTTATTTGATTGGAAAAAAACTGAGCCTCTATATTTTAAGAGGTTGATTGAAGACGTAATGGCCAATCTAAAATTGGAACATTTAAGACATGTTGCTAATGGTTCTCTCCAGTCCTATGAAAAAACATGGCAGCCATTTATAATATTTTTTCAGACTGAATTTAAAACATACTTCTAACGACCATCCAAGCTGTTACAGTCTTGCTTCTTTATCTATTCTATCGGCTTCCTTCCCCTCTAGCGTCAATTCCAATTCAATCAGATTCCCATATATTGCTTTGAAAATAATGCTGAAACTATATACCCCCCCCCCCATGAAATATGCTCAGGTGCTGTCCAGTTTTGCCGACCTACCTACCCATAGAGCCTGCGTTCCCGCTGAGTCTTTGGAGTGCAAAATAAACTAAGTAGCCATATTTTGCTGCCCAGACTATGTACTTGTGTATGGTTTGTCTATTTTTTTTTTTTGTCATCGAGTGTGTGCGCACTAACTGCTGCTTCCATGTCAATTTTTGGATAGCATTAATATTCTGTTTTTGTTTGTTCGTATACATGTTGGTATATGTTGCTTTGTTGTGATAAAACCATTAAAAAGATTTGACTAAAACAGCTGAAGTGGGCTATTAGCTAAATGCCATTTCATCAACTGAAGGCCATTTTGAAGGTAATACTAACGCGAATGCTACGCTAGCGGAGTTACATTTAACGTCTGATCACACAGTACAGACATTTTAAGGCTAAAGCAAGATTGCATATTCTCTATTGCCAGGATAAGAAAACAAATCTTACCATGTGGCCCAGCTTTAGACACATCCCAAACTCCGGTGAGGAGTGAGAGGTGAGAGGAATATGCAAATGTCACGCATTGTGAACATATGACAGAAACCATGACGCATTTTCATCTCTTCAGATGAAAACTGGCATTTGTCTCGTTATGTTATAGTCTCCCAAGCCGTGTTTTTAGCTCCTCATCGGGATGTCATCGTCGATGAAATATTTTTGTTATCGTCATTGTTGACGTAAACAGCACTGGTGGGGAAAGACTCCCTTTTTTCACCAAACATAGGCAATATCCGAATGACTAAACAGTGCCAGTTTTGTCACATCAGACAAAAGCAGTATTCCAAAATCTTTGTTTTAAATGTTCACAGGCAAACATCAGTCTGGCTGTGTTGTGCCACATTTTTAGGAAAGGGGTTCTTCTGGGATGATTGCCCTAATGCTATAGCCACCATAAAGAGCCCTCACAACTGTGATGCTTGAAACATCACCTCCAGAAGAAGCCATGTCAGCAAAGATCAGCAGATGAGTTCTTGATAACTTTTGGTCACGACTAGGCCTGTGGCGATAACAAATTTTAGTGTGCGATAAATATTCTCATAAATTATTGCGATATGTGATATTATTGCGCCCCCCCCCCCATTTTTTAAAACCAATTTACAATAACACAGTGAGAATACAGTATATATTAATAGATCAAGTACACCAATTTAAACACGATAAATATTTACTCTTAAATTAAAAAATACTTAAATCACAACTAAAAACAATAGACCATGCCTCTTAAGTAAAACACAACAATATTGATATCGCGCAGAAGCCGAATAAATGTGTTTAAAAAAAAAAAAAAAATTGCACTTAATAACTTAAGCATTTGGGCAAATGAAAACTTTTCCCGTTATAGTTTCTGCAATGGTGTTCCATAGGGAGGCAACGATACAGTTAAGTCATGGTTCGGTACGATTTTTGATACGGGGGACACGATTTTCGATCCAATTCAATACATTTAATGCTCTGTAAAAAAAAAAATTTTTTTTTGTTTGTTTGTTTTTGCTGGGTTTTTTTGTTTTGTTTTGCAAACGAGCAAAAATTAAATTTCCATCATATAAACATGCATTTTAGTGCATTATATTTATGTGCATACTTCTTACTGATCTGAAAAAAATTTGTATAAAAGTGCTGAGAACAACCATCATATAAACATGCATTTTAGTGCATTATATTTATGTGCATACTTCTTACTGATCTGAAAAAAATTTGTATAAAAGTGCTGCGAACAATCTTTACTGTTTGTAAAGTGAGGCAGGGCACACTTGATTGCTACAGCTCTCTTAGCAGCTAGGTTTACTACATGAGCAAGACATCCTATTTGTGGTCCGAATCCATCTGTGTCACGTACTGAATTAACAATATTTGCAAAATTATCTATAGTCACTGGTGTGGATTGATTTGGCCTTTTTAACTTCCATTCAGCCATGACAGTTTAGAATTCATCGATGTAGTGTATGGACTACGTGTCCCATAATCACTCTGGGCTCACGTAGCCAATGGCATGGGACGTAGCACATCTAGTTTGCCATTTCATGATATCTAGTGTGTGCACGCATTAAAAAATGTTAGCAAGCGCCGCTGAAGTCACGTCTGCTCATTACTACACAACACCAGCATATGACAATCGACTTTCATAAACAGGACGAGTTTGAAGCACAGCGCTCTTAATTTCATTCAGCTGTTCGTTGTCAAAGCGAGGTTGTTCGTAGCAGCCAAGTCGGTAACAATGTTTTGGCGGACTTCGTCGTAAATATCCGGCGTTGTGACGAAAAATAGCCGCCCCGCGTGAAATGTCACTCCTGACGGGAGGGCCTACACGTCAACAACACCGGCGCGCCATAGATGGTCCACAGTCACTCCGGAGCACTGACGCGGCCGGTATACTTTGAACAATAGGATATAATGGGAACGATTGGCTCCGGCGCTAGTTTTTGCCGGACCTGGAACGAAGATGCAATTTGCGCAGTTGGTAACGAGGAATCCGAACTTTTAACAGCACGTCTGCCGTGCGTGCGCGCGAGGCGATAAATCGCAGCGGGAAAATTACCACCTTCATTTTTATTTATTGCGCGATAAATGGAATTATTGCATATTGCGACAGGCTTAGTCACGACCACTCCCAGTTTTGTTTCTTACAAAATTTGTTTCCTTGCACTTGGCAACGACGCTCAGTACAACAGTTCTAGAAACTCTAAGATCCTTAAAAACGGTAGTGTAGGCTTCCACTTTATTGTAAGTCTCAATTACTTCTAAGCTCCAAACTGATTCACTTTGTCTTTGGCATGGTGAGTCCTTTTATGTTTTAATGGTTAGGTGTTTGGAAAGCACACATTCACATAGGGGCTAATATTTTTGACCAATTCAACTTCACTAGCTATAAGCCATGTCTGAAAAATTTAAGATTCCAAAATATATCAAATCCTATTAAACTGCACTGGTGAAGGTTTGATTGTGTCATGACACCCAGAGGGAAATAATTTTGGCTTCAACAGCTGATTTTCTTTTTTAAGCAAACAGATTGCAGATTTTTTGGGTCAAACAGATTTTATTCACTGTAGACATTTTTTTTCCTTTTAATGACCAACATTGTACATTTGTATTCTAGACAAGAATGTTGTAAAGGAGAGTCTACGCATAATGAGTTTCAAACTATGCTGACATAAGGTTTTCATACTATCACAACTTAGCATGATGACACTGAGGTCAACTTTGTCATTATCTCAAACCTTTATTGAGCAGGTGGAGCGGTGGACTAAGAAACTGTAATGCAACAACCAACTTCGAAGTAAAGGCTTCACTATTTCCTCACCTTGATTCCAGTCGTCCCCGTGGGCATTTGAGCAACATCATAGACCAGACTTGATTTGAGACGCTGCACAAAAGGATCTGAGAATGCCCTGCCATGAAATCTCTTGAAGCCTTGCACCGTGTTCTTGCAGTTCGTGACAACCTGTTTTCCCGCAAGTCAAATAATTAATACATGAAGCTAAATTTCAAGATTTCAGTACCACTGACGGCGATAGACGAGGCCAGCCTTCCCAGTTCAAATGATTGGACGTCTATCGCCGTCAGTGGCATCCAATGAGTTAAACTCGTTGTGTCCCAATTCTTAGAAAATCCTACCTGGCTTTTTGCAGCTGCACCAATGGAACGATTCCGTGGTCCAAAAGAGACACATGCTCTATAAAAAAGGAGAAAACTGGTCAATTTGATGTCTTACTGTATCTTTTGGTTGAGAAATTAAGCCAAAAATAAAGGAATTGAATTATTGATCACGCCTTTCTGACAGCTAGAATGCGGCGGCCTCCTCCCATCACGCGCTTTTATGTGCCCACGGGCATAAAAGCAAAGATGTCTTCATTTTTCCATGTTATATTCTGCACCACTTACACGGCATTATGGCGTCACTGTATATTGCGTTTAGATGTTAACTGACACGGTGCAAAAATAAAGGGGCTACTTTTCATTCCTCACTATGCATGTCATCGTAGCTAGCATTAGCTTTTAGCTCTCACATGCTTTTTCCTGTTGTCAAAATCGTTAGCATGCTAGGTTAGCCAGGTGAGTTTGATTGAACACTACAATCTCAGGTGAATTTTCGCGACATTCCTTACTCGTTTTTCAAAATAAAAGCCAGTCACTCGTACTTACGGGGTACACCGGTCGCTGTATTCATTGGCGACAGTTTCGATACCTCCGGCTCGGGCTACTGCTACATAGCAGGTCAAATAGCCCACGTCGAAGCCGACTACTGACATCTTCTAAACCGCGAACAGGGGAGAATGAGAATAGGCAGGATAAAGCGGGAAGCTGAACAGCTGTAAAAGAAAGCCTGGGCAGCTACGGGTTCGGATTTCACTCAGTGGCCGTCGTTGGTCCACCCTGGCTCTTGTTCCATGAAGCTGAGCAGCAGCAGCAGCATGCGGTGAGACCGGCAGATGAACGAGAGCCTTCAGGAATTTTCTATCCGTGTCGTCAACCAATAGCGTGCCACGCCAGGCCGAGATAGGAAGCCACTGCGTCACCCACAGGACAAAAGCGGAACTATTCAAAACCGTGCTTCGGCCATGTTGTTACATCACGTCACGTCAAGTGCACGAAGCTTTCAAAACGCAGTGTTGGTAAATATATATAATATCCGTATATCATGTGTATATATATATGGCGAAAATACAGACAAGGCTGGAAAAGCAGTTTCTGCTCTTGCAACCCTCTTTAAAATAAACTGCTGTATTTTAAGCCAAAAGAACTGTTGTTTGATAGAACAATATGTCTATACCATAGGCGGAGTTTGACTTTTGGGGCAGGGGGGCATAACATGTTGATGACCCCGAAACGCAGTTTAAGCAATAAAATTAACTTATAATAATAAGTTGACAACGAGCGTTTTTTGTTTCCCATCATTCTCGAGGGGAATTCAAAATCAGGCTGCCTAGGCAATACTTTTCGCCAAGATCGTCATCCATTGAATATGGCACGCCCGCCGGTGTCGTGCCAATGTAGTTACCACAGTCAAAAATTGTATCCCTGGGCAGAGCCATATGGAGGTAGATTTGTGTCTTTATTATGCAATCCAAAAAAAGTGCTTCAATTAAATTTAAAAAAAAGTGTTTGAAAGCAAAAATAAATTTGTAACTCAAAAAAAAAAATGTTTTGATTGAAGTTTTTTTTTTTTTTTTTTTAATCGAATCAACTTTTTTGATTGAAGTAATGTTGATCTGTGTTTGGGCCACATTTTGGCTAGGACATTTTTGTTTTTATTTAGTAAAAAAAATAATTTGCTTCTTAAAATGTGTATTTTCAAAAAGAAAAATCACTTCAATCATAAAAAAGAAAAATTTCAATCATAGAAAACATTTTTGAATGCGAAAAAACGAGATTGAAAAATTTGCATTTCAACACTTAATTTTTCATTGAAAATTTTTTCCTTTTTTCTTTAATTTGAAGCAATCCTTTTTGTGTTTGAGCCATATAATGGGCAGGACATTCGTGTCTATTTTATTCAATCCCCCCCAAAAATATTTTCAATCAAAGAAAAAAAATCATTTGAAAAGTAAAATTGCCCTCCGCTAATTAAATTTTTTTGGGGAAAATTATATGCAAAGCAAATGACCGTCGAAGGTGCTCGTCACATGATCTGTTCGAAAAATTATTTTGACCCATTATAAAGATTTTTTTGTCAATTTCATTCATTTTTGCTGCAGTTTTATTGCTTTGCAAATTTATATATATGTAGGAAAGTCTATTTCATGCAATGAAACTTTTCGGCCACCAGGGAGGGCCTGGCCCCCCTTAAAATCTGCTTATGCCCCAAACTAATTTTAATTTGTTTGTTTTACCCTGGAGACCCCCGTTTACAGATATCGCGCTTTGGTTTTAACCGATTTCAACCAAGCCATAAAAAGAAGCTAAGTAATTATATTTATTCTTCGAAATGTCTGACATTTTTAGCTTCGAATCATTAACTGATGTCTAATATTTGGTTTTAAAATGACTTTAAAAAATTCACTCGCATATTTGAACGTTTTAAACAAATTACGTCACAATGAAAAAAAGTGTCTGTAAATAAGTAACGGTTATCTACCTCTTAACTATCGCTTAATCGTATTTTTTTGTTAGTCGCATTTTCCCCGATATTTTAGATGATAATCAATCCAAACCAAGAAAATTGGAAGAAAAAACATTTAAAAGGCTAAATATATGAAAAAGAAAATCTCCATCACTCCTTGATGTCTGCGAGTTATGCATCGCAACCCATAAAATCCCCTCAAAATCCGGCTGTGGCCATTCACAGCTGTGTCTTAACACTCGGTGATACATGCTACATGGTGTTTTTGGATCGAAACAAGTATTCGATAATATCTCATTAAAATCACGGTGTCTTTAATTATGCTCTCTCATGCTCGCACCTCAAGTTAGGATTTAGGGGTTTGAAAAAAATAAAAATAAAAAATGCCGTCCTGTTAAAAAATTTTCTTCCCCCAGAAAATTGAGATTTTAAGCTTTCCAATGATGTGTCACACATGCATATAGGACATTTTTTAAATTTGGCCAAACTGGGGGTCTCAGAGCGGAACTTCAAGTCACCTAAGTGTTTTCCGCCATATATTTTATACTGAAGTTTTTGCCATCTCTTTCCAAGTGCTATTACATAAATACTATCAAACATCTATATCAGGGGTCACCAAACTACGGCCCGCGGCCCAGATATGGTCCAGCTCCCTGAACAATACCAGAGAGCATTTTGATTTTTTCCCCCCAAGTCTTTTTTTCCAGGCTTTTTTCTGTGAAGAACCCAGAGAGGGTTATTTCATTGTGGCTTTCTGAAAAACAATAAATTTTTACATTTCGGCACTCCTGCAATCGTCACATTTTTCCTGTTACAAAGTGACCCTGGCCCCTTATCAGCGAAGGGATAACTTATGAGGCCCTCACAGGAAAAAGTTTGGGGACCCCTGATCTATATTATCTTTATTGCACAGCCCCCTACCTCTGGTACTTACCAGGGTAATTTTTAAAAATAATTTATACCATGAATTTAGTCATCTGTACCCACAGTTTAGTAATTTGGACCCACCGATTACTAATCTGAGGGTAAAATTGGGTAGCCTGTGCCCAGAGAAGGGGCGGAAATTGGGGGGAGTGTGACCACACCCTTGCCTCTGGTGGGGGGGGGGGGGGCGGTTTTCATGCATAAAGGGGTTCCGGGTGGGCGAGGGTAGGAGGTAAAAATGACATGATTTGCTGAGCAACAATATGTTTAAACAGGCACACCCTGACCACAAACTGCGAGAGTTTAGTAGTTACCCAATTTAGTAATCTGTTGGTACCTTTAAAAAAAAAAAAAAAACGACACCAGGAGGGCTCCATTCGTTCCTATTGTTTGGCCCTGGATTGCTACCAAGTGTTTCCTGTATTAATGAATGTTCACCATTTTCAGGGAAAGTCTCTTGGAAAAAAAATCATTAAATTTTAATAGCCTCCTGGACCCCTCTCGGGTGAGGTCACCTGGGCATATCAAACCAGGAGGAGGTCTCGGGGTCAACCCAGGACACGCTAGGGAGGCTGCCTCCCGGCTGGCCTGGGAACACCTCTGGATTCCCCTCAAAGAGCTAGACTAAGTGGCTGGGAAAGGGGAATGTCATGGCTTCCCTGCTGAAGCTGTTGCTCCCACATGACATGACCTCAGATAAGCAGAAGATGGACAGATGGATAAAATTCTTCCCACGTTTCTTGTGAGAAATAAACAGCTATTGTTATTTTAGTAGTCGATTATTCGATGAACTAGTTCGAATAATCGAGTAATCAGATAAGGAAGATGAAAAATTAAAATACCTGAGCTGATCCTCAAACGGTATTTAAAAAAAAAAAAAGAAAGAAAAAGAGGATCCACGTACAACAAAAGAACACTTGCATAGCAAACGTCTGCTAGCATAAATGCTATAAAATGCTCTTAGTAAATGGTTCACAAATTCCCACAAAAACATAAATATACCTATAAACTAAATTATGAAAGCATGAAAAAACATTAGCTCAAAGAAAAACTTAACAGGAAACAGTTGGATTCAGCCCTGTGAAAAGAAGGCAGAGTATCCAACCTAATCAATAAAACTAAGTGCAAACACTTTTAAAATAAATCATTTAAACCCCACTTTAATTAATCGAATACTCGAAGCAATAAAATTTAATTCGAATATTTTTTTTGCTAATCGAATACTCGAGTTAATCGATTAATCGTTGCAGCACTACCTGCTATATTTGCATCAGGAAAGTGGTGTTAAATTATCAAGCACTCACTGAAAGCCAAGTCAATGCTGGCTCTAAAATTGATGAAAAGATTAGAAAACTGGTCGAGTTGGTTATATCAACTTGAAAAATAACATTCCTAACACAATGTTAGAATTACACTTTCCCTGACAGTACAGGCATGCCATGAGATTAACATGAACACATTTTAAGAATACACTCAGATTCCAAACTGATTCCACATAAATACATTTTCATCTTTAATGGTGAGACAGGAGCAGCGTTTAACAACAGAAGAAGTTGGAAGCAGGCCAGAGTTTATTCTTCATGCTCATAGTCAGCAGGATTCTTCCTCTTGCTTTGCTGGTGAGCACGGTTTCCCCACGTGTAGGTCAGGTACATCACGACCATTGCTGCAATTCAATATGAAGCAACAGGGTACACATTAGTTCAGCTTTAGTACCCATCTGTGTGACTTAAAAAGGTGAGAAGGGTGTTGAGGAAATATGTTCTGGTACACTGTACAACTAGGGCCATCCCTAACAACTAATTTTCTCCCGATTAGTCAGCAGACTATTTTTACGATTAGTCAACTAATCTAATAACCCCCCCCCCCTTTTTTTAAAAACAATTTAGGAATGAAATTTTTGATGACGCTTATAAAGAAGACTGCCAGTGTTTTATATCAGGCTAAAGTAAGTTTTCTTTTTTCCCCCATTTGCCTCAATGCAGCAATGCTAACGTTTACAGAGTTTAACACAGATGTGTTTCCTTATTTTGTATGTCTGAACTTATAATTCTACGGCGTGTTGATGACCAATAAACATCTGTGAAAGGAACTGTGGTCTCATTTGCCATCAGCACGCACGCACATATACATGCGCACGGCGATAAAACGCAGCTGTGAAAATTACCGCCAGGCCCGGAGTGACTAATCGGGAGCTTCTGGACGATTCCAGAAGGGCCGGCTGGCCAGATGGGCCGGTCCGGGTTTTATTAAAAAAAAAAAAAAAATTACACTGTTATCATTTTTTATTTGGTATTTATTTATGACAGTGCCACTGAGTATAACTTACATTCTGTTACTGCTGTCCCTGTGGGCCGTCTTAAAAAAAAAAAAAAAAAAAAAAAAACTATTATTTTTTTTCCCAGACTCATCCTCACGTGTGCAGACGAAAAATACAGCATGCAGCTCCGCCCCCTAATTGTAGTCTGTATTGAGCCAAATTAGCTGCTATCTCGGTGCTCGGATGGATAAAAAGAGCAAGGGTGGCGCTGAAAATTAAGAATTAAAAAGAGAAAATCACTCGTGAAAGAATCGGCAAAATGCGCGAAAATAGCTAATTTTTTTCATGCAACGACCTTGCGGCCTCAAACTACAGAGGATTACAACGAAAGTGGTAAGGCCGGATGGCGAATAAAATGCAACTTGCACGGTGCAAGTTGCACCATGTGATACGACAATATGTAATTGTGGAAACTTTGGCTTCTTGTAGCACCTCACAAGGGATATGTAGCAGCAAGCATTAGCCATAATGAACACACCACAGGTGCAGAGCTGGAAGGTAGGATTGCCATGTCGTTCAGCGAGTGAACATTAGAATGAATATATTCAATTACGTGGCGTTTTTAAAGTGGAAATGGAAAATGGATAATAGTATCATTAGAAGTTGTTAAAAATGTGCAATACGTATTCTTTATTTTTCATATTGTTATGTTGCTATGTTTGTTTTATCTGTAAGCACTCATTTTGTTAATATTTGATGTTGCAGAAAAGGTCTTATTTATTCATTTATTTTAGGGCTGTCAAAATTAACGCGTTAACGGGCGGTAATTAATTTTTTAAATGAATCACGTTAAAATATTTGACGCAATTAACGCACATGCCCTGCTCAGACAGATTTAAATGACAGTACAATGACATGCCCACTTGTTAATTGTGTTTTATGGAGTTTTGCCGCCCTCCGCTGGCGCTTGGGTGCGACTGATTTTATAGGCTTCAGCACCCATGAGCATTGTGTAAGTAATTATTGACATCAACAATGGCGGGCTACTAGTTTATTTTTTGATTGAAAATTTTACAAATTTTATTGAAACGAAAACATTAAGAGGGGTTTTAATATAAAATTTCTATAACTTGTACTAACGTTTATCTTTTAAGAACTACAAGTCTTTCTATCCATGGATTGCTTTAACAGAATGTTAATACTGTTAATGCCATCTTGTTGATTTATTGTTATAATAAACAAATACAGTCCTTATGTACCTTATGTTGAATGTATATATCCATCTTGTGTCTTATCTTTCCATACCAACAATAATTTACAGAAAACTATGGCATATTTTATAGATGGTTTGAATTGCGATTAATTACGATTAATTTTCAAGCTGTAATTAACTCGATCAAAAATTTTAATCGTTTGACAGGCCTAATTTATTTTCCAAACGTATCATTTAATATAGTTTTTTTTTAAATCCATTTTTAAATTTGTTCAAAATATGTTGTGTTGCACTTGTTAAAATAAAGCCACCTTGTTAAACAACCATTACCTGCACTGAATTGGAATACACAGAATTATAGTACACGGCTTTAGAGAACACTGAACTTAACACGTCTATGCATAATGACATAATTTTAAATGAGTGGGCCGGTCTGAGGCATGAAATTCCAGGGCCGAAAATGAGTCCCACTCCGGCCCTGATTACCGCCCTCATTTTTATTTACCGTGCGATAAATGGACTCATTGCATATCGCGACAGGCTTAGAAACTTCAATAAAACATATAGTTAGTTAGTTAGGTGGACTTACGAGCTGCCAGCTTGTAATTAGTCTTCCAAAATTACAACTGGGTGACTGCGCTGTAGGTGTTCATTCAAGGTCGACGTGCAGCAAAGTTTGGCATTAAAGAGAGAGGACACAACAGTGTACCCTCCTTTGTTTCGTTGAAATAAGTCAATTTTGCGCACCCTGGTAAGCTCCCCCCAATAGTATTATTTTTTTCCTGGCTTTTTTCTGTGAAGAACCCAGAGAAGGCTATTTGGTTGTTATCTAATTAAGTGTTATTATATTTTACTTAATTATTTTTATTTTATTTACTTTTGTTCTGTGAACAATCCAGAAAGGGTTATTTTATTGTGCCTTTCTGAAAAACAATTTTTACATTAGGCACTCCTTCAATAGTCACACTTTTTCTGTTACAAAGTGACCCTGGCCCCTCATCAGCGAAGGGATAACTTATGTGGCCCTCACAGGAAAAAGTTTGGGGACCCCTGATCAATATTATCTTTATTGCACAGCCCCCTACCTCTGGTACTTACCAGGGTAATTTTTTTAAATACATAATTTATACCATGAATTTAATCATCTGTACCCACAGATCAGTAAATTTTGGGTACAGTTTAGTTATTTGGACCCACCGATTACTAATCTGAGGGTAAAATTGGGTAGTTTGGGTAAATTTTTTTTTTTTTGCTTTGTGCCGCTTTCCCCGCTTGCATACCAGGCGTCAGACTTTAACCCCCCCCCCCCCCCCCCCTAATTTCTTTCTTCTCAGATCTACACAATTTAGGTAGGTCACCCATTTTGACTTCAAAACGGCAAATTTTGACAAAAGGTAAGAGTTTCATGCCTGAACATTAATAACATGAATTGGACGTCTGTCAATAGCCACGTTTACATGCTGACTTTTATTCATACCGATTCAAATCATTCCGAATGGAAATTTCACATCAGCTGTTTACATGTCACTTCATCTATTCCGATCCAGCGTTTACATGTGACTGCCTTTATTCCGAAAGGACGTTTGACAACTGCCGTCTGACATGCGCAGATTAATCAAAACAAACCGTCACGTTGCAAAACATGGAGATCGATCGTCAGATCAGCTGCTGTTTTAACTTTTCGAGTGGAAACAAAACTTCAGAATGATACGCCGTTCATTTAAAAAGTTGTATGGGTGCGCTGTGCGTGTGCTTGGAAGCCATGTTGCAAGGAACGTTACTTAGGTCACCAAGTGACGTCACCACGTCAGTACGGAGCATGCGCAGAAAAAACGCAACCAGACACCATTCCGCTTCCCTGTTTACATGATATAATTTTATTTCTAATCGGTTTGGGAAAAGGAATATTCCACCCCTGTGAATCGGAATGAAATTCCATTCGGTTTGGGCCTGTTCATTCCGAATGAGGTGTTTATATGGAACACATTTATTCGGTTTGAACAAATATTCCGATTGTAAGTGGAATATTTGGCTCCATGTAAACGTGGCAACTGTCATGGGTAGGCTAGGAGTGAAATACAAAATTTCTAAACATAATCTTTAGTATTGTTGGGGGGCCTGGCCAGAGTATTTGGATTTTTAAAAAAAAAAAACATATCTAATTATATTTATTCAGTTATGAGATTTACAACATACATTTTATAACAAATACCGTATTAGAATTGTGGCCTTCAGCCAATATATGAAGTCCACAAATATTTTTTTCCTTACAAAGAAATAGTGATTTGCGCTATGAGGTTAAAAAGGGTGCAAGATACTCACGTGGGGCGACTCTGAAGACGGAAGATTTAAACCTTCTCCATACATTAGGAATTCCTTTGGAGAAAAAGTTGGGGAAAGCCTTCTGCTCGAAGGGGGACAGACTGTATGTGATGATATGCCTGACCTTGGCCAAATCTCCGAAGTGGCGACCCATGTTGATCCAAACTGGAGACTATAAAAGACGAGGGTTAAAATTTGACGAGGCCATTTCGATGTGGATTCAAACTCGGAATTCGTACACAATTCCAGAACACTTAAGACTTGTCCGTCGACAGAAATGCGTTAACTTCCATCATTAATCCAATGTTTTAAAATAGCGTTGCGTAATGGCAGACCCTAAACATTAGCATTAGCTTCGGTAGCCTGACTAAAGTACAAACATTGGACCTTCTGCTATTTAGTCAAAAGTCACTACAGCAGCGTCATAAAATGAAAGACCATTTCAATTTACTGGTCAATTCAGTGCCATCACCGAGTACATGAAATGTAAAGCAAAAGATTATTATTGTGACATTGACGCTTACCGTGCTCCTCGTCGTGTTTTACTAAAGGTGCCCCGTGTCCTTCCTTTTTGAATTGACGTCAACGGAACCCAATCGACAGCTCTTTACTGCCATCTACCGGTTTGGAGACTCACGACTCGCTTTATCAAATTTCTCACATCATAGAAAAACACTCTCAAACGTAATCCATACAAATGTATGCGTGCTGTCGTTTACTTATCACAGAATTGCGAGATCTTTTAGCCAGCTTGAATATTGGGAAGCCGAATACAGACAGTGAATTCACACAATTTGTATAATTATACACAACATGCATGAAGTCACATTTAACCCGAAAAAAATCATAGATATGCAGTCACTCAGTGACCAGAAGTAATAAATACACACAGACACCTGGACACTTTCATTCTGGACATTATGGCATTACTGAAAGTTGTGATTGCTCTGGAAAAGCAATGCACCAGATTTTGTGAAATTATTCCTTTGTTTTGGTCTGGAACAGGGTGACTTAAAAGTTACAGTATTAAACAATGATGACAGACTCCCCACACAAAAAATAACTTAAAATAACAAGACTAAATTATGTACTGTATTCATTTCTTTTTGCATCAAGTGTTTGTCAATTATTAACCTACTGGGAATGTGAAACACTAGATGAATTGAAATTAAAGACCACAAAAAACATTAAACAATTATTTTAACATAGGAAAAATGTTACACACCTGCTCCAGATCCAACATCGTCCATGCAGTCATTTTAACTATTGATGACATCACAGAGCCTGGTCAGATCACTTTATACTTGAATATTGCAATATTGAAGATTTATAGTAATATTTTCATATTTTAAAAGGCTGAGAGGGGTTTGTTGGTTGACTTAGCGGCAGGTACACCTGGTGGCTACCATTTCTTCAAACTCCTTGTAAACCAAGGTGCCGTCCTTTTCTTGGAGCAAGACGCTTAGGGGATTGTAGTGGGAGGGAATACACGAGGGCCTCGGCACAGACGAGTCAAGCTTCTCATAGATTATATTTTGTACCATTGTGTGCACAGGTGAACCATAAATGTAGCCAATTGTTCGTGGGCAGATGCCTCCACAGTACCGTGGGTTATATCTGGGAGGATAAATGATCCGGTGATCCTCCATGAGCTGGCTAAATCGCACATTGAAATCATACAAAGCGCAATCACTTGTTGGGAATTTTGAGGTTGGAAGAAGCTCAGGCAAATGGCTGTCCAAGGTTTTATCGCCTCGTTTGCTCTTTGTAAGTGCCCTCCTTTGCCGCCCCTTAGCTCGAAGTGCTTTGAAAATATGCCTGTGAAGCACATTTGCAACAGTAGGCGGAAACGCCTGGTTTGATGTTTTATTATTGTCATGCATATAAAGCAGCAGCGGAGGGGAACCCAAAGTGTACTCCAAAGGGCCTAAAAGCTCAGCATTCCCAGCTTGTTGCGCCTCCGGGCAGATGACATTGATGTGCAGGTGGACATTCTTCTGGAATTTTGTAGGCGACATAAGCAGCAACGTGACATCAACCTCCACCCAGTTCTTGCTTCCAAGGTCGTCTGGGGTGAGTGTGAAATTTACAGCTTGGTGGATACCGGGACACAGTGGACATTTGTTGGAGTGTTCCTGCTCCTTGATTCTCAGGAAGCACACGGAATTTATGTGTGCTGAACTGTACAACAGTGCCGCCTTCACGAGCTTCTCTTCGTCTCCGACTTGAGCAAGGCTATAGGACAGATCTAGTGCAAAAGCCTCTGCATGAAAACAGCGGGAAAACAGCAAAGTATTATAATTATAATTAGTTATAATGCTGGTTCATAAACTCATGCTGGTATCAAACAGGTTTACGCACAATGATACCCAAGGCACATAATACACTTCTACATATCTAGTCTATTTTGTTAATATTAGAAGAAAAATTAAAACAGTCAAATATTATGATCTCTCACATTGTAAAATATATCTACTCATTTTGTTAGTTTAAAACTTTTCTACTCCATGCATGCTCCACCAATGCACTGATGAGTACAAAAAGCCCTGATATTTTGCCCCAAAAAGCACTTTTTCTTCCCTTCAAAAGAGTAATCTGGGCAAACACACGCCTGTGCACATCCATGCGCGTCCCCGCGGCAGCAGCACGGCTTCACAGAGGTTCCACTAAGTCTCTGCTTGGCTTGGCAAAAACACATTTTAACCCACTCAAGATTTGCTGCCAACAGTAGCATTCACATTTGCCATTTTTACGATTCAGGTGCCACTTGATGGGCCAAACGCTCGTTGCTTTATGTTCGTGCTCATACAAGCATACGCCATGCACGAGCCTAACACAGGCTGCAGTTACGCTTTAGGCTGGAGGTAGCAGTCGCAAGTAAAAAAAAAAAAAAAAAAAACAGCTCCATGTAGCACATGTAAAGATTTACAATGCTAATCTTTCAAGACATAACTCTTTGGTTTGGTCATCCATAACGTTTGTAGGTCAGGTAAATTTTGAGCACCAATAAACAAATGAATACCAAACAACAACCTCTAGAACTAATTTAAAAATACTCAAGAGGGTGTGTACCCCTCTTTATATTAGTGTTGCGCTACTTCGCGATTTTTCACTTATCGCAGCGGGTTCTGGTCCCCATTAACCGCGAAAAACGAGGGATCCCTGTACATTGACATTGGAAAAATTAGGTCTTAACATCTTTTCATAACTGATTTTCATCGTTTACTTGTCAATGTTGGAGCATTAACATACTAGTGTCCTGTTTAAAGTTCAGGTAAAGTCACGTCACAGTTGCACTCACCTTTATCACTTTTTGCAAAACATTGCTCTTGCGGCTTGATCAGTCTGACGACGTTGTAACGTGAGGTCCCTTCTAAACTCTGTTGCGCTCTGGTAGATTTCTTAAACACATCCGTCAAATAATTGACGTACTTGCGCTCTGGTTTGCCCTTCCTCGCGGAGGTCCGTTTCCAACTGGATCCTCTCGGACAGAGCTTTGAACAGCGGGGAGAAGATGGTGCCATAGGCGGACTGGCTCAAGTAGCTCGGAGTCCGTGCGGCCCACGGTGCATCGAACCCGCGGCGGAAAGCTGCTACTTAGCAGCAAAACGAACATTACGGCGCAAAAACAGCGAAGGACTAATGACATCATCATTTTCTTTTTATTTATCAAAAATAAACAGAGGGAACCGGCCCGAAATGTCAAGGACAAATCGCTGTACGAAAATCTCCAACTGCGCCCACGTGGTGCTGCTGCTTAACAAATCCAGGTGTTGTCAATCTGCTGCGTCATTCCTATGACGTCAACAAACAAGGCCGCGAGCGCGTTTTGTTTCTCCATTCGATAAATGTACCTAATATGCCATCGTTAATACATTTAAGATAATTTAACAATGCATGTTAATATTTGCTTTGTATCAGTTAGAATGCTAATGTAATAGACTATATACATTATACCTGGACATGAATCTGCAGGTAAAAAAAAAAAAAAAAAAAAAAAAAAAAAAAAAAAAGTTAAAATGGACTACGACCACCAAGTACCCAAACAACGTATGATGCAATACTGTCATCTTTTGGATAACTGGAGTAACTACACACATTTGCAACTAATCAATACCAGATTAATAAACTGATTGAGGGGGGATTGAACTCCCGAGGAATGACCCGTAAAGATGACAGAATATACCTAAAAATAACATTTTGCAGTCCAAAAAGACTGTATAAACCAGGGGCCCTCAACCTTTTTCCTGTGAGGGCCACATAACTTTTCCCTTCTCTGATGAGGGGCCGGGGTCAGTTTGTAACAGAAAAGGTGTGATTGCAGGAGTGCCTAAATGTAAAAATGTATTTTTCAGAAAGCCACAATCAACCCTTTCTGAATTCTTCACGGAAGTAAATAAAATAAAAATAATAAAGTAAAATATAATAACACTTAATTAGATAATAACCAAACAACCCTCTCTGGGTTCTTCACAGAAAAAAGCCAGGAAATAAATACTATTGGGGGGAAAGAAAAAAAAAAAAAAAAAAAAAAAAAGCTCTCTGGTATTGTTCAGGGGGTCGGACCAAATGTGGAGGCGCCGCGGGCCGTAGTTTGGGGACCCCTGGTATAAACAAACATGAAGTCTCGATGACATCACCCATCGTGTTCACCAGCATCCATCCATTTCCTTTTTAGGCTACCTCCATGTCACAGTGGCCGTTTCCCATCTGCGTTGGATAAGTCTAATCATGCATACCTTCGCAGGTACATTGCATTCATCACAAAACCAGACTGTATGCAAGATTCAACAGTTTAAAAAAACCTACCGATCAGCGCAATGGAATTTTAAACATGGTAAAATGAACTTGTTGCACAGTACTTCCCCATGAAGTACTATTTAGAAAACAGTCCAAAATGTATGCATGGTGTTTATTTCCCAGCTTTGTGACATCTTTTCATCAGTTTGAATATTTAGAAGCTGAACACAGACATACAGTGAATTCACAATTTGCATAAATACATGACATGCATATAGTGACATTTCACCAGTAGAAATTCATACGTATGAAGTCACTCAGTGACCGGAAGTAATAAATACACAACTTGAATGCTTTCATTCTGCACATTACGGAGGAGCTAGTCACTTGGGACAACCTTCAGTAATGCCCTGGAATAAAACAATATGTAAAAGGTTTGATCAGATTGTGACCGGGGTTTTTTTTTTTTTGGTCTGGAACAGGGTGACTTAAAAGTTACGGTGTTAAACAATAATGACTTCTCACACAAAAACGAACTTAAAACAAAATACTAGATTATATACGGTACTCTACGTTTTTCCCTCCCCCGTCAAGTGTTTCATATTATTACCCTATTGGGAAACTGAAAACACGGGATGAATTATCATCCTTTCTGATAAGCCCTTAACAGAAATGAAATTAACATTTCTTAACGTTTTTCCAATGTTAAAATACATTGTTTACGTTAACACACCTGCTCCAGATCAAACATCTTGTATGCACAGCGATTTTAAACATTGATAAATTCACAGAGCCTGGTCAGAACATCTCATATATTTGAATGTTGTTGGTTTAGCGGCAGGTGCACCTGGTGGCCACCATCTCTTCAAACTCCTTGTAAACTAAAGTCCCGTCCTTTTCTTGAAGCCAGACGCTTAGGGGGCTGTAGTGTGAGGGAATACACGAGGGCCAGGGCACAGAGGATTTCAGCTTTTCATAAATGATGTTTTGTAGCATGGTGTGCCTGGGAGAACCATAAATATCACCGATTACCCGTGGGCAGATGCCTCTACAGTACCGGGGATTATATCTGGGGGGATAAACAATCCAGTGATCCGCTCCAAGCTGGCTAAATTGCACTCTGAAATCATACAAGGCGCAATAACTTGTTGGGAATTTCGAGGTTGGAAGAAGCTCTGGCAAATTGATGTCCAAGCTTTTATCACCTCGTTTGCTATTTGCAGATGCCCTCCTTTGCCGCTTCTTGGCTCGAAGCGCTTTGAAAATGTGATTGTTAAACTCATTTGCAGAAGGAGGAGGAGGCAATGTCTGGTTTGACGTTTTCTTGTTATCATGGAGGTAAAGCAGCAGCGGAGGAGAACCCAAGGTGAATTGCAAAGGGCCTTCGAGCTCAGCATTCCCAGCTTGTTGCTCCTTGGGGCAGATGACATTGATGTGTAGGTGGACATTCTTCGGGAATTTTGAAGGCGGCAGAAGCAGAGAAGTGATGTCGACTTCCAACCAGTTCCCTCTTTCCGTGTCATCCGCAGTGAAATTTAGAGCTCGGTAGATGCCAGGACAAAGCGGACATTTGTTGGAGTGCTCCTGCTCCTTGATGCTCAGGAAGCACACAGAGTTAATGTATGCCAAACTGTACAAAAGCGTTGCCTTCATGAGCTGCTCTTTTTCTCTGACTTGATCGAGGCTGTATGACAGATCCAGTGTAAAATTCTCTGCAAGAGAATAGGGAGAAGTCAAAGCATGGGTAAGCAAAGTGCACTGACCATTTCAAACCCGT
This sequence comes from Corythoichthys intestinalis, assembly GCF_030265065.1. Classification (NCBI taxonomy): domain Eukaryota; kingdom Metazoa; phylum Chordata; class Actinopteri; order Syngnathiformes; family Syngnathidae; genus Corythoichthys; species Corythoichthys intestinalis. The sequence goes on along the minus strand of NC_080405.1, from coordinate 41,381,826 downwards.
TTGAGGTCTTTATTTGCCACTGTACGAAGATTTGTGCATTCAAAAAGAAAAATGGGAAAAGGAATCCACAATGTATGCAGTGTTGATTTTTTTTTTTACCACGCATTTTTCCAATCATTAAACAGCTTTAACAAATGTGACTTAATTCCCTCAGCTTTACAAACACCATAGACTTCAAAACTATTGACCTGACACTTCGTCATTCTATGAGTCACGCCTTACGTGACTGCAGAGGGTGACCAACACAGCCCAAAAGATCATCGGCAAATCCCTGCCTTCCCTGGCTGACATCTATGCCTCCAGATGCCTGAACAGAGCAAAACGCATAATAAAGGACACCACACACCCCGGCTTCCATCTGTTCAACCTGCTACCCTCTGGCAGGCGATACAGATCTATATCGGCTAGAACTAATAGACTTAGAGACAGCTTCTTCCCTAAAGCTGTCACAATACTCAACTCCAGTCTGCACTGAGTAACAATATCGTAAACTTTTTTTTCTTTCTCTCACTGTTAATAACCAATATTTATCACTGAAAGGTATCACACGTCACTTTTACCTATACTACTGCCGCGATCTACAAATGGACTCGTACTGTAAAACTGAAATCTGTTTTATTGCACTGTTAATAACCAATATTTATTACCGATGCTGCTATCAAATATCACTTTACCCTTACTTTTTAACCGTTTTTATATTGTTTTATCTTGCGATATGTAAATATATACATATGTAGATATATAAATATTTATATATGGACATATTTTTTAAATTTTGCAGATTGGAGACTGTATATACTATTCTGTGTGTAAGTATGTGTGCACTCTATAGGGCAGCTTTGAATTTCATAACACTTTGTGTAATGACAATAAAGGCATTCTATTCTATTACCATATGGGGCCGAGCTTCATTTAGTAAAAGTCGAAGACGGCACACGCTCATTCCAAGCTGGTTTTAAGCTTGGATTTTTGAAGAACTACAAAAGCTGAACCGCATACAAACAGGAAGGATTGTCTCAGAAGTAATTTGTTCGAGGATTCAAGGTAAATATTATATTTTTCGTACCATGCATTTTGAAACTCTTTGGAAAAAAATCAATGGGAGAAATCAGCCGCTACTGCATTGGCATCATAGTTTGCCATATTTGCGTAAAATAAACACTAAATGCACTTTTTTTTTTTTGCTTTAATCCAAGAATCGAGAAAGTTTTACATCCATATCTATGAAGAATTCGGGGATTTAAGCATTTATTCACAAGAATTTCCACCGGAAAAGCTCCGTTTACGTAAGGCGGCAGCCAGCCTCAGTCACCAACAGTATCATTGTACTTAGATTTACATAAAATAAACACTAAATGCACAATTTTTTTTGTTTTACCCAAGAATCGAGACAGTTTTACGTCCAAGCCTATGGAGAATTCGGGGATTAAGCATTTATTCACAAGAATTTTTGCCAGAAAAGCTCTGTTTACATTAGGTGGCTGCTAGCCTCATTCATTAACAGAGTAGCATTGTACTTCGACATATTTACGTAAAATAAACGCTAACTGCACGATTTCCTTGCTTTTAACCAAGAATCGAGACGGTTTTACGTCCATATCTATGAAAGATTCGGTGATTTAAGGATTTATTCACAATAATTTTCACCAGAAAAGCTCTTTACATCAGGTGGCCTGTAACGCGTGGTAGGTAGGATGCGTGCATAAAAGTAACAGAAAGGGGACAAGCTGCCACTTATGCACATTTATTAACAAAAATAAATCTACTTTGACCACTCGTCACTCGGGAGCTCAGCGGTACGCACACGCGTTCCCAGACGAACTCCAACATAAAAGTAAGCAGCAACAGAAGAACATATTCAACAAATAAAGCAGCGCCACCGCGCGGTGGATGTCAGGAGGAACACAACTTAAGGAGGAGACTGTTACAGGCTGCTAGACCCATTCACTACAACTATACAACTGTATAATGACAATAAAGGGCTTTTCTATAATAAGTTGTGACTGCATATAAAATTCATAAGTAATCTATTTATAATTGAGTCAGCATGTTTTCCTCAAGTATTAAATTTCTAATTTGAAAATTTAGCCGTTGAAAAAAATTTAAGTTGCCATTTTGGGCAAAAACTTTTATGTTAAATATTGCAATTGATCCTGAAAATATAGGTGGTGAGCTCTGCATTTGGTTATGTGTATCTAGTGTATATTCTGAGAATTTTATAGCCATCTTAAATTTTGTTATACTTATATAAAATAAATCAGGATTTTATAAGGGAATGACTAAAAAATTTCATATACGTATGGCTAAGGTAGGTCTGTTTTGGTTTTCGGTTGGTAAAAGGTTTGGTTTTGAAAATATTTGAATTTGAAGGTTTTGAAAATAGGCCCCCTACGGATCGGCCTCGTTTCCCGTGTCATGTCAATAGGTTATGACGTCTATGCAAAAACATTACAAATAGTGGCAAAATTTCACCTTATTTTAAAAGTATAACTTTACTTTTTAATACATGTGTACACTTGACAGTGGAGGGCTGTGGTGACAACATGTTAAATAAAAACACTTCGATTAATTAGAACACCAATAGACAAATGAGTACCAAACAAAAGCAGCTCAGCCAATCAACGCGTCTACGTTGGCGGCCATATTGGAAGGGGCATCATTCCCATCAAAATACTAAGCATGGACAATGAAATTAGCTCATAACTCCATTCTTAAGCGATTTTCATTGAGTTTCCTTTTTAATCAATGGCTAAATGACTTAACCAAATGCTGCTGTGGTTACTTTTCCGAAGCATGTAATGTCACGTCGCTGTTGCGCTCACCTTTATTGCTTTTGGCAAAACATTGCTCTTGCGGCTTGATTAGCCTGACGACGTCGTAGCGTGACGTCCTCTGCACCCTGGAATTTGTCTTGAACACAGCCGTCAAATATTTCATGTACTTGTGCTCAGCTTTGTTATTTTTTACGGAGGCCTGGTTCCACCACCTGGATCCTCCGTGCTCGGAAAGAGCTTTGAACAGCGGAGAGAAGATGGTGCCATATGCGGACTGACTCAAGTAGCTCACCGAGTCCGTGCGGCCCACAGAGCATCGAACAAGCGGCGGGCAGCTGCTACTGACCAGCAGAAGGAACAGCACGGCGCGAAAACAGCTGAGTGTAACTGAAATCAACATTTGTTTTTCTTATTCATCCAAAATAAACAGAAGGAACCGGCCCGAAATGCCCAAGCAAAATCGCTGCACAAAAAGCTCCAACTGTGCGCACGTGGCGCCGCTGATCAAGTAGCGCAGGTGTTGCCAATCAACCGCGTCACTCATCAAAGCAGCGATAGCGTTATTTTTTCTTCTTCGTGTTTTTTTTGGGCGGTTGACATCCTACTTGCTGGTACATTACCGCTGTTTACTGTATTGGAGTGTGGGCCAGAGTGCGTGCATTAACGAGAGTAGGGGTCCTCAAATACAAATCTCGAAGGTCCGAAATAATTTTTTTCATACAAGCATTGTCCATTTATTAATGTTGGTCAAGTACAAGGCAGGTCGAAAGTGGTAAAAGTGGTTTTCTTTTGACCAAACAAAAATACAATGTACATTCTGATTAATTAAAAATAAATGACCTAAAAAAAATTCTTCACTTAAAATAAAAATACAAAAAAAAAAAAAAAAAAAAAATACATGCAAGTACAATGTTTACACATGTACACTAAATAGACCTGTCATTAAGGTGCAAACAATAACTGTTGACAGTACATTTTGTAACTGTAAAACACTGCTGGACAAAAAAGAAAATGTGCAAGTAGTACAGTACATGTTCACATGTACAGAACATAAATGACAAGCTCTGTCCTTAATGTGCAAACCTAAGAATTATTGACAGTAGGGTTGTTCCGATCATGTTTTTTTGCTCCCGATCCGATCCCGATCGTTTTAGTTTGAGTATTTGCCGATCCCGATATTTCCCGATTCGATTGCTTTTTTTTGTGCTCCCGATTCAATTCCAATCATTCCCGATAATTTTTCCCGATCATATACATTTTGGCAATGCATTAAGAAAAAAATGAATAAAACTCGGACGAATATATACATTCAACATACAGTACATAAGTACCGTATTTGTTTATTATGACAATAAATCCTCAAGATGGCATTTACATTATTAACATTCTTTCTGTGAGAGGGATCCACGGATAGAAAGACTTGTAATCCTTAAAGGATGAATGTGACTTTGTATATTATGACTAAATATTGCCATCTAGTGTATTTGTTGAGCTTTCAGTAAATGATACTCTAGCCATTTAACTGTTCTGCCCAGATGCATGATGGGAAGTGCAACCATGACTGTGCGTAGTGGCACCAATTGACATATCTTCTCTGCGTTGGGAAATAACATTGGGTGTTAAGAAAAAAATCACCTACTACCTTTCTTCACCACATTGCTTCCCACGATATTTCTAATTGTTGAGAGAGGGATTGTAAGGCTTTAGTCAATTAAAAAAAGGTTCCAAAGACTATTAAAATTCATTCTACTCATCTTACGCTGCCTTTTAGCTCTATGTATAGGTAAAACGGCGCCATTATAGGTTGAACGCGACAATGCGTGAGTGGGTCGTGCAGCGCATGCGTTTTTTTGTTTTTTTTTCGTTTTTTTTAACCTGTCCTGTTCAGCTGTTTGACACAGAGAATGGAAGTCTAAGTGCCCGGGTTGTCTGAACAGTTTTAATGTTTCACATTGAGAGTCTGATATACTCCCATTGTGATCATTCAAAATACCTTTTTATTATGACAAAGCAGCGAACAGGAAGGGATTATGGGGGGACAGAAGAAAAGCAACACAAGAGAAGAAAGAAGAGAAACACATACACAAACAACAACAAGAAATACATAGAACATCTAGACTAATTATTAATATGCTGGTGCCATCGTCAGCGAGATGTATTTCCGGTTTACACCATGTGGGGGCCTATTGGCCAGTGAAAGAGGGGGACAGGGGTGGGGGTGTCTATAAGCTAAGTGATTGAAAGAGGTAGAGTGTACACAAATCAGTTCTGTGATCTAGAACCCAGTTATCATGTGAATCTCTTATGAATGTAAGCCCGTTGGCGACCAACCCTACGCCGCCCCATCGCAAATCCCGGCACCAGGACCCCCAACCCGAGCATGCCCTACCGTATCCCGCAGCACGTGAGCCCCACCGGACGCGCGACAGCCACGCAGACGGGTGGAGAAGTCGCGCGGGAGCCAACCCAGGGCCACGGCCCCCACTTTTCTAACGTGATTAATTTTTTAAAAATGAATTACCGCTCTTAACGCGATAAATTTGATAGCCCTACTTTAAGCCAAGACTAAAGACTCTGGATGAGTGTAAGACATTTTGTCTGTAACGTTAAATACAATTAGAAAACGATTTTATTAAAAAATATACAGTATATATATTAAAAAAAGGCATGTTTGATATTTTTTTTGCCGATTCCGATACTTTGAAAATAATGTGATTGGACCACATCTTTAATTGACAGTAACTTCAACTGTAAAACACTGCTCAATGAGAGAAATGGCATTTGGGGTCACAAAGCTGTTTACTCACATCATCAGCCAGGACTTAGTGTGTCTTGTGGTTGATGAATCTGAGAGATTTGTTTGATTTTTCTTGTCATTTCCTCCTTTTCTTTTCCTTCAAACATTGCTGACATCACTTCATTCATACACTCTTTAATTATTTCTCCATCAGAGAACAGCGTCTTATGTTTGGCCAACACCCACGACCCTCTGAGTAAGCACTGTGTTGCAATTTGTTGTTGTGTCATAGATTTAACAATAACCTTGCTTGACTCTTGATATGACTGCCTCAACCTGTTAATTTTTTGCCTTCTCAATTCTGATTTAGGAGGAAACTTCTGTTTAAAAGAGCTCTGCTCTTTAAAATAATGGACTCCCGTATTTTCTCTTTTTCTCAGAGCAACTGTCTTTAAGCATATTAAGTACATAGGTTTGGTACTTGCAGTTGGTAAAATAGACGCTTATTTGTCAGTCCATTCCTCATTGAAACGGCGATTTTCGTTGTCCACTTCTCTTGGTCAGCTTTGTGTATGACATGTTGTTAGATTCGGTCTTCTAGTGGTGGCATGTAAACAAACATTGCAAAGTGCCGGGTGCGACTCGTGTTTCACACTGCTGCGGTCTGTCCACTCTAGCTAGCAGCATGCAGGCTCTCTCAGCCTATCAGCGCATCAATGCACGCTCTCTCAGCCAATCAGCGCATCCATGCAGGCTCTCTCAGCCAATCAGCGCATCATTGTCATAGATGTGACAACAGAAGTGGGAACAAGGAAGAAATTTGACTAAAAATGAAACCAAATTTAGCGATAGAATAGTAGCGCATAGCGATAGATCGGCGATTCTTACAAATAATATATGTTTAAAAAACTATTTTTTCAAAATAAGTGCCTTTTTGCTCTGGGTCCGCAGAGAGGTGTGCCATGGTCCGGTCCTGGACCGTGGTCCGCTAATTGAGGACCTCGGAACTAGCGTATTAGGGTGCCAAAATAAATAGACAAATTAAACAAACAAATCCAAGCACCTATATTCTGCTTTTCCATCTTGGTTTTTTTTCCCCCACACTGCAACCGACATTTTAATTTCATTTCTTCAATTTTCAGTATATTTTTAGCGTTACCCCCTTCCACTCCACATTCCCAAACTCGTGCTCTTTACCTTCCCACAATATAAACCTTCATTTTAAAATCTAACTTGGTTTTGAGCCTTATCTCCTGAATGCAAATAACTGTAGAGGCCCTTGATTGTTTTGTCACAAATATCTTAAATACCTATCCATTTGCCCTTACACATCTTCATTCCTTTGTAACAGCAACAACAGTGGAGGTTCTAGGGGTTTTCTGAAACAGCCCACATGTAACCCTCGGGGGCCAAGTGTCACCGCCATCTTTGTTCATTGTTTGTTTTGTTTAACAAGGCAATATGTACGCAGATTATTCTGCATGTGGCAGTAAACCCATTTTTGTGTAAGCAAAGATGAACCAGTGTAGTTTATCTCCGTTAAGTTGGCCCTTCAGACAAAAACGTATATAAAAAATGATGTCAATCGTTTGTGCTACATATGTGCTTGTTTGTGCAGTAAAAAGTTTTGTTTGTGCTGCTATCGTTTTTGAGATATTTACAATTATTTTATAGGTCAATCTGAGGTCAACCAACCCCCCCATTTTGATTAGAAATGGCTAAAAATAGTGTCAATCGTTTGTGCTGTAAAATGTTTTGTTTGTGCCGCAACAGCTTTGTAGATATTACGCTTTTAATTTGTAGTAATGATGTCACGCAGCACTCCATCTATGGCGGAACGGAACCGCGATGGTGCCGTTCATTTGTGCTAGGTTTGTGCTGTAAAAACATTCGTATGTGCTGCTATCGTTTCATAGATATTGAGATCTTAATTTCGAGTGATCTCGTCACTCGCAGCCATTCCGTACTCTAATGCTACATTCGAGGAAGGTGAGAAGTCGGACTTATCTCACTTGGATGCACAAACGAAGCACAAACGATTGACATCATTTTTATTCAAATGGGCTGGTCGACCTTAGATTGACCTATATAGTAATAATATCTAAAAAATGACAGCAGCACAAACAAAACTTTTTACAGCACGCTCGTAGCATAAATGATTGACATCATTTTTATATAAAGTTGCATCTGATGGGGAATTTTTAATCATGCTGTGTGCAAGTAAGAATACAATACATGGAACAATATTGTGGGTATTAAAATCCTCACAGAACACAGTAAACATGACAAAGGACATTTAAATGGTTTTGATTGGACTTCCTATTTTGAAAAATGTTGTAATTTTGAGTTGGGTCAAACACAGTTATAACTGAAAAAATCGCTAGACCAATTTCAATGACAATATGCCATTTGTGTCTAATCAAAAACCCAACTACAGCACTTGAGGCTTCTTTGCCAGAGAATGGGCCCATACTCTCGTATCCATGACAACCACATGTCCACCAAGAAAATGACCTGATCTGCATTACCAACTCCACACATACCCTCAAAATACAAATGAACTTTCAATTCCACAATAAACATGTGCGCACAGTACTTTTATTCTCTCATCCTGTTCTAGGCATGAAACAGAAAAAAACAGACAATCAGTACAGTTGAATTGGATGTCTAATTCCGTCAATGGCAGTGAATGAGCTAATTATGAATGAAAACTTGTGTCCTGTATGATAAAGTGTGCAAATCAATTTATGGTAAAGCAACCGTGTTACAAATAATGTTGCACTGATGCCATTTTTTGGCTTCTGACATGGTATCGACCAATGCCGGTACTGTACCGATACCATGTTTAAAAAATAAATAAATAAATAAATAAATACAGTGCTGGCCAAAAGTATTGGCACCCCTGGAATTCTGTCAGATAATGATCAATTTCTCCCAGAAAATGATTGCATTTACAAATGCTTTGGTAGTAATATCTTCTTTTATTTTGCTTGCAACGAAAAAACACAAACTAGAATGGAAAAAAAAAAAAATCATAATTTAACACAAAACTCCAAAAATGGGCCGAACAAAAGTATTGGCACCCTTTGAAAAATCGTGAGATGCTTCTCTAATTTGTGTAATTAACAGCACCTGTTACTTACCTGTGGCACATAACAGGTGATGGCAATAACTAAATCACACTTGCAGCCAGTTAAAATGGATTAAAGTGACTCAACCTGTGTCCTTGTGTGTACCACATTGAGCATGGAGAAAAAAAGAAGACCAAAGAACTGTCTGAGGACTTGAGAAGCAAAATTGTGAGAACGCATGGGCTATCTCAAGGCTACAAGTCCATCTCCAAAGACTTGAATGTTCCTGTGTCTACCTTGCGCAGTGTCATCAATAAGTGTAAAGCCCATGTACAATTATAATGATTTAATTTTTTTTCATTCTCTTTTTTGTTTTTTCATTGCAAACAAAATAAATCAAGCTATTACTACCAAAGCAATTTCTGGGGGAAATTGAGCATTACTATCTGACAGAATTGCAGGGGTGCCAATACTTTTGGCCAGCACAATATATCATTTTTTTGTTTTTCTTCTCATATTAGATTACTGCATACTCACTTGATTGTAAAGTAATTGCTATTAAGTCAGACACTGCTTAACTCATTGTTTGCTAATGATGGCGCTAGACATGTAGTCCGTTTGAAGTGGAAGAGGCGGCAGCGAATTTGTTTGTTCATTCGCTGCCACTGCTCCCACTTCAAATTGACTAGACCTCTACTAGTGATAAACTCATTGAAATTCACAGAACATGTATGATTGGACGCCACACAAATGGAACTCTATCGTTATCTTGGGAAAGGCGACAATTGTTCCTTTATTACAGCAGTCTGCATACACTGTAAAAAACAACCTACAGAATTCTAGTTTATTGGTTACCTTACCCAAGATGGCCGCCAGCTACTCTGTAAAAAACAACCTATAGAATTTACTCAATAAAATTGAGGTAACAATTCACATCCAGTTTGATAGTGTAAATTTTACCTAATTTGCTTTAAAAAATGGGTAAAATTTTCTCAATGAAATTGAGGTAACAATTTACACTCTGTTTGATAGTGTACTGTAAATTTTACCCAATTTACTTTAAAAATTGGGTAAAATTTACACTATCAATCAAACACTCTGTTTGATAGTGTAAATTTTACCCAATTTACTTAAAAAATTGGGTAAAATTTACACTATCAATCTGAGTTTAAATTGTTACCTCAATTTTATTGAGTAAATTCTATAGGTTGTTTTTTACAGTGTAGCTGGCGGCCATCTTGGGTAAGGTAACCAATATTTGGCAAACTAGATGACAAAAAGTACATATTTACAAGTACATTTTTTTCTTAATACCCATGACATAATTTTTTTGCCAAATCGGTACTGATACCAATGCTAGTATCGATATATCAATGCAACACTTACAAGTGAGGTACAGAAGCTCATAACTGCAGACGACATGTAGTACTAATGAAGTGCTAGACTGTTTAAAAAAAAAAGGTTAAAATGAATTAAAATTAGCTGTTTTGACAGAATTTTACTGTTAACAAATGGGAAAACCATAAAAAGTTTACTATTAAATAAACAACAAACTACCGTGAAAGGAACTTTTTTTTTTTCTACAAAGTATAAATCCAAGTTTTTTCACCATAACTTTCAGTTGTACAGGGTGTCCATAAAGTCTCTTTACCATTTCAAAAATGTATTAAAAATGCAACTGATTAGATATTCTATTCAGATTTGTTATATTTAATTCAGTGTTTATTGAAGTTTTTTTTTTTTTTTTACCTCTTTTAATCACTTCTACATGGGCGCCATTAGTTGCACGAAGAACAAATGACTCCTCTGCAAATGTTTACCTTGACCTTTTAACTGAATATGTGGCACCACAATTGAATGACTTTCAACCAACCATCTTTTTCAGCAAGATGGTGCACCCCCACATTGAGGGCTGCATGTTTGTGGGTTCCTCAATCAAACATTTCCAGCCCGATGGATTGGAAGGTATGAGCCAATTCCTTGGCCGCCACGTTCACCAGATATCACTACCCTGGACTTCTTTCTGTGGGGCTATGTTAAAGATATCGTGTATCGAACAAAGATAAGGGACATTACAGACCTTAAACCAGTGCTTCTCATTTATTTTCTGTTATGCCCCCCACTTCAAGATGTAAACGTTCTGCGCCCCCCCCAACTCTCTGCCGCCAGTATAAATATACTGTAGTATCATTTGTATATAAAATTCTTATTTTTATAAGTACACCTCTGCATAACTGTGTTCTTTTTAATATTAAAAGAAAAAAGTAATATAGATCAACTTTCAATAAAGTGTAAAAATAAAAAACATCCATACTGTAAAAATACAGTCAAGTTAGATAGTTTGACTGTTGCATACTGAAAATTAAAAATGATTAAAATAAATAAATAATAATAAATTCAAATTGATCAGCAACATTAACTCATAAGGATAAAATGCCAAACAATTAGACAGAAAAAAACAAAAATTAATAGAACAAAAACGACAGTGTCATTGGACGGAGGGACAGTTTTTATTTTCGCTGCAGGCAGTATCAGCTCCTTTGCTATGGTGTGGGGTTATTTTGCACTGAGCAACTAGGTATGCCACCTTATATGATGCTGACAGTGCTTGCTGGTTTGCTTAGGTAACACGGATTGTTGGCAATATTTGGCACGTTTTCGCCCAAAAAAAAAAAAAAATCCTGCTGTCCGTTGCAGACATTTTTAGACAAAGTAAACAGACTGGTCTTTCCTCGTCTCCCATTGTACTAAAAGTCAAAGCCAAATGTTGCATACGCTTCGTCATATTTCCTTGTCTTAGCTTTTCAAATCTCCGATGCGCTTTGCTGTGTGCGCTTGTTTGGCTCAAAAATACTGCGCACACGCCGAAAATGAGAGTGGCACTGCCACCCACTGAGTGGATGTGAAATTACACTTTATTCTAGTACGGCAAAAAAGTATGTTCCCCAAGGTCATACACACCACCTACAGCATCACTCTGCACCCCCCTGGGCGAGCTCGCTCCACTATTTGAGAAGTACTGCCTTAAGCGAAGGGTTACTGATGCCATTGCCACAATTTATGAGGCTATGTTACAGCGAACATGGCAAGGAATCAAGTACCGTCTTGATGTGCTTCGTGCAACCAATGGTGCCCATGTAGAAGTGTATTAAAAGAGATTAAAAAAACTTCAATAAACGCTGAATACATTAGAACAAATCTGAATAAAATATATCTAATCAATTGCAATTTTAATACATTTTTGAAATGGTAAAGAGACTTTATGGACACCCTGTATAATCTACTATAAAATTTACAGTTACTGAAGCACTATCCCATTACTTCATATTTTTTTACCGTATTTTTTTAAAGGTAATAGTCTGGAACCACACCTGCACTGTAGATGTCAAATTGATATCATTTTATAAAGGTACTAGTAGTGCTAGAACAATTTTGCCACATTAGTAACAACTCATTCGACAATGCCAAATTTGTCCGAAAGAAAACAGAGAAGCCACATCCAATTTCTTGTTAAGATAAAACACACAAGAAATGATTATCAAAAGTCCTGAATAAGTCTTGTTGCGTGCTTCTGCTTTCTGTGAGGCTGAAACAGCTTACTGATAGTGTTGAGAGCTTTCGGCTGCTCCCGGTAATCCTCATCATCTGTCTTGTCCCAGTATTTAGACAGCTGCACACCTCCCACAAGAGCCCTGACCTCCTCTGACACCCCCATTCCCAGGTAGTGGCAGGCCTTCTTGCCGTCATTGTCCCTCTCATTGACTCTGGCTCCATACTGTCGCACCAGAAGAAGCATGACCTCCGCGTGGCCGTGTATGGCGGCGATGTGAAGAGGCGTGTAGCCCCCGTGGGTTTTGCTGTTGACATTAACGTGTGTCCCTCTACTATGGGCGACGTCCATCAGCTTGTGGACCATCTCGCCGTTTCCATCTTTGGCAGCCCAATGCAGCGCTGTAAAGCCTGAGATGAAATCCTTCTTCTGGGCCAAGCGGGCATCCTGCAAGAGCATGGCGTGGACGTGCCCCCACAGCCCAGAGGCGCACTTTACCAGCCATTCATGGGTCAGAGGTTCCAATGGCACCGGACCACAGCACTCGGCTTCATCGGCCTGCCTTTGACTCTTCTTCAGGTCAGTGTTGCTGCATATTTGCAGGGCTTTGGCTCCATTGCAAGATGGGAAATGAGGTTGTGATGTCGATTTTGGTATCTCTTGAAGTGCACACATTTGATTAGGAGAAGTGACTGCTATGACAGCAAACACAGCTTCTGATGATCGACTGCCCGCGTGATCTCCACAAATGTTCAAGACTTTCAGAGTTGTCTCAGAGCTGCTTCTTTGCAAGTTCATGTGCGACAGGTAGCGCGCATTCCTCTCATTCTCCATGTCTGGATTACCGATTTGAGCATCCTGTATTGGATTGGGCGATGCGCAAGAAACAGTCGAGGTGGAACAAGGCACATCTTTCACAAAGTCCCGGTACCGTTTTTTGACCGCCACGTATTTCACCCCGTCGGTTTGACGAACCACGGCCACGCTGTTGACCAACTTCTTGAACAGCTCCCTATTGTGTTGCTTCTCCGCGGGCGAGCCGCCGTGGATGAGAGCGCCGAAGTGGGCGAGCAGCTCGGCGTTCCTCACCGTTCCGCCCCGCTCCAGTAAAAAAGACAAAACGGACTCTTGTGTTAAAGCCATTGTGTTGTAGTCCGACCGGGACGCGAGGTGGAATAAAGCCTCGTAGAAGGCTGGGATTATCTCCTCCCAGTTTTGTGTGTGTGCGCGGCGGCTCCAACCTGCTACTTCCGGCCCCCCCTCTTTAACTCCCAGTAATATATTCTCGGTCTTTACATCTCGTCATCATTAAACCTTTCATGCACCAAATATGTTTTTTTTCTGAAACGTTTTTATTACGTGTATACAGGACAGTTCTCAAACCTGCTGTCAAGGGGCAAATGGCGGGCCGTTGGACAATATTTTGCTGATCCCATTTGACATGATATTGTTATAGTGTTGCCCACATGTACTTTGAGATGGGCAATAAGAGAATATATAAATAATTTAAAATACATTGAATTAAATAAGTGAAGGATCCATTTTGGGGGGAAATAAATTACAGTATTTAAATAGTACTAAATAGAAAGTTTAAAGAAAAAACAGTCCTGAGTAATTGAAAATATAAATAATTATAAATACAATCAATTTAATGGAAAACAAATATAAACGTCCAAAAATTAATTTAAATAAATTATATAATTTAAATAATTAACAATTAAATACTACATATACAGATACTAGTCCTTCTAAGAAAAATAGCATATTGTGATAAAGTTCATTATTTTCAGTAATGTACTGATAAATATTAGACTTTCATATATTTTAGATTCATTACACATAACTGAAGTAGTTCAAGCCTTTTATTGTTTTAATATTGATGATTTTAGCAAAAAAGTTAAGAAAAACCAAAACTACTTCAGTTGTGTGTAATGAATCTAAAATATATGAAAGTCTAATGTTTATCAGTACATTACAGAAAATAATGAAGTTTATCAAAATATGCTATTTTTTGAGAAGGACCAGTGTGTATATATATATATATATATATATATATATATATATATATATATATATATATATATATATATATATATATATATATATATATATATAATATGTACACACAATGGGCAAATAAGTATTTAGTCAACCACTAATTGTGCAAGTTCTCCCACTTGAAAATATTAGAGAGGCCTGTATTTGTCATCATGGGTAAACCTCAACCATGGGAGACAGAATGTGGAAAAAAAAAAAAACAGAAAATCACATTGTTTGATTTGTAAAGAATTTATTTCCAAATTAGAGTGGAAAATAAGTATTTTGGTCACCTACAAATTCTGGCTGTCAAAGAGGTCTAACTTCTTCTAACGAGGTCTAACGAGGCTCCACTCATTACCTGTATTAATGGCACCTGTTTTAACTCATTATTGGTATAAAAGACACCTGTCGACAACCTCAGTCAGTCACACTCCAAACTCCACTATGGCCAAGACAAAAGAGTTGTCAAAGGACACCAGAGAAAAAATTGTAGACCTGCACCAGGCTGAGAAGACTGAATCTGCAATAGGTAAAACACTTGGTGTAAAGAAATCAACTGTGGGAGCAATTATTTGAAAATGGAAGACATACAAGACCACTGATAATCTCCCTCGATGTGGGGCGCCATGCAAGATCTCACTCCGCGGCGTCAAAATGATAACAAGACGCTGAGCAAAAATCCCAGAACAACACGGGGGGACCTAGTGAATGACCTACAGAGAGCTGGGTTCACAGTAACAAAGGCTACTGTCAGTAACACAATGCGCCGGCAGGGACTCAAATCCTGCACTGCCAGACGTGTCCCCCTGCTGAAAAAAATACACGTCGAGGCCTGTCTGCTGTACGCTAGAGAGCATTTGGATGATCCAGAAGAGGACTGGGAGAATGTGTTATGGTCAGATGAAACCAAAATAGAACTTTTTGGTAGAAAAACAGGTTCTCGTGTTTGGAGGAGAAAGAATACTGAATTGCATCTGAAGAACACCATACCCACTGTGAAGCATGGGGGTGGAAAAATCATGCTTTGGGGCTGTTTTTCTGCAAAGGGACCAGGACGACTGATCTGTGTAAAGGGAAGAATGAATGGGGCCATGTATCGGGAGATTTTGAGTGAAAATCTCCTTCCATCAGCAAGGGCATTGAAGACTATACGTGGCTGGGTCTTTCAGCATGACAATGATCCCAAACACACAGCCAGGGCAACAAAGGAGTGGCTTCGTAAGAAGCATTTCAAGGTCCTGGAGTGGCCTAGCCATTCTCCAGATCTCAACCCCATAGAAAATCTGTGGAGGGAGTTGAAAGTCCGCATTGCCCAACGACAGCCCCAAAACATCACTGCTCTAGAGGAGATCTGCATGGAGGAATGGGCCAAAATACCAGCAACAGTGTCTGAAAAGCTTGTGAAGAGTTACAGAAAACGTTCGGCCTCCGTTATTGCCAACAAAGGGTACATAACAAAGTATTGAGATGAACTTTTGGTATTGACCAAATACTTATTTTCCACCATGATTTTCAAATAAATTATTTAAAAATCAAACAATGTGATTTCCCCCCCCCCCCCACATTCTGTCTCCCATGGTTGAGGTTTACCCATATTGACAATTACAGGCCTCTCTAATATTTTCAAGTGGGAGAACTGGTGGTTGACTAAATACTTATTTGCCCATTGTGTGTACATATATATTTATAATATAATATAATATAATATGTGTGTGCACTAAGTTAATTTTATTGCTGACACTGGGGTAATCATCATGTTTTTCCCCTGTCCTACAAAAGTCAAAACTCCACCTCACGTCCAGCGAGATTAAACAAACTGTCGAAATTTGTTTGGTTGGTAAAATAAGATTTACATAAATTCTAATCATGCTGATAAGCAGTGTTGTTAATCTTACTGAAAAAAAGTAATTAATTATAGTTACAAATTACTTCTCCCAAAAAGTAATTGCGTTAGTAACTCAATTACCTGAATGTAAGAGTAATTAGTTACTTGGCAAAGTAATTGGTGATAATTACTCCCCCCCCCTCAGAAAAAAAAAAAAAAAAAAAAAACATTGGCCACACTATGTGAAGTTTTTTGTGAAGGTTTTTGGTACAATTGGCCCGAGCCCAATTCTTTACCCTAATTTACCCTTTACCCTGAATTAACTGTTAAAAGTTGTTAAAATTGCTCCCATTATTGCATTAGTTCCCTTCTCTCTACTTTTGACATATGAAAGTTTTAAAACTGTTTCATCATTTAAAGATAAATTCAGGTCAAGATTTTGCCGATTTAGAAGTATTTTAGATAAAAAGTTACTTAGGTTCGCTAGGAAGGTTCTCTACAACAGAGCCGTCCTAAAAAGTCTACTGCTTTAAGATGGCGGCTGTCTACTAACTCATTAAGTGCCATTGTTCGGCCATTCCTTACTACGCGGCGAAACGTCCTACACAATGCTCAGGGCGCTTGCGCATGCATTCACACGCATGCGCACATCGGTTAGAGGCGGCGATTACTCACTATTTTTGTTTTTATTTAGTTATTTAGAACCTTTTCACAGCCTCAAAGATACTTTTTGCATGTATTACCCTCTCATACTTTTAACCATTGTGTTTTTTTGTGTTAGCTTTGAAGCAGTTGACCACATTAGTCACGTAGCGTGTTTAAACCGTCCTTATTTGATATAACTACATTTAAGTATTTTCTGCAGGCATTTTTCTAGTACCGTATTCCTGTATGCATCTAAACAAAACAAGTTTAGAGCGCACGGTAGTAGTTTAGGTGTCAAATTCGACTAATGTAGGACGTTTCGCCGATGTAGCATATTTTGGCAGAACACCATGTCTGTCATTTTGCATCTAGTTATATCTATGTACAGTACATGTGATATCTACCATGTCTACCATATCTACCATAACATGCGGGCGTAGTTTGTAGGCTATCGGCTACAACGTGTATTATTGGAGCTACCTAGCATCGCGTTTGCTCGGCGTCACAACTTTCTTGCCTCCTCCCTACTCCTGCTCTGCTCTGTCGTCTCGGTGAGTCCGTCTCCCTCAGACTTTTCGACCAACTTAGTAACGCATAGTAACGCATGCCTTTCCGTCCTCAGTAACGGTAACGGCGTTATCAAGATGAGAAAAGTAATTAATTAGATTACCCACTACTGAAAAAAATAACGCCGTGAGTAACGCCATTATATTGTAACGCCGTTATTAACAACACTGCTGATAAGCCTTTTTATTGGGTCATGTCATTGAAAACGTTGTCATTCAGTCATTATGTCCATAAAATAGAAGAGGATGGGTTTTCACCACAGTTTGTTTGCCATGGCAACAGCTACATCCAGAGGCTCTGACTGGGAAAACAGGTTATGTATGGGATTACACTCCTATAAACCAAACAGCCTCCACTTGCGCTGTGGCGCTGCACAGTGCTCTTCCGGCTGTCATGTCGTCCTCCAGTACTGACGGGGTGTTGCCTCCGAGTGGCCATATTTAAAAAGCAGCGTGCGTTTGGGATGAGTAGAGAGACACTTGTGACGATGGCGGCCGATGAGGTGGACCTTTTCGCTGTAAGTGGAACCATCTATCTCACGCGTTGAGTTGTTTTCACTGACGTGTGCATGTACCATAAACGAATGGCGGTGGTGTTTTGAGAGTGCGTGTGCGCAATGACACGGGGATAAATGCGGATTTTCTCCAGCGACTATGTAGTGGAGAATGATGCGATGTCATTTCACATTGGAATGCGACAAGAGGAGCCCTATGAAACACGGGACAGCATGCAGCGACGCAGTTAAGAGGATAAATGGGAGCAGAGTCAAGTGACTTGCTTTAACAATTCCACAATGCTCTAAGGAAAGATTAAAATACTAGTACATTTTTTTATTCTCACTGGGAAAACAAGTCAGCATACTAGTAAAATGACTATGGCACTGCGACTTTCCAATGTTCGTGTTACTTTAGGCCAATGAGAATATCTTACCTTAACACAACCGCTGGCAAAAATGATGCAATCATCAACCGGTTTTTAGTATGTTCACGCAGTTGTTAAATAGTGTAGAAAAAAAGCAGTTCATTGACATGATGCAAAACTAGTCCATTTAAATGGCAACTGTGGCAACACTAAGAAATCTAGGGGAAAAAACTGTAGCAATCTTTAAAAGTTACTTTTTCAGACGAAGTGGAAGGGAAAAATGTAATCACTAAGACCTGAGGGAAAAATATGAAATCACTCTCTAAAATTTAATTCCAAAAACTAACACCTGCATCAGATTTGATCATATCAAATTGACTGAAGATTTGTTAGTAGTTCACGGATTTAGCTGGGCCACCTTCATGGGAAGGTTTTCAAAGGCAAGCGGACTGGACAAACACCAAAGACATCAAGGCATCAAGACATAAAACATAAAGCAATATGTCTTAAAGCCACACTAGGTAACTTTTCAACCTTTGTAAAATATTTTCATAACATCTGTGATGATATGTTGACTGAGAACTTGAAGGGGTCTGTATTAGGGGTGTGACAAAATATCGAAATGGTGATATATCGTGATACTTTATATCCCAAAAAGTTATCGATATGCTTCTGCCAAAAATCGAGATATCGTTTTAAAAGGGTGTCAATGTCTAAAAAAAATTAGATTAAAAATAAATCAACAAATTGCTACCAAAATCTTTCACCATAATAGTGTCTGTTAACTCTAAGGCTGCATTGACGGTGCTTGACGCCCAATCCATTCAGACTGGGAACGTTCGTTCTTTCGAAATCAGAGCATTCAGTCATTCTGTCTGATTTTCAGGGCATTTACAGGTCACTTGTTGTTCATTTTAGGGCATTTACAGGTCATTTCCTATTGAGTTTGAGTCATTGCCTATTCATTTGGGTGATTCCCAGGTCACTTCCTGTTCTGTGACTCAAAATAAACAGGAAGTGACCCATAAAATACCCCAAAATCAACAGGAAGTAACTGAAAATTAACAGGTAAATGACCTTAAATGGGCCAAAATTACCTCATTGCCTGGCATTGGCTGCCACTGACGGCCATAGACGTTCAATCCGTTTGAAGTGGGAGGGATGGCAGCGAATGAACGAATATTCAAGGTTTAATCCTTGGTTGTCTCTGGTCCCGTGGCTATAATCATCAGCTCACAGTGACCTCTTTGTACAGGTGTATTGAGAACGATTTTCCTGTCGCTAGGAAAAATGAGATATACATTGAGTTAAATTTGGCCCCATAGATAAAAATAAAGTTAGTGTGTTTCTCATTTTTTCCGAACTAAAGACTAAGCTAAATTTGGTCCAGTAAATAAAAACCCTTTCATTAGGAAAAAGTGAGAAACGCACTGAGTTAAATTTGGCCCAGTAGATTAAAATTCAAGTCTCCCCCTACGAGAAATGCCACCCTCCCAGTTCAAATGGATTGGATGTCTACTAGTGATCAAATCAATCCAATTCACAGCAGAAGCTTGTTTTTTTTCTGTTTATTAGTTATTTCTAGAAAATCCTAGAATGATTTTCCAACCAAGGTATCGATAATCGTTGTATCGCCATATCGTCAGATCATCGTTATCGTGAGCTTTGTATCGCAAATCGTATAGTATCGTGAGTTACCAAGGGGTTCCCACTCCTAGTCTGTATTGCTTTCACAAGCACTAATTAACTTTGAGGAGAGTGGCAGGAACACTGCCACACAAGAAAACTACAAATGTGCTGACTGCTTTACGGCATACGTCACTTCCCTTTTTCCCCATTCATCAAAAAGACAGAAGTCGATGCGACTGCTTTCGTTCAAAGTCTGCAAAGATGGCAGAGCAACAAAATAGACAAAAAGTTTTGTCTGTGGAGGGGAAAAAAAAGGGACGCTACAAGCCGACTGAAGAATAAACATTGGCCCGGCTTTCACTCGCTGGCGTGACGCCCCCCCACCCCCTTCAATCGAACTCATCAGGGCTGAAGAGTTCGGGTGGGGTTGGGGGATTAACTACACTAAGCCACACGGTTGCTAACTGTCATATGCTTTTTTTTTTTAGCCAGAACTGGATTCATTACCTCATTACTATTCATCTTTCACACAGCCGCTGGAAACATTCATTCATTCATTTTCCATGCCGCTTATTCCTCACGAGGGTCGCGGAGGTGCTGGAGCCTATCCCAGCTAACTTCGGGCAGTAGGCAGGGGACACCCTGAATTGGTTGCCAGCCAATTGCAGGGCACAAGGAGACACACAACCATTCACGCACACACTCACACCTATGGACAATTTAGAGTGTTCAATCAGCCTACCATGCATGTTTCTGGGATGTGGGAGGAAACCGGAGTTCCCGGAGGAAACCCACGCAGGCACGGGGAGAACATGCAAACTCCACACAGGAAGGCCGAAGCCCGGGATTGAACCCTTGATCTCAGAACTGTGAGGCAGACGTGCTAACCACTCAGCCACCGTGCCGCCGCCGCTGGAAACAAATGTAGTTTAATCCATCTGCAGACGACCGGGATATCGTGATTTTATGGCACTCTGCGGGTGTGCGCTGGTCCTCATGGGAAACTCATGGGACAGTCTTATTTTGCTTTCACACTGCATGGCGATCAGAGCCGAGGTGATTTTAACGCAGGTCGCTTGGCGGGTTGATTGACACGGGTCGAGGCGGGTCGCTGCACCTTTCCCACTGCCATTAAAAGCCGATTGTTAGCGGGTTGACACGGGTTTTTTGGCCAGTGGGAAAGGGGTACTACTGAAGGCAAAACACTACCGCTTCTGTCCACCGGCGTCACTGAAATCAACAAAAACTGAAAAGTTGCCTGTTGTTGCTTTAAAACTGAATAAACAGCACCAAATCAGGAACAATAAGGAGGAAACTGAGGTCAACATACTAGTGCTGGAACGATTAATCGATTAACTCGAGTAATTCGATTAGAAAAAAAGCTTCAAATTGAATTTAGCTGGTTCCAGTATTCGTTTTATTAGAGTGGCGTTGTAATCGTTTGTTTTGAAAGTGATGCATTTAATTTTATTAGTTTGGGTGGCTACAATACCCTCTAGTGGCAACAGTGAATATGAAATAACTCATTTAACATGGCTGACTCCAGCCATGTTCCCTGTTGACCAAAATAAGGTAATTTTTTTGTTTGAGATACGTTTTTTATGCATTCAGTTTGTAGGTATATTTAGCCATTTTGTAGGAATATGTGTTTGAATGATTTGTTAAGAGCATTGTAAAAAAACAAAAAACAAAAACAAAAAAAAACATTTTATAGCATTTAAGCTAGCCGACTTTAGCTCTGCAAGTTAGCCAACTGGTCTTTTGTTGTACTTAGATCCTCATTTTATTTATTTTTTTATACTGTTTGAGGCTAAGCTCAGGTATTTTTTATTTATTATGAAATTAAAGTGCAATTCTGCATAGTTTGAAGAAACACTCGGGGAATTTTATTTTGTATTCACATTTAATGCTCTTTTGAAAGGGCAATCTTAGCAAGCCTTTGTTTTACATCTCCTAAAACTGACTCTGCAAACCATTAACTGTTCCTCATTCTATTACTCGATTATTCGAACTGACAAGTTGATAGATTAATCGATGACTAAAATAATTGATAGCTGCAGCCCTACAACATACAGTAATAGTATGTGACTGAACTGTGCGAAACCACCCAAAGGAAATGGGATTTAAGCCCTTATAACACCTAAACAGAAAAGAACAAGGTTGCAGTGGTCTGCATATCCTTGAATGGCACTGGGGAAATGGCTGGTGTTACATCATCAATAAATGCACGTTAATGGTGACATTTTGGACACATTCCTTTGCCCATAAATTGACAAGATGTTTTGAGGTGATAAAATCATTCATCTGGATGATAATTCATCTTGCCATAAAGCAAAAACTATAAAAGCACACAAGGAAGGTCAAGGCCATGGCCTGCAAATAGTCGGGATCTTAATCCAGTTCAAAATATGTGGTGGAATTTGAAGAATATGGTCCTTGACAAGGCTTCAACGTAGGGGTGGGCGATATGGCCTTAAACATGTATCACGATAAATGGAGCAGATTTATCTCGATAACGATAAATGACGATAAAGTCGTCCAAGCGGACTGTTATATAATTTGAAAATCTGAATCAATGCATGAAATACAGATTAACAGTTTCTTGTTGATTTAGTTACCAGCATTCAATTTGATATATTTAACAAATGTACATGCAGTCTAGACATTAGGTTTATACAAATGAATTGTAAACAATAAGAATTCAAGTATGAGCATTTATAACAGAGTGTATGGCTTGAACAATGTACATTGTCAAAATCGATATGCCTGTGCAAACATGTCATTGTAACACAAATGACTTGCAGCTCGAACAGTACACTTCAAAAAGACAATTTATTGTTAATGGCTGCTGTGACATAATTATTCAATACAAGTGTTTACTTTATGGTTTCAGGGTCTCCCCCCCCCAGTACATTTTTTAATAAATGCACACATACATGAACCCCCAAACAGACAGACAGACACACACACATTAAAGCTATATTGATCTTCTGCAAATGAAACACTTAAGATTTTATGATAGCAATAATGACACAGAATTAAACACATACAGAAAAATAGCTGGGGCCATTTGTGCTTTATGCTGAATGCTTTACCATCACAAAAGCTATCAGAGAAATCACACACAGTCAGATACAAAATAACGCGACATAGTAATTGCTAGATGCAGTCCATGCCCAATCCACTCATTAAATTCAGCCGTTTCGACAAGGTTAGAGCCGCTATCCGACTCCATCACGTTCATTTGTAGCGTTAGCCGCTAGCGGCCGCTAGCGTTAGCGGCTAGCGTTAGCCTGTGGCCTGGCTACCGGTAGAAAGCACTGAAAGCACCATCTCCGGAAATTGTGAGAACAAGGGAGGACAGCTGGTGAAAGCCCGTCTGGATGCCACCAAGAGTCTATTAAATGTCGGGTGAAAGTTTGGCGAACCTCCCTTAAGCCACACTCCATCACGTTTTGCTTGTAGCATTAGCTGCTAGCGTTAGCTTACCGGGCTTCTGTTTGATTGGCTTCCTGATGATCACGTGACTCCCAACGTAAGTACATTCACTGCTTTCTTAAAGGGGAATGAGCATAGACGAACAACACAGAGTCAAAGCGGGATGAAAAGACTATTTTCTTGTTTTATTAATTTACCGAATTTACCGACATGGTCAAAATTACGTCGGTCATCGAGAACAATTTCGGTGACGGTAAATTTTCGGTTTACCGCCCAGCTCTACTTCAACGTGCAAAGATGGTATGGCAACTGCTATTGGAAACATTTGGAGCCAGATTAAGAAGAAAAAAAATCTGAAAAAAATGAATCCTTATGTTTTTTTTTCTTTCGGCTTGGTTGGAAAAAGTTTTTTTTACTATAATTGTTTCTCTTGATTTTTGTTGTTGTTTTGTTTTGTTTCTTAAAGGCAGAAAGTTGCTATTTTGAATGAATAATTTTTTGCATCATGTCAATGAGTGCCTTTTTTCTACACATAAAAATAAACAACAACAACTGAGTGAACGTCCACCAGGACTGGTGACTCCATGTTTGCCAGGGGTTGATTTGTTCAGCAAATTACAACTAACAGTTCCTCACTACTGTCTGTGACATTCCCCGCACAAGCAGGACAATTTTGGCATAGTAGTTGTACAACACCATGTTAGTAGTGAGGCAAAACTATGCACTAGCAAATACAATATAGTATTTGTGTACTACAAGTAGTGTTTGTCAATTGTCTTATGTTTGATTTTATTTAGGCAAAACATTTTGTTTCAACACTGGTTCCTTTAAAAGTACTTTACAAACACAATTGATCAAACTGGATATAGAATATTAGAGGATGCTTTTCAAACGTAGCGTCTTGAACTGTAAGGACTGGATAGCTTAGGGGTACCACCAGGCTAAAGCTTGGATAGCCTCCCATCCCAAAACAACATGTAGATAAAGAGCTCTTTGTATGTGTGTGCTAAAGAAGCAGAGACAGATGAATGTTGTATTGAACACATCCCGCTCCTCATGCTGAGCTGCTAGCAAAACGCCAGTTTCTCATTGGCATGGATCAGCACATCTAAGTTGCCACTATGCATGCAAATGCTGCAGGTCAACTGATCATCTCTCGGGACTCAATCGGTAAATCATCCTGTCACGTTTGGCCAATTTACTGGCACATTAGTGAAAATAAATCTTTCAGCAATAAAACCATTCAGAGTGTTAAAATTTTGGCCATTTTACAGATGAAACAATCTGTTATTAATGACAACTGATGAACCATATTTGTATGTATTAGGTACAGTTTTTAAGTGATCTTCCTTTGATACATGTACAATACAGTGATCCCTCGCTACCTCACCCCCTCGGTCTCTCGCAGATTTTTTTTCAATTAAAAAATTAAATAAATACAGATGAGCCGTCCAGAGCCAATCACGTAGCCTCACTCTCCCTCCTGCTGCTCTTTGTTGGTCAGGCAGTGCACTTGAGTTGCTTATTAAAGTTAATGATGATTGACAAACATTGACAAACAAGGTTTGAGCTTGCCAGTGATGATTGGAAGCCAAAACTTCAAAGTGCGACATGCGTCAATCATCGTTTAGCTAGTTAAACAGTTGCTGTGGCAATTCATTCTGTGTAAGTGACCAGCTTGAGTGGACTCACTCAATGCAGCAAGACAAAATATTTCTACTTAATTCTTGTTTAAAAATAATTCGTTGGGACGGTAACATGTTTAAACATTACCATAACTATTACATTTGAAGTGCTTAAAACTATATTCATAATTTTTTTTTTTATTATACTTTGGAGGGGGGGGAAGGGAAAAACATGTCTTATATGTATCTGTTTCCAATGCTAAATCTGAATAAATACATTGAACACACACAAATTAAAAAAAAAAAAAAAAAGTTTTGTTTTGTTTTGGGGGGGCACCACTTTGCGGTTTTTCAGTTATCGTGGCAGGTTCTGGTCCCCATTAACCGTGAAAAATGAGGAATCACTTTAATTTGAACATCACTGCTTTATACTTGAATACGATTCTTTATTCCCTTTAGAATGAAGACAAACGAACCTTGGAGCTCGGGGGCCACGTGGGCTTCGACAGTCTTCCAGATCAGTTGGTCAGCAAATCAGTCACACGGGGCTTCAGCTTCAACATCCTCTGCGTAGGCAAGTCATTATTAAGACCATGCATGAATTATGAATAAGAAATGTTAACTCTTTTCTCCCATCTGTTTAGCACTTCTCATTTGTTTGTGTGCTTCACTCATAGGGGAAACAGGGATAGGCAAATCCACATTGATGAACACACTTTTTAATACGAGATTTGAGAATGAAGAGGCCAGTCACTACGAGAAAGATGTGCTTCTACGACCACATACGTATGAATTGCAGGAAAGCAATGTCAACCTCAAGCTGACCATCGTTCACACGATCGGTTTTGGTGATCAGATCAACAATGAAGAAAGGTGACGTAAAAACAGATTTAAAAAATGGAGTGACCGCTTGAAAGAAATGATCTCAATCGGGTCACGTTAACCGAATATTTTCCGTCGTTGACCGGTTTTTTAAAACGGTGACGGAAAAAACTGAAGTCCATCCGTCATTTTGACAGGTTGCAATTCACACCCCAGACCACAGGATGGCGAATGAGCATATTAATAAGCTATTGTCTCTCTTGATGCATGACGTCGCTGGCCTTACTCGGAAAAATGTCAGAACTAGCATTCAGGTGTAGCAAACACGGAAACGTTTGGAAGCTTTGGAGAGCATTGTCTAAGGCTACGTTCATTCTACAGGTCTTAATGCACGAATCCAATTTTTTCGTGTTTTTCCGACTCGAGTCAGGCACTAACTTGACGGTCTGAACGGGACAAGTCGCATAGAAGTGGACCATTTCAAATTCGATCTGGGTCATTTTTTTATGTGGTTCAAATCCGATCTGGGCCACATTTTTCCAGATGGTCGCGGCGGTCTGTACCGTCCAGTGTCCCAAATCTGATTTCAGTTGTGCGTTATTAGCGCCTAGCTTGCAGTGAACACGGCTTTTGGGGAAGGGCCGGGCTTGACAACAGTCATAAAAAAAATTAAAATGGGTTGAGGATAAGCATGAGAATGATCGGTTTTCTCTCTGCTCTATATGAGCATTATGTCAACATTGCTTACACAGCCGAGAGTCGGGGCAAACTGCCCGTATGTGTGTGTGTGACATGCACGGACAGTGCGTGCATGCTATCGATCCATATAAACTGTGAATATAAGCTTAAACGAGGATTATTTATGTCTGTTATTTGTGTCCTCCTTTTGAAAAGCAAAATATGATAGCCCTGGAATGACGGATGACTTGTCATTTGTTTTGATGCTTCTGCGTACCGGCGCGTGTCGGACTGCGAATTAGAGCGCATGCGTAATAGTAGAGCAGAGAGTAGACACAACATGGCTGGTAGTTTCTTCAATTTATTCAGAGTTGAGTAAGTAACGCACCACTTTTGACCAACACTGCTATTGAATATGTCATTATTATCATTTTCAAAATTTAAGTGACGGGTAAAAATAGATTATGACCGGATTTTTATGACCCTGTCAGTCAAAATGACAGACAACGAAAAAGTCTAGCGCAACCTCTGATCTCAATATAAGTATTTAGTTTTACGGAAATAACGCTTAAATGTGGTAATAAGCAAATCTTTGCTCTTGCGCAGCTATAAACCCATTGTGGACTACATTGACACGCAGTATGAGACATACCTTGAAGAGGAGCTAAAAATAAAACGCTCCCTGTCCAATTTCCATGACACGAGAATCCACATTTGTCTTTATTTCATCGCTCCCAACGGCCACTCCCTCAAGTCTCTGGATCTCCTCACCATGAAGAAGCTCGACAGCAAGGTGACCGCACAACAGTGTATGTTATGTTTCCTGTTAGTGCAATTAATTTGGTTTGTCGTTCGCGTGCAGGTGAACGTCATCCCTGTCATTGCTAAGGCAGACACTGTATCCAGGAGTGAATTGGACAAGTTAAAGATCAAGATCATGAGTGAACTGGTCAGAAATGGAGTGCAGATATACCAGTTTCCAACAGAGGATGAGGCTGTGGCCGAAATCAACTCTTCCATGAATGTCAGTCTCTCTCACAAGTGCAAACACAATACTTGCGTAGGATGCAGCAACCGTTTGTTAGAATGTGGGGCACCCGCACACAAAGACGAGAGACAGATTGCTCATCTTTTATTAGGCAATCATAAATAATTCTAGGTTCACATGTAAACTCTTCTAGAGAAAGTTAAACAGTGGCAACTCTTATACTAATTTCTTGTCATTTATTTAACTTGAAAATTGTAAACATGTCCTCGGCTATTGAGTGATTTATTTTTGTGCTGCATGTACCGTTCAGTAGATGCTGAGAAGAGCAACTAGATTGCAGAGTAGGGCTGGGCATCGTTTGAAATTGAACGATTCCGGTTTCGATTCCGGTTCCGATTATTTAAAGAGGTTGGGTAAAAAAAAAAAAGGCAAAAAAAAAAATTGCATTATTTATATTAATGTCTTAACTTCTCGATGATTTTTTAAGCTTATATGAACTTCTCACAGGGCTATTTTTAACTTGTATATAAATATCAGTCTTTGAACTTGAATGTGAGGAAGTTTCTTTCCACAGGAGTGCACTTTCACAAAGATTTTTATTTTACAAACGCTCACGGAGAAAATTTATTTTGCCATACATGTACCTCAGCTAAGAGCTACAACGAAACATTAGTATAAATTCTTCTATCGATGATAATTTGATGATCTTTTAATACTGTTGATTTTAACGCAGGCGGCAACGCGCTACGTAAAGTACGTTGCTGCTTATTAGAGGTGTGCAAAATTTCCGATTCTTAGATTATTCGCGATTCGGCCGTGGAAGATTCGAGAACGATTCACAAACATCCAAATTCCGATTATTGAAATATGCCAAGTAAAGCGGAAGTACAACACACTCGGCGCGCCGCGCGGACTTCGGAACGGAACGGAGCGGGAGTAGCTAAACATTATGCTTCTCATTAACCGGCCCCTCGGGTAATGCCAACGCTCAACTCACGGCTCTAGCTCAACTCATGCCACGAGATAAAAAAAAAAACACAACAACATACCTGACTGCTACCGAAAAGCTGCTACAAGTACAGCTAAGCTACATAATGTTACGGTAGATATCATTTATATAGGACTAGATGGATTATAGACTCGGTAGCGGTAGCAGCACATCTGCAAAAAGCTAGATGCGGGCGTTAGTAAACGGCCGCCATCTTAAAGCAGTAAACTTCCCTGCAATGCTGTTGTAGCGAACCTTCCAAGCAAACCTAATTAACTTTTTATCTAAAATACTCCTAAATCGGTAAAATATGGACTTGAATCTATCTTTAAAATAGTTTTAAAACTTTCACATGTCAAAAGTAGACAAAAGGGAAATTATGGAATAACGGGAGCAATTTTAACAACTTTAACGGTTGATTCACAACATTAAATTAATTGAATGTAGTTTAAAGCTGCTGATACAGAATGGGGACTGGAGTTTTTTTATTTAATGTTATTTTTGTATATTTGTTTACTGCTATATGTTAACTTGATACTGAAATAGTAGTTTGGTTTAGCCCTAGAGTATTTTTGAACAATTTTGGAACTAATGTACAAAACTTTATTTTATTAAAAAAAAAAAAAGTAGGGGGGTGCATCAATAATCGTTTTATAATCGAATCGGAGCCTCTGAATCGTAATCGAATCGTTAGGTGCCCAAAGATTCCCAGCTCTACTGCTTATATAGGCTGAGAAGTCTACCGCTTTAAAACAGCGACTGTTTACTAATGCCAGCGAGTCTGTCTTTTCACATCTAGTTTTCTATACACTGCTGGCCAAAAGTATTGGTACCCCTGCAATTCTGTCAGATAATGCTCAATTTCTCCCAGAAAATGATTGCAATTACAAATGCTTTCGTAGTAATATCTTCATTGATTTTGCTTGCAATGAAAAAATACAAAAGATAATTAAATTAAATCATAATTTTACACAAAACTCCAAAAACGGGCGGGACAAAAGTATTGTCACCCTTTGAAAAATCATGTGATGCTTCTCTAATTTGTGGAATTAATAGCACCTGTTACTTACCTGTGGCAAATAACAGGTGGTGGAAATAACTAAATCACACTTGCAGCCAGTTAAAATGGATTAAAGTTGACTCAACCTCTGTCCTGTGTCCTTGTGTGTACACCACATTGATCATGGAGAAAAGAAAGAAGCCTAAAGAACTACAAGTCCATCTCCAAAGACCTGAATGTTCCTGTGTCTACCGTGCGCAGTGTCATCAATAAGTGCCCATGGCACTGTGGCTAACCTCCCTAGATGTGGACAGAAAGGAAAAATTGACAAATGATTACAGCAAAATATTATGTGGATGGTGGATAAAGAATCTCGGCTAACATTCAAACCAATTCAAGCTGTCCTGCAATCTGAGGGTACAACAGTGTCAACCCGTACTATCTGTCGGCGTCTGAATGAAAAGGGACTCTATGGTAGGATACTCAGGAAGACCCCACTTCTGACCCAGAGACATACAAAAGCCAGGTTGGAGTTTGCCTAAACTCACCTAAGAAAGCCAAAAATGTTTTGGAAGAATGTTCTCTGGTCAGTTGAGACAAAAGTAGAGCTTTTTAAGAAAAGGCATCAACATAGAGTTTACTGGGAAAAAAAACGAGGCCTTCAAAGAAAAGAACATGGTCCCCACTGTCAAATATGGCGGAGGTTCCCTGATGTTTTGGGGTTGCTTTGCTGCCTCTGGCACTGGACTGCTTGACTGTGTTTATGGCATTATAAAGTCTGAAGACTACCAACAATTTTTGCAGCATAATGTAGGGCCCAGTGTGAGAAAGCTAGGTCTCCCTCAGAGGTCATGGGTTTTCCAGCAGGACAATGACCCAGAACACACTTCAAAAAGCACTAGAAAATGGTTTAAGAAAAAGCACTGAAGACTTCTAAAGTGACCTTCAAATCTCAGAGACGTGGAGCAGTTGGCCAAAGAACAATGGTCTAAAATTCCAGCAGAGCATTGTAAGCAAGTCACTGAGTGATACCGGAAGCGGTTGTTCGCAGTTGTTTTGTCTAAAGGTTGTGCTACCAAGTATTAGGCTGGGGTGCAAATACTTTTGTCCGGCCCACTTTTGGAGTTTTGTGTTATGATAATGATTACATTTTGTTTTTCATTGTCTTTTGTGGTTTTTTTTGCAAGCAAAATGAACGAAGATATTACTACCAAAGCATTTGTAATTGCAATCATTTTGTGGGAGAAATTGAGCATTATCTGACAGAATTGCAGGCGTGCCAATACTTTTGGCCAGCAGTGTACATGTGCTAACGCCGCCGATTCTGTCATTTCGCATCTAGTTCTATATACATGTGATATCTGCTATAGCCCGACGTAATAATACGACTTATTCTCGTACTATTTTGTCCATCCATCCATCCATCCATCCATGCTTAATTCGGGGTCGGGTCGCGGGGGCAGTAGAAGACAGACTAAAGTTATTGTTTTACTTACCTGGTTCTGACTGGTTAGAGGACTGGCGCAAATATGACAAATATGCGGCACTCAGCTATGAGCCTGTCGCAATATGCAATAATTCCATTTATCGCACGATAAATAAAAATGAAAGCGGTAATTTTTCCGCTGCGATTTATCGCCTCGCATACGTGCTGTTAAAAGTTTGGATTCCTTGTTACCAACTGCGCAAAATTCATCTTCGTTCCAGGTCCGGCAAAAAATAGCGCCGGAGCCAATCGTTCCCATTATATCCTATTGTTCAATGTATACCAGCCGCGTCAGTGCTCTGGATTGACTGTGGACCATCTCCGGCGTGTCGGTGTTGTTGACGTGTGGGCACTCCCGTCAGGGGTGACATTTCACGCGGGGCTGGCTATTTTTCGGCACAACACCGGATATTTACAACGATGTCCGCCAAAACATTGTTACCGACTTGGGTGCTACGAACAACCTCGCTTTGACAACGGACATGATGAACATTGAGTGGCAAATTAAGAGCGCTGTGCTTCAAACTCGTCCTGTTTATGAAAGCCGATTGTCATATGCTGGTGTTGTGCAGTAATGAGCAGACATGACTTCTGTGGCGTTTGCTAACTTTTTTAATGCTCACACACACTAGATAATATGAAATAGCAAACTAGATGTGCTACGTCCCATGCCATTGACTACGGGAGCCCAGAGTGATTATGGGACACGTAGTCCATATACTACATCGATGAATTATAAACCGCCATGAATGAATGGAAGTTAAGAAGGCCAAATCAATCCATACCAGTGACTATAGATAATGCTGCAAACATTGTTAATTCAGTACGTGACACAGATGGATTCGGACCACAAATAGGATGTCTTGCTCATGTAGTAAACCTAGCTGCTAAGAGAGCTGTAGCAATCAACAGTGTGCCCCGCCTCACTTTACAAACAGTAAAGATTGTTCCCAGCACTTTTATACAAAATTTCTTCAGATCAGTAAGAAGTAAGCACATAAATATTTTGCACTAAAATGCATGTTTATATGATGGCAATTTGATTTTTGCTTGTTAGCCAAAAAAAAAAAAAAAACACACAAAACAAAAAATACAATTGTTATTTTCTTTTCAGAGCATTAAATGTATTGAATCGAATCGAAAATGATGTCCCCTGTAACTAAAATCGTTCCGAACCGTGACTTAACTGTATCCTTGCATCCGTATGGAACACCATAGCAGAAGCTATGAGGGGGAAAAGTTTTCATTTGTCTAAATAGTTAAGTTATTAAGTGCAATTTTATTTATTTTTCTTGAAAGACACATTTAATTTATTCTGTGTTTCTGTGCGGTACTAATATTGTTGTCTTTTACGTAAGAGGCATGGTCTATTGTTTTTAGTTGTGATTTCTTAAAAAGTATTTTTGAAGTTAAGAGTAAATATCGCGTTCAAATGGGTGTACTTGATCTATTAATATATACTGTATTCTCACTGTGTTATTGTAAATTGTTTTTTAAAAAAATTGGGGTGCGCAATAATATCGCATATCGCAATAATTTATGAGATAAATCATCGCACACTAAAATTTGTTATCGCGACAGGCCTACTCAACTATGCACTCAGCACTTGTATTCCACGTAGCCGGAGCTGTTTAATCATATTGGTCGTGCAGTCACCGGTCATTTTTTTGTAAAGTTGAGCCAAACTTTTGAGCGCCCCTGCAACGTGTTCACGGTTGTAATCAAATAGCAGTGCACAAACACACACTTCATGTGGCTCGTTCTTCGTGGTTTTCGGCAGCAATTTTTTTCCGCTCGGCGGTCAGGGCATCGAAACATAGAATCGAAATTTAAAAATTCGAACGGTTCCGGGAGTGTTAGAACCGGATCCCATCGATGCTCGATGCCTAACCCTATTGCAGAGGTTGTTTTACTAGTGGTTTGTTGGACATGGCCCTCATTTTTTAATTTTAATGATTGCTTCCATAGCATTGTAAAATTTGTATTCACGACTCAGAATGTGACGGCGGTTTTCATGTTCTATTATACTTTAGACTCACCTACCATTTGCTGTGGTCGGCAGTGTGGAAGACGTTAAAGTCGGCAATAAAATCGTCAAAGCAAGACTATACCCCTGGGGTTCAGTACAGGGTGAGTAACGCTTTTAAGCCTCTAGATTTGGAAGAGTCAATCAAGATCCTGGGTTTCTTTGACCACAGAATGAAGAAAGTACATCACTTTGTATTTCTATTTGTCCCTCAGTGGAGAATGAGAACCATTGTGATTTTGTGAAGCTGAGGGAGATGCTTCTGCGTGTGAACATGGACGATCTCCGTGAGCAAACGCACACTCGGCATTATGAACTTTACCGCCGCTGCAAGCTGGAAGAGATGGGCTTCAAGGACACGGACCCCAACAGCCAGTCGTTCAGGTGACATAAAACTGGATAATGTCACATTTCGCATAGTGATGAAATAGTGGTTCTCTTGGCATTTTTTTTCTCTTTTAAAAAAATTATATTCACATTGACATGAGGTAAAATAATGAATCTAATTGTATCTTCTTTGATATCCAGCCTACAGGAGACATACAAAGGCAAGAGGAAGGAGTTCCTTCAAGAACTACAACACCAGGAGGAAACAATGAGGCAGACGTTTGTCAACAAAGTAAAGGAGACTGAAGCAGAACTGAAAGAAAAGGAAAAAGAGGTGACCGTACCCGCAACAAAAGACGTCAGGGAAAGAATGCCCGACTGTTATTTTGTACTTGGTCTCTAGCTCCACGAGAGGTTTGAGCAACTAAAACGGCTCCACCAGGAAGAAAAGAAGAACCTGGAGGAGAAACGACGGGAACTGGAGGAAGAGATGAATGCTTTTAACAGGAGGAAGGTTGCTGCAGAGACTCTGATGGGCCAGGCTCTTCAATGTGCTTCTCAGCCTTTCAAGAAGGACAAGGATAAGAAGAAGTAAGTCCTCCATTTTCTTCCAGGTGCTATACCGTTAAACTAGAGGAGCACTCTGAGAAAGCATACAGTATGTCGGCCCAAGCAGCAAAATTCACGACGTCTGTGACTTCATTAGCTCACAATTAATCACTTATTCTGTTTCATACGAAAAACATCCTGCAAGTTTGATTATAATCCATTTATTCATACTTGAGGAATCATGAACACAAACATACAAACTCGAGGAGCACTCTAAGCAGACTTTCACCTAAGAAGCCAAATTCAAAGCATCACCATATGTCTGACCTTTGTGAACTTTTCTCATCATATCACTTACCCCGGAAATTTGAGTTAACTTGATAATGGACTAGCCTATTTATCGCTTCAGCCGAAAATCCAATATTTCATAATTACTGTATAATTTCATCCATATGTAACCAGTCTTCATAGTGGTGCAGTCACTGCACTCTTTTCTCATCCTCCCCCATCAATCACCAGGATTCAAACAAACATCATCATCTTGGCAGTCAAGCGTGCTGACTGCAGAGCTACTGAAAAACGTTTGCAGGAAGTGCTGTGTGTATATAGTAGGTTAGGAAAACCTTACTCCGTGAGAACTTAAAATAGCTTACAGGCAGTTGAAACTGGACTGGACTGTTGGCTCAGTGGTCGCACGCTCAACTGCCACAGTGACAATGCCACAGCGACAATGCGGATTCAAACTTTGGGAGAAGAGAGTTAAGGATGAGATGGGGACTGCAGTAATAGTATATGGTTTTTACAAAATGGCAGTTTTTTGTTAATTTAACTGTACAATTCTGGCAACAACACCTGCCAGTATTTTACCGTAGATTTAACAGATGTTCTTATATTTCTCGAATGAAAAATTTCCATTAAACTTTGCCTAGACGGCTTGAGACAAATGATTTCTATATTGCCTCTTACTACGTCACTAGTCAAGCGAGGATACATGATTAAGACTATCACGCAAGCGTGGACACTAGTATTCTCGGCGGTAGCCTACGTAGACTGGTAGTGATTAATGAGGTAGTGACATCCTCCCAGGAGCCACGTATTGCTCAGATACTGATCCAGGGACAGATTGAGAGTGACACTATGTGCCCAGACACAGTAGGATGTGTCACAGTTTGACACAGCCTGATGCTTCTGTCTCTGTGGGCTGACCTGCCAGACGGTATCAGGCAGGGGCAATTGTGTTTACATACGACTGGTCTCACTGCTGACACGGATGACCTCACCGTACCAAATTATTTTGCACAGGAGGACGCGCCATATGTCAGTCAGTAGGAATTGCAGGAAATGCACAGTGCACACCTGTTGTTTGGGATTAGAAAAGGGAACTACAGTCCCTGACGAAAGTCTTGTAGCTTATTCATTTTGTAGAAACAATTGCTAATAGCTAAGATTTGTTGATATTTCACCCTGCAGATCTCTTAGGGTGCAGACAACTAAAATACCGTGTGGCATTTGCCAAAGCCCACAGCTTGTCAAAAGGATGGATGCTGGAAAAGTGGCAAAAGGTGGATTTTTCAGATGAATCTTCCTTTGAATTACACCACATTCGCCACAAATATTGCAGGAGACCTACTGGAGCCCGCGTGGATCCAAGATTCACTCAGAAAACTGAAGTTTGGTGGTGGGAAAATCATGGTCTGGGGTTACATCCAGTATGGGGGTGTGCGAGAGATCTGCAGGGTGGAAGGCAACATAAATAGTCTGAAATATCAACAAATCTTAGCTGCCTCTTACATTCCTAACCATAAAAAGGGACAAATTCTGCAGCAGGATGGTGCTCCATTGCATACTTCAATCTTTACCTCAAAGTTTCTCAAGGCAAAGAAGATCAAGACATGAACACCATTGAGCATGTCTGGGGTAGGATGAAAGAGGAAGCATGGAAGACGAAACCCAAGAATGTTGATGAACTCTGGGTGATGTTCCTGATGACTTCATCAATAAATTGTATGAATCCTTGCCGAACCGCACGGATGCAGTCCTTGAAGCCAATGGAAGTCATACAAAATATTTAATTTGGATCTCCCAGAACCACTACCTAATTCGCTTATGTAACATATTTTTGTATTTAAAGTACATTTTTTGTTCAATTTTCACACTACTTTCTGTAGGCGACAAAAAACTTTTGTCCTGCCAAAATCTGACCTTTACGTCTTCATTAAATGATAAATTTTTTTTCAGTGAAACAAGTATATTTTTGTACATTCAACATCATTTGGGAGGGTCTTAGCTTTCATATGAGCCATTTCTGAAACCAATTGAATAATTAAGTCAGGTTATTAGCAATTGTTTCTACAAAATGGATAAGCGACAAGACTTTTGTCAGGGACTGTATAGCAGAACGTCAAGAATCAAAGACACCGCCTTACAGGCCTCGTTTCAGGTGGTGAGAATTTCCGAAAGACAGAAAAACGGATCTTTTCCCATCATCATTTTGTGTTTGTTTACCTCCTGCCATATTTTGTTGTTGTATGTCTTGTCCTTTTCAGTTGATTCACAGAACAATCATCCAGTGAAACCATGAATGTGTCTGCCATCAGCGTTGATAAAAGAGACAGTGGTGGTGTGTGAGCCTGAATATGAATACGCCTGCTGTAATCCACTGTTTACTTACCGATGACAGCGCTAGCTCTGCTCACTGTATTGATGCTGACTCTGCGAGACACACAAAAACAAATTAGTGGACTGTTTTCAATACTTGCAGCTTCTGTTATTTCGTGCTCTTGCCGTGAATGTGTTGAATTCTTTTTTCCAGTCAAAAAAAAAAACAATGAGCTCATCAAGATGAAAACATATTTGTAAACTACAGTATACATTATATTAATATCATAATTTAACACTGGAACAGTGTTCATAATGTAATTAGGAATATTTTTGAATGAATGTTTTAATTGAATGAGATCCAATAGATGCAATGAATATTAGGTCTACACTACACAACACTGTTTAAATGCCAGGTTTTCATTTTTGATTTTATAAAAAGTTAAAACATTACACTACTCATCACCATTAGAGCACAAAAATATTTCCTTTTTTTAAATGGAGTAATCAAATATACTGTCAGATCTATTAATTTAACAATCAAAAAACATAAACGTCAACCAGAATATTGCAAAAAATCTGTTTGTTCAGTTTAGTTCAGTGCTGCATCACTGCAAACCACAATAATTAGCACATTGTTAAAACTTATTTCACGGTGGTAATCAAAAGTAATCTTTCAAAAGGACAATGCAATCTTTACTAAGTGTATCACATAACAAATGCTTCTTACTGCAGCTGTTTTCATTGCAGAAATTGACGCTGGCATTGTAATTTATTAACAAGCGTGTCTTCAAAACAATTAACTAAAGTGCATCTTTGGCTTCACTAACAAATAACATGCAGTGGTTCAATATGTTGCTCATGTCTTGTCTTTTCTTCTCATAGCTTCTTTAGTCTTCCGTCTGCGTGCTCCTTAACCTCATCCAGGAATTTGAATTAGAAGACTCTCTACTAACCTCGCCAGCAAGTAACAGACGGACAAGCAAGTGAATTATTTTTGACACTTGAATGAGCACTT
Organism: Corythoichthys intestinalis; assembly: GCF_030265065.1. Lineage (NCBI taxonomy): Eukaryota > Metazoa > Chordata > Actinopteri > Syngnathiformes > Syngnathidae > Corythoichthys > Corythoichthys intestinalis. The sequence goes on along the minus strand of NC_080405.1, from coordinate 41,344,584 downwards.
TTACAGAAATGCACTTAAATGGCTGAAAATATATTGCTTCAAGTCTTCCTTGCGTGTTCTACACTCTGCTATTTCGCCAAGAATGTGCATGACTTCCAACCATCTCAAACTTCCTTTAACGGAAAAAGTTTTAAATGTGCCCGTCCTTCATTAACCATGTATTTTTGACAGATTACACTGTGAAATAATACTGTACATAATACGGTATATTGAGTCTATATGCGATCATGAACGTAAAGAGCATCTTGTCCTATTCATAGTTCAGAGTTATAATTGGAAATGTGTGTTTTAGTATGTTCCAAAGGGATTCAATAAAACAGCTCTGCATCGAGACATTACTAATTAGCAATTGCCATTTGGCCACTTTTGCTTGAAATGTATAGTAAAATATTGGAAAAATATTTTAACAATGACTAGAAACACTGTAGTGACATCATCATATGTACAAAGGTGATTAAAATTCGGCTAAAATAAAAATTTATATTGGACAGCATTGAAAGAGCTGTTTTATTGGAATTATTTTATGATGTGGCCAATGAATGTACGTTTTATGGTGCTCGTGTAGTCGAGATTGGTATTATAGTCAAAACAAGAATAGTAATTTGCACAGACACAATATTTATATGTCAAATGAAATGTTTGATTCGTGTTGTCCATTTTATGTAATAAATACTAACTTTATTGCACGTGTACCTTGTTTGGCCTATTATTTCACATGAATAAAAAATGTTGGCTATTGTATCCACAAGACAAAAAAAAAGCATGCTTCCAGAAAGGAGCGTCATTTTGCCAAAGGGAATTTGACCATTTTTTTCATGTAAACAGATTATGAATACAACAAAGTTGCTATTTATTATATTGCCAAATGATTTACTCCAGTGATTGTGAACCTGGGTTCGATTGAATCCCAGGAGTTCGGCGAAGGTAAAGAAAGTTAGAGCCCTATTTTTATACGCTGATTAAATTTAGGCAAAGTAGCTTTTTAGACCAGATTTGGACTGGTTTTCTCTCAAATTACAGGCTTAATCCATTTCCTTTAACTGCTGGTCCTCGATTTGATGGGAGGAGGAACTGGTTTGCTCAGTGGGAGGTTGACTCGCACTTGGTAAGGGAATACAACAGACCAATGAGCAGGTCTTAAATTTTGACCTGTTTATAAAACATGCTTTCAAAATTAGAAGAATTTTGAACAAGACGTTGCTAAATTATTAGTTTACTAGCTTAGATATATCGGTTTTGAATTCATAATTTTTATTTTATTTATTTTTTTTTTTTTAAAAAGGGTTCAGTGAATCCACATGTGAAACAAATGGGGTTCTTAACCAACCACTGATCAACTCACAGTAGCATTTACCTTTTAAAATGAATGCCTTGTAAAATTAAATAATTATAACTAAATTAATTTATCATTTTCGTGGCGATTTTGTTGCAAATGTTAGGTTGTTTAACACTACAGTTTGACCACAGCACATCCGGTCGTTCGATTTGCTCCTGTTTCTAATGAGCGGAGCGTATTATTGAAAGACAAGACAATTGTCCAATAGAATGTGAGGATAATAAGTAGCATATTTTCTCAACCAATGAAACCTCGCAGTGTTGGGACATGGGCCTGGTTTAAGTACCTATTAAACTCCCAATCTGTCCTTTTCCCCGTCGCCTTACTCCAAGGGTCGGGGGTGTGCATAGACAGGTCCTAAATCTATGCTTAAAACTTTCTTTAAAGAAAGTACATACTTATATTTTTGGGTGTTTTACACCTATTTCACCCGCTTTAACCCCTCCGGTTATTTTTGTTTGTTTGTTTTCATTGTACAACAACGTAACTTGAGCTAATAAAGGTAAGTAAAGCAGAATTGTTTTTACTATGAGCAATCGTGTTCTGTAAACTAGATGAAATAATCGGAAAACATCAAATCATCAGAATGTGAAAGCTTTTGGTTGATCGGTTTTAGAATATTTTGCAATAGTTAGCGTTAGCTGTCGTAGACAATACTACTTGTACGTGTAGTTGTTTGGTTCACATATCCTATTTAAGAATTATAATGTTGTAATAACATTTAGCTTTTGATATTTACGTAGAAGTGGTGTCAAATTGACCTTGGGTTTGTTGTTGTTGCTCGGCCTAGTTTGGCTCTGTGGCTTAGTATGGGCAGGAACATGTCCGGGCATAACACGGCCTAACTCACACCCCCAATTTACGTTTTCAAACGTTCAACACGACCGAAACGTTTTTAAATTTAGCAAAAAAAAAAAAATCTCCGACCTTGACTTAATATACTAAAATCGACGGGAATTAAGTTTTTATATTTTTTGTTACGTGAGTCCGGAGACCCGCCCCTTCTTCCCTCTAGTCTGGTTTAGCCCAGTTTGACAGCTGTTGAGTTGCAATAGGTCACCAGAATAACTGGCCTGTGAGAAGTCACGTCTACAAGGGACGCTGCATGTCTCATCATGACATGGAGTCATGCTTAAATATCTCCTGTGTCCACACGTAGATGATAGACACAGTGACCGGACCTGGAGCCTCACCTTTTGCAGTCCAGCTGAAGGCCTTGACAGACCTGGAGGGCCGCTATCAGCCAAAACTCAGTGGTTTGAGGATCATTGAGAGTGCTTGCGACAATGGACTCAGGATGACGAGCAGACTGAGGGAGCTGGAAGTGAAGGACCTGCTCACTCTGAGTAGGTTCTTTGGTTTCAGCTCTGAGACTTTCTCCCTGGCTATCAGCCTGCTTGACCGCTTCCTCTCTGTCATGAAGGTTTGGACTAATATGCCTGAATTTTGTCATTGCTAAAATTCCTGAATAATAGTTTATCTTGTCCGGTCTAGATTCAACCAAAGCACCTGTCCTGTGTGGGTCTCTGCTGCTTCTACATTGCTGTGAAGTCATCTGAAGAGAATAAAAACATCCCCCTTGCCAACGACCTGATCCGTATCAGTCAGAACCGCTTCACGGTTTCAGACATGATGCGCATGGAGAAGATCATTATGGAGAAACTCAACTGGAAGGTGAAGGCACCCACCGCCCTCCGCTTCCTTCGCCTCTTTTACAGCTACATCCACGAGCAGTTTGGTGAAGATAGGTGAGAATTATTTTATATTATATTGCTGATTTTTTTTTTTTTTTTTTTTAAACAATCGTAAAAGCTGGGATTTGTCTTGATTTCACACAGTGAGAAGTTACTGAGCCTTGAAAGATTGGAGGCTCAATTGAAAGCTTGTCACTGCTCCTTTGTCTTCTCCAAAATGAAGGTGGGGTGAATGACTACTCAGTTTTTTTTCTTAAAAGGGCAAAGAACAACATTATCATATGCATCCCAGTTGAAATCTTGTTTAATACATCGAAGAAAATAATAGGGCTGCAGCTATCGATTATTTTAGTAGTCGATTAATCGATGAACTAGGAACATGGAAAATAAAAAATACCTCAGCTTGGCCTCAAATGGATAAAAAAAATTAAATGAGGATCTCAGTCCTACTGATGGGATCTCAGTACAAGAAAAGAACAATTGGCTAATTTACATAGCAAAAGTCCGCTAGCTTAAATGCTATGAAATGCAAACTTTTTTTTTTTTAAACAACGCTCTTAAAAATGGTTCAAACGCATATTCCCACAAAAAACGTCTAACTATACCAATAAACTAAATTATGAATGCATTTAAAAACCAGTAGTTCAAACAAAAACTTGGCTTATGTTGGTCTTAACAGGGAGCAGCTGAATTCAGCCATGTGAAATGAGTTATGTCATATTCACTGTTGCCAATTGAGGGCAGTGTATCCACCCAAATCGATAAAACTAAATGCAAATACTTTCAAAATAAACCAGTACAACGCCACTTCAGTTAAACCAATACTCGAAGCAGCAAAATATGATTAGAATCTTTTCTAATCTAATTACTCTATTTAATAGATTAATCGTTGCAGCACTAGAAAATACATATTTTTTAATGTGTAATTAAAGGAAAACGTAAAAGAAAGCCAATGTTTAAACAAAGTTTTATCAATGCGGTACTAGTATCCCAGATTGTCCGCCCTTCCTCATGACTTCAGTGCTACCCATGGTCTAATGTGCGTGGGTATAAGTCACCTCACAAAATGACTTCGTAAGCATTGTCTTTTTTTTTTTTTTTTGTTTTTGTTTTTTTGTTTAAACATTTTCTCCATTAGAGGTTTAAGAAAGTTCAGATTTTCAGTTAAATACTTCCAGCAACCATCATTCACTCGAAGGTCCTTCATATTAGCTGTAGCCCGTCCCTTTTAATATGAATGTTTAAATTAAATATATTGAGGAGAGTTAAGATTGGTAAAACTGTTTTTTTTTTTTTTCTAGAATATATTGCAGAAACTGGTTGACTATATTCCATTTTGAAATATTCTGTCTCCAGCCATCTCTGCTTGCCATCGCTCTCCTGTGTCTTGAGGTGGAGGACCAACATAACCCACAGGACAGGAACCAACTCTCGGAGGCGCTGAAAAGTCTGCAGAAGCTACTAACTGTAAGTACTGTGAAGACAATGCCACATTTGGATTAAGTTTAAATCACGGCTGTGTTTGTCTGCAGATCCGTGATAGTGAACTGGTGTGCGTTCAGGAGTTGGTGGGAAAATGCCTGGCAGAATACGCCACCGCCAAGTGCTCCAGGCCCAACAGCCAGAGACTTCGTTGGAGTATTTCAGGAAGAACCGCCCGTCAGCTGAAACACAGCTACTATAAGATCACTCACCTTCCCACCATACCAGAGTCGGCTTGTTAAACTCTTAGCTGCCATGTTGTTGCCTGACACTTAACATTTGTTTGGTGATTGGATTAACTTGTCGGGTGACTTGGCTTACTTTTTTTTTTTTTTAACTTAAAGATCCTCATCTGTGAGATGGTGTTCTTTAAGTTGAAATACTCTTCTCACAGTAACAGAAAACAGTTCTCTACTCTGTTGTACCTCCGAGGGTGTGCGAGTGCACAAGTATGTTCTCATTTGAATCCGTACCACGGTGTTTGGTATTTCCTGGAACGGGTTCTAGTTTTAAGCTTAAGTATTGAACCACCTAGGTCCTCAGTCCACCATGTGGAAGAGGAGGGAGAAGGATTTTGAGAAACAAAAATATGGAACCAAGAAATCGGGCCCAAAATCCTTAACTTCCACCCTAGGTTGCTAAACTGTCTTGAATGCACACTCCTACCCAAGGTGATTTTTTTTTTTTTGTTTGTTTGTTAATAAAGCGAGTTGAAGGTATCAACACAGCGGTCATTGGTGAATACGGATGAGTTGTTTTCGCCATTGGATAGATTTATTGACAGTGTGAAGTTCCACATGTTCAACCTGCTTTTTAGTTGGGAAGACAATGGTACCTTTTGGTCTGAAAATGTGATTTGGAATTTGCATTGCAGTTCCTTTGCTGTTTGTTTGTGAAGTATGATAAGTGTCATTTTAGTTCATACAATCAAAAGGACTGAATACTTAATCTTCAAATGGCCCTGTACCTTTCAATTAAACTTTATTAAAAAGTCAACTATGAGTGTGTCCTTGTCATCTCAAAATCAACACCAATGTGAAATGTGTTCTATTTGCCCCAAATTGTTCATAATCACATATGTTCACTGTGATATCAGCATTAGTGTTCATTAGGACAAAGTGCCATATCCATTATGGGTGTTGCGCATAAGCGGAGTTTGACTTTTTGGAGGGGGGGGCATGTTGACTACCCCGAAACGCAGTGTCAGCAATAAAATTAACATATATACACATCTTGACACTTCGTGTTCAAGCTCCGTTCTTGTTGGAAGCGTTTGAAAGCTAAGGTTAAATTCTGAATCCATCTTGCCTCCTCAGGTGTAGTTTTGGCCAAGCAAAATTGACCCATTATGAAATACTTTGTAGGATTGTTCATTTCATTTTTGTCGATAAGATTTTAACAGCTAGGTATTTTAAAGGGGAAGTTCAGAATTTTTTACATAGGGCTTAATCTCCAAGTTAGCGGGGGTTTAATTGGTCGGTTAAGTTGATTTCCGCAAATTCCGTGCAGTTTGTCAAATATTGGTTTGTTTTTGGGCTCCGGAGTGGCTACGCTAACACGAGTCAATGGTGCCAACTTAGCATGCTAATTAAAAAAAAAAAAAAAAAAAATGCATGCATGAGAATCACCGATAACCTATGCAATCTAAACCAAGGTTAAGCCTAATGTCAAAAATTCTGAATATCCCTGTTGAATTCATTTATAGCAAAGTCAACTATATGCAATTACATTTTTCGGCAGTGCCCCCACCCCCCCAGCCCCCTTTTCTCCGCTTATGGTTTTGAGGTGAGGGTCACTTTTGTAAATTGGAAAAGTCCGGACCTCCGCCAGCAAAGTTTCCAGAAATCTCAGCACCACTGAAGTCAAATCCTGGATTCTGGAGAGGAAAAGCTATTCATAATTCATGTCATTGATCATTGGAAGTAATAACAAAAGACTGAAATGAACTAACCTCGCGTTGAAACCTCTCTAGTGTGAGCTTTCTCTGCATCTGGTCCTGGACCCAAGCATTGGCGCGATATTCTCCTTCTAACAGAGAAGACCAACAGTTGCCTGCCTCTCTGTTTGTCTTCATCAGCACAATACGAATGAGACATTTGTCCTCTAGATAAAAAAAACAAAAAACGATGAGACATTGCATAAATGATGGTGTGACAGAACCTACCAAGTGTCCATGTCGCCTCATCAGATACTGTTGTGCCAAACAACTTGCCCTGTCAAAAGATGAAAATAGGACAAAATTTAATCAAAGGCCGACTTAGACTGTGATAGATGTCCAATCCATTTGAGTGGGACAGCTAGCCGCTATTGTTTGATTGCCCCAGCCCCCCTTCATCAAATTGGATTGGATGCCTATCGTCGTCATTGGCATTGAAACATAATCACTCAATGCTAATATATGTACATATTAGTGCTTTTGTATTTACAGTACTTAAACTTTGCATAAAAAAGATAATGTCCAGCAACAGAAAAAAGACTAAGTCAAGCCAGACAGCTAAATTTATCACATTGGATGACAAACTTTATTTTCTATAAGGCTGCAGCTTTCGAATATTTAAGTAATCGATAAATCTATTGATTAGTTGGATCGAATATTCGGGTAATCACATTACAAACATTTAATGTGTTGCAGAACAAATTCAAGGAGATGTAAAACAAAAAAACAAGGGTTAATGCTTGCAGTAAAATTTTATTTTTGGCTCGCTAAAATCGTACTTTTAAAAGAGCATTAAATGCGAATACAAAATAAAACACCTGAGAGTTTCTTCAAACTATTCAGAGCAATACATGCATTCAAAAATACAATACATGAACTTAGCCTCAAACGGTATAAAAAAAAAAAAACATTAATGAGGTTCTAATATAAAAGTCCGCGAACTTTAATGCAACTATGTCCTAACTTTTTTTTAAACAATGCTCAACACATAGTGCAAACACAATTCCCACAAAAAATGCCTAATACACTTCTAAACTAAATTACAAAAGAATAAACAAACATATTAGCTCAAAAAAAAAAAAAAAAAAAAAAACTTACAACCTTATGTCGGTCTTAACAGTGAGCAGCTGTATTTAGCCATGTTAGACAAGTCATGTCGTATTCATTGTTGCCTCTAGAGGGCAGTGTATCCACCCAAATCCATAAAACTAAATGCAACACTTTCAAAACAATGCATTACAACGCCATTTTAATTAAACGCATCATCAAAGCAACAAAATTTTGATTCGAAGCGTTTCCCCCTAATCGAATTACTCGATTTAATCGATTAATCGGCGCAGCACTATTTTTTATACAAGTTAATTCACTTCCGAGGTATCAGGTCTGGACTCGGTACCAGCAGATTCTCAAAATCATGTGACTCGGACGCGCATTTCAAGTCATCACCCTAATTTACATGCGTTTATCAAGTTAGGAAAAAATAATAATAATTAAAAAAAAAAAAAAAACGCAGATTATTTTTGACTGGTGACTGTGGCTGTCTGATTCAATAAGCCATTCTCACAAAATCAGCAGCCTACCTTGATTATTTCTGTCCCTTTGACGTTCAGCTCAACCTCCCTGGATCCCAAATGACATTTGACTTCTTTCGCCGATGTCCCGGGTGGCACATTGACTTCGATGAATACCTCCTCCATCGTTTGGCTCCAAGACCCCCAGCTTGTTTGACAGGGCACGAGCCCGCTCTTCTCGTCAAAGTGTACCGACATGCCAGAAAAAGGTCAATAACTTTGTATAACGCAGTAAAAAAAATAATTTATAAATATATATTTTTTGTTTTTAGAAAAAAGAAACTGATTTTGTTGTTGTGTTGTAGCGTTTCCGCAAAATTCTTCTTCTTGTTTACAGTGGGACGTAATTTCCGGTCAAACTTTGCATCACACCGCCATCTTGTGGTTATGATCAACTCAGCAAACGTGGTGATGAGTACAAAAGGGCTTCTTTTTGTTTGTTTTGAACTCTTTCAGCACTTTTCTTTACGTTAACTCTGTGGCATTTGGCGACACGATGTTTTATTTATGTAAACATTCGATTGAATATATAGTTTGTCTAAATTGGACAGGAATTAGTAATCTGTTAATTGGATTACTCGTCGTTTCTGGTGTGACTGTGACTTCACTTAAAGCACTGTTTTACAGGTCACCACAACGAACTCTTGGGTTCGACCCGTTTTATAGTTTGTTAATACAAAGTTAATTATAATCTGACGAAAGGGGAGTTCTTGAAGTATTCTTAGATCTGTAGAGATGGCAATATTTTTTCTGTATTATATTCTTGCATGTATCTGTGGAACAAGGTAAATCCTCGTGCAGTCTAGTCTCAATATTTGCTCGAGAATGATTCGGTTAAACACTGTCATGTTTTGTTTAAATATGTTCTTTTTTTACTTAAAAGTCTAGGTAATGTGACCTCAAATGAGAAGATTTACTCTGACAACATCACTCGAATTCTGGATCGACTTTTAGATGGTTATGACAATAGACTGCGACCTGGATCTGGAGGTATAGCTAAGATAAAATTGCCTGAAAAACTAGACAAGATGTCTTAAATGTATAGAACCGGTATTTGCTAAGTGTAGGAGGTATGAATGGCAGATTGGCTGGCGACCAGTCCAAAGTCGTCAACCATGCTGAGGAGTGGTTTGATAGAAGTTGCATTTTGGTTTATGTTGCAGGTGGCATTACAGAAGTGAAAACCGACATCTTTGTCACAAGTTTTGGACCTGTTTCCGATGTTGAGATGGTACGGTATTAATTTTCTCTGCAATGCAAAGAGATGAAGTGACAGAATAAAATACAGAGTGACTAGTGACTGTCTGCCTTATGGGCATCGTGCCATGAGCGAATCTAATGAGCTGTAATCTGCTTGACCAACTGTATAACGCCATTACTGATGACTTCTGAATCAATATGACAACATGTCAGCGAGGGACAGCTTAATGGACTGATTAATGATTATCTGGAATGAGTGACAAGCGTTGCGTCGTCTTGCAAGCGGAGAATGTTGAAATGACCTTTTCGTTGTTGTTATGTGTGCCGGGGAACTGCAGCAAAAAGATGAAAGCAAAGTGTGGTATGACGACAACAATGTTTTACCGTAATTTCCGGACTATGAATTGGAACCTTTTTTTTCATTGTTTGTCTTGACCTGCGACTTACAGTGGGGCAAATAAGTATTTAGTCAACCACTAATTGTGCAAGTGTCACGTTCTGCTGCTGATTAGATTATGTTTTGTTACAGAGCTCATTGTGGGGGGCGTTCCTGATGTCGCACCTGCACTCAATGCAGGCTCATCAACGCAGCATTTAAGCACGGCTGATCCCAAGGAAAGCTGTCGAGATATTGCTTGCTGATCGCCATTAGATTCTCGCACTATAGCCTTGTTACTTCTAAGCCTCGCTTATTTCCTACCTAGAATTTTGTTTGTGTGCTGCCCTCCGTTTAAACTCTACCTTGTGCAGGTATTGAGTATTTGTATTTTGCCGGCTCTCTGCCTATTGTCTTAGTTACCCTCGAGTTTGTACTATTGAGCCCCGTCGACCTATTGTCACGGACCCTTTTTGTTTTTTCTGCCTTTCCGCAATCGCGTGTTGTTTTTCGTTAGTACTTAATAAACCCTCGTATTATTGAGCCCCGTCGACCTACTGTCACGGACCCTTTTTGTTTGTTCTACCTTTCCGCAATCGCGTATTGTTTTTTCGTTTATGATTAATAAACCCTTGTGCGCCATCCCAGCTTGGTGTCTGCTGCTTGGTCCAACCTTATTTCCGTATTCGCGGACGTATCAGCAAGTTCTCCCACTTGATAATATGAGAGAGGCCTGTAATTGTCAACATGGGTAAACCTCAACCATTAGAGACAGAATGTGGGTAAAAAACCCAGAAAATCACATTGTTTGAATTATTTGCTAATCATGGTGGAAAATAAGTATTTGGTCAATACCAAAAGTTCATCTCAACACTTTGTTATGTACCCTTTGTTGGCAATAACGGAGGCCAAACGTTTTCTGTAACTCTTCACAAGCTTTTCACACACTGTTGCTGGTATTTTGGCCCATTCCTCCATGCAGATCTCCTCTAGAGCAGCGACGTTTTGGGGCTGTCATTGGGCAACACGGACTTTCAACTCCCTCCACAGATTTTCTATGGGGTTCAGATCTGGAGATTGGCTAGGCCACTCCAGGACCTTGAAATTCTTCTTACGAAGCCACTCCTTTGTTGCCCTGGCTGTGTGTTTGGGATCATTGTCATGCTGAAAGACCCAGCCACGTCTCATCTTCAATGCCCTTGCTGACAGAAGAAGATTTTCACTCAAAATCTCTCGATACATGGCCCCATTCATTCTTTCCTTTACACAGATTAGTCGTCCTGGTCCCTTTGCAGAAAAACAGCCCCAAAGCATGATATTTCCACCCCCATGCTTCACAGTGGGTATGGTGTTCTTCGAATGCAATTTAGTATTCTTTCTCCTCCAAACACGAGAACCTGTGTTTCTACCAAAAAGTTCTAATTTGGTTTCTTCTGACCATAACACATTCTCCCAGTCCTCTTCTGGACCATCCAAATGCTCTCTAGCGAACCGCAGACGGGCCTGGATGTGTACTTTCATCAGCAGGGGGACACGTCTGGCAGTGCAGGATTTGAGTCCCTGGCGGCGCATTGTGTTACTGATAGTAGCCTTTGTTACTGTGGTCCCAGCTCTTTGTAGGTCATTCACTAGCTCCCCCCGTGTGGTTCTAGGATTTTTGCTCACCGTCTTGCTATCATTTTGACGCCACGGGGTGAGATCTTTCATGGAGCCCTAGATCGAAGGAGATTATCAGTGGTCTTGTATGTCTTCCATTTTCAAATAATTGCTCTCACAGTTGATTTCTTTACACCAAGTGTTTTACCTATGGCAAATTCAGTCTTCCCAGCCTGGTGCAGGTCTACAATTTTGTCTCTGGTGTCCTTTGACAGCTCTTTGGTCTTGGCCATAGTGGAGTTTGGAGTGTGACTGACTGAGGTTGTGGACAGGTGTCTTTTATACCGATAATGAGTTAAAACAGGTGCCATTAATACAGGTAACGAGTGGAGCCTCGTTAGACCTTGTTAGAAGAAGTTAGACCTATTTGACAGCCAGAAATCTTGCTTGTTTGTAGGTGACCAAATACTTATTTTCCACTCTAATTTGGAAATAAATTCTTTAAAAATGAAACAATGTGATTTTCTTTTTTTTCCACATTCTGTCTCTCATGGTTGAGGTTTACCCATGTTGACAATTACAGGCCTCTCTAATCTTTTCAAGTTGGAGAACCTGCACAATTGGTGGTTGACTAAATACTTATTTGCCCAGCTGTATACTCCAGTGCGACTTACTAATACCCTCACCTGCCTCTTTTACCATTTTTTGGCTAGTGTGACTTTTACTCAGACTTGTTTTTCTTTTTTTCATTTCAGGAATACACCACAGACATGTTCTTTCGACAGATGTGGGTTGATGAGAGACTGAAATTTGAGGGGCCCATTGAAATCCTGCGGCTGAACAATCGCATGGTAGATAAGATCTGGACACCGGACACCTTCTTCCGAAATTCCAAGAAGTCCATTTCCCACAACATGACCACACCGAACAAGCTTTTCCGTATTATGCAAAACGGCACTGTTCTCTACACAATGAGGTGATTATATATTTAAGTCATTCTTGAATTGGAGGACATTTTGGCATCAAAATTTTTTAAAAACACCATTCGCTATTCTGATTTTCTGCTATGTATTCGCAAAGGCTTGATGATCTCATCTTACAAATTAACAGTGAAATTTTTATAACATGATTTATATGCTATTTTTAACAATACTTGGCAAAATCACTGTAAAAGGGTTGCAAATCCACACTGTTAGCTTTTTCTAAGGAGTAGAAGCTAGTGTTTTTTCCAAGTTGATACTGTTCACCAAGAGGACAGATGTACTTGTGTGAACTAGAAAGTGCAATATCTGAAAATAACTGCGTGGTAATGCTTTACTTTGCTGATTAGTAACTTTTTTACAGTTCCCATTGGAATTCACAGATATAGCCGTGATTTGAATAAATGGATATCCATCTATACCATTGATGGATTGTCTGGGATAAAAGAAAAATTCAACTAATTGATGGATATACACTGCTGGCCAAAGGTATTGGCACCCCTGCAATTCTGTCCGATAATGCTGAATTTCTCCCAGAAAACGATTGCAATTACAAATGCTTTGGTAGTAATATTTTCATTTATTTTGCTTGCAATGTAAAACACAAAAGAGAATGAAAAAAACCAAATGAAATCATTATTATTTTACACAACACTCCAAAAATGGGCCGGACAAAAGTATTGGCACCCTCAGCCTAATACTTGGTAGCACAACCTTTTGACAAAATAACTGAACTACCGCTTCTGATATCCATGAATGAGTTTCTTACAATGGTCTGCTGGAATTTTAGACCATTCTTCTTTGGCCAACTGCTTCAGGTCGCTGAGATTTGAAGAGTGTTCTCCAAACTGCCATTTTCAAATCGCTCTAGAGGTGTTTTATGGGATTCACGTCTGGACTCATTGCTGGCAACTTTAGAAGTATCCAGTGCTTTCGCTCAAACCATTTTCTAGTGCTTTTTGAAGTGTGTTTTGGGTCATTGTCCTGCTGGAAGACCCATGACCTCTGAGGGAGACCCAGCTTTCTCACACTGCGTCCTACATTATGCTGCAAATTTTTTTGGTAGTCTTCAGACTTCATAATTCCATGCACACGGTCAAGCAGTCCAGTGCCAGAGGAAGCAAAGCAACCCCAAACATCAGGGAACCCCCGCCATGTTTGACTGTGGGGACCGTGTTCTGTTCTTTGAAGGCCTTTTCCCTGTAAACTCTATGTTGATGCCTTTTCCCCAAAAGCTCTACTTTTGTCTCATCTGACTAGAGACCATTCTTCCAAAACATTTTGGGTTATGTTAGGTAAGTTTTGGCAAACTCCAGCCTGGCTTTTTATGTCTCTGGGTCAGAAGTAGGGTCTTCCCCAGATATCCTACCATAGAGTCACTTTTCATTCAGACGCTGGCAGATAGTACGGGTTGACACTGTTGTAGCCTCGGACTGCAGGACAGCTTGAACATGTTTGGATGTTAGTCAAAGTTCTTTATCCACCATCCACACAATCTTTCGTTAAAATCTCTCGTCAATTTTTCTTTTCCGTCCACATCTAGGGAGGTTAACACAGTGCCATGGGCTTTACACTTATGACCCTGCGCACGGTAGACACAGGAACATTCAGGTCTTTGGAGATGGACTTGTAGCCTTAAGGCTGCCCATGCTTCCTCACAATTTTGCTTGTCAAGTCCTCAGGCAGTTCTTTGGTCTTCTTTCTTTTCTCCATGCTCAATGTGGTACACACAAGGACACAGGTTGAGTCACTTTAATCCATTTAAACTGGCTGCAAGTGTGATTTAGTTATTGCCATCACCTGTTATGTGCCACAGGTAAGTAACAGGTGTTGTTAATTACACAAATTAAAGAAGCATCTCACGATTTTTCAAAGAGTGCCAATACTTTTGTCCGGACCATTTTTGGAGTTTTATGTTAAATGATGATTTTTTTTTTTTCATTTGTGTTTTTTCGTTGCAAGCAAAATAAATGAAGATATTACTACCAAAACATTTGTAAATGCAATCATTTTCTGGGAGAAATTGATGATTATCTGACAGAATTGCAGGGGTGCCAATACTTTTGGCCAGCACTGTATTGAAAAAAAAATTTTTTTAAACATGGTATCGGTACAGTATCGGCATTGGTCGTTACCATGTCAGAAGCCCAAAAATGGCATCAGTGCAACACTATTTGTAGCGCGGTTGTTAGTTTATTTGCACTTGTTCGTGTACTTGTGCTTGTACTTCTACTACTTCTATGACAAGTATTGTATTTCTACTCCTAATTCTACCACAATTATGTGTTTTCTTTCCGAAGCATCCCACAATCAGCTTCCCAAAACTTGTCTTATTCTGATCATATGCATGTGAGATGACACATTTAATCAAGGCTATATAAATTGTGAAAAATTAGAGAAAATTTTAAAGTTCAAGAATGGATCAATTTTAACTGTATTTGAGATTCAATTTGGCCATCAGAGGGTATGGGGATAAGATAAAATTGTGTTATTGTGGTACTTCAACCTTATTTGGTATTTCAAGCAGTATTATCATTATTAGTATCATCATTTTTTTTTTAGATTTGGTCTCAAAACAAGTAAATTTCCCTCGAAAGTATATGTTTAAAATTGTTTGTACCGTGATTATTTAAAATTTGAAGTGTGGGACATAAAATGTCCTCTTCTGAATGACACATTTGCTATTTTGTCTTTTATTTGTAATGATGCATTTTTTTTGTTTATCCTGTTGTTTTTCAGACTGACGATTAGTTCAGAGTGTCCAATGAATCTTATGGACTTCCCAATGGATGGTCACGCATGCCCTCTAAGATTTGGAAGCTGTGAGTAACCAACAGAGAAACAGAACAAATGAAGGAATGCTGACGAATTTTCTTGAACTTCACTTTTCAGATGCCTACACCAGCAGTGAAATCATCTTCACTTGGAGGAAAGGCCCTATAAAGTCTGTTGACTGTCCCAAAGAGTCCATGAGTCTTTTGCAGTACGATCTAGTTGGACAGACGTTGTCCAGTGAGATTTTCAAGTCAAACACAGGTGTGCATTCGCGAATAGATAAGTGAAAAGTATGCTATTAACTTGACCGCTGACTAATTAATTCCCCGCCTTTCCAAGATGTGTGAGCGGTCAGGCTTAATTGTGTGCCTATTTGAAAAGAAAGTACTACTGACAGTGTTTAAAGTGATACGCAGACAGCGAGGAAAGATGGCGACGTATGAGCGTTTTGTCTTTTTACCAGATGAAGAAGCGTTCCCCTGCTGTGAACCCAGCAGAATCCTGAAAACGAGAGGAAAAGGCTGACGAATAGAGCAGCGAAAGCCATTCATCAGGCAGAAAGAGAATCTGTGCGTGTGTGTGCAGCTTATTTTTGCTCTGTGAAAGCATGCATGTGTTTAGACAGAGCGACGTTGCGCATAATGACACTGGAGGCCACCCCCCTCCTCTCATCCACTCTCCCACATTTGCAGTACAGTTTTTATACAGCTCGACTCTATGCTATGTCCCGGCAGCTATTTTGTTTCAAGGGCAGGCAAGGGCATTGATCGTGCGCTCGCCTCGCCTGGCTCTTTCCCTCAGGGCTGCTCTCCTCACGCGTGCTGTTTATCTTGCAGGTCACTACTCTGTACAGGTGGTCCATTTCCACCTCCAGAGGAAGCTGGGATACTACCTCATCCAGACATACATTCCACTTATCATGGTTGTCGTGCTGTCACAAGTGTCCTTCTGGATCAATAAGGAGTCCGTCCCTGCGCGAACAGTCGCCGGTATGTCACCTTTGCTGTGAATTGCAGTCAGCACCCGCGGGGGCATGTTTGATTAGAAAGACAACACAGCCATAATAAGTCATTGACCGATATTGACGGCAATAGACGTCAAATCCATTTGAACTAGGATGCTTTTGCCGTTTATAATTGTCAATGAGAACGGATGAATTATTTGAAAAATTGGGAAAAATACAGCAGGATTTATTATGAACCCTTTCAGGGAAGTTAGTTGCAATAGTGGATAGCGTTTGAAAAGTTGACACATAAAAAAAAAAAAATTCAAGGCGCCTTTCAGGACAATCAAGGTCATGATAAATTATTAAAAGAGTAAAAGTTAAATACACACATACAAATAAAACTTAAAAAAATATAATCATGTAGTCATTGAGAAAGTGACTGTTTTTGCTTATAAGTTGAATATTAGCAATTTTTATTATATAATTTTTGAAAATTATCATTATTGTATTTTTTTATATTTCAAATAATTATAGATTAAATGTTAATCAAAACTAAAATAATGAAATTAAAATGAATAAAAATTGAATGAAATACACACTGGTTACTGCCTCGATGTAACTCTCTAAAGTTGTTTTTTTTTTCACAGTATTTAACTCATTGCCATTGACCACGACAGATGTCCAATTCATTTAAACCAGGAGGACAGGCTGTGAATATTTCAGTGCCATTGACAGCACTAGACTTCGAATCTATTTTGACCGGGAGGGCAGCCTATGAGTTAAATGATAATACACAACATAATTTGTGCATGAATGTTTTAATATTAACAAAACCAGCAATAATGTGATTAATCTCCAGTAAGATTCAAGAGAAAAAAATGTTTCTATATGAGGTCAAATGTCACTCATTCTGCCCCCCCCCCAAAAAAAACCCCACAGATTAAAAGCAAAGCAACTTTAGTTATATAGCACCTTAAGACGTGTTGTAATGGGTTTTAAACTCCTTCAGTGCTAACCATGAAACTACTTTTAGTCATTGCCATTTTCTGACTGATTTTTCAAGGTCCATAGAATATTTTGTCTTATTATCGTATGCTGTACTGTATGCACCTAATCTACCAAATGAAACTCCTTTCATTAGGAAAAAATGCTGTTCTATAGTAATGAGCAGAAAATCATTGATAATGATTACGAAATCTTAGCTATAGCTTAGCCATTAGTGCAGTGATCCCTCGTTTTTCGCGGTTAATGGGGACCAGAATCCACCACGAAAAGTGAGAAAATACGAAGTAGCGCGTTTGTGTGTTCAATTGTGTATTTATTCAAATTTTGCATTGTAAAGAAATACGTATAATACATGTTTTTTCCCGTTTTTTTCCCCCAAAGTATAATAATAATAATTGGGAAAAAAAATTCAGGTTTATATATTTTAATAATTATTTAAGCACTTCAAATGAAATAATTATGATAAGTTTTAAACATGTTACTATCTGACCGAATTATTTTTAAACAAGAATAACGTAGAAAAATGCCTGTATTTATTAAATGCTTTATTGAGGTAGTCCATTCAAATCCACTCAAGCTGCTCACTTACGCACAATGAGTTGCCACAGCAACTGTCTAAACCAGGGGTCCCCATCTGCCAGGCCGCGGACCGGTACCGGTCCGTGGCGCATTTGCGACCGGGCCGCAAAGAAAAAATGATTTAATAACGACCGCATTCTGGCCGAATTAACCCTGTGCCCCTGCTTAACTCACCAATATCTCTATCTACTCTAGATATAATACTACGGTATAGATTACAATGTTGTCATAGAAGTCCATTGATTGGACTGCTAGCAGTACATCTTGTTTGTGTATATAATATATCTACGTGCGCTTGTCCTCGATAATAGCGTATTACTAGGCTGCGGCGCAGCACATTTGTTCCCGGAAATAATTAGCCCCCACATGAGCGAAGATAGCAGGAAAACAGACGTCTTTGGAAATATTTTTACGGCGAAAAGGGCACCTGACGAGCCTACAACCTCGAAGACCCACGAACTGCGAAGGAATGGATTCGTGACCCGTTTGTGAATAAACAGAGAGATCGCAAATGACGGCGACCTTATTAAACGTACATTTGAGACAACAACTCTACCGAGGTTCTGGATTAAAGTCATTCTGGAATATCCTGACATCGCGACAAGAGCGTTGAAAACCTTGCTACAATTTCCAACATCGTATCTTTGTGAAGCGGGCTTCTTAATTAATGTTTAACGACAAGGCGAAGTCGTTAATGGTGAGCGCGGTGTGCAGCTGTTGTGTGAAGCTTACATGGCAGGATGAATCTGAGGATAACTTTTGTACAAGTCCTTCCATGATCAAACGTAAGTTAATATTCCTTTCTTTCAAGAAAGTTTGTATTGTTTACTTTGGAATCGCTGCATTTGCGCATTTTGCGGCTATGTTTAACGTTACGCGCATGCGCAGAACCGCATCGTTGCAATTTTTGATGGGTTGCAAAATTTGTCAGAACACCGGTCCGTGAAGAAAAAGACCCAAATAACACCGGTCCGTGGTGCAAAAAAGGTTGGGGACCCCTGGTCTAAACAGTTAAACGATGATTGACGCATCGGGCACTTTGATGTTCGCTTCTCTGGCAAGATCAAACATCAACATCTGTCAATCATTGTTAACTTTAATAAGCAACTCCAGTGCACTCAGTGCCTGACCAACAAAGAGCAGGGAGGGAAGAAGGGAGAGTGAGACTACGCGATCGGCTCAGGAGAGCTCATCTGTATTTTTTTTTTTAATTGGAAAAAAAAATCCACGATGGACTGAGGCAGCGAAGTTTGAAGCGCAAAGTTCTAAGGGATCACTGTATAGGTAGCTCTTTTTAGGTAGAGAAAGAAAACCGTGACTTTTATGGCATATCTAACACTAGAACATTTTTTTAAATTCCATGAATCAATTAAAACAACATTTGGCGAATTTTGATTGCAAAAATAATAATGTACATTATTTAAAAACATACATGCAATATGTGACATTCATGAGAATAAGCCTCCTGTCCAGCTAACATATGGAACTGTGATGATCATGTTATAGAGTACATCGAAAACCTTTATACTTGTCATGTAATGACATGCACATATACCTTTGCACATGCACTGCCAAATCTATTAATATACAAAGTACATTATCTGTTTGAATACTTCAACTTCTCCAATGTTCAGCCTATTGGGCATTAGCTTTCACTCATTGCAATGTGTAGTGAGAGTAAATCAAATAAAAAATGTGCACCATTGGCCAATGCTGGGGATTTCATCTCATATTGAGTACAGTTAGGAAAATAGCACTATTCAATATTGTATTTTATTAAAAAGATTCATTGTGGTATGTGCGACTTCCCCACCGGGGGCAAAATGATACAATTACGCAAACACAAATGAAGAGCTTATTTTCACCCCAGGCATCACCACAGTGCTAACAATGACCACCCTCAGCATCAGCGCCCGCCAGTCACTCCCCAAAGTGGCCTACGCCACAGCCATGGATTGGTTCATCGCTGTGTGTTTCGCCTTCGTGGCCTCGGCTCTGATCGAGTTTGCTGCAGTCAACTACTTTGCCACACTGGAGGCCAACAGTTTGAAGAGGAAGAAAGCCCGACAAGACAAGCTGGAGGTTTTGGCTACTGCCAGTGATGATGACGACACAATTTCGGTGAGGGTAGAATAATTTCCCGTGTCATGTCAATAGGTTATGAAGTCTATGACTATAGTTCCGAAATAACACATGTAACCAGCTTTAGATTGTGCTTGTTTGCCGATTAACAAATGCAAGCTCTAAGCTCTTCTTAAGGATTTGTTTTGCTGTGGTAATGATACTTTTTTCCCTTAGTGCAGCTATCATGTGGATGAAGAATGTAAATGATGAACATACACACATCTACTGTTGTTAGAAAAATATTCCCAAGTAATCAAACCACCACCTTTGTTATTCCCATTCTGGGCACACTACACATTAAATAGTTATAGCTTCTGTGTTAGAGCTGTTATCCGTAGCTATATGCTCTATGCTAATACGAAGCTACGATGGCATCCTCTTGGGGTCTGTCTCTCGTGTGAGGCTCTTGGTTAGATGTTTTAAAAATAGCCTCAGTGTGAGAAGAACTCCGGCACTGCATAATCTTCTAGCAACATATGGGCATTCATCAAATTACCTTGCTGTAGTCTATAAACATGAATGGCATTGGAAAACTCCCATAGGAGCAAACAATGCAACGTGATGCTGAACTCACGCCACCTGCTCTATTCTCAGGAATCCAACATCAGCAATCAAGAAGGCCTAAAGAGGAGAAACCACTCAGTCTGCCGCAGTGAAGCGACAGAGGTGCCGGCCGTGCCGATATTCCTTCAGCAGGGTTCGGCTTTCCCCCAAATTCCACAGCTGGCCGGCACAAGTCCCATCGACAAGTACGCCCGCATTCTGTTCCCATTGACGTTTGGCCTCTTCAACCTTGTCTACTGGTACATTTACCTGGCCAAGGACACTATGGAAAGAGCCAGGTACGTACATTCTACAACTAATATCGATGCTAGCAAGATTGAACTATACCTGTAAAAAAACAAAAACATGCTAACAAACAATGCTAACGAATAGCATGACCTGTGAAGGCAAAACAATGACATTTAAAGAAATATTTCCACATCACACTGCGTTACTTTCTAATTTCTAAGCAGCTTGCTCAGATTTGGGGATTAATTTGGTGGAAAATACAATCATTGCTAAAAATACTACTATAATACTCAGTGAAATTCAAAAGTTTCAGCATTCAAGTCCTTCATGATGCTACAATCTCACAGAGAGCAGATAGCGGCTAGCAAGTAATTTCTCGTGTACATGAGTTTCCAACTCATTTTGCAGTATCACAGTTCTGTAGTGGGCCGGACCACTCCATTCATACCTTAAAATGCCTTAAATCTTCCATTACACTGGTGAAAAATACCGCATTGGCCCGAATATAAGACGGCCCTGATTATAAGACGACCCGCTCTTTTTCAAGACTCAAGTTTGAAATATGACTTTTTGAACACCAAATTAATTTTTATACAGAAAATAATTACAGTACATCTGAAACAAATGATTATAACAATATATTTGAGAGAAAAAGCATGTTATTTTGCCCCATTCAAATCTTACTATCTGAACATTTAAACATGTAAACTAAAGTGCAATCACATTCGTAAATGAATGGCTTCTGATTTTTGAAATGTAGATAAACCAATCTATTGTGATAAAATAACAAAATTGCAATACCTGCATTAACCATCAAAGTGAGGTCCAACTGTAACTGTAGTCTTGAAACAAATCTGAATAAGGAAAAACAATGCAATAAAATAATGCAAACTGGTTAAACTGAGAGTAGCTGAGATCTGTCATGACAGAACATTACTCAAGTTCAGCAATCGCTTCAATGAAATCTGGCGCCATCTACCGTCGTGAATGGGTAGAATGTCTAGACCCCCCGAATATAAGACGACTCACTTTTTCAGTCTTATTTCAATGCAAAAAACACAGTCTTATATTCGGGCCAATACGGTATTACAATTACTTTCGAGAAACGGTCACACTTTTTGATTCGTGTCTTGTTGCAAATCATATGAGCAGTGTGGAACATTTTTAACAATAAGTCTTACAATTCCAGCACTACTACTAATCAATTTAGACATTTAAATATGTACCTTACAGGCATGAAAATCTCTCACTTTTCAGCGAAATGTGCAATTTTGAGTTTTAAAAAATGGGTGACCAACGTGAATTGTGTAGATCCGAGGAGAAAATTTTTAAGGGGGTGTCGGAAGATTTTTTTATGTCGGACGCTTGGTATGCAAGCGAAGGAAGCAGTACAAAGCCAAAAAAGAGCACCAGAGTGGCCCAAACATTGACTTATTTCAACGAAACAAAGGAGGGTACACATTTGTGTCATGTCTCTTCAATGCCAACTTGGCTGCACGTCGGCCGTGAATGAACATCTGAAGCAACGTCACCCAGTTGTAACTTTGGAAGACAACTGGAGACAATTACAAGCTAGCAGATCGTAAGTCCATCTAACTAACTAACGACATGTTTTATTGAAGTTGCTAAGCCTGTTGCGATATGCAATGAGTCCATTAATTGCAGGGTAAATAAAAATGAGGGCGTTAATTTTCACGGCTGCGTTTTATCGTTGTGCACACGCGTGGATGCATTTGTGCGTGCGTGCTGATGGCATATAAGACTTCAGTTCCTTCCACAGATGTTTAATGGTCATAAACACGCCGTAGACTTAAAGTTTAGACATACAAAATAGGAAACACATCTATATTAAACACTGTAAACGTCAGCATTGCTACATTGAGGTTAATGGGGGGAAAAAAACAACCTACTTTATCCGGCTATGAAACATTGGCAATCTTCTCCAAAATGCAAACTTGCAGTTAAAAGGTGACACTTCAAAC
Source organism: Corythoichthys intestinalis (assembly GCF_030265065.1). Lineage (NCBI taxonomy): Eukaryota > Metazoa > Chordata > Actinopteri > Syngnathiformes > Syngnathidae > Corythoichthys > Corythoichthys intestinalis. The sequence continues at coordinate 41,322,210 of NC_080405.1, read as the reverse complement.
ATGAAAAATGGCTGGTTAACAGCATTTGCAAACGAAAAAAATGGGAAAAAAATTGATTACTGACACCACTTGCAATGACAAAAAGAGTTGTTTTTTTTTTGCGGAATGTAAAGCGTACTGTTAGCGGTTTAGTGAACGTACTTCCGGTGAACATTTCAAAATAAAAGCATGTAATGTTTGTCATATAAATAACGATTTCTGGAGTTAATCCCACATACTTCAGAATTCAGATTCTACACTAAGAATAGCTTTAAAATAACACCTTTATGAAAAATCTGATTGGCAATGAATAATTATTATACTACTATTATATATAGTAGTATACTATAATATTAATAGTAGATATTTTTTTAAGAATTGTTTTGAATCATGTTGAAAAGGCGAAGTCAGTGTACTTAATCTTTACATTCCATTTTTTTGCAATAGTTAATGCTATCTACTTTAAAAAAGAATTTAAGTGTTCCAAAATATTTTTGTGAATTAATAAGCGTCATCAAAAATTTCATTGCTAAATTAAAAAAAAAAAAAGGGGAGGGGGGAATGAATTATTAGATTAGTCGACTAATCGTAAAAATAGTCTGCTGACTAATTGGGAGAAAATTACCGTGTTTTCCGCACTATAAGGCGCACCGGATTATAAGGCGCACCTTCAATGAATGACATTTTAAAACTTTTTCCATATATAAGGCACACCGCATAATAAGGCGCATAGAATAAACGCTACAGTAGAGGCTGGGGTTATTTTACGTATCCATTAGACGGTGCTGTGCTAAAGGGAATGTCAACAAAACAGCAACACAACAGCAAGGTAAAACATGTCGTGCAACATTTATATCACATAGTGGAAGGGAACTTTTTTCTTTTCCACAGCCAGCCTTTTTGTGTTACATGGGTTATAATTTTTCCACTGCTTTGCAATGTATGCACTGTATTTGACCAGAGCATGTGTAAAGGCCAAAACGCTTATGACTATACCTGCTGTTCATGTTGAATTATCAAATATAAAACTATTTATTCAATTTTTTGTCTTTTTGGTCCCAAAATGTTGATTTATAATTGGTCAGTGAAGAAAACAACAGTTTGGACATGAAGTTCAAGGTGTCCTGAAAAAAAAAAAAAAAAAATTTAAAAAGTGTTGCGGCTCAATATTGATTTATATGTAAGGCGCACCGGATTATAAGGCGCACTGTCGGCTTTTGAGAAAATTTAAGGCTTTTATGTGCGCCTTTTAGAGCGGAAAATACGGTAGTCGTTTGGGACAGCCCTAGTTGTACAGTGTACCGGAACATATTTCCTCCACACCCTTCTCACCTTTTTAACCCCTGACCCATTTTCATGCCTGACCTTAATTCAAAGTGGATCTATATTTGTATCATTTCCAAACCAGCTTGTTAAGCATTGAAATGGCAATCCTAATCACTCCAAATAATCTAAGGTGCAGCTATAATTTTTAAGGCTGCAGCTCTCGATTATTGTAGTAGTCGATTAACTAGTTAGTTCGAATAATCAAGTAATCGGATAAGGAACATGAAAAATTAAAATACCTGGGATGAGCCTCAAACGGTATAAAAAATAAATAAATGAGGATCTATGTACAACAAAAGAACAACTGGCTAACTTACATAGAAAAAAGTCCGCTAGCTTAAATGCTATAAAAGGCTAACGTTTTTTTGTTTGTTTTTTACAATGCTCTTAACAAATGGTTCAGACGCATATTCCCGCAAAAAACTGCTAAATATACCTATAAACTAAATCACAAATGCATTAAAAAAACATTAGCCCAAACAAAAACTTAGCTTACGTTGGTCTTAACAAGGAGCAGTTGAATTCAGTCATGTCAAATGAGGAGGGCAGACCACAGGGCGGTGTATCCACCCTAATCAATACAACTAAATGTAAACACTTTCAAAATAAACCATTACAAAGCCACTTTAATTAAACGAATACTTGAAGCAAAAAAAAATTATTTGAATATTTTTTTCAAGTCGAATACTCGAGTTAATCGATTAATCGTTGCAGGACTAATAATTTTCATAATTAATGTGCAGTATATAACATACAAATCTAATGAAATTACTACTATATTTACTTAGCATTGTGCAACAGTTTGGCTAACAATAGGGGAAGTCATAGTGAGATGCAGTTTTCACCCATGAACATGCATTCTTTGATTGTACTCTTAATTTGGATTAAACTGAGTCAAGTCAAGGGAGAATGACTTATTATTGTTTTTCAATGAATTTGTTCTGAAGGAAGTGTGTGTAATTCAAGAGGACTTTAAGAAAATGAATTTGCGATTATTCTATTCAGTGCATGTATTTTATCATGTATCGTATATGTCAGCTGGCCTTTGAGCCGGATGGGATCAGGAGAAGCGACAGGTCACTAATATTCATGAGCAAAGTGGCACCACATTGACGGATGAAGGGCTTAACCCCAACATGAGTCAGGTAGCACTTTGCTGCCGAATATTTTATAAGCTATGCCTACCAACATTCACCCTTCCTGTTTAGGATTTAACCTCTATCCATCTCACACACACACACGACAAATGTAGCAGCTACTGAAAGATCTTCTGTGCCGATGAGAACAGTACAGAATTTTGAATGCAGTGGAATCTCTCAATTTGAGCAGAGTTAGTTTTTAGTTGTTTTTCAGAATTTCCATAGAAACACCATCAACAAGTCAAAAATTTAGACTTGAGTTCGGAAAATTTATTGTTGCGTGTATATTAGTGCTGCAACGATTAATCGATTAACTCAAGTATTCGATTAGAAAAAAGATTCAAATTAAATTTTGCTGCTTCGAGTATTTGTTTAATTAAAGTGGTGTTGTAATGGTTTGTTTCGAAAGTGTTTGCATTTAGTTTTATTGATTTGGGTGGACACACTGCCCTCTAGTCTGCCTCATTCCACATGGCTGAATCCAGCTGCTCCCTGTTAAGACCAACATAAGCTAAGTTTTTGTTTGAACTAATGCTTTTTCATAATTTAGCTCATAGGTATATTTAGCCGTCCTTGGGAATACGTGTCTGAACCATTTGTTGAGAGCATTGTAAAAAAAAAAAAGATAAATAAATAAATAATGTTAGCATTTTATAGCATTTAAACTTTCTGACTTTTGCTATGGAAGTTAGCCAATTGTTCTTTTGTTGTACATAGATCTGCATTTTTTTTTTTTTTCATACCGTTTGAGACACAGCTCAGGTATTTTAATTTAAATTTTTTATGTTCCTTATCCGATTATTCAAACTAACTAGTTCATCGATTAATCGACAACAAAATAATCAACAGCTGCAGCCCTACTTTTAAGTTATGTGTGTTATCAAGCGTAATGACATTTTTAGGTAAGAAATGTTTATATATATATATATATCTTAAGTTTTTTTGAGTGAAAGCAGTGAATTTGTTGTTTTATTTTTGTATTTATAATATATATATGTATATATATACCTATCATTATATATCTATTATTATTTTATTCAATTTTTTATTTTTCCCGGTTTTCGCATGTATATTTATAAGTGCTTTTTACCTTCAGAAATGTTTTATCCGATTAATCGATTGTATTTTCAGGAGAATACTCGATTACTAAAATATTCGATAGCTGCAGCCCTAGTGTATATTGTCAGTTAGAAAAAAATTATATTTACCGTATTGGCCCGAATATAAGATGGTGTTTTTTTGCATTGAAATAAGATTGAAAAAGAGGGTGTCGTCTTATATTCGCGGTCTAGACATTATACCCATTCACGACGCTAGATGGCGCCAGATATCATTGAAGCGATGTTCTGTCATGATAGATCTCGGCTACTAGTTTAACCAGTTTGCATTATTTTATTGCAATGTTTTTCCTTATTCAGATTTGTTTCAAGACTACAGTTACAGTTAGACTTCACTTTGATGGTTAATGCAGTTGTTGCAATTTTGTTGTTTTATCACAATAGATTGGTTTATTTACATTTCAAAAATCAGAAGCCATTCATTTACGAATTTGATTGCACTTTAGTTTACATATTTAAAAGTTCAGATATTAAGATTTGAATGAGGCTAAATAACATGCTTTTTCTCTCAAATATATTGTTATAATCATTTGTTTCAGATGTACTGTAATTATTTTCGGTCTAAAAATTGATTTGGTGTTCAAAAAGTCTTTTTTCAAACTTGAGTCTTTAAAAAGAGGGGGTCGTCTTATAATCAGGGCCATCTTATATTCGGGCCAATACGGGAATTACATTTAAATTAATTTTAAAGGCTTTTGACAATTTTGTTTCTGGAATTTCTGATCTTTCTAATCTACACAAAGAAACTGTAACCCGATCGACTCACAGCCTCGAAAAGTTAGGGTTACATTATGTCAGAAACTCGTTCGGTACGCCACCGTTCCGAAACGAGCACCACGTACCGAAATGGTTCAATACAAATACATGTACCGTTACACCATTATTATTTTTTATTTAGTTTCTTTCTCCTGCAAATGTATTGGCTGTTGTAAAACACATTCTTATAAAAAATCACTTTGGTGTTCATTGGACAATTCTTTGTTAATGGGAAAAATTGCCAGAACAGTACGACTAAACCCCTTGAGTAAATCACTAAGTTCATGACAAAACAATATCAATTCTTTCTTTTTGTTACACTCCTAGTACGTAAGTAAAATGACAACTTCGTGCCTGTAGTTTTACATCTATCATGGCTAACACTGAGGGAGCCCCAAGAGATGAAAAAAAATCAGTCAAATAAAGCTTTGTGGCATTCCATGCGAGCCTGTGCAGTTGCTTTTATCATAATAATAGATTCGCAGCCGAACACGTGCCAATTAATGTGTCTCGCTTTTACGTAAAGGTTACCTAAGGGCTGCCAAAACCACGAACACTTTAATGAAAACTCTATTTCTCCACGGGGACTTGGTCACACAGGCAAATAAATCGGCGCTCACTTTCAACGACGACTCGTTATAAGTGGGCCACTTCTCCAACGCGACCAAGAAAAAGAAGAGAGGCAGAGAGATGTGTTACGTAACGCCTAGGGAGTGCAAATCTGCTCATCATGCTTCTCGTGTTCCTGTCAGAGAATTTTGGTGCTTGTTTGAGGGAGAGAATGTGGAGAAGAGCTGAATCACATCTTCACATATTTTCACTGCATCACTTTGCCGGAGGAGGCGGCGCTTAGGACTCTCATGTGTTTCGGTGCACATAGATGTGCTTAGCTTACGCTGTGTGTATTCTTCTCTCGTAGGGATGTGGATCCAACCTCTTAAAAGCAAGAGGACCAGGAAAAGGGCACGTGCAGAGCGAGAGACAACCCTCCTCCTCCCCCCGCTGCTCTCTCTCTTTCTCTCTCTCTCTGTGAACCTCTCAGCATTTGTTCTGCTCTCATCTGACGGAGGAAATGAATCAGAAACTCATTTATTCTGCTGCCGCACATCTATTCATTTCACAGGCTGTGACCGCTGCCCACTTGTGTTCTGATCAGTAGGCTGAAGAGCTGCCCTTCACGGGCCCGCCGACCCCTTAAACCAGACGACGAAAGGGACCCCGAGAAGCGCACGAGACACATGAAAAAGAAAGCAGATGATATCATCTGTGATGGCTGCACCTGCCGGTGATGCAAGAGTGAACCAATGCTTTCAGAAGGCTGCCCTCTACAGAAGCACAGCTCCCACTGCAAGCACATCAAAGTCAGCTTGCCTCTTTATGCCTCCATAATGTGCTCATAGAGGAGAAACTATGGGCTGCTTCTGAAAACATTGCAAACATTTTGCCCCTGACAATCAGATGGCTGTTGTAGTACCAAGACTGGCCTGTGAGAGGCAACATTGTGAAACTACAGTCAAATAATAGTAACAGAATAAGTAATGCAAGAACCAAGGCAACCTGTTAGCTTATATGGGCAATAATACCTGACTGCAGCCCAGAGCCAAGCGGCAGCCGCTATAAACCACACTTTGTACAAACCACGCCCCTACAAACTACGCCCACCTGGTGCTACGGTGGTAGCGTCTGATGCGTCTCATAGGTAAGGCAAGGCAAATTTATTTATATAGCACAATTCAACACAAGGCAATTCAAAGTGCTTTACGTCACATGAAGATCATAAAAATCACATTTAAATCAATACAACGTAAAAACCAAGACAATCAAAATCGGAAATAAAATTATACATAAAAATCGCATTTAATAACAAATAGAATAAAAATAAATAAATAAAAATAAAACAAAAACTACTACTAATAATAATTGAAATCAGCAATGGAGATAAGCACAAGAGGAATAGAAAGCAAGTAGATTGAAATATATAGACAGTTATGGATATGCAGTGCTAAACAAAAGCGTTTTTAGCCCTGATTTAAAAGAGCTAACAGTTTGAGCATACATCAGACGTTCAGGTAACTTGTTCCAGAGGTGAGGAGCATAATAACTAAATGCTGTTTCACCCTGCTTGGTTCTTGTTCTTGGAACATGCAGAAGACCGGTTCCAGACGACCTTAGGGGTCTAGATGTCTCATAGGAATCTAACAAATCAAGCATGTATTTTGGTCCAAGGCCATTAAGTGTTTTGTAGACGAGCAGTAGTATTTTATAGTCTATCCTTTGACTCACTGGAAGCCAGTGTAGCGATTTCAAAACCGGTGTAATGTGGTCCAGCTTCCTTGTATTTGTGAGGACTCTGGCTGCAGCATTCTGTACTAGCTGCAGCTTCCTGACTGATTTTTTATCAAGACCCGTAAATATACTGTTGCAATAGTCCAATCTGCTGAAAATGAATGCATGCATAAGTTTTTCCATGTCTTGTTGAGTCAGAAGCCCCTTAATTCTGGTTATATTTTTTAGGTGGTAATAAGCGGATTTAGTGACGGACTTTAGATGGCTATCAAATTTTAGGTCTGAGTCAATAATTACGCCAAGGTTTCTGACTTGATTTGTAGCTGTAAGTGACATTGAGCTAAGTTGCCTGCTTATCTTTGACCTTTCCTTTTTTGGCCCAAAAATTATCACCTCTGTCTTCTCCACATTTAACTGGAGAAAATTCTGGCACATCCATTCATTGATTTGATGAATACACTTACTCAGGGAGACTAAGGGACTATAATCATGTGGGGACACAAAAATGTACAGTTGTGTGTCATCTGCATAGGCGTGATAGGAGATGTCATACTGTTCCATTATCTGAGCTAAGGGAAGCATATAGATGTTAAATAAGAGTGGTCCCAGAATTGACCCTTGAGGGACTCCACACGTGAACTTATAGATATCACATGTATATAGAACTAGAAACATGCATCTCATATCACATGTATAGAGCGGAAAACACTTGAAGTTCCGCTCTGAGACCCCCAATTTGACCAAATTTCAAAATTGTTCTATAGGCATGAGTGATACATCATTGGAAAGCTTAAAATCTCTATTTTATGGGGGAAGAAAAAAATTGAACAGGAGGGCATTAAAAAATAAAAATGTTTTAAACAGCAAAACCCTAACTGGAGGTGAGAGCACGTGAGAGCAGAATTAAAGACGCCATGATTTTAATGAGATATTATCGCGTACTTACCTCGTTTCGATCCAAAAACTCCATGTAGCCTGTATCATCGAGTGTCAAGACAAAGATGTGAATGGCCACAGCCGGATTTTGGGGGGATTTTATGGGTGAAACATGGTAATATAACAAGGGTCGTGATGCAGAAATCGCAGCCATCAAGGAGTGGTCGAGATGTTGTTTTTCATATATTTACCCTTTTAAACGTTTTTCTCAAGTTTTCTTTTTTGGATCGATTATCATCTAACATATTGGGGAAAATGCGACACTAACAAAAAAACAAAAAAAACAATCGATAGTTATGAGGTAGATATCCGTGACTTTTTTTTTTTACAGACGCTATTTTTTTCATTGTGACTTAATTTGTTTAAAAGTTTAAAATATGCGAGTGAATAATTTTTTTAAAAGTCGTTTTTTTGTTTTTAAATGAAATATTGGACATAAATGAATGATTCTAAGATAAAAATGACAGACATTTGGATTATTAAATATAATTACCTTCTTTTTATGACTGGGTTGAAACAAAAGCGGTTGCGCGATGTCTGTAAACGGGGATTTACAGGGTAAAAGGGACAAATTAAAAATAGTTCAGGAGCTTAATGCACCATGAATCTGCTATGGCAGCATATAGACATATTGTTCTATCAAATACAACAGTTCCTTTGGCTTAAAATACAGCAGTTTATTTTAAAGAGGAGTGCAAGAGTAGAAACTTTTTCAGTCTTGTCTGTGTTTTCCGCCATATAAAATTAGATGCGAAATGACACACTCGACAACATTACTAAACAGACACCATCTTAAACCAGTAGCCATCTCAGACAGATTTTTTATAGCGAACCTAAGGTGAGTAACTTTTTATCTAAAATACTCCTACATCGGCAATATCTTGAGTCTTGAATCTATCTTTAAATGCTGAAACAGTTTTATGACTTTGACATGTCGAAAGTAAAAGGGAACAATGCAATAACAGGAGCAATTTTAAGAATTTAACGGTTGATTCACAACATTAAATGACTTCCAAACATAGCAAAGATTACAATCTAGTTATGTTTAGGCACACCCTTGTGCCCGCAATACTCCTGTGTCTAGTTAAGTTTAAGGTCAGGAATTGAGCTAGGGCCTATTGTCCCAAAAACCCTTTGAACTTCCAAATAGTAAACGAATTATTCGTGTCACCGTACCAACAGCAGGAGTGGTTTGGAGGGGGCGTAGTTTGTATGAACATATGCAGCGATTAAGGGGGTATAGCACTCCCGGTGGTTGAAAATGTCATTGCATGTTATTGACTTTGCAATAGTGTATATGAATTTAAAATTGAGACTTTGTCGGTAAAATGTCTATAAAAGTTGTTAAGCAATAAAACAACAAAAATGAATGAAATGAACAAGAAAAAAATATTATAATGGGCCAAAATTAATTTTAGAACAGACAATGTGATTAGCACCTTAGAGACTTTCATTTGCTTTGCTTAGCCAAAACCACCTGAGGAAAGAAGAAACAAGATGGATATACGTAATTTTTTTCAAACCTAAGCTTTCAAAAGCGACAACAACTACTGAGTGAGAACCAAGGATTGAAGGTGTGGACCATGAAACGCTGGAGAGCACTGTTAAAATGGTAAGCGGAGTTTCAGTTTGTCCCACTAAAGACGCTAATTGTACAACAGAGCCACAACCGGGCGTCCTATATTCAATGGACGACGTCCTTGGCCAAAAGCGTAGCCGTCCTAAGTAGCCTGATTGCGAATTCCCCTAAAAAAAAACTGTTGTATTCCTGGCTGGATTATTCAGTCAAAAAGGATGCCGTCTCCTGTTTTGCCTGCCGCCATTTCCAAATTCACAACGGTAAGGATTTGTTTCGCAAGAGTGTGAGTGACATGGAAAAACTTATTAAATTAAATTAAATTAATAAGATATATTACATTATAAAAACATTAAATTTGATATCTCCGCGGAACACAAAAATACACAAAAATATGTGGAAGAACGTACAAATGTTCAGTTAAAGAGATGGCTTGAATGTTGAGGGCTGAAAAAGAGCCGAGCCGACCTAAGCTTAGCCTTAGCTTTTTTATCAACACCTTTTTCTTACACGACTGACAATGACATTCGCCTGTTTCAACAATCTATGCTTTACCACCATATGCCCTTTCTTTCTTATATGTATATTATATCCTCTGGTTGTCTTACTCTGACCATTCTTGCGGGCAATTTACATAGATATTTTTGTATAGCGATCGCAAATGCTACTCGGTGACAGCCAACATTCATTCATTCATTCATTTTCCATGCCGCTTATTCCTCACGAGGGTCGCGGAGGTGCTGCAAACACTTTTAATTTTTTCATTAATAACAAATCTTAATTCTATAATTTATTTACACTTCCCCCTTACTAAAGTTGTTTTTTTTTGTTTTTTTTACAACAGAAAAGGTAATAGTGGCAGTCGGATACCATTTTAATTTTTTCCAGGTCGTTATTGTCAGACAGAAGCAAATCGCCACCCTAAAAAGTAAGTAAAAATATCAAAATGGCTTACCTCTTCGTCCTCTGAGGGACCATGGCCCCAAAAAAATGTTTACTGCATATGAAATGTGAGTGGCTTCACCTTGCTGGCGTTAAACTGGACTTTTGGACATCCGCGCAAGTTGATCCATTCTTACATTTTTTTCCTCCGAGTTTTTGGTTTCGGGAAACGTATCAAGAAAACACCCTTCATATGTCGTAATGTCTAGAGTCGTTTCTATAAGTTCCATATCAGCAGTGTTTGATCGGCATGTTTATTTTTGAAAGATTACCGGAGAAAACAAGCAGAAATATAATGGATTGTATGCGAGGGCGCACGTATAATGTCCCACTCCCGCATTACGATGGCGACGTCACGGTCTAAAAATAGCATTTGTGCGGTACGCAATTCCTGAGTTCCCAGTTGAAATGGATTTGACGACTATAACAGTTAAGGTTAATTAATTAGGCAAAATAATACTGAGGTATAAGGATATTACAAAACATATACACTACTCATACAAACTTTGCACAACAAAAAGAAAATGTCCAACAGTGGAAAAAGTCACAAAAAGAGCTCAAGTTATCACATGGTATAGTCTTCATAATATATTGACATGACACGGGGCGCAGGGCCGATCTGTAGAGGGCCTATTTTCAAAAACCTCAAATATTTTCGAAACCAAAGCTGCTACCAATCTATAACCAAAACAGGCACCTAAATTAGCCATATATGAGTCTCCATGAGCAGCAGCATCAAAAAAATTCAAAGTCGCTCCCTTATAAAATCCTGATTAATTATTTTTTATACAACAGAACTTAAAATGGCTATAAAATTCAGATTTTACACTAGATACACAAAAATTACCAAATGCGGAGATGATCACATATTTTTAGGATCAATAGCAATATTTAACATATTTATACTTACATATATGTTAATTTTTTTTCAACAGCTAATAAATCAGTTTTCACATAAGAAACTTAATACTTGAGGAAACTATGCTGAATCAATTATAAATAATTCATAAATAGATTATTATTAAATTCTATATGCAATCACAATTTATAGAATAGAATAGCCTTTTATTGTCATACAATTGTATAGTTATATACAGTATTGTAGTGAATGAGGCTTGCGGCAGCCTGATGTAAACAGAGCTTTTCTGGTGAAAATTCTTGTGAATAAATGCTTAAATCCCCAAATTCTTCACAGAAATGGATGTAAAATGGTCTCGATTCTTGGTTAAAAGCAAAGAAACCTTGCAGTTAGCGTTCATTTTACGTAAATATGTCGAAGTACAATGCTACTCTGTTAGTGAATGAGGCTAGCGGCCGTCTGACGTAAACGGAGCTTTTTTGGTGAAAATTCTTGTGAATAAATGCTTAAAGGGTATGAAAACGCAAAGGGGGTGTGAGACATCAACAGAACCGTTATGTGCCAAGATAACAAATATTGATAAAGTTAACAAAAAAATCAATCACATTAATGAGCAATTATCGAAAATAGATCGAAAATGACGAACATTTCTGAAAGTGTTCCGGAAACAGCCGAATTGGGCGGAGACGTCATAACAAGGAAACAAAAGGTCGAGGCAGGTGCCATCGTTGTTTATCGACGAGAGAGTTGCGTTCGTGTTTTATCAAAAAATCGCTAAAATGGTTCAAACCTGTCATGCTATCTGGTTTACAAATAGCCATTTGTCGCAATGTAGCACCCATGAGTTCCCGAACGCGAGAAAAAGAGCTGGACTACGCAGACAATGAGTAAAGTTCGTCAGTGCTAAGAGGGCTAATTTTGCAATTTTACGGGGAAAAGGGAACCTGACGAGCAAGAAGATGTGCCTACAACCTCAAAGAAAACAAAATTTATGCTACTTCCCAATCACTAAAGACCCACGAACTGCGAAGAAGTGAATTCGTGACTCGTATGTGAATAAATCGAGTGATTCGAGCATGTCTGTGGAATAGGAATATCAGCTTGTACAGATCGCAAATCACGGCGACTTAAACGTACATTTGACACAACAACTCTACCAAATTTCTGGATTAAAGTCATTTCGGAATATCCTGACATCGCTAGGAGCGCGCTGAAAACTGTGCTACAATTTCCAACATCGTGTATTTGTGATGCTAGCTTCTCTCACTCTCCCATCTCGGGACCATCTCGTCTCAACGAAACAAACTCAGCCCTCCCACTGATTCAGCGGGTGAGTTGTATTTTTTCCCTGCACTTAACACTACGGGGCTAAAAACAAATGCTATTTTATATTTGCTGTATTTTTCTGCCGCACATTGCCGGTGTTCTGACAAAGTTGGCATGCGCGTAACGTTAAAAAGGACCGCGAATGCAGCGATTCCTAAGTACACACTACAAACTTTCTTTAAAGAAAGGAATATTAACTTATGTTTGCCATGTTTGGCGCACACAACAACTGCACGTAGCCCTCTCACTTAACGACTTTGCCGTGTCGTTAAACGTTAATTTACGCCATTTCCGTGTTGCACATGTATGTTTGTAATGTAAATAGTTTTTTTAGCACCATTGTTTTGCGGTCACGGTGTATCAGCTTCACAAAAAGAAATGCAAAACAAACCATTCGGTGATTCTGTTGCCGCCGGTGTTTCATCAGATGTGATTGCTCCCCTCAATGATCCTTTCATTAGGCTGCATTGGCTTTCGTTTGGGCTCAAATTGATAACCCAAAACACCAAAGAAAGGTTCATAACTCTCCTCATCACCATTAGAAGAGTGTTCGTTATGTCGGATTCGTCGCTACAAATAGAAACAAAATTGTCTGCCGTCATCGCCGCCATTCAGTACTAAGCACTCAGCCGGTTGTTTCCCTATAGTGACGTCACGCACACAATATGCTAGATTTCCGGCATCTCGGGGGCGGGTCCTTTTAGCTTGACAATCGACCTAATTTCTATCATTTTCTTGGTGTTGTGATGTGTGTAATTACACGAAGTGGCATGATATGAATTCAAAAGGCATGCGTTGATGGATAAATGATGGAATATTAGCATTTCCCCAGATGTTGTCATACCCTTTCAATCCCCAAATTCTTCACAGACATGGATGTAAAACAGTCTCGATTCTTGGTTAAAAGCAAAGAAACCGTGCAGTTAGCGTTTATTTTACGTAAATATGTTGAAGTACAATGCTACTCTGTTACTGAATGAGGCTAGCGGCTGTCTGACGTAAACAGCTTTTTTGGTGAAAATTCTTGTGAATAAATGCTTAAATCCCCGAATTCTTCACAGATATGGATGTAAAACAGTTTCGATTCTTGGTTAAAAGCAAAGAAACTGCAGTTAGCGTTTATTTTACTTCAGGTCAATAGAGTTTTGAAGCATATGCACATGGATTGTTTATATTAAATTAATTCATGTAAAACAAAATGCTGAAATACTTCAGTTTCCTACATTGATATCATATGTCAGCTTTTGAACCCCTTAGCTCAGGGGTGTCCAAACTTTTTGCAAAGGGGGCCAGATTTGGTGTGGTAAAAATGTGGGGGGCCGACCTTGGATGACGTTCTTTACGCAGACCAATATATTTAAGCAAATTTTAGCAAGCTATTCTGTGTGTCACATTTGCTTTATTTTTTAAAAATGAATAATTTCAACAATCTCGCAACTAGCGTTCTCTTTCGACTCTCGGGCTCTTGCGAAATACTGCTGCTGTGAAATTAAACTAGCTTCAAAAGTTGCTTCAATTTCTCGCTGTGTATCTTCCCCGTAATCCTGTCGTACATGTCAGCGTGTTTTGTTTGGTAATATCGCCTCACATTGAATTCTTTACAAACAGCGACTGTCTCTTTGCAAATGAGGCAGACACAGTTTTTGCTTATTTTATTGAAGAAATAGTCCAATTTCCACCTATCCTTGAAGCGTCAGCCGTCACAGTCAACTTTTTTTTTTGTTGATTGTCGCCATTTTAGAAAATTGGAAGTCAAGGATCACACGGGGTAATGTTGCTTAGACTCCTGCTGCCTTTTAGTGGGTAAATGAGGAGCAGCATTTAGTGTGTAAGCTACTTCATATGCTGGTAGCAGTACGGCTGACCAATTTATTAAGTCTGTGTGCGGGCCAGACGTTATTGATCTTATGATAGAGGGGACTTATGACAGCTGGGGGGCCGGATGAAATTTGACCACGGGCCACATTTGGCCCCCGGGCCGCACTTTGGACATGTCTGCCTTAGCTAATTCAGAGGCACTGTTTAAGTGACTAGCTCTATCTAGCGTTAAAACTGAGAAGTGCAACAGAATGTTGCTGAATTTCAGCTTTTTGTGCAGGCCATATTCAACATTGTATTCCTAATTTGCTGTAGGTCAATCAAAACTGGCCCTTAGAATAAACAGCTATCAACGTCATTGGAATCCAAAGAGTTAAAAGAAGGAAGCTTGAAAAGTGAGAACGTCCAAAAGTTGCACGCAAACAAGCTTCTTGTCTATATGCTGCTATTATAAGACCATGGTATTGACAAATGCGTGTGCAGGGTGGGGAAAAAAAAGAGAATAAAAGCGCTTCTCTCCCATAGTGTGTCTTTCTTAAGCGCATGCACGCACTTGCGCCTGTCATACATTTTCTTCCTCCGCAATGGAAGCTTCTCATGCACCATCAGCCGTCTCCGCGCTTTGATCTCGGCTCGGCAGTGCGCATGCGCACCTCACTGGCTCCTCTGCACCGTCTCCGGCAAGTTGGATGTGCGCGCTCCTCACTCGCATCCCGAAACCGCCTCAAAAACTGTTGAGATGGGGAGGATCAGGAAAAACCACTTTGGGATTTTGACTTTTTCCCTGCTCGTCACTTTTGTCTGGACTCAAAGGTAAAATCTTCTCACGTCGGCTATGATTACCTTCTTATTTTTTTTGGCCATGACACACCACCTTTTTCCCTTTCCTCCTTTAGCGTCAAGGATCTCAAAGATCCCAGCAACATGCCTCTGGTCAAAGAGACGGTGGACAGACTGATGAACGGATACGACATTCGATTGAGGCCCGATTTTGGAGGTACCCCCCCTCATTCTCTCACTCCTTTCAAAACGCCATCGCGGTGATGATAATAGCTCGCCAAATCTGCATTAATTGACATAATGCGGTTAGAGCAACGAAATGCGATTAATAAATCGTTCGAAGCAGCTGACAAGACGGCATCACTGAATTGCTCATCGGCGTGTTGTGACACGAAGATGAAATTGATATGAGAAGGTTTGTCCTCTCAAATGGCTGTCTGCCTTTGCAGGTGCTCCTGTGGCCGTGGGCATGAATATTGACATAGCCAGCATAGACATGGTGTCCGAAGTCAACATGGTAGGTGCATCTTCTATCCTGCACAACATCATGTGCATGCATGGCGCAGATGGGATTGAGCTAATTAGCACTGTTTTTTTAAATGTGCGCAGAGTGTATGAAACGCCTTATTCACATTATTTTCAAGTATATCTTTGCTAAATGTGGGATTTGCGTGTCAGTCCGTGTCCATGTTCGCCTCAGTCCCGCATTTGCAGCTCTGCTGGCCGCATTTGAATTCCGAACACACACTCAGTGGCGCACTCAGACGCACTGGCACGGCTATGCGCGCTCAGAGCTGTGGGCGTGCGCGCGTGCGCGCGTGTTTGTGTGAGTGCATCACGTTCTCTTGCTCCACGAGTGTCATTTTGTTGACACCTACCCTCTCCTTGCATGTAGAAGAGCATGGGTGGGGAACCTAAGGCTCGGGGGCCGTGTGTGACCCGTGAGAATGTTATTCAGTCTATCATATAATTTGAAAAAAATATGCAGATATATAAAATATATATTACACTCAATGTATTTAAGGGCGGTTTACATGGTGACTCTCCGAGAAGACGAAAAATTTCAAATGTGCATTTACATGGTTTCGTTTCAATTCGAACAATCTCGCAATTCCGCATGAAAACGATGTAGTATTCAAGCCAAGCCCGAGGGGGCAGTGCAGATTTACAAGGCAACAGCGAATGATGCACTTTGACCCCACGGGGCTCCTCAGCCCGGAAGAAAACATGCACGCCCATTCAAAGCAATGGCATTTTCCTTTTGCTCCAAAAGTCACAAAATGGAAACATTCAACATATTTAAATTTTAAAATATTATTAAAACAGTAAATTAAAGCTGACGTTCCGCCATTTGCAATTTTTAATAGCACCGCTGCGCAAGCCCAATGTGACGTGTACGAGTGCCGACGTTATCGGCGCGGGTCCGGCGCGGCAGTAGCCTTTGATATGCATGCGAAGCAAGCCCCCCTCAATCCCCCACAATCGAATTCTTCCACTTTCGAGGCAGGATTCAGAATTTTTCGTTTTCGCCTTCCGTCTTCGCCGACACCATATGCACGCGAGCCAATTCCACTACTCAGTCATTGCGTCTTCGTGTCGCAGAGTTGCCATGTAAACTGCCCCTTAGATACCTGTCAACTTGAAGCCGTTGGCAATCTTACGAATAGTGACGTATGCCCTTACAAATTGGTGACTATCTTACAATGTTGTATATAGCGTGCAATATATAACAAAAAAAACCTCATTTAAAAAAAATAATTAGGGCTGTCAGAATCATCGCGTTAATGGGCGGTAATTAATTTTAAAAATTTATAACGTTAAAATATTTGACGCATTTAACGCACATGCACTGCTCAAACAAATTAAAATGACAGCACAGTGTCATGTCCACTTGTTACTTGGTGTTTTGTCGCCCTCTGCTGGCGCTTGGGTGTGACTGATTTTATGGGTTTCAGCATCATGAGCATTGTGTATTATTGGCATCAACAATGGCGAGCTACTAGGGTTTTTTTTGATTGAAAATTTTACAAATTTATCAAAATGAAAACATTAAGAGGGGTTTTAATATAAAATATTTATAACTTGTACGAACATTTATCTTTTAAGAACTACAAGTCTTTCTATCCATGGATTGCTTTAACAGAATGTTAATAATGTTAATGCCATCTCGCTGATTTATTGTTATAATAAACAAATACACTACTTATGTACAGTATGTTGAATGTATATATGTCTTATCTTTCCATTCCAACAATAATTTACAGAAAAATATGGCATATTTTATAGATGGTTTGAAATGCGATTAATTACGATTAATTGATTTTTAAGCTGTGATTAACGCGATTAAAATTTTTAATCATTTGACAGCCCTAAAAATAATATGAATTTATTGGTAATATTGTAACACATAACCTGGTGCAATCAAAGAACAATCAATATCTTCAGCTACATCACGATTACTAAAATTTAACAGTGACTTTTGTTATAATTGTATGTTGCACTTTTGGCAATTTCTATCATTTAAGAGTAATTAGTTACTTGGCAAAGTAACTGGTGTTACCTTTCATGTCTTTTTCATTTTTTCAAAAAAAAAAAACAAAAAAAGAAAACAAAAAGCATAGTAACCTTTGCTATGTTTGGAAGTCGTTTAATGTTGTGAATCAACTGTTAAAGTTGTTTAAATTGCTACTGTTTTTGCATTAGTTCCCTTCTGTCTACTGTCGACATGTGAAAGTTTTAAAACTGTTGCATCATTTAAAGATAGGTTCAAGTCAAGATTTTGCCGATTTTGGAGTATTTTAGATAAAATGTTACTTAGGTTCGTTAGGAAGGTTCACTACAACAGAGCCTTTCTGAGAAGTCTACTGCTTTAAAATGGCGGCTGTTTACTAACACCGCCGTCTGTCATTTCGCATGTAGTTTTATATGCATGGGATATCTAGGCGTAGATTGTAGGCTGTTGGCTACAGTCTGGAAATATTGGAGCCACCTAGCCTAGCATCGCGTTTGCTACAGCAACACAACAAACACTGTTCTCTCTCAGTGTCTCTGACTTTTCTCGCGTCATTCAACCAACGTAGTAACGTATCATAACGCACATTGTCTCGTTGCCGAAACGGTGACAAAATCTGAACGGAAAAAAAAAATGTAATGCATGAAAAACGTACAGATTACACATTTAAAAATCAGTGCTCACTTGTACAAATTACGCCGAAACCGTACAACTTGACAGGTATGTATTTACACGGTCTGAGAAGCCTTTTTTAAAAATATATACATATAAAAAGCTATTTGATTAAAATGAATAGACAACTCTAGCACTTTCACGGACCATAGTCACTACACTTAATCAAAAGTTGACATAGAGCCACTGACATACGCGGAGTTTGACTTTTGGGGCAGGGCACAACATGTTGATGACCCCGAAACGCAGTGTCAGCAAAAAAATTAACTTACAAGAATCTTCCTAATAATAAGTTGAAAATGTTGTTCCCCTCATTCTTGAGGGGAATTCCGAATGAGGCTGCTTAGGCTATACTTTTCGCCAAGATCGTCATCCATTGAATATGGTACGCCCACCGGTGTCGTGCCAATGTAGTTACCTCAGTCACTTCTCTTTTTTTGAGTATTTGTTTACTTGCTTGTTGTGAATAGGCATGTGCCGGTATGATATTCTGACGGTATGATAACTTTAAGCCAAAATGTCACTGTATTGCCATTACAGCTCTAAAATGTGTTACTTTAAGTTATCTGGATTAAAATAATTTTTAAAAATCTATTGAACAGGATTTTTAATTTTCACAGCATTAGCAAGTTGGAAAATAAGTATAATGTTAAGTTAAAATAAATTGGCAAAAATAACAAAATATTCTAAATAAAATTAGAATAAATGCAGTCCTTTAGGTGAGCTTAAACCCACAGCCACAGCTCAAAATTATTACCATCGGAACAAAAATAATTGAATTATTTTCCATAAAAAGCACGTGCGTATGACTCGTATCATATTTACATTATACACACACTCTGGAGTTAACTCTCGTAGCTGGTGGGAAACATTCATGACAATGTTTACTAATCTTTAATTATGTATAAGTGCAAAATCATATTGGAGGGCTAGCGAGGGATTTCTCCATGCATTTTTGAGACATAAAAAATAGCTAATACCGTAGGGACGGTATGGTATTTAGTAATTTCAAAATGCGTTGAACTATGTTTAGTTTTAGTCAACGAAATCCCAGCCAAATTTCATCTAGTGTTAGTCGACGATTTCACATCTCTTTCGTCCAGAAAATTTAAAACTTTTATTCCAAAATTAAATAATAATGTTTCCAACAATTTTGAATGAACATTGACAGACGAGCACATATTGTAGCATCTACAAGGGCAACGCCTACTACGTGATGATAATACACACTCAGTAGGAAAATTGTACATTATTTTAGATTTATTACACCCACCTAAACACCACAAACTGTATGTAAAAAAAAAAGTTGTCCGATAGTTTAAGATGACGCTTGCCACGCTAAATGGTAAAGCTAACGCAAATGCTGTGCTAACACTACGATCGAGCTACATTTAATGTAAGATGATTACTTAGCACAGACCTGTAAAAGCTGAAGCAACAATTAATATTTTCGCCCACCAAGAAAAGAAAACAAATTTTACCATTTGTTTCAAAACAAGCAAGATGGAGCACAGCCTAGCTTGAAGCACATCCTAACACCAGTGATGATGGGGGCTTGTGGGGTGCTGCACGTCTCACATGAGTGACACGTACTCCACGTACAGTATGTAAAAGTCACAAATTGTGAACATATGACACACACACGCACACACACACACACACACACATAAACTACGTCTCATTTTCATATTGTTGTCCTCTTGTCAGAAGAAAACTGGCATTCGTCTTATGTTTTAGTCCCCTAAAACAAGTTTTTCGCTAATCATCGTCACGAAATACTTGTTCGAACAAAAATAATTGAATTATTTTCCATAAAAAGCACGTGTGTGTGACTTCGTATCATGTTTACATTATACATAAACTCTCTTTCTCAACACAGACAGTTGCCAGAGAGAAAAAAAACACCCCATGTTTTACCACCAGAAGACACACTAAACACACTGTAGTTAACTCTCGTAGCTGGTGGGAAACATTCATGACAGTGTTTAAGAACCTTTAATTATGTATAAATGTGAAATCATATTGGAGGTATTGTCTCCTCAGCAGCCACCCTCCGCAAACATGCATACATGCATGTCGGTTGGCCCTCCTCCTCTAAGCTGCAGCCGTCTGTAACTTTTCTGTAGCCGAAGTATTCCCATACCAGCGATTTTTTTTTCTTTGATGCGGGGGGGTTTCAGGAGTTTCACCTCCTCCAGCCATCGTGTAGCACAGCTGACTCACTGACAACCGGTGGGGGAGGGTTGAGCCTTACAGTTGCTAACGAGGGATTTCTCCATGCATTTTTGAGACATAAAAAATAGCTAATACCTTACCGTATGACAGAATTTTTTTTCGGTTTTCATACCACTGTATACCTTGAAACCGGTAATCGTCACATGTCTAGATGTGAACTGAGTTGAATTCACTGCCACCATACAGCACTGGCATCTCAAAATTTGAGTCGCTGCGCATAAAAAACTCGTAGGTTCATATCTCAAGGCACTATTTATAGTAGATATTTTATCATATTGTATATACATAATTGCCAATGCAATTCAATATTTCATATATATTAATGGTTAACAATGATAGCCAAGTACTGATAGTGAATAATGCTATTGCGTAATTTATACTAACCCTTTCAGGGACAGTGTTCACTACAGTGGACAGATATTTAAAAGTTGGCACTTACTACCTTTAACTAGGGATGTCCCAATCGCATATATTTGCACCAAGTCACCTGATTTTTAGAATCTGCCAATAC
The DNA here is from genome assembly GCF_030265065.1 of Corythoichthys intestinalis. NCBI lineage: Eukaryota > Metazoa > Chordata > Actinopteri > Syngnathiformes > Syngnathidae > Corythoichthys > Corythoichthys intestinalis. The sequence goes on along the minus strand of NC_080405.1, from coordinate 41,301,439 downwards.
CCAGTCCCGATCCCGAAAATGTATTATTATTTTTTTTTCCAAAAGTTCCAAAGTTCCAAACATGTTACTGTCCCACCGTACTGCCTTTACAATATGAATTATCTTTAAGCAAGAATAAAAAAGAAAAATGTTTGTCTTTAATAAATGCTTCATTGAGTGAGTCCACTCAAATCCACTCAAGCTTTGACGCTCACGCTGCTGAGAACAGCCTCTCACTGACACAATGAGTTCCCACAGCACACTTATGCAAGTTTAACAATGATTCACGGATTTGTGCCTTTGATCGTAGAGCCAGGGTTCCAAGCTTCTCTGGCAAGATCAAAGCTACAAACCCGTCAATAATTGTTAATAGGGTTGTTCCGATCATGTTTGTTTGCTCCCGATCCGATCCCGATCGTTTTAGTTTGAGTATCTGCCGATCCCGATATTTCCCGATCCAATTGCTTTTTTTTGCTCCCGATTCAATTCCAATCATTCCCGATAATTTTTCCCGATCATATACATTTTGGCAATACATAAAAAAAAAAAAAAGAATAAAACTCGGACGAATATATACATTCAACATACAGTACATAAGTACTGTACTTGTTTATTATGACAATAAATCCTCAAGATGGCATTTACATTATTACCATTCTTTCTGTGAGAGGGATCCATGGATAGAAAGACTTGTGACTTTGTATATTGTGACTAAATATTGCCATCTAGTGTATTTGTTGAGCTTTCAGTAAATGATACTGCAGCCATTCAACCCAAATGCATGATGGGAAGTGGAACCATGACTGTGCGTAGTGCTACCAATTGATATATCTTCTCTGCGTTGGGAAATAACATAAGGTGTTAAGAAAAAGATCAATTGCTACCTTGCTTTCCCACATTGCTGCCCATGATATTTCTAATCATAGGGAGAGGGATTGTAAGGCTTTAGCCAATTTAAAAAAGGCTTCAAAGGCTGACAAAATTCACGCTACTCATTTTACGCTGCCTTTTATCTCTCTATATAGGTAAAACGGCACCATTATAGATTGAGCGTGACAATGCGTGAGTGGGTCGTGCAGCACAAGCATTAATTGCGTTAAATATTTTAACGTGATACATTTAAAAAAAAAAACTAATTAACGCCGTTTTCGGGATGAATTTGATATCCCTACCTTAAGCCTAAACTAAAGACTCTGGATGAGCGTAACATATTATGTCTGTAACGTTAAATACAATTAGAAAACGATTTACTTAAAATATATATATATATTTAAAAAAGGCATGGCCGATATTTTTTTGCCGATTCCGATACTTTGAAAATGACATGATCGGGACATCTCTAATTGTTAACTTTAAGTACCAAACGCAAGCTGGACAGTTTGGCCACACTGCTTAGCAGGAGGGAGGCTGAGAGGCTGTGGCGGTGTACGAGTATGAAACAGAAAAACTTAAATATTTTTTTAAAATTAAAAATGCAGTCCTTTTCAACCGATTCCGATCCTCTGAAAAAGGGCGCGATCGGCCCGATTTCTGATGATGTGATCGGATCAGGACATCCGTACCTGAACCTTTAATTGATTTAAAATTGAATTCAAACTCGGAAGGCTGGCTGTGAATGCTCATGTTTCAGTGCCATTGACGACTCTTGATGTCTAATCCATATCAAGTGGGAGGCGCCAATTCATTTGCCCCTCCTAGTCAAAATGGATTGGACGTGTAGCACCTTCAATGGCAGTCGATTTTTTTTTTTGTGTGTGTGTGTGTGTGTGTTTATTTTGATTATTTATATTTTATTTTATCTATTATTATTAACTTTTTTGTTATGGCAATCAATGTGTTATTGAGTGCTCTGTAAGGCTTAAAAAAGAAAAATCATAATTCGTGCAAACAAGTAGATTAATTACACATTTATTACTTTGAGTTTGTCATCTGTGGATTAACAGGTTTTAGTAGGTGCTGCTGTTTTAGTTTGCAATAGAGTGAAAATGTTTAACAGTTTTGTGAACTACGTTGCATACGGAGTGAGGACATTGCAGTTAAATCTTTTTTTTTCCTTCATGGGAACACGGTGTATATATTTGAGAGAGGCATTTATATATCTTAAAGCGATGACGCACTCATCTAATTGGGGCACAGCGTCCATTGAGGAATTACTCTATGGTATATTATCAAGGCTTGTATTTGCAGAGGAATTCACAAAATGGCCCAAAAGAGGAGATTTGTTATATAATAGCATGAAAATAGTAAGAAAGATCGGAAGTGGTGGTGTTTTCAATTATTCATGGCGCCATTTTCAAAGTGTGTTCTGTAGGTTTTGATTTGTGCGCTTGCCCAACGTGTGCCAGAGTGGCACTGAAGGCTATTTAATGCAGCCTGCTTCGCACGAGCACAACTACCGAATGGTCCGAGATGAGCAAAACCGTCCATACAGCGGAAGTGCCTCGGGGGTCCGCGAGAGATTTGAAATAGAAACCCCTTCACTGGTTTACTTCCCATTCCTTCTCCCGCCTCCGTCCCTTCCCTCCCACAGCTTTGACTGGATCCCTGGCTGTGACTCTGGGCTCAGCAGCCATGTAATCCACCTCTGCCTTGCTCCAAAGGCTCCTCTTACTTAAGAACTGGGCGTCCATGCGAGCATTCATGTGGAAAAAAAACACTGCTTCGTACATCCGTGTGTGGAGCAAAACACAAAACTGTGCTCAAACGCTGAATGGTAGCTGACGTCACGCAGCCCCCTGTGGCCACGACAGAGAATTCGTCTTCAGAAAAGCCCGCCACATCTGTCTCGAATCTGACACGACAAACTCAGTCGCTCCTACTTACGTAACGGGTCAACGTGTCCTCCTCCTTTCTTCACATGGAGGAGATCACAGTAGCAGATGAGATTGATCCCTTCCAAATCAATAATATCAGCCGTGCAAGCATGATTGTGGGAATTGAAGTTAGTGACCTCCACTCAGTGCTGGGTCGCTTTGATCTTGCTCATCAGGCCGGAATGCTTTTAACAAACAACACGGGGAGGATGAAGAATGTGGAGGAGATTTGAAGGTTATTTTTCTCGCTGTCTGCTTTGTTTTTTTTTTGGTTCTTTTTTCATTTTTGCGGTGGCCGGCTGATGAACCCTTCATGAGATCTGTGATCTTATTACCCAGGTCCAGATACGCATCAACCATGTTTTTTACACTGTCTACAATCTAATGAGATCAAAACAAAAATTCTGTCAGAGGTTATTAGTGGTGTTCAACTGCCTTGCATCATCTTGAGAGTTGTTTTTGATGCTTTGGATTAGGGCTGCAGCTATCGATTATTTAAGTAGTCGCTTAATCAATGAACTAGTTAGTTTGAATGATTGAGTAATTGGATAAGGAACATGAAAAATTAAAATACCTGAGCTGAGCCTCACACGGTATTGAAAATAAATAAATTAGAATCTATGTACAACAAAAGAACAATTGGCTAACTTACATAGCAAAAGTCCGCTAGCTTAAATGCTATAAAATGCTAACTTTTTTTCTCCAATGCTGTTAACAAATGGTTCAGACTTGTATTCCCACAAGAAAAAAAAAAAGGACGGCTAAATATACATATAAACTAAATTACAAATGCATTAAAAAACATTAGCCCAAACAAAAACTTAGCTTAAGTTGGTCTTAACAGGGAGTAGTTGGATTCAGCCATGTGAAATGAGGCAGACCTAAGGCAATGTATCCACCCTTCTCAATAAACTAAATGTAAACATTTTCAAAATAAACCATTACAACACCACTTTAATTAAACGAATACCCGAAGCAACAAAATGTAATTCGATTTTTTTTTTTCTAATCGAATACTCGAGTTAATCAATTAATCGTTGCAGCACTACTTTGGATACAAGGGGTAGTCAACTGGTTGATTTTAAGTTTGCCACACTGATGTTTAATTCTTTAAATTGATTATTATCTGTGTTCAACGTTGGCTTTTGAATTGCCAACAGTCTGCATATGTTTGTGCAAGTCTGAGTTCGTGAAAATAAGAAGGTGTGAAACAGTATAATTTTTGGCATCTCGTTTGATTTTTATCTTAGTCTTAGTCTTTTGGACAAAAATACTCAATTATTGTTAGTCCTATTTGAGAAATTTCAAAATGCGTTCAACTTAGTCTCGTTTTAGTCGACGAAATCTCACCCAAATTTCATCTAGTGTTAGTCGACGACTACACAACATGTTTTCGTCTGGAAAATTCAAAACTTTTAGTCCAAAAATAAATAAATGAATAAATGTTTACAACCTTTTCAAATGAACATTGACAGACAAGCACATATTGTAGCGTCTACAAGGACAACGCCTTACTTCATGATGATAATACAGTACACACGCAGCAGGAAAATAGTACATTATTTTAGATTAAATACACCCACCTGAACACCACGAACTGTATGTAAAAAAAAAGTTGTCCGAGAGTTTAAGACGAGGCTTGCCATGCTAAATGGTAAAGCTAACCCAAATGCTATGCTTACGCTACGATCGAGTTACATTTAGTGTGAGATGATCACTCGGCACAGACCTTTAAATGCTAAGGCAACATTGCATATTCTCACCCACCAAGAAAAGAAAACAAAAGATGGAGCACAGCCTAGCTTAAAGCACATCCTAACACCAGTGATGATGGGGGGTTGGGGGGTGCAGCACATCTCACATGAGTGACACGTACTCCATGTAAAATATGTAAAAGTCACAAATTGTGAACATACAGTGGGGCAAATGAGTATTTAGTCAACCACTAATTGTGCAAGTTCTCCCACTTGAAAATTTTAGAGAGGCCTGTAATTGTCAACATGGGTAAACCTCAACCATGAGAGACAGAATGTGGACCCCCCCCCCCCAACCCCCGAAAATCACATTGTTTGATTTTTAAAGAATTTATTTGCAAATCATGGTGGAAAATAAGTATTTGGTCAATACCCAAAGTTCATATCAATATTTTGTTTTGTACCTTGGTTGGCAATAACGGAGGCCAAATGTTTTCTGTAACTCTTCACAAGCTTTTCACACACTGTTGCTGGTATTTTGGCCCATTCCTCCATGCAGATCTCCTCTAGAGGAGTGATGTTTTGGGGCCGTCGTTGGGCAACACGGACTTTCAACTCCCTCCTCACCCCGTGGCGTCAAAATGATAAGAATGGTGAGCAAAAATCCCAGAACCATACGGGGTGACCTAGTGAGTGATCTACAGAGAGCTGGGACCACAGTAACAAAGGCTACTATCAGTAACACAATGCGCCGCCAGGGACTCAAATCCTACACTGCCAGACGTGTCTCCCTGCTGAAGAAAGTACACGTCCAGGCCCGTCTGCGGTTCGCTAGAGAGCATTTGGATGATCCAGAAGAGGACAGGGAGAATGTGTTATGGTCAGATGAAACCAAAATAGAACTTTTTGGTAGAAACACAGGTTCTCGTGTTTGGAGGAAAAAGAATACTGAATTGCACCATACCCACTGTGAAGCATGGTGGTGGAAACATCATGCTTTGGGGCTGTTTTTCTGCATTTCTGGACCAGGACGACTGATCTGTGTAAAGGAAAGAATGAATGGGGCCATGTATCGAGAGATTTTGAGTGAAAATCTCCTTCCATCAGCAAGGGCATTGAAGATGAGACGTGGCTGGGTCTTTCATCATGACAATGATTCCAAACACACAGCCAGGGCATCAAAGGATTGGCTTCATAAGAAGCATTTCAAGCTCCTGGAGTGGCCTAGCCAGTTTCCATATCTCAACCCCATAGAACATCTGTGGAGGGAGTTTAAAGTCTGTGTTGCCCAACGACATCCCAAAAACATCAGCTCTAGAGGAGATCTGCATGGAGGAATGGGCCAAAATACCAGCAACAGTGTGTGAAAAGCTTGTGAAGAGTTACAGAAAATGTTTGGCCTCCGTTATTGCCAACAAAGGGTACATAACAAAGTATTGAGATGAACTTTTGGTATTGACCAAATACTTATTTTCCACCATGATTTGCAAATAAATTCTTTAAAAATTAAACAATGCGATTTTCTGTTTTTTTTTTTTCCACATTCTGTCTCTCATGGTTAAGGTTTACCCATGTTGACAATTACAGGCCTCTCTAATATTTTCAAGTGGGAGAACTTGCACAATTAGTGGTTGACTAAATACTTATATGCCCCACTGTATGACACATACACACACATAAACTATGTCGCGTTTTCATCTCGTTGTCGTCTCGTTCAACAAAAACTGGCATTTGTCTTTTGTTTTCGTCTCCTAACACACGTTTTCGCTCGTCATCGTCACAAAAAAAATTGCTCGTCGACAAAATATTTTTTGTTATCATTATCGTTGATGAAAACAACAATGGTGTGAAGAGTTTCGATTTTAGCCTGGTTAGCTTTAGCTGTATTGATCTAATCTAGTATTGAAGGTCCTGTAAAGGTATTTTCACTCTTTGGCCATAAATAGCTGAAATATGTTCGAATATGAGTGCTGAAAGCATTTGCACAAACTGAAAACAATTTAGTGCTGAATTTCTGAGTTTTAGCAATATTTAGGATTTTTTAGGCAGTCCTAAATATCATAATACTGATATTAGTTAAAAAGTGAGTTCGTAACCAGCCCCTTGCCCTATATAGTGACTAAGCGCCGTCATTGGCAATTTAGTGCAATTGAAACTTCCTCATTCATAACTTCAAGTTACGGCTTCCAGTTACAATGAGAGCTGTCCAATACCATTTTTTTTTTTTTTTAAACTTGCGATCTGATCCCATTTTCATCAAGATATGTTTTGCCGATACAGATCTGATGCCCATCTGATACCCATATTTTTAGACCAGTAAATATGATACAAAAAATAATGTAACCAGTAAACGACTTCATATATTTTATTTTAAAGTGAGCTGTGGTGGTACCTCTTCAAGAAATGACAGTTACAAATATTAGATCAGTGGTTCTTGCGTGGGGTTCGATGAATAAGCCTCAGGGGTTCGGTGAAGGTTAAGAAATGGAGAGCCCTATTTTGTACGCTAAATCTAGGCAAAGTGGCAATTTAGACCAGGTTTTGAAATGGTTTGCCCTTAATTTACAGGCTTCCTTCCATTTCTTTCAAATGCTAGCCTCTACCTAATAGGGTGGAGAAATCGGTTTGCTCAGTGGAAAGTTGACCGGCACTTGGTATGAGGAATTATAACCAACCTACAGACAGCGTGAACTTCGTCGATAATTAAGAAAAAAAAAATTGCGTCATTTTACGCCATGAAAATAGTATGTGATGCAAGTATGCGACAATAAAATGAGAATGTAGACATGAAAACAAAAAAGGAACAGTATGAAAAGAATTGAGTTTAATTTCATTTACCAACATGAAAATCAACAGCAAAAGGCAAAATTATTTTAATAAATTTGAAAGCTGGAAGAACTTTGAACAGGAAAAGACTTACATCGAAGCAGTACCACTCAGCGGACATGTTTGCCTAGTGTTTTGATTGAAAGCAAACAAAAAGCACGATGGTACTAAACAACACGTGACGACTGGATCGGATCTGATCTTTTGACCAAATCCAATACTGTCCGACACTCCAAAAATAGCTGTATCGGATCGGGACTTAACTAGTTACAACCCACCCAAACCTGGAAATACATCTTTCCTTGGGTGTTTATCTGTTTTATTGTTTTGTGTTATTACACACTGCGAAAAGGCCAGCTGCGCCACGAGTGCTTGCGAGCAGCGGAGGAGGACTGACCCGGCAAGCGGTGCATCGTGCAGCCGTGACTGACACTAGCTGAGTCACGGTGGAATACAAATCCGTATATATGATTGATACCCAGAGTTCTGCTTTAATAGGCATTTTTCAATTTGACATATTTGGTGATATTTATATTAATGTAAATTTGGTGGCATTATTACAAATATTCTCCTCTGCTGTTTTTTTTTTTTTTTTTTCTCATTTTCAAGACATATTTTTCAACATTTCACAGGATCTGTCTTAAAATATAGCTAGGCGAGTGTTAAAAATTTGTACCGATGGCAGCCGAACTGCATGGCAAGTGTAACTCCATAATTGTTGCGAAAAAAGGGGATTGCCTCTAACGTAGAAACAATGCCACCTGCACCGTCATTTTGCCATTTATGAAGCTCATACCCTGTACTGAGCTGCTAAAAACATTCACTTTCATCAAATTGGAATCAACTACAAAGATCTTGATTCATTAAATCCTGTAGTTACTCTATAAGCTGCACAAGAGGGCCCAAATATTAAAAACTCGTTTTGTTTTAGTGCAGTTTTGCAATAACGCTAACACCAATGAAAAAACCCTAAATCTAAACCACATAAATTTATAAAGATAAACAGGAAAAATGAACAGAAAACCATAGGCTTTATAGTTTATATAGCTTCATAGTTTGACTTTTGGAGCAGGGGGGCACAACATGTTGTCAACAATAAAATTAACTTACAAGAACATTTATAATAATAAGTTGAAAATGAGTGTTTCTGGTTTTCTTTCATTCTTGAGGGGAATTCTAAATCAGGCTGCTTAGGACAGCTATACTTTTCGCCAAGATTGTCATCCATTGAATATGGTACGCTCGCCGGTGTCGTGCCAATGTAGTTACCCCGTCAAAAATTGTATCCCCTGGGTGGAGCCACTGTGATGCACTGATTTGCTTAATTTCCGTGTTTTGGTAATGTAGTCATCTACGAGGTATTAATATATGGCCCATCCATTAAAGAAAAAAAACACACACACTTTTCTGTCGTATAACGTAACATACGTACTAAACATAAAAAAAAAAACCCAAAAAAACTCATGTTTAACTGTTTTACTCATAGGATGACCTATAACTGCTATTACTGTAATTCGAGTTCTGTATGGAGTTTCTCCAGTTTAATAAACATCAACGTCCAAAATATATAAATATGGTTCTTTTCTGGCTTCAATTAATTGTTTAAGTCAACATAACTCATAACTAATGTGTGTGTGTGTGCGCTCCCGCGGCAGGGGATACAATTTTTGACGGGGGTAACTACTAAGGTTGGAAATCTCTGGCATGAAGCCGTTTCGATATGTATCTAGATACACAGGTTACGATTCGTTTAAAAAACGATACATTTTTAAGGCCGAGCAATTCGATACGATTCGATACAGTTAAAGAACGATACGGTTTGATACAGAGTGAAAACGATATGATAGTCAACATTTGTTGTGTGTGTTCATACAGTATTTTAAACACATAAAAAAGATTAAAGATTAAATTAAACAACAAAATTTCATACCAATGTTATGTTTTATTTTTTTATGAAAAAAAAAATAAAGCTTACTATATGACCGTCATTTTGTTGGATGAGATTGATAATAAAATAAAACTCCAATGATGGACAACAATAAAGTGCAGTAATTTAATTACTGGATTCCCTGGTGTTTTGAACACAATAGGTAAGTAATTCAAGAGCAAACTTTCAACGTAAACATCTTACAAGCAAAAAATATTAATTATATGCAGCAGCTCTAGAAAAAAAGAATTAAACCTGCTAGTGTTATCATAAATACATAATAAATTTTGCTTTAACACTGGTATAACTGGGGGAATAAAAACATGGCATTTTAGACAGACAGGTCTATAATCATTACTTTAACCTTATACACAGCAAAGTCATTCACATATGCCTGTGCTTCCACATTTTTTATTCCTCATCACTCTCGATATCTTTTTTTGAAGGGCAGATTTTTCTTGAGGAAGATCAACTGATCCACATGTTCATGTTTAAGTAGACTGCGTTTCGTGGAAACAATATGCCGTCCTTTCCACCATTGTAGTGGGTTATTTTTCAGGGTTAAAAACTCACAATCTCTGTACCTCTTCGCACTTCACACTAGCTCGGTTCCATGTGAACAGATCTGGCTGCCTTCGTCACTTCAAAGTCCGACTTTTTTTTTTTCCTGGGTGCGTTGAAAATCAATCGCTGCACGTCGCTGGCGTGGTGCGCAAACTGTCCATTGTTTTAGCATGTTGCTTCGTTGCCACTATTAGTTTCATTTTGGGCTGTGAAGAAAACGCTACGGAGCTTGCGTTACAGTGGTTTTGTTAGCTCTCGCGTTGTCATGACACGCCCGTGACGATCGGGTAATGACGGCGACTACTAGCGGTTCTGCCGAAATGAATGGCAAGTTGAGGCAACCACGACGGCGGTCACAATCTAAGTGCGCTTTGTGGTGAATTACACAAGCGCAGCATGTGAGGTAAAAGCTAAATCATTATCATATTAAGCAATGCATTGAACTAGGCATTAGAAGCCGATTCTTGTGCTCGCAATAACCGAATTCTATCTCTACTATCGGTTCATTGAATATTTAATGGCTAATTACTGTCGAATGGTAACTTTACTATCGATACAGCTGTATCTCTCACCTGTAAAACCGCATATTCGGTCGTATCGGTTTATCGTTCTCAAGCTTAGTAACTACACTGGCATGACACCGTCTTTAATAGGGCAAATTGAAGCTCTGCTGTCTGGCGTTTCATGGTCCACATTTTCAATCCTGGTTCGTGCTCAGTAGTTGTTGTCTGCTTTTGAAATCTTAGGTTTGAAAAAATACGTATATCCATCTTGCCTCTTCGTTCCTCGGGTTGTTTTGGCTAAGCAAAGCAAATGACCGTCTATGGTGCGAGTTACATGATCTGATCGAAAAATAGTTTTGACCCATTATAAAAATATCTTTTTTTTGTTCATTTCATTCATTGTTTTTTTTGTTTTATTGCTTTCTAACTTTTATAGACAATATTGTACTGGAAAATTCTAAATTTAAAAATCATATATAGGAAAGTCAATTACAGGCAATGACACTTTTCGGCCATCGGGGGGGCTAGCCCCCCTTAAACTCTGTTTATGCAGAAAACTACTTATCTGCACGCACTTACATGGAAGGGATTCAGCACTAACACTACTAGCATACAATGTGCTGTTGGCAAACAAAAAAAGAACTCGCATCTTAAATGGCGAAAGCAATACTTATATATTGTCATCACAGGATTTTCACATATATCAAAAAGCTATACATGAAATGTCAGGACTAACTCGGGGCTTTTATAAAGGCCTCAGAACGACTGTTATAATGATATGGGGATGAAGCAAAATGGAGGATGTGTGAAAGAGGCTGACTCCAGATCAGTGTTGGCCCGTCATCATAGCAGCGAGCGGGTCTGGGTTGTGAACAGCTGCCCGCTCGTCTAATTAAAGATCCAAACGCCTCTGGTGGAGGATGAACTCAACATTTTGGTTGGGCTCATTGAAGTCGCTGAGGCGGCGGAGGAGCTGCTTGTTTTGGAGTGGAGCAGAAATTTGTAGTCAGGCTTGTTCTCTAACCACATTTCACATCTTCACGTGACGGGGAATGTTTTGTACTCGTTTGCGCAAAGACAAGGTGTTGTTTTCTCGTTTGTGAGTATGATTACACAAAAACTACACTGTATTTAAAAACTGGATTATCTGGAGAAAACCCTTACTATAAATCACAGCATTATGAGATGTTAATATGGCCCAGGCCAGTTTAATAGGAGTTTGTATAACCAATTTTAAGACAATATTGATTCAATACAATTCAATTCAATTCAATTCAGGGACTTCCAACTGATTTAAAACATTGTATGACATGTACACATTTTAACACAATCAGCACAATCATCATATACAGTAAAAAAATAACTAATTCACGTACATTGAATTTGCAAGGTTTTGGTAAGGTTATGAATAGTAATAAATAACCCAAGTTAGACATTTAAAAATGACTATGTAAATACAAATCAAGTTTATTTCTATAGCCCTAAACCATCAAAAGATCCCAAAGGACATGTCGGACAAACAAAGTTGACATCAACATCATCATAATCATCATAGGTAAAACTTTTTCTGACAGCGGAATAACACTGCCATAAGACCATCATAATTATGACATGAAAATATCATGGGCATTAATGAATGCATATGACAGTTGTCATTAAGTGTCATCCGGCAAATGATGTCACTAACTCCATTTGTGTCCAGCTTGGATCTTTTACATCCATTAAAAGGTGAGATAATTTGCCTGATGACACAAAATGATATATGTCATGAGCATTTATTAATGCTCATGGCAGTGTCATGTCATTATTATTATGGTCTTATGACTATGAGTGGGAACCTCTCGGTACCTCTCGATACGATATGATTTGTGATACAAAGCTCACCATAATGATGATCTCACGATATGGCGATACAACTATTATTGATACATTGGTCAGGAAATCATTCTAGGATATTCTCCAAATCGACTAAAAAAACAAAAACAAGCTATTTTCATTCTTCTGCTGTGAATTGAAATGAGTTTATCATGAGTAGACGTCCAATCCATTTAAGTTTGGAGGGTGTCAGTGATTGAACATGAGTTCGTCCGCTGCCATCCCTCCCACTTCAAACGAATTGGACGTCCATAGTGGCCAATTGCGACCAATGAGTTTAATTTGGGTGCATTTCAGGCCATTTGCTGTTGATACTTGGTCATTTCGTGTTGCTTTTGGGGCATTTATGGGTCAAAAGTGACCCATAAATGCCCCAAAATCAACACGAAATGACCAAATATCCTCAAATTAATAGGCAATGGCCCAAACTCAAAAGAAAGTGACCGTTGAATGCCCTAAAATAAACAAAAAGTGACATGTAAGCGCCCCAACGATATATCGATTCTTGGCAGGAGCATATCGATAACCTTTTTGGGATACTAAGTATCACAATATATCACCATTTTGATATTTTGTCACACCCCTACTTATGACAGTCTTATACGCCACTGTCTAATAAAGATTCACCAAATACCATAACTAGCTATTAATGAAACAACTGGAACACTAACTGAAGAAATAATTAGCACAAACAACAACACAACACATCTGTGGCACTGCAATGCATGCTAGGAGGCATGTTGGATGACAAACGTGTTGACAGCAGGTGGCAGTAGAGGTTGACTGTCTCCCTCAAGGGAGTGGTGGTGGCCAAATGAAGTTGGTGGTGGTTCATTTGGTCTTATGACAGACTTATGATGCCGCTGTCAAATAAAGTGTTACCGGTTAATATCTTATGGTGTAAATATGCCGTAATACAGTGAGGACAGCTGCGGCTTATAGTCCAGTGCGGCTTATCTGTGAACAAATGTCGTTTTTGTGACAATTTGGTGGGTGGCGGCTTATACAACCCTTAGCAAAAAAGTACGGAATCACCAGTCTCTGATGAGCACTTACTTAGACATGTTATCATGTAGAACAAACTCAGATAAAAAGCTTGAAAAAATAATGAATTACTTCAAAAGTGCAACTCTTTAGCATTCAGAAACACTAAAAGAAATGAATAAAAAACATTGTGGTGTTCAGTAAATGTTACTTTTATAGAGCAAGTGCAGGGAAATATATATGGAATCACTACATTCTCAGGAAAAAATATGGAATCATGAGAAACAAACAAAGAAATAACAATCAAAACACATCCCTAGTATTTAGTAGCACCACCTCTGGTTTTTATGACAGCTTGCAGTCTCTGAGGCATGAGGCATTTGATGAGTATTCTTCATCAATTTGGTGCCAACTCCCTTTGATTGCAGCTGCCAGATCATCCTTGCAGGTCGTAGCCTTGCTGTGGACCATTTTTTATCAATTTCCACCACAGGTGTTCAATAGGGTTGAGATCTGGGCTATTTGTAGGCCATGCCATTGACTGGATGAGTCTTTCTCCAAGGAATGCTTTAACAGTTTTAGCTCTGTGGCTTGATGCATTGTCATCTTGGAAAATGACAAACATATTTTCAATTGAAGGTTTAAGAAAGCTGTCTAAAATTCCAATGTAAACTTTTGCATTTATTGAAGATTTAACCACAGCCATCTCCCCAGTGCCTTTGCCTGACATGCAGCCCCATATAATCAAGGACTGAGTGAATTTTGATGTTTTCTTCAGGCAGTCATTTTTGTAAATCTCACTGGAACAGCACCAAACAAAAGTCCCAGCATCATCACCTTTTCAAGAGTCAAGAATCTGCATTGAACAAGATGTCAAGAGTCAAGAATCTGCATTGTTATTTCTTTGTTTGTTCCTGTTGATTTCATATTTTTTTCCTCAAAATGGAGTGATTCCACATATATTTCCCTGCACTTGCTCTATAAAAGTAACATTTACTTAACACCACAATTTCTTTATTCATTTCTTTTAGTGTTTCAGAATGCCAAAGAGTTGCACTTTTGAAATAATTCATTATTTTTTTCAAGCTTTTTATCTGAGTTTGTTCTACATGATAAAAAGTCTGAGTGAGTGCTCGTCCGAGACTGGTGATTCCATACTTTTTGCTAGGGGTTGTAGTCAGGTGGGCCTTATAGTCCTAAAATTACGGTAATTCGATAAAACCAGGGGTGAAAGTGGGCGGGAACGGTCAGGAACGCAGTTCCGGTATAAGATTCAGGGCTGGAACGCAGTTCCGGTATAAGATTCCGGCAAGAAATTCTAACCACTTTCACCCCTGGATAAAACTGGCGGTGAATGATCATCTTTCAGTGCCATTGACGGTTGTTCATTCGCTTCTCCAAGTCGAAATGGATTGGACGTCTAGTGTCATCAATGGCAGCTGATGAGTGCAAAAAAAAAATCATAGTTCGTGCATGAAAGCCTTATGTTCTGTGTTGTGCGATTCACAACAACAGCCCACTGAGGCCCGAAAGGTCAGCCGTGTTGTGACCTAGTAAAGGAAGTAAGATCAAGTCAGCACTTTGGTACCCTTACAAATGTGCTATTTGAAAAGAGAAAAGTCCTCGGAGTCCTTAGGTGTGACCACACATCTATGCTGGCAAACTGTGATATCATAGCTCAGACGTCCTCTTTCACCGCGTATCCTTGATATTTCAGTGCTAATGTAAATCTTCTTTTTTTTGCGGTCGAACTCTCAAAGGCGACTTCGCCCTCAGGGGTCTCCTAACGGGTCACAGACATTTCCGTCAGACAGGAAACACGCATGCGCCATTGAAATGTGTTTGAGAAATGCAATGCACGCAGCCAGTGCGGCTGATTAATACAAGCAATGCGTCTTCGACGTGTAGTCCAATGTAACACTCGGTGCCAGGTTGGAATTACGCTCTCCACCACCACCTCATCCTGCCTGTTAATTACATGTAAAATACCTGAGCTCGCTGCCTGCAATATAATACTCTTCTGTGAATGTTAATTAGCTGCCTGCGAATTAAAAGATTTCAACAAACCAGCTGTGGTGACTTCCACGACGGAGGAATTACTGGGTTGTTGCTAGAACCGTCATTACGCTGACATTAGTAATGGGGCATTGCCGTCACACAACAGGGCAAACATGTTCTCGCACGTCTTGTGCGAGAGACAAATTGTCATGCGTGTGTGATTCTGCTACAATTTCGATTGCGTTTGTCCGAACTGATCCTGCTCCGTTTTATTTCCAGCGTGCGGAAAATACGCTTGTGTTATTTTTATTCAGTGTTGCCATGACAACACAGTCTCTTTTTTTGCTGAATCTGTGGAAGTCAAAAGGAGAAAACGTCTCTCTAACATTCATATTCTAGGAGATGTGGACACAGTTTTTGTTGTTTTATTAGTTTACGTCTGCAGATGTAATGAAGGCTTGTACATTTTTTTTTTACAAGTTAATGAGTGAGCAGGGGTGATCTCATTAGCCCTTTCATGCAGGAATCATGTTTTTCTTTCCTAATGTTTCTTTTTAATCACATTACTTTGGAACAGGGGTCTCAAACTTGTGGCTGGCTCACAGGGCAATATTCTGTTGACCCCATTTGACATCCAGTTGTCATATTAGTAGTGTCAGCACATATTTTGTAATGGGTAGGAAAAAAACTTCAGTGGTACCTCTACATACGGATTTAATTCGTTCCAGGACCTGGTTTGTAAGTCGAAATGGTGGTATGTATACATTATACATTATAATTCGTTCCACTGCTCAAAAATCTACGATAAATCCTTAATAACTACTGCTGGTACAATTACAAATAGCAATTACTAGGGTTGTTCCGATCATGTTTTTTTGCTCCCGATCCGATCCCGATCGTTTTAGTATGAGTATCTGCCGATCCCGATATTTCCCGATCCGATTGCTTTTTTTTTTGTGCTCCCGATTCAATTCCAATCATTCCCGATAAATTTTCCCGATCATATGCATTTTTTCAATGCATTAAGAAAAAAATGAATAAAACTCGGATGAATATATACATTCAACATACAGTACATAAGTACTGTATTTGTTTATTATGACAATAAATCCTCAAGATGGCATTTACATTATTAACATTCCTTCTGTGAGAGGGATCCACGGATAGAAAAACTTGTAATTCTTAAAGGATAAATGTGACTTTGTATATTGTGACTAAATATTGCCATCTAGTGTATTTGTTGAGCTTTCAGTAAATGATACTGTAGCCATTTAACTGTTCTGCCCAAATGCATGTTGGGAAGTGCAACCATGACTGTGCGTAGTGGCACCAATTGATATATCTTCTCTGCGTTGGGAAATAACATAGGGTGCTAAGAAAAAAATCAACTACTACCTTTCTTCCCCACACTGCTTCCCACGATATTTCTAATTGTTGAGAGAGGGATTTTAAGGCTTTAGCCAATTAAATAAAGGCTCCAAAGACTGCCAAAATTCACTCTACTCATTTTACGCTGCCTTTTATCTCTATATATTGGTAAAACAGCGCTATTATAGATTGAACGCGACAATGCATGAGTGGGTCATGCAGCGCAAGCGTTAATTGCGTTAAATATTTTAACGTGATTAATTTAAAAAAAAATTAATTACCGCCGTTAACGCGATAAATTTGACAGCCCTACTTTAAGCCAAAACTAAAGACTCTGGATGAGTATAAGACATTTTGTCTGTAACGTTAAATACAATTAGAAAATGATTTAATCAAATATATATATATTAAAAAAAGGCATGTCCGATATTTTTTTGCCGATTCCGATACTTTGAAAATGACGTGATCGGACCCGATCTATCTGCATCCCGATCGATCGGGACATCTTTAGCAATTACACATGGCAAAATGAATAAATTATAAATACAAACTAGTATAATAATACTAATAATAATTATGGAAGAAATCTGGTTCTAATGTGGCGGTTGTGTTTTGCATGCTATTCCTGAACGCACCGTTTGACTGACAACAGAGTGAGAGCGGTGCGGAAATTTTTACTTTCTCTTTTCATGTTGTGGTTGACGTCAGCTACTGTGGACACTAGCCGTGTTGCGTTGCACAAATTCTGAAATAAATGATTAAAAACTTGACTGGCGACTTCCTTGCCGATGTTACAATAATAATAATTGTCACCTTAACTTCTAAAGACTGGTGAACGGAGGTCAGAGGAGGACCGTCGAGATCGTAGACGTATTCCAGCCGTATTGTCGAGCCAGTTCACTGACGTGCATGCCACACTCATATTTTTTGATAATTTCTATTTTAGTTTCAATGCTAAGCGTCACCTTAGTCCGACATTAGCTCCTTATACTCTGTCATACGGCCCACATAAAGGCAACTTCAATAAAAAATGTTGTTATATGGACTTACGATTCGCCAGCTTGTTGTCTTCTGTCGTCTTCCAAAATTATAGCTGGGCGACGGCGCTTCAGGTATTCAATCACGGCGACGTGCTGCCCTGCTAAGCAAGCTTGGCACACGACAGTGTACCCTTTCGTTGAAATAAGTCCATGCTTTGGCCACTTTGGTGCGCTTTTTTGGCTTTGTGCCGCTTTCCCCGCTTGAATCCCGAGCGTCCGCCATTCTCAACTTTCCATGCATATATCTTTTTTAACCCTTCATTAACCGTGTGGGATGGTGTGCTCATCGACGCATTTACGTCATCGATGATGTCGACTCGTCGGGACAGCTTTATTATAAATATAAATACTATATTAAATTGCATTGAAATATTCTCTTTAAAATGTCATCAAAGTGATTTTAATTTCTTAATATTTTTACATACGCTTGGGTATGTTTAGTGTGTGGATTTTAATAACAAATAATGAAAAAAGATCATATGATAATAAATTCATGGATTATCAGCAATTGAGAGAATGTGTAGATTCAGTTTCAACATTTTTTCAGGTAAAAGAAAAACATGATAACGTGTTAGGTGTTAAAAAAGAGAGAATATCAAGAGAGCACCTAGCAGCCTTAATCACATAAAATTAATAATAAAAATGTATTATTTGAAACTTTGCAATGATCAGTGATATACTTTATGCTTTCCCTGCCTTTGTTCTTGGAACAAATGATGCTTTAATTGCAACAAGTAGCTTACTTTGTGTCATTTTGACTGCTCCGTTGACTCCACTGAGCTTTCCAGTCCACTTTAAGATGCAAACGGCAGCTGCAGGACAAAGTCATTAGTTATGCTAAGTAGACGCGCAGATTAATATGGTCAGAAGCATAATTATAGCAAAAGAACAGCACTTAATCCCGGGGCTTTCTTCCATGCAAACTGGGCTTTTCCGCTTTATATTTAATCCGTGGAGACTGGGCCTTGTTTGTAAATACTAACTACTGGATGTCTGTGACGCATGACATGAGCCATTACTGTGTTCCTGATTGTAAAACCTCAACAATAAAGCATATTATTACACTATCCATTCAGTTATCCTTTTTCTATACCGCTAATCCTGATTAGGGTGAGCTGAAAGCCTATCCCAGTTGACTTTGGCCAAAAGGCAGGACACTCCTTGAATGGTCTCCAGTCAATCACAAGGCCCTTACATATAGATGGATATTGGGTGTGTAGATACTAACTAAACATTAAAAACAGCAAATGTGGCGGAACTTCAGATTTAATTGACTGTTTTTATAATATTTTTAATTTCAATATGTTAAATGTTTCCATTTCGTGCCTTTGCTTGGAGTGTGACGGTATGTTGTCTTCCGGGTTGAGGAGGTTGTTGGGGTCAAAGTGCATCATTGGCTTTCGCCTTGTAAATCTGTACTGCCCCCAAGGGCCTGGCATGAATACTACATCGTTTTCACGCGGAATTGCAACACTGTTCGAATGGAGACTGAACCATATAAATGCAAACATCCAATTTTTCGTATTCTCGAAGAGTCACCATGTAAACGCCCCCTCAGATTCAACCTCTGATGGGGGCGGGGTCCGGTCTGGCTTGCAATAACGTTTTCTAAAATGATTCTCTCCTGACTTTTTGTTCTCGTTTGATTTGATACTTTATTCCATATTTTTTAAAATTATTCATATTATTGATTTATTCTTGCTCCTGAATTTTGTGTCGTCATCTTCTGTTTATTTAAGACAGTACTTCTCAAATAGTGGTGGGCGCAGAGTGATGCCGGGGGTGCCGCATGTGACCTTGGGTAACATACCTTTTTTCTGTACTAGGGAAAAGTGTAATTGCACATCCACTCAGTGGGTGGCAGTGGTGCTCTCATTTTCAAAGTGTGCGCAGTATTTTTTTTAACCAAGCAAGAACACACAGCAAAGAGGACTGGTGATATAAAGAGCTAAGATGGGGAAATATGACGAAGCGTATGTAGCATTTGGCTTTCGACTTTGACTTTTAAAGCAATACTAGATAACGTTTCAATTTTGGTCGATTTTAGCGACGCCGGTGGACAAAAGCGGTAGTGTTTTGCTTTAAGGAAGATTGTATTTCCCATGAGGACTAGCGTACACCCGCAAAGTGTTGTAAAATCACGATCTTCCTGTTGCCTGCAGATGAATTAAACCACATTTCTGTTTCAGCAGCTGTGTGGAATGTGAATAATAATAATAAGGTAATGAATCCAGATGTGGCTAAACAATAGCATTTGACGGTTAGCAATCATGTTGTTTAATGTGGCTAAGCCCCCCACCCCGCCCGAACTCGTCAGCGTTAATGAGTTATTTTGGGGGGGGGGGGGTCACGCCAGTGGGTGAAATCCGGGCCAATGTTTATTCTTGATTATCCTGGTGGCCTCCCTTTTTCTTTTCCACCTCGGACAAAACTTTTTGTCTCTTGTTGCTCTGCCATCTTTGCAGAATTTGCGTGAAAGCGTTCGCATCGACTTCCGTCTTTATAATCCATGCGGAAAGAGGGAAGTGACGTCTGAGGTAAAGCAGTGGTCTCCAACCCGGTCCTCAAAGGCCCGCTGTAAGTCGTGGTTTTTGTTCCTGCTGATCCCGGACAGATAGTTGAACCAATGAGGTTTCTGCTAAAACAAGCAGTACCTGACTGCAATCAACTGATTGCACTTGTAAAACTCCAGATTGGTGAAAAAGTGTTGTCATTTATCTGGTTGGAATAAAATCCTGCACCCACAGTGAGCCATTGAGGACCGGGTTGGAGACCGCTGCCGTAAAGCATTCAGCACATTGGTAGTGTTTTTTTTTGTGTGGCAGGGTTCCTGCCAACCTCCTGCTGGTGAAAAGCGACACAGACCACCTCAAGATTTAAAAGAGGTGTCATGTGTCATTCAACTAGTTGTTAGTCGACATATCACAAATGTATGAAAATATTTATAAAAGTTACCTAGCGTTGTTTTAATACAGTGGGAGACGAGAAAAGACCAGTCGGTTTACTGTGTCTAAAAATGTTTGCAGCGGACAGTAGGAAGCCAAATTAATTAAGACGTCACTTTTAAGACATTCGACCCCAATCACATTGATAAGCCACTTGATTTTTTTTTTTTTCAGCGAAAACGTGCCGAATATTGCCAACAATCGTCCCGCTTTGTCAGTGTTACATCAGTAAACCAGCAAGCACTGTTAACATCATATAACCCTCCACCATAGCAAAGGAGCTGATACTGCCTGCAGCAAAATTAATAACTGGCCCTCTGTCCAATGACATTGTCGTTTTTGTTCCATTAATTTTTGTTTTTTCGGTCAAAGTGTTTGCCATATTAGTTAATGTTGCTAATCAATTTTAATTTAATTATTTATTGATATTATTAAATTTTATTTTTCAGTATGAAATGGTCAAAAAATGTATCTTCAGGGTTCCAGACTAACATTTTTATACTAAAAGATTTTAGGAAAGCAAGCTGAAATTCAGGGGCCGCACAGTGCAAATCGACATGCTAAGTTTTCCTCTAATTTTCACTGTTTAACTGATACTTTCATAATAAATGCATAAAACTACAAACTTATGAATCTATTTTATTCTCCATCAGTTTTGACATCAACCAGTATACTGCTTACAAATTAGGTTAACATGGGATTTTTTTTTTAGGGAGACACAGCTGTAATATGGATGCGGAGTGTCCCATTCATGACAAAAAAAGAAAAGTATAACGTTTAGATGTGACTTTTTTTTTTTTTTTTAATTGATACGCTTTAATTCTATCAAGTTACAAACAAAACAATGTTAATAAAGTTGAACTTTATTGTAAGTTGTTATATCTTACTTTTTTTTCTTTAATATTAAAACGGACACAATTTTATGCAGAGGTGTACTTATAATAATAATCATAATGTTATAGACAAATGATACTATTTGTAGTGGTGGCAGAGTTGGGGGGTTAAATGTTTACATCTTCCTGGGGGGGTCGTAACAAAAATAATCTAGAAGTACTGATTTAATAAAGCTGACTTATGACTTAAGAGAATTAAAATACCTGTAATAAATAAATTTTTAAAAAGTCGACTATCTTTGCCTCGATTTTTCTCCTCTTCAGGTGCAAAAGTAAGTTGTAGAAAAAAATTGTCGGTATAAAACTAACTTGTAATTGGGTGTGCAAAAAAAGTTGTAGTCGTGACCAGGGCATCTTATAGTTCTACAAAAGGTAACTTATAGTATCACCAAATCAATTCATTTTTGTAACAAAACTAACGTTTAGCTTGAGCTGTGCGTTTGCTGTCATAATAAATGTGTACATATAGAATTAAAACTGTTGTGACAAAACTAACTTGTAGAGATGTGCAAAAATGCATATAAAGCAGCTTGTACCGTAATTTTCGGACTATAAGGCACACCTGACTATAAGCCCCCACCAAATTTGACATGAAAACAGCATTTGTTCATGGATAAGCCGCACTGTAATATAAGCCGCAGCTCGCGGCATATTTACACCAAAAGATATTAACTGGTAACACTTTAGTTGACAGCTGCAACATAAGACTGTCACAAGACCAAATGAACCCCCATTGTTGCTTCAATAAGCTTCATTTGGCCATTACTGCCCCCTTGGGGAAGACAGTGAACCTCTGCAGCCACCTGCTGTCAACACTGTTGTCTTCCAACATGCCTCCTAGCATGCATTGCAGCGCTACACATGTTGATTACAATCAAAATTCATGTTCTGTGCCAATTATGTCTTCAGTTACTGTTCTAGTTGTTTCATTAATTGCTAGTTATGATATTTGGTGGCACTTTATTTGACAGTGGCACCATAAGACTGTCATAAGACCGTCAAAACTATGACATGACACTGCAATGAGCAATAATGAATGCTTATGACAGATGTCATTTCGCGTCATCCGGCAAATGATCTCACTTTTGAATGGATGTAAAAGATCTGAGCTGGACATAAATGTAGTTAGTGACATCATTTGATAGATCACACTAAATGACAACCATCATAAGGATTCATTAATGCCCATGATGGTGTCATTTCATAATTATGACGGTCTTATGGCAGTCTTATGATGCCACTGTCAAATAAAGTGTTACTATTAACCCCCAAAAAATCAACAAATAAGCCCCACTGGACGACAAGCTGCAGGATTCAAAATGAGGGGGAAAAGTAGCGGCTTATAGTATGAAAATAACGATATTCATAAAAAAGATACAGTAATTTGTAGTTGTACCAAAAAATGTTGTACTTATAACAACATTAACTTGTAGATGTATTGGTGGTGTAAAAAACTTGTAGATGGAGCTAGAAAAGCTTGTAGTTATACAAAAGATAACTTGGAGTTGTGTTAGGTGTGGGGGTCATGGGGGACCCAAATGCAGGGAAAACAGCAGGGAAAAACGCAAAGTCAAGGCAGGGTGCCGGGGAACTCAAAAATACTTCAATAATCAAAGACTGAAAAACAAAGTACAAACAAAAACAGCGGGGATAAAAAAAAAAAAAAAAAAACGAATCCAAAACTACTTGAGCACGAATCAACACGAGGGCTTAGACACCGGTCTCGACAATGACACAACAAAGACTGACAACACATGGGGCACTCGAATACAGACATGGGGTAACGAGACACTTGCCACGTTTACATGGAGCCAAATATTCCAATTACAATCGGAATATTTGTTCAAACCGAATAAATGTGTTCCATATAAACACCTCATTCGGAATGAACAGGCCCAAACCGAATGGAATTTCATTCTGATTCACAGGGGTGGAATATTCCTTTTCCCAAACCGATTAGAAGTAAAATTATATCATGTAAACAGGGAAGCGGAATGGTGTCTGGTTGCGTTCTTTCTGCGCATGCTCCGTACTAACGTGGTGACGTGACTTTGTGACGTAAGTAACGTCACTTGCAACATGGCTTCCAAGCACACGCACAGCGCACCCACACAACTTTTTAAATGAACGGCGTGTCATTCTGAAGTTTTGTTTCCACTCGAAAAGTTAAAACAGCAGCTGATCTGACGATCGATCTCCATGTTTTGCAACGTGACGCTTTGTTTTGATTAATCTGCGCATGTCAGACGGCAGTTGTCAAACGTCCTTTCGGAATAAAGGCAGTCACATGTAAACGCTGGATCGGAATAGATGAAGTGACATGTAAACAGCTGATGTGAAATTTCCATTCGGAATGATTTGAATCGGTATGAATAAAAGTCAGCATGTAAACGTGGCTAATGAGGCACAGGTGGGTGAAACAAGAGGCAGCGGGTTGGTCAACATTCCAGGAGCAGGCCACAACTGGTGAAATCAATAGATAATCACATAACAAGACACACTAGTGCACATAAACAAACTCAAACCATGACCGTGACAAATAAATTTGTAGTTGCAGAAGAAAATTTAGTCGTGACATAACTAACTTGTGGTTGTAGTTGTGTGCAAAAATGCTAATGGCTGTAACTAGAGCAGCACGTACGTAGGTAGGCCTGTCGTGATAACAAATTTTAGGTGATATATCGTCTCATAAATTATTGCAGATATGTGACGTTATTGTCAAACTGTTTTAAACAAATTTAACTACTAATGAAGTGACAATACATCTAAATAAATCACCTATTTAAATGCAATAAATGTTTATTCATAAATAGAACACAAACTATATTAACTATTAAACACACACCGAGTCATTTGAAAGCTAGCAAATTGCAGAAATAGGTGAGGAAACTGAACGAAGTGTGACCTTATAATTGCAATTTTGCATTTTGGAGAAGGCTGCCAATGTTTTATCGCAGGCAGCAACTTTTTTCAATTAGCCTCAATGTAGCAATGCTAACGTTTTACAATGTTTAATATACTGTAGATGTGTTTCATTATTTTGTATGTCCGAACTTTAATTCTACGACATAGTGATGACCAATAAACATCTGTACATAGACTTTACTATCAGCTGACGGGACACGGGGCTCAAGGCCGATACGTATGGCGGCTATTTTCAAAAACTTAAAATTCAAATATTTTCAAAACCAAAGCAGCTAGCGACCTAAAACCAAAACAGACCCCTCCCTTAGGCATATATTAGTCTCCATGAGCAACGACATCAAAAAATTCAGTCATTCCCTAATAAAATCCTGATTAATTTTTTATACAAGTGTAACAAAATTTAAAATTGCTATAAAATGCTCAAAGTTTACTCTAGATGCACAAAAATCACTAAATGCAGAGATAATCACCTATATTTTCAGGATCAATAGCAATATTTAACCTATCATAGAAGTTTTTGCCCAGAATAGCTACTTATTTTTTGTTTAACTTAGTGCAACTTTTCAACAGTTAATAAATCGCTCAATTTTTACATCAGAAACTTAATACTTGAGGAAAGCATGCAGAATCATCTTAATTCTACTCAACAAAAGTCAACTCAACATAGAAAAATTTGCATTTTTCTATGTACAATAACAACTTTTTTACCCTAGGTTGAATTCCGCTATTGGATAGAGATACAAAATCCAACATGGCGGCCGTCACAAAACAAAGAGCTTTTTAAGTAGAAAATTCTTGCAAATAAATGCTTAGCTCGCGGAATTTCTATAGATATGTATGAACGTAAAGCAGTCTAGATTCTTGGCTAAAAGCAAAAAACAGGCAGTCATCGTTCATTTTACGTAAATATTTCAAGCCAAAATTATGGTATTGTTTAATCCAACATGGCGGCCGTCACGAAACAAAGAGCTTTTGAAGTTGAAAATTCTTGCTAATAAATGCCTAAAATCAGAAGCAGAATATCTGTAGATATGAACGTAAAACAGTCTAGACTCTTGGTTAAAAGCAAAAAAAACAAAAACAAAGAAAAAACAGGCAGTTATCATTCATTTTACATAAATATTTCAAGCTAAAGTTAGGCGAATGTGTTCCGTTCATTTCATTGTATTCACAACGTTTCAAAGTGCCCGTATGGTGTGAAAAATGTAATAATTACCTTGAATCCTCGACCAAATCACTCTTGAGACACTCCTGCCTGCTCGTATGCAGTAAAATCTTCGTCCTATTTCCACCTAAATCTGACGTTAGAAAGCAGCGTGTGATGGAGTTTATCACTGTGAATAGTGAAAGCCACCTCAATGCTGTATGGGTCGGGACCCTACGGGAAGGCGTGGCGCAAAGTCTGTGGGAGTTGTCTTGTCAACTGATGGTGGAGTCTATTATCTGTATAAGGGACTGGATTCACGTGTGCACACGCATGCGGCCATTAATCGCAGCCGGGAAAATTACCACTCATTTTTGTTTACCGTGTGATAAATTCAATTATTGCTTATCACGACAGGCTTACACGTAGGTATGGAAAAGATGATAGTTGTAGAAAAAAATGTAGCTATAACAAAACATGTAGAGATGGTACAAAAAACTTGTAGCTAAAACAGCTTGTACTATACAAAAGATCACTTGTAGTTGTACCAAATACATTTGTAATTGTACAAAATATTTTCTTGTAGTTCAGAATAGAACAGAATAGAATAGCCCTTTATTGTCATTATACAGTTCTACAATGAAATTGTGGAGCATCTCCCTTTAGAGTGCAGGACAAGTAAAAATCTCGAAAGTGGCTTGCAAGAAAACAAGTCTAAAATCTAAATAAATATAAAATATGTACAGTGTATCACAAAAGTGAGTACACCCCTCGGATTTCTGCAGATATTTAAGTATAACACAAGAAACCCTGCAAACAGTTTGCCAAGGACATGTCAACAAAGCACATTGATTACTGGAACCATGTCCTATGGTCTGATGAGATGGGCGGGCTTTCTTGTGTACTGTCTTCAGAAGAGGCTTCCTCCTGGGGTGACAGCCATGCACACCAATTTTGATGTAAAGTGCGGCGTATGGTCTGAGCAATAACAGGCTGACCCCCCCACCTCTTCAATCTCTCCAGCAATGCTGACAGCACTCCTGTAACAAGTCACATGACATTTTGGAGGGAAAATGACAAACAGTACTCAATTTGGACATTTAGGGATGTACGTAGTTTCTAAGTTGTGTACTCACTTTTGCTGCCAGGGGTTTAGATATTAATGGCTAAATTTTGAGTTATTTTGAGGGGAAAATAAATTAACTCTATTATAGTAACTGCACACAGACTACTTTTTATTGTGTCAAAGTGTCATTTTGTCAGTATTGTCCCATGAAAAGATATACTTAATATCTGCAGAAATGCGCGCGGGGGGGTACTCACTTTGGTGATGCACTGTATGAGGTAGTCCTATCTTCAGGCAGCTCAAATAATTAAAGTGAAGTAGCAGCAGTTGACGGTGAAGGCATTGAATATTGCACATTAATATTGCACGTAAATAAGTATTGCAAATGGAATATGTGTGAATAGAAGTTAAGTAGCAGAATTTGACAGTGAGGCATTGTATATGGTTATAATCTTGTTATAGCAAAAATGATTTATATTGCAGAATGTCACTTGTATTTGTGAAAACCAAAAGGAACTACAAGATGTTTTTGCTACAATGACAAGTTGCTAAGTTTTATCACACCTACCTTTTTTCTACAAGTAATAAGTCATACAAATACTTAAATATAAATATATAAATTATGTTGTGAGGTATTTCGAAGGGGATGACCATGAAGTTGGCCCCTCTGTTCACTCTAAAGGGTGAAGCTAGGACAAAAAGCTGTTGGTGGTTCTGTATGTACTCAGACGTCTCCATTAGAGGCCTTTAATGTGTTGATGACTTCCTTAATGATTCTGTCAGGCACTTTCTCCACTGAAGCTAAGTGGCTGAAAAACAGCTCATTGACTGGAAACGCCAAAGAATCATATGAGCATCGTCCGGTCCCTCGGGTACAGCGAGGGCAAGGGGAACGGGGCAAATCATTCAGAATGCCTTTTTACCCCTTCAGTCACAGTTGAATAAAACACATAATGGCCATGTCACAGCAACAGTGGAGTAATCAAAATAATCATGGTTATGGCTACACTAACTTTGCGATATAGGTATGGCGGAAAACAATCAGGTGACTTGAAGTTCCGCTCTGAGACCCCCAATTTGGCCATATTTCAAAATTGTCCGATATGCATGTGTAATACATCATTGGAAAGCTTAAAATCTGAATTTTCTGGGGGCGGGGTGGAATTTTGGACTGGAGGGCTTTAATGTTTTTTAAACAGCAAAACCCTATCTGGAGGTGAGAGCACGCGAGAGCAGAATTACAGACACCATGACTTTAACGAGATATCGCGCACTTGTTTCGATCCAAAAACTCCATGTTTCATGTATCACTGAGTGTCAAGACACAGCTGTGAGTGGCCACAGCTGGATTTTGGGGGGATTTTATGGGTGAAACATGGTAATATAACAAGGGTCGTGATGCAGAAATCGCAGACATCAAGGAGTGGTCGAGATTTTCTTTTTCATATATTTACCCTTTTAAATATATTTTAAAAATGTTTTTCTTTGTTTGGATCGATTATTTATCATCTAACATTTCAGGGAAAATGCGACAGTAAGAAAAAAATACAATTTACCAATAGTTATTAGGTAACTATCCGTGACTTTTTTACAGATGCCATTTTTTTCATTGTGACATAATTGGTTTAAAAGTTTAAAATATGCGAGTGAATAATTTTTTAAAGTCGTTTTTTTTTTTTTTTTTTTTTTAAACAAAATATTAGACATCAATTAATGATTCTAAGCTAAGAATGACAGACATTTTGAATAATAAATATAATTACTTACCTTGTTTTCATGGCTGGGTTGAAACAAAAACGGTTCCGCGACGTCTGCAAACGGGGGTTTCCTGGGTAAAATGGGCAAATAAAAAATAGTTTGGGAGCTTAATGGGCCATGAATCTGCTATGGCAGCATATAGACATATTGTTCTATCAAACAAAACAGTTGTTTTGGCTTAAAATACAGCAGTTTCTTTTAAAGAGGAGTGCAAGAGCAGAAACTGCTTTTTCAGTCTTGTCTGTGTTTTCCGCCATATATATATTTTTTGCTAACAGACATGATTAAAAAAAATACAATTTATTGGTATAGGGCAAATTGTTTCATGCCTTTGGGACGTGGTTCTGCCCTGCAGAGACAGCTAGTGCATTATAAGGGGAGCCTTCAAATCCGTGCAATATAAATGCGCGTTCATTGGCACTTCTCTCCCGTATCGGCTGTGACGGCTGATGTAGTCGTAATGGAGGTCTTGTAACAACAGTCGCCTGTCAGATTTCTCAGGGAAACACAAACATAGTCGTTGTCATTCTGTCAGATTCCTAATGGGGGGTTGTTAGCCCCACAAAAACAACTGCGGCGCCGCTGTCGCTGTGCAACCAGCCTTGATGCATTCCGAGCCGGCTGCGCCCTCCGTGGTGGATCCTCATTGCATTTATGCATTGGGGGTGTTGTCATGCTTCTTTTTTATTCAATGCTCTCCACTCCACAAGATGTCTCCCTCACTGGTGCTCACTGAGCCGTCTGCGTCACGTTAATGGAGTTTGTGACAAGGAGAGTGAAGGTCGCTCTGTGAGCCTACACGAGATCTCGGTTATCTGCGGTGTTTTTGGGATGGATGCCGTGTGCTGCATTAGGCAGACGCTCGACTCAGAATTCCAGTTACTTCGCATTACTTTTAGTGTGGGAAGAAGACATGTCCTTACAGGGTTTCCATGGACATTTGAAATGTGTCATTGCATGGCAAAATAGTCAGTCAGGGGTTGAATTAAAGGCTATCAGTGGTGAGATATGCCCAATGGTGTGCGTGCAAAAGTACCATCTGTAAAGTCCTAATTGTGCTTGCAACCTCATTAATGCCTAGGAGGCAACATGCAGGTGTTTGCTACTTCAACATAGATGCAGGCAAATGGTTAGACAACCGTATCGATGACAGAGCCCCTTTTGGCTATTCCCTTCAGCAAAACACACACAATTCACACAGTATATTCGGCAAACACATTTTCATGCCAGATGCCCTTCCTGAAACAACACACAAGTGGAAATTGAACCCAGGCCACCACAAATGGCGTCAAGGCTACTGAACTAACACGTGTTAAATGTAAATCAATAACAATGTGAAATATTATATTTCCAACACTGTAGTAATGTTAGCTTTCTCTAGGAAGTAGAAGCTAGCCGGTTAGCTGTTTCTGTTGACCAAGAGGATATTTTTCCCCACTTTTTAAAAATTTTTTTTTTTTAAATTTGATTTCAGACCAGGTCATTCTCTCAGAAGGGTCATATTTAAGTATTTTACATGTACATAAATGAATAATAATGTAAAGTATTATATGCCTAACAAAGTACTAATGCTACACTGCTAGCGTCAATGTCTGAAAGAAAGCTATCTATAAGCTAGCTGTTACTGCTGACCAAGAGAACCCCGCTCTAAACTTATTATTATTTAAGATTTGGTTTTATTTTACTCAGAAACTTCATATTTCAGTATTTTGCATGTGGATTATTAAAAATTTGATGAGTGAGACGCAAGGGTGTAGGTTTGCATACGGACTGTAGGGACATAACACTTTTCAGGATGCTTAAATTGTCCCCACCAACTTTTAAGCAACCTTATTTGCATCATATAATGACTTCAGTTGAATAGGTAATCTAGATTTGTCTTCCCATATGTTGTAAGGATAGAATTGACTTGACCATTATTAAGTGAATTACAGTACTTTCATTATGTTCTGACGTACATTGACCCCTTTTTACTTGATGAATGTACCAGTCCATTTTTCCCTCAAACGCACATTTGATTGGCTGATGACTTGACCCCCCCCAACGCACACACACATTCACAGCCTGACAGAAATACAACATGCCGCCTCCTCCGCCCCCTTCAAAGACGAGGGATATTAAAAGTTTTTTTTCCCATCAGCAGCAGCCACTGTCAGTAATGTAAAAAGATGTAAATGTTGTGGAGGTGGAAAACTCACCACTAATTTTGCTACTGAAAGTCCAACCTGCATCAGAGTTGGCATGACAATAATCTGTGCAAATTTCTTGATCTCGAGGAGGAAGCTGCTTTGAGAGAAATACCCTCCTGTATGTTTTTTACGGTTAACATTAATTAAACTGTAAGAAATGTAGTGAACCAAGGTTTACCCCCTTCTCCCCAGTTTTCATTTTTATTTTTTTATTTACTTTTGTTATACCATGGCTAAGAAGTTTTGTGTGATATTTAATTTATTTAGACAGACAATTTTGAGTGGTATTAAGACAAATACATACATATATATATATATATATATATATATTTTTTTTTCATTCCTGTATATTTAAGAGATTATTAACAAGTTTGGATTTCTTGTGTATATAATATAAAATAAAATATATAAAATAGAATTATATACATAAATAAATTATATATATAATTTGTGATCAAATATTTCAATTTCAATTTGCTAATAAAATCCACTTATTCTGGAAGTTTTCAAAATGTTTCTTTAGTAGTTTTTGAAAACAAAGGTTTGAATCGAAATGTGTATAACCTCAAAGAATATGTATTTACTGCAAAAACCCACCTCTTTAAAACTGGAAAAAAATAACTTAAATTCATTTTTTTCCCGTGTAAATCTACTAGAAATAAGTGAAATCATCTGCCAGTGTTTCAAGTAAATTTTACTCACTTAGATTTCTTGAAATAAGAAAAATAGGTAACTCAGCATTAGCTTAACAGATTTATTTTAAGCAAAATGTTTGTTTATTTAATCTTGAAAAAAAACTTGTTTGTCAGAAATGTTCTTAATTTAAGAATAGATATTGTTCCAAAAATTTTTTTTGAAAGCAATTTTTAAAAACTTTTACATGTATGGGCTCAATAAGAACAAATAGTAATATTTACTTAATGTAAGTGGAATAATCTGACGCATTGATCTGTTATCTAGCCTTTAACACTCAAAAGAAGAAGGAGAAAATTATTTGACTAGATTTAAGAAAAAATATCAGATTAAGACGTTATACTGTAAATTTGCAGTGTGAAAGTTAGTATAAGTCGATATAGATTTATTTTGCATGAATCATTTAGCCAATCAATTAATTAGGTTCATACTGGTAAGAAACGTAACTCTGACCCCCGTTCACCCAATCTGTTTGGTCTTATTAATGTTCCATCCCCAGCAAAAATTGTACATGCAGGTTATGCTGCTATATTGTCCCTATCAGTATTGAGACCAAACTTAGGCCCTTGGTGAGACGTACAACACAGATGCTCAACTTGGCATGAATAAAACCAAGATGCCATAAACTTTAGAATTTTCCAATGTCAATCCTTTTTTTTTTTTATAAATTTTTTATTTTATTTTATTTTTTTGCGGCATGCTTTTTTTCTTGTTTTTGTCTTACTTAATGCCAGTTCTAACTAACCCTTTATTGAGAAATGATTTTTGTTCATTAAAAATAAAAGAAGAAATATTAGCATTTATTATTGATAGGGCTGCAACTAACGATTATTTTCATAATCGATAAATTGGACGAGTAATCAAGCGATTAATCGGATAAATGTCACTTTTTTCAGTTACCTTCACAATTTACATTGAAGTTGCTTTAGGCATGTTGGAAGTAACAATGAAGAAAAAAAATGGATGACTATTTCCTTCAAAAATAATATTCTATTACAGCTTCCTGACTTAACTGTAGTCTACAACTGTATCAATTATGAAATTTGTTGGCAACTCATTTATAAATCCATTTTAACTGATTAGGTATGCAGCCTTATTAAGAAGCTAGTTGATCAATCATTATTGTATTTTTTAAAATATTTTTTTATAAATATACAGTGGGGCAAATAAGTATTTAGTCAACCACTAATTGTGCAAGTTCTCCCACTTGAAAATGTTAGAGAGGCCTGTAATTGTCAACATGGGTAAACCCCAACCATGAGAGACAGAATTTTGGAAAAAAAAAACAGAAAATCACATTGTTTGATTTTTAAAGAATTTATTTGCAAATCTTGGTGGAAAATAAGTATTTGGTCAATACCAAAAGTTCATCTCAATACTTTGTTATGTACCCTTTGTTGGCAATAATGGAGGCCGAACATTTTCTGTAACTCTTCACAAGCTTTTCACACACTGTTGCTGGTATTTTGGCCCATTCCTCCATGCAGATCTCCTCTAGAGCAGTGATGTTTTGGGGCTGTCGTTGGGCAACACGGACTTTCAACTCCCTCCACAGATTTTCTGCGGGGTTGAGATCTGGAGACTGGCTAGGCCACTCCAGGACCTTGGAATGCTTCTTACGAAGCCACTGCTTTGTTGCCCTGGCTGTGTGTTTGGAAGCATTGGCATGCTGAAAGACCCAGCCACGTCTCATCTTCAATGCCCTTGTTGACGGAAGGAGATTTTCACTCAAAATCTCTCGATACATGGCCCTATTCATTCTTTTCTTTACACAGATCAGTCGTCCTGGTCCCTTTGCAGAAAAACAGCCCCAAAGCATGATGTTTCCACCCCCCTGCTTCACAGTGGGTATGGTGTTATTCGGATGCAATTCAGTATTCTTTCTCCTCCAAACACGAGAACCTGTGTTTCTACCAAAAAGTTCTATTTTGGTTTCATCTGACCATAACACATTCTCCCAGTCCTCTTCTGGATCATCCAAATGTTCTCCCTGGAGGTGTACTTTCTTCAGCAGGGGGACACGTCTGGCAGTGCAGGATTTGAGTCCCTGGCGGCGCATTGTGTTACTTATAGTAGCCTTTGTTACTGTGGTCCCAGCTCTCTATAGGTCATTCACTAGGTCCCGTGTGTTTCTGGGATTTTTGCTGAGCGTTCTTGTTATCATTTTGACGCCACGGAGTGAGATCTTGCATGGAGCCCCAGATCGAAGGAGATTATCAGTGGCCTTGTATGTCTTCCATTTTCTAATAATTGCTCTCACAGTTGATTTCTTTACACCAAGCGTTTTACCTATTGCAGATTCAGTCTTCCCAGCCTGGTGCAGATCTACAATTTTGTCTCTGGTGTCCTTTGACAGGTCTTTGGTCTTGGCCATAGTGGAGTTTGGAGTGTGACTGACTGAAATTGTGGACAGGTGTCTTTTATAGCGATAATGAGTTAAAACAGGTGCCATTAATACAGGTAACGAGTGGAGCCTTTTTAGACCTCGTTAGAAGAAGTTAGAACTCTTTGACAGCCAGAAATCTTGCTTGTTTGTAGGTGACCAAATACTTATTTCCCACTCTAATTTGGAAATAAATTCTTTAAAAATCAAACAATGTGATTTTCAGATTCCCCCCCCCCCCCCCCCCCCCCCCCCCCCCACATTCTGTCTCATATGGTTGAGGGTTACCCATGTTGACAATTACAGGCCTCTCTAAAATTTTCAAGTGGGAGAACTTGCACAATTGGTGGTTGACTAAATACTTATTTTGCCCCACTGTAAATACATTCATAAATTAATACAATGTTAATAAAAGCTAAAAGGATCAAATTTAGGTGAATGAAACAAATACAAACTGATTACAGCCCCAAGTAACGATAGACGTCCAATTCATTTATTTCTCCACAACAAATCCAAATGCCTTTGCTTCTCCAACATGGCGAGATAGACACTACATGAGCGCGTGTGACGTGCCCGGCGCCGTCAAGCAGCAGCTAACGATCCCATAGGTGATAGAGCCGTGCGATCGCCAGCCAGATAATGAGACAGAAAGGGAGTGAGCGTGAGAGGAAAAGCTTCAGCGGGAACTCTGGGTAACGGGGCAAAGACGCCAAAGTCCTCACTTGACTTTTCACTCAGGGAACAACATCAACATGGCAGGAGCTGGTGTATTTTTAGATGCACTTTTAAACGAGTGGGACCTGAAAAGTGCCGATTGCTTTGTCAAAAAGAAAAAACAGCCTGGGTCGGGAGCGTGATGCTGTAGCGAGCCATAATGACGGCCTTGTTTTACAGGCTGTATTCCTTCATTACAGCATTGGCTCTGCACAACACTGTAAAATAGCACATAACACCGCAGTGCTGTATTTCTCTGTGGGTGTGTGGGTGTCAAGAGTGAGAAACAGAGAAAGAGATGAGGTGTAAAAGCAAAAATATTTAGCTCTTTCTGCCTCATCTTCGCTTGGTCTGGCTTTTCATCACAAGTCAAATTAAAAAGCAAAAGCCAGGAGATGATAGAGCGCCGAAGCCCCAGCTGGAAGAAGCTATTGGCTATTTGCATCCCAGGCAAAATTGTCTCAATAAAGCGGAAAGTTTCGTCATTTGTTCCAGCGGAAGCGGATATTTTTAGCGGGACAACAGTCAGCCAGCTGAGAACGTTACCCTCCGGTAATGATGTCAAAATTAGGAGAGGATTGTTGAATTTGAACACGCCGAGCGGAGCCGCGATGGCCCGCGGTACGAGCGGTGGCCTTTTGAGTCCGCGAACGACCTTTTGGTTGACCTCCTTAGCATGCACGGCATGTACGTGCGGCCATTCATGTATGATGGGATCATATTTACATGTATGTGCTGGACGACATGTCGACCATTTGACTGATGGCGCAGTGTATATAAGCGATGCATCATTTGTACTCGTGACAACTTGGCACATGCTCTGAATATATGTGGAACCCTTTGAGACACATATATGGTTGAGATTTTTGCTAAAAATGTTGAATTTTGTAACATCAATAAACATTGTAAACCAGGGGTGTCCAAACTTTTTGCAAAGGGAGCCAGAATCGATGTGCTAAAAATGTGGGGGGCCGACATTGGCTGACATCCTTTACATAGAACAATATATTTATGCAAATTTTAGCAAGCCATTCTGTGTGTCACATTTGCTTTATTATTTTTTTAAATTAATAATTTCCACAAAATCTTGCAACTAGCCTTTGTGGCGTTCTCTTTCATCTCTTGGGCTCTTGCGAAATACTGCTGCTGTAAAATTAAACTAGCTTTAAGTTGCTTCAATTTCTCGCTACGTATCTTCCCTGTAATCTTGTCGTACATGTCAGCGTGTCTTGTTTAGTAATATCGCCTCAAATCGAACAGTTTCAAAACAGCGACTGTCTCTTTGCAAATGAGGCAAGCAGTTTTTGCGTATTTTAGTGAAGAAATAGTCCAATTTCCACCTATCCTTGAAGCGTCGGCCATCACAGTCAACTTTCTTTTTTTTGTTGTTGTTGATTGTCGCCATTTTAGAAAATTGGGAGCAAAGGGTAATAATTTGACATCCTTTGCACCTCCAAAGGTACACGTGTATATCTAATTAGTGTCACACCGATACTAGATATGCAGAGTTAGGTAGTAACGCGTTACATTTACTTGAGTTACTTTTTGTGAAAAACGTACTTTTAGGGGTAGTTTTACCACATCATACTTTTTACTAATCACATAACTCAATTATACCAATCAAATGTAATACTGCAGTCACATGAATACACACAAACTTGCAGTCGGAAGTCTTATGATTGCGCCGGCTTGTTGAGTCACGAAGCACCATTAAAAATAAACTATTTCACATAGAGCCCTGCTGTCAAGATTGGTTGAAAGCACAGATTTCAGCCTTACTCCCAGTTTGTATTTGGCACTGATAAACCACGGAAAACCAGAGATATGATCATTTTAAAGTCATGATAGGTAATATGTTTCTCCACTAGTCAGCACTCAAGCTCTTTGGACATGTTATGTTTCATTTCTGTAGATTTTTCAAGTTGGAATGTAATTATTTTTGTGTATTTTTTGGTCTAATATGGTCATGCGATATAGTACAGCATAATAATAACAACAGTTCACGTATAAGAAATTGTGGTGAGAAAAAAAATTGTTAAAAAAAAAAAAAATCAGACGTAAGCAGTCACTTGAGTATTCTTTTCACTGAATACTTTTTTACTTTTACCTGAGTATGTTTTTGCATGACTACTTTTACTAGAGTAATATTATTTTGAAGTAATGCTACTCTTACTTGAGTAAAATTTTTGGCAACTGTACAGGAAAAAAGGCCAATATAGCACTTAAATGACTAGAGATGTGCGAGATTCTTAGATTATTCCCAATTCGGCTGTGGAAGGTTTGAGAACGATTCACAAACATCCAAATTCCGATTTTTGAAATATGTCAAGTAACGCGGAACTAAAACACAGTTAGTGCGGTGTTCGCAACGCAATGAGGAACGGACCGAGAGTAAACATCACGCTTGTCATTACCCGGGTGATGCCAATGCTCAACTCACGGCTCTGGCTCAACTCATGCTGCTAGATAAAAAAAAAAAAAAAAAACGACAATACCTGACTGCTGCCGACAGCCGCTACAAACTACATCCACATAATGCTACGGTAGATATCACATGTATAAAAAACTAGATGCGAAATGACAGACTCAGCGGCATTCGCAACACATGTATAGAAAACTAGATGCAAAATGACGGACTTGCCGGCGTTAGTAAACAGCCGCTATCTTAAAGCAGTACACTTCCCTAGAAGGCTGTTGTAGCCAGTGTTGTTAATTTTACTTTAAAAAAGTAATTAATTACAGTTACAAATTACTTCTCCCAAAAAGTAATTGCATTCGTAACTCAGTTACCTGAATTTAAGAGTAATTAGTTACTTGGCAAAGTAACTAGTGATAATTTTCATGTTGTTTTTTTTTTTCTTTAAAAAAAAAAAAAAAAAAAAAAAAAGGTCACACAATGTGAAGTTTAAAGGGTTTTTGGGACAATTGGCCCTAGCCCAATTCTTTACCCTCCACTTAACTAGACACAAGGGTATTGCGATAACTAGATAGTAACCTTTGCTATGTGTGGATGTCATTTAAAGTTGTGAATCAACCGTTAAAGTTGTTAAAATTGCTCCCGCTAATGCATTAGTTCCCTTCTGTCTACTTTCAACATGTGTAAGTTTTAAAACTGTTTAATCATTTAAAGATAGATTTAAGTCAAGATTTTGCCGATTTAGGACCATTTTAGATACAAAAAAAAAAAAAAGTAGGTTTGCTAGGAAGGAGCTCTACAACAGAGCCTTCCTGAGAGGTCTACTGCTTTAAGATGGCGGCTGTTTACTAACGCATGTAGTCCTTAAAATATGTTGCCAATGCAGCTGTGTCTATCATTTGCATCTAGTTCTATAATATGTGATATCTACCGTATCATGTGGGCGTAGTTTGTAGGCTACAGTCAGGTATTATTGGAGCCACCTAGCATCGCGTTTGCAACGGCGTCTTCCCCACCCCTGCTCTGCTCTCTCGTCTCCGTGAGTCCGTCTCTCTGACTTTTTTTATTCAACCAACTTAGTAACGCATAGTAACGCACGCCTTTCCCGCCTCAGTAACGGTAACGGCGTTGCCAAGATGAGAAAAGTAATTAATTACATTACTCACTACTGAAAAAAATAACGCCGTTAGTAACGCCGTTATATTGTAACGCCGTTATTAACAACACTGGTTGTAGCGAACCTAATTAACTTTTAATCTAAAATACTCCTAAATCGGCAAAATCTTGACTTGAATCTATCTTTAGAACGGTTTTAAAACTTCCACATGTC
The DNA here is from genome assembly GCF_030265065.1 of Corythoichthys intestinalis. Classification (NCBI taxonomy): domain Eukaryota; kingdom Metazoa; phylum Chordata; class Actinopteri; order Syngnathiformes; family Syngnathidae; genus Corythoichthys; species Corythoichthys intestinalis. Next base: position 41,263,412 of record NC_080405.1, on the reverse strand, counting down.
GAAAGTAGACAGAAGGGAAATTATGGAATAATGGGAGCATTTTTAACAACTTTATCGGTTGATTCACAACATTGAATTAATTGAATGTAGTTTAAAGCTGCTGATACAGAATGGGGACTTTCGTATTTTATTTACTGTTTTGAACTGTTAACTTGATACTGAAATAGTCGTTTATTTAAGCCTGAGATGATTTTTGTACAATTTTTGTAACTAATGTACAAAAAATTAAAAGCAGCTAATAGCTTTGGGGGGGCATCAATAATCGATTTCTAATGGAATCATAGCCTCTGAATCGTAATCGAATCGTTAGGTGCCCAAAGATTCCCACCTCTATAAATGATGTCATCGGTATTGGGGAGTAGTAAGAATTAACATGCCGATCCTGCTCAATAAGTACTCTTTAACACCTCCCTCTGGAAGTCACTCCCTAAACCCATCTGTACCTGCTCAGACCTTCCTACATTCAAAAAATTGTGAAAAACACGCCTTTTTAAACTAGGTTTTAACTTATAAGTATTTTCCTTTTGTTTTGTTCTGCTCACGTTGTTTGCTGTTTTTGTTTCAACTGTAAAGCGTTTTTGAGCATTAGTGAAAGTGCTCTACAAACAAAGTGTATTATTTATTATTAAGATCTCCCCAATATGGCCGTCAGCTACGCACACCGGTGTAACAAAAGGGAGCGATCGTTGCCCTTCGTAGGATCAACCAATCATCGTTCTGTTTTCAATTGAAATACCTTCATCACTAGTAGACGTCCAATCCATTTGAAGTGGGAGGGTATCAGCGAATGGGTGTACATATATTGATCTTTTTTAAGATTGGAATAAAGAATAAACAAACAAGCAAACGAAATAACAAGGCATTTTTCTTTATCCTACGAATTAATGCATCTGGGGTGGGGGTATATTTTAATGTGATTCAAAATGACAAATCTTCATCCAAAAATGTTTTTTACTGACCTTGCACTTTCCACCTGTTCGTTTGTGATACTCGTTTCAATATTCTCGTTAAAGGGGAAGTTCAGAATGATTGACATTAGGCTTAATCTTCAAGTTAGCAGGGGTTTAATTGGTCGGTGGAGTTGATTTCAACTAATTCCTTGCAGTTAGTTAATTATTTATTGGTTTCAGGCTTCGGCGTGGCTAAGCTAGTGCGAGTCAATGGGCCTGTCCTAGCATGCCAATAAAAAATAACATATGCACCCATGAAAGTCACAGATGACTCATGCAATCAATAGTGTTGGGTGCATTTTCAGGATGAAGTTTTTAAAACTTACCATTGCATGTCAATAACTGTAGGATGGACAGCAACATTCGTAATCCAGCTGCTCTGTAGGTAACCGGCTGCAGAGCGGAGTGATATTTTTTCCATCGGTGTGTTTATGTTGTAGCCAGCAGCAAGTATCCACAGTTTGTATCGTTCTTTGTTCTTCATAGGGAATTTGTGGAAACTCATTTGCCCATTTCTTCTGTCTGTTTCCACAGTCTCCAAATGCACGTTTCACTATGTTGCCGTTCTTCAATGTAGACTCTGTAGACTGATGCTGCATTCGAGGACGGTGGGAAGTCAGAGTATTCCAACCTCTGACCAGGAAAAATATACCGTAATTTTCGCACTATAAGACGCACTTGACTATAAGCCGCAGCTGTCCTCACTGTGTTATGAGATATTTACACCAAAAGATATAAACTGGTAACATTAATTGACAGCAGCATCATACGACTGTCATAAGACCAAATGAACCACCATGAAGCTTTGAACAAATTGGCTGCAAAGCCTCATTGCTTCAAGAAGCTACATTTGGCCATCACTGCTCCCTTGAGGGAGACAGACAACCTCTGCTGCCACCTAATGTCAACACTGTTGTCGTCCAACATGCCTCCTGGCATGCATTGCGGCGCTACAGAAAAAAATTCATGTTATGTGCTATTTATTTCTTCTGTTACTGTTCCAGTTGTTTCATTAATTGCTAGTTATGGTATTTGGGAACACTTCATTTGACAGCTGCGCCATAAGACTCATTAGACGGTCATAATTATGACATGACCCTGTCATGAGCATTAATGAATGATTATAACTGATGTCATTTTGTGTTATCCAGCAAATTATCCCACTTTTGAATGGACGTAAAAGATGCGAGCTGGCCAGTTAGTGACATAATTTGCCGGATGACACTTAATGACATCTGTCATAAGCATTCAGTAACGCTCATGATAGTGTCATGTCATAATTATGATGGTCTTACGACACCGCTGTCAAATAAAGGGTTAACTATTAACCGAAATAAATCAACAAATAAGCCGCACTGGACTATAAGCTGCAGGATTCAAAACGATGGAAAAAAGTAGCGGCTTATAGTCCGAAAATTACGGTAATTGGAACGCCACTCGAACTGGGAGGATCTAGTCGCGTTGTCAGAAAAAAAAGTACCCCGACTTCACGAGTTGTTCAATCAAACGTCAACAGTAACACTTAAGAAGGCAGTTTACAGTGTGGTGAGCCGTAGTTTTTTTCCTTCGCTAATCGATCGCTTACGATAAGACAAGTTTGCTGGAGGTCAAAATGTCTTTTGATGGCCAGAATAAAAATGTATGGATCGCTTTCAGTTCGCAATTGGTACCATCCGAGTGGGATAAGTTAGACTTCCCACCTTATTCGAATGCAGCATGAGCACGAGTGGCATAAGCACTCCTCTCTATTGTGGTCGCATTACGCATCTAAAAAAAATAGTCCCGCAGAAATAAATAAATTAAGGCAGTTTGGTGTGACATTGTTTTGGCAGCATGGGTATTTTGAACAACGATCTGCATTTTGAATGTATTTGACTATGTTAATGTCGTTTTTTTCATTGGCATGCTAGGATGGCACCATTGACCCGCGCTAGCTTAGCCACTCTGGAGCCCTGAAATTAATAAATAACAAACAAACTGCACAGAATTTGTTGAAATCAACTCCACTGAATAATTCAACCCCGCTAACTCGAAGATTGAGCCATAGACTTCATAACCTATTGACGTGACACGGGAAACGGAGCCGAACCATAGGGAGCCTTTTTTTTCAAAAACATTAAATTAAAATATTTTCAAAACCAAAGCTGCTACCGACCTAAAATCAACAAAATTCAGTCGTTCCCTTATAAAATCCCGATTAATTATTTTTTATGTAACTATAACGAAACTTAAAATGGCTACAAAAGTCTCAGATTTTACACTAGATGCACAAAAATCACCAAGTGCAGAGATAACCACCTATATTTTCAGGATCATTAGCAATATTTTACGTATAAGTTTTTGACCAAAATAGCAATGTATTTTTTTTTTTAATTTACTACAAGTTTACTACAGCTAATAAATCACTCAATTTACCATCAGAAACTTAATACTTGAGGAAAACATGCAGAATCAATTATAAATAATATGTAAATAGATTATTAATAAATTCAATATAGAATCACAACTTATTATAGAATAGAATAGCACTCTATTATCATTATACAGTTATACAATGTAATTGTGGAGCATCCCTAACAGTGCAGGATAAGATTAAATGTCAAAAGTGACGTGCAAGTATGAAATCTAAATAAACATACTGTAGATATAAAATGCGTATGAGATAGTCGATTCTTGGTTAAAAGCAAAAGTAACCGTGCAGGTAGCATGTATTTTACGTAAATATGGCGCATGTGCTGCTCGGCTTAAAGTTCACTGTGGCGCCGCCTTACAACAAGTCCACAGCAAAGAGCTTTTTTTGTTGAAATTCATGTAAATAAATGCTTAAATCCCTGAATTCTTCATTGATATGGACGTAAAACTGTTTTTATTTTTTTTGCTCGAACAAAAATTCTACATTTTTGACATTTCACTTAAATGTTATTTTCCGATGCTTTTGATGTTTTGGTTGTTTTTCCATCAAAGCTGTCTATTTCTTTTTTTTTTTAATTTGAAAAATACAGTGTTAATCGATGTTTTTAACCAGTGAAAATAGTCTGTTGCCCGTTGTGCTTGACAGAAAAGCTAAACTCCAAAAATAGGTATTTTTCTACTCATTAAAGCGCATTACATTTTGTCCTACTCCAAAGCCTTGTGTGCATATTTGACAGAAGCACATCCAGTATGTTTGATTATTGTATTTACAATGTAATTCGGCTCAGGATCCATCCATTGATTTCCTCCTCTCTCCCGTAGGACTACACGTTGACCATGTACTTCCAGCAAGCGTGGAGGGATAAGCGGCTCTCATACTCCGAGATCGCCTACAACCTCACTCTGGACAACCGAGTTGCCGACCAGCTGTGGGTCCCGGACACTTACTTCCTCAACGACAAGAAGTCCTTTGTGCACGGCGTCACTGTCAAGAACAGGATGATCCGCCTGCATCCCGATGGCACCGTGCTTTATGGACTCAGGTAAGCTGCTTAAAGCTGCCCCCTCTTGTGTACCGTGATTAGCACATTGATTGCGAAGCGTAATGAGCTAACAAGGTTGTATCTGGTGCATCTAACTGGGCCTTTTCATGATGTATGCTGGTTTATTGGAACCAATGTAATTGGAACCAATGTGGCTTGGATTTGGCTGGATTAGTGGCAGGAAGTAGCAAAGCTATGTTAATAATAGGGGTGTGCCATCTTAGGCACCCCACGATTCGATTCCATTACGATTCGGGGTGCTACGATTCGATTATTGAACGGTGATCACGGTATTGATGATGATCACGGTTATCGATGCATCATGCATTACTAATTAATAAAGTAGCCAAACAAATTTATGACCATTATTTATTTAAAATATCCCAATAATTCAAATTTTTTTTTTTTTTTTTTTTTTTTTTTTTTTAACAAGAAAGTGCAAAACATTAACCATTTTAAAGGCAGTACTTATACCTCAACATGCTTATACAACACACAGCTGACCTTGAGATGCTCTTTTTCACAAGAAGGTGCAAAAACATTAGCTGTAGTACCTATTTCTCTCAACAATACAATAAAATTTACACTGGTGGAATGAATTCCACATTTTCTGGAAAAAAACAAAGTATCTTGAGAAATGAGACTTCTTTTAACCAATATACTTTCTTGTCACAGATTACTATTTCTCATGTTTGTAGTGCTACCACTGTACTTAATCCTGGTTTTAAACGTTCTGCATCTGGAATAATTTTTGTACACCACCAAACAACGCACAACTTGACATGGAAATACATGTTAGCAAAGTCGCTACTTAGCATAGCGCTCAGCGCTAACTGGTAACATCCTAAAAACAACAACAATAAAAGCTAAACAGTACAAGAGGGTTTGTGTACTCACCTCTGATAGACGTACACAGGACTTAGCAAAACACTAGGCACTTTTTCTAATTAACACGACCTGAACCTACTGCTGGACGACTGAAAGACAAGGAGCAACGAACTATCTCTTTCCCCCTCTTTCGCTCTAAGAAATAACTTAGGCACAGAAGAGGACCAAAAGCGTGACAGCCAGATCCCTGCCTGTTTCATACACAAATTTATTTTCAAGTCTTTTGAAAAGGAGTAAATCTCTCGCTCAGTAACCATCTGCATCCATCATAATGTTGTGCGTCCATCCGTTAAAGATGTCCGGGCGGCAGACGTGTCTTGAATTTCGTTCCGCTACTAGTAGCTGTCATAAAGTTATTAGGGAAAATCATCGTTTTTGAACATTTATGAATCGTGTCGAATCGCGATGCATCTAATAATTGATTTTTTGGCACACCCTTACTTAATATACTGTATATATATTTTTTTAAATTTACCTATTTGTGCTTTTTTTAATGGCCTAAGACTGGGGTGTCGAATTCGTATTTATTGCAGGTTATAGTGTAGTTATGGTTTACTTCAGAGGTCCTCATTATGTCTGCCAGCTCGGGCTACCACGATGAATCGACGAATTGACAACTAATCGGTTAGCCAATGAATCAACAACTATTGTGATAGCCGATAAATCATTTGGAAACGTGCTTCACCTTAAAAATTGTCCAAATCATTAATTGCGAGCAAATATACTCTTATATATATTTATATTTATTTGTGTTTTTAATTTAAAAAAGTGAATATTATTTTTTTTGTAAAAAAAAAAAAAAAAAAAACTTTTGATTTTTAATTTAAGAAGAACAAACAGTTAATATTGTCTTTTAGTTATGTAATTATTTTTATTTTTATCTTTATTTTTTCTAGTTTATTTAACGTTCAAAATTAAGAATAACAATAATGAAAAACAAAAAAACAGAAAAACAGTCACTATTGTCTTGTTTATTTTATATTTTAATTTTTTCATTTATTAGTTAAGAAACCATAAAAGAAAAAACTGAATATTCTCTTTTATACATTTCTACAAATGTCATTTATTACATAAGAAAACAAACAAACAAAAAAAAAACCTGAATATTCTCTTTTATAATTTTCTATTTTATAAATTCCTACAAACGTGTATCTATTCATTTAAAATGAAAAAAGAAAAATCACTGACTCACTGAGTTGTCCTCGGAGCAGTATAGAAGATGCATGGATCAATTTAGCAATAAAACATGAAGTCAATGTACATAATTGACTTTCGCGGGCAACACACAATGATGTGGCGAGCCGGACCTGTGTCCTAAGATGAGGGCTGCAGCTATCGAATATTTTAGTAATCGAATGTTCTACTGAAAATTCCATCGATTAATCGAGTAATCAGATAAAACCTTTTTTTTGTTTTTTTTTTAGGTCAAGAGCAATAAGAAATATAGATGAGAAAACAAGACATTTCACCTAATATTGAACCATTTTTAGACAATCCATTTCTTTATTTTAGATGTACATTGTTGAAAACAGTCAACAATTTCATCTTATGTGACTAGAAAAAAAAATCACTGCTTTCTCCCCAAAAACTTAAGATCTTATTAAAAAAAAAAAAAAAAGTCTAATTTCATACCTAAAAATGTCCTTGATAACACACATCACGTAAAAGTAGGGTGTTTTTCCCGCGTGTTTCAATTGAATTTCCATTTGTGTCAAGTAATTAAATGATTCTTTGAGGCGGAGAAAATTCCTCGATCAATTTTTAAAATCAAGTTACTTGAATTATTCGAATAATCGTTTCAGCTCTACCTAAGATGTCTCAAAATATCGCCACACCAATAATAAAAGTAGTAAATGTTGTCAACTTGTCAAGGTTGGATGTTGAACTGACACATCTTTTTGTAATGACTTTTTCTAATATATATGTTTGTTGGGAAGAAGCCGTTTTGCTCAGGTTATTTGCAAGGAGAATGTAACCAAATCAAAATATTTCAGTGACTTGTTGTTACAGTGGGGCAAATACGTAAGTATTTAGTCAACCACTAATTGTGCAAGTTCTCCCACTTGAAAATATTAGAGAGGCCTGTAATTGTCAACATGGGTAAATCTCAACCATGAGAGACAGAATGTGGAAAAAAAGAAAACAGAGAATTACATTGTTTGATTTTTAAAGCATGTATTTGCAAATCATGGTGGAAAATAAGTATTTGGTCAATAACATAAGTTCATCTCAATACCCAATACAATACAATAAATACTTATTTTCCACCATGATTTGCAAATAAATTCTTTAAAAATCAAACAATGTGATTTTTTTTTTTCTTCCACATTCTGTCTCTCCTGGTTGAGGTTTACCCGTGTTGACAATTACTGGCCTCTCTAATATTTTCAAGTGGGAGAACTTGCACACTTATTGGTTGACTAAATACTCATTTGCCCCACTGTATGTGTAATGTGGTAAGACGAAATATTAAAGTGTTTTGTGTAGGTACGGTTCTAACACTTTCATCAATTACTGCTACTTGGGCCAGGGTTATGTCCCTAAGTGGGGGTGAACAGCAACCCTCAAATACCTATGATATAGAATAGTAAACATTTGTTCTAAGATTGTGCGAATTTCTCCATAAATTTCCCTCAGAGGACTTTATAAAAAGGGAAATGGACCCTGAAAGAAGTAAGGTTTCCCACCCATTCTTAAAGGATAGTTCCTTTTTAATAGCTCCATCCATCATCGTAAGACTTTAAATGGGTTTAACAAATTGAGCGCGGCACCGCTAAAAACACAAAAACCTTTATTTCAAAGGGTTGTGCAGATTTCTTGTATATTATTGTATTTTTCCTGAAATTATGGTAGCTCTTGACTATTGTTTATTTCAAACTCAAATAGGGTTGCAGCTATCGATTATTCTTGTAGTCGATTAATCAATCAATTTGTTAGTTCGGATAATCAAGTAATTGAATGAGGAACAGTTAATGCGTTGCAGATTTAATTAATTCAATTTTAGGAGATGTAAAGCAAAGGCTTGCCAAGCAGTGTTGTCTTCGTCACGATGACTATAACAAAAATATTTCGTCAAGGAACATTTTTTTTCATGATGATGACGAAATGATAATGAGCTAAAAGCTTGTTTTGGGAGACCAAAACATAAGCCAGTTTTCGTCTGACGAGACATCAACGAAACTGAAATGCGCAATAGTTCCGTCACTTGTTCACAATGTGTGACATTTTATGTGTAGTTAGCTTGCATCTTAGCAGTGTTTGGTTGTGTCACTCATGTGGCGTGATGCTGCTCTCCAGTCTCCGGGCTTGCAGTCACGGTATGATTTGTTTTCTTATTTTGCCAGAGTGAATATGCAATGTTGCTTTAGCCTTTAAAGGTCTGTGCTGAGTGATCATCACACACTAAATGTAACTCATAGCGTTAGCATAACATATACGTTAATATTAGGCTAATGCTAATGGCAAGTGTCCTCTTTAACTCTCGGACAACTTTTTTAATATACAGTTTTGGCGTCCAGGTGGGTATAATTAATTGAATATAACGTACTGTTTTCCTGCCGAGTGTGTATATCACCAAATTGGTGTTGTCCTTTTAGACGCTACAATTTGTGCTCGTCTGTCAGTGTTGATTTGAAATAGTTGGAAATGTTTATTTTATTTTATTTTTTTGGGGGGAGTAATTTTTTTAAAATTTTACAGATGAAAACATCTTGAATAAATGTCGAATAAAACTAGACTAAATTAGTCTTGAGTTTTCATCAACAAAAAACTAGACGAAGGCAAACACTTTTTGAGATGACTAAAATATGACTACGTCTAATAAGTATTATCGTCCAAAAGACTAAGACTAAAACGTAAATCAAAAGGGCTGCCAAAAACAACACTTGCTAAGATTGCACTTTCAAAAGAGCATTAAATGTGGATAAGAAATGAAATTCCTGAGGGTTTCTTCAAACTATGCAGAATTGCACTTTCATTTAATAAAAAATTCCCTGAGCTTAGCCTCAAACGGTATTAAAAAAATAAATGAGGATCTAAGTACAACAAAAGAACAATTGGTTAACTTGCAGAGCAAAAGTCCGCTAGCTTAAATGCTATAAAATGTTAATTTCTTTTACACTACTCTTAAAAAAAAATCGTTCAAACACGTATTCCCACAAAAAAAAATGGCTAAATATCAGCATTAACTCAATTAAAAAATGCATGAAAAAAACATTAACTCAAACAAAAACTTTATGTTGGTCTTAACAGGGAGCAGCTGGATTCAGTCATATTAAATGAGTTATGTCATATTCACTGTTGCCACTAGAGGGAAGTGTATCCACCCAAATTACTGTATTGGCCCGAATATAAGACGGCCCTGATTATAAGACGACCCCTTCTTTTTCAAGAATCAAATTTGAAAAAAGTCTTTTTGAACACCAAATTAATTTTTATACAGAAAATAATTACAGTACACCTGAAACAAATGATTATAACAATATATTTGAGAGAAAAAGCATGTTATTTTGCCTCATTCAAATCTTAATATCTGAACATTTAAATATGTAAACTAAAGTGCGAACACATTTGTAAATGAACGACTTCTGGTTTTTGAAATATAAATAAACCAATCTATTGTGATAAAACAACAAAATTGCAATAATTGCATTAACCATCAAAGTGAGGTCTAACTGCAACTGTAGTCTTGAAACAAATCTGAATAAGAAAAAACATTGCAATAAAATAATGCAAAGTGGTTAAACTTGAGAGTAGCTGAGATCTGTCATGACAGAACATCGCTTCAATGATATCTGGCGCCATCTAGCGCCGTGAATGGGTATAATGTCTACACCGCGAATATAAGACGACCCCCCCCCCCCCACTTTTTCAGTCTTATTTATATTCGGCCCAATACGGTAATAAAACTAAATGCAAACACTTTCAAAAGAAACCATTACAATGCCACTCTAATTAAACAAAAACTCGAAGCAGCAAAATTTAATTCAAAGCTTTTTTTCTCTTATCAAATTACTCAAGTTAATCGATTAATCATTGCAGCACTAAACTCAAGCGTCATAAAAGTTAGCTAGTTCTGGACTGAAAGTTAGCATAGCTCTGGACAAAGTTAGCTAGTTTTGCAGTGTCTTCTGTTCATTTTGCTGCGCTGTCGGTAAAAAGAAACTCCAAATGCCAAGAAGTAAATATAAAACACACTCTCTCCCCTCCATTGCTGTTGTTTGTCTCAATTCTTCTGATGTGCGCCGTGTGAAGTAGAAGCCGGCCGCCCAAATTGAATCGAGCATCTGGTTGTTGTTTTTGTGGTCCTCAGTGTTTGTGATCTGAGTAATAAAACTAACGTGTTTGAGTTAAGGATGTGGATTTGTTCTCCAAGCCACTGTGTTTTGAGAACCATGTTTGCTTGAGTATTACAAAGGCTGTCCTTGCATTTCCTTATTCTGATTCTTGTTAGTATGCCAAAGCATAGTTGGAGTTTGACTTTTGGGCAGGTGGGGCACAAATGTTGATGACCCCGAAACGTAGTGTCAGCAATAAAATTAACTTACAAGAATATTTATAATAATAAGTTGACAATGAGTGTTTGATGTTTCCCATCATTCTTGAGGGGAATTCTAAATCAGGCTGCTTAGGCAATACTTTTCGCCAAGATCGTCATCCATTGAATATGGTATGCCCGCCGGTGTCGTGCCAATATAGTTACCCCAGTCAAAAATTGTATCCCCTAGGTGGAGCCATATCTTAGAGCCGTGTCTTTAGTATTCAATCAAAAAGAAAAAGTAGCTTCAATCAAAATATATATTTTCAACCAAAAAACCCTCACTTCAATTAAAAAAAAAAAAAGTGTTTGAATGCAAAAATAAATTTGAAACTAAAAAAAACTCAGGAAAAAAAAAAAGCATGTGAAAGCTATTTTTCTTTGATTTTTTTTTTTTTTTTTGTTTGGGATTGAAGTCAAGTGTTTTTTTTTTTTTTGATTGAAACAACTTTTTGGATTTAAGTTATGTTGATTTGTGTTTGAGCCACATTTTGGCTAGGACATTTTTGTCTTTATTATTCAATCAAAAAACAAGTTGCTTCAAAAATATATATATTTTCAAAAAAGAAAAATCACTTCAATCTAAAAAAGAAAAATTTCAACCATAGAAAAACTTTTTGAATGCGAAAAAATATTTGAGATCGAAAAATTTGCATTTGAACACGTAATTTTTCGTCGAAAATGTTTTCTTTGATTGAAGCAATTCTTTTCGTGTTTGGGCCAATATTATGGGTAGGACATTTGTGTCTAAATCATTCAATCCCCCAAAAAGTTGCTTCAATCAAAAAAATATATTTTCAATCAAAGAAAAAAATCTTTTCAGAAATAAAATTCCACCTCTCTAATTTTTATTTTTTTTGGGGGGGTGAAAATTCTATGCAAAGCAAATGACCGTCTAAGGTGCTAGTCACATGATCTGTTCGAAAAATAATTTTGACCCATTCTCAAAATATATTTTTTTGTTCATTTCATTCATTTTTATAGCAGTTTTATTGCTTTACAACTTTTATATATATAGGACAGTGTTTTTCAACCTTTTCTGAATCACGGCATGTTTTTACATTGGAAAAAATCTCGCGGCACACCACAAACCAAAAATGTTCCAAAATTACTTTCTGTACAGTATATTTAATTTTAAAATAATTTCTCATATTTATACTCTCTCTGTTATTATTTTTTTATTGCAGTTACGCTTGAAAAGCTCCGAATTATCAGACAAGGGGACTTTAGCAATGTCTTTAACCGCATCAGGGCCGAGCATCACGCTGACAATAGCTTTGCAGGCAGGTAGGATTAAGGTCTCTGCCACAGTGTGGGACTTTTTTGATTGAGCAACACAGGGTTACTGGCTTTGAGGGCGTTCTCATTTACCTGTTTAGTTTTTCTCAAAAAAGTTGCCTGTTACTCTGTGTTTTCCCAAAGGCGAACAAAATAGTCAATCGACTAGTTTTGAAGTGATGGGTGTATCGTTTGGAGATGACGTTTAGGATAGCTGCTCGTGTCGCGTTCAAGAACTGCTCGGACTTCTAGCCATCAGCCATTTTGCTGTTCTCCACAATGTGTTGGAATAAAACACGAGGAGGATTACCGGTCGTCACATATGGATAAAATGGAAAGGACACTTTTGTGTATATTGACTCTTGACGAGTCTAATCGAATGATGTACAGTAGACGTGCTGTGGTCCACATTGTCGCGGACGGCAAGGTTGCTGATGGCTAGAAATCCGAGCACTTATTGAACACGACACGAGTAATACTTCACTCATCTGGACATGACTGCAACTTTCTATCTATCTAATGATAAATCCTAATTAAAAGGCAAGGCAAACTTATGTATATAGCACAATTCAACACTAGGCAATTCAAAGTGCTTTACATCACATGAAGATCATAAACATCACATTAAAATCAATAGAACGTAAAAACAAAGACAATTGAAATAGGAAATAAAATAATACATAAAAATCGCATTTAATCACGAATAGAATAAAAAAAATAAAAAAAATAAAAAAATAAAACAAATACTACTACTATTGCTAATAATTGAACTAAGCAATGGAGATAAGAATAGAAAGCAAATAGAATGAAATATATAGACAGTTATGGATGTGCTGTGCTAAACAAAAGCGTTTTTAGCCCTGATTTAAAGGAGCTAACAGTTTGAGCATACTTTAGACCTTCAGGTAACTTGTTCCAGAGGTGAGGAGCATAATAACTAAATGCTGCCTCACCCTGCTTGGTTCTTGTTCTTGGAACATGCAGAAGACCGGTTCCAGACGACCTTAGGGGTCTAGATGTCTCATAGGAATCTAACAAATCAAGCATGTATTATGGTCCAAGGCCATTAAGTGTTTTGTAGACGAGCAGTAGTACTTTATAGTCTATCCTTTGACTCACTGGAAGTCAGTGTAACGATTTCAAAACCGGTGTAATGTGGTCCAGTTTCCTTGTATTTGTGAGGACTCTGGCTGCAGCATTCTGTACTAGCTGCAGCTTCCTGACTGATTTTTTATCAAGACCTGTAAATATATACAGGTCTATATAGAAAAAAGCGATATTGTAAGCCTGAACGATATATCGTTTAAACATCGCCATGGCGATGTGCGCGTGCGCGATAGTCCCATCGCAAGCACGTGCGATAGTTTTTATTTTTTTTAATCCACATACGCCTTGCTTTCTGCTCTGCGCACAGCCTCACACCCTCCCTCTCCCAGCCCTTTGTTCCTCACAGTCACTGCAGCACTTGCATATTAAAGTTAACGATGACCATTGTCTTTGATCTTGCCAAAGAAGCGGACTTCAAAGCGGAGCAATGTGTCGTTCAACTTGTTAAACAGTTTCTGCAAGGAAGCCGTGCTGGAATGAATGTGTGTGTGTGTGGAGACGTTGGAGACATATAAAATAAATGCCAGAAGTGATCATGAGGAGTTTGAAATTTCTACACGTCACTCCAAGAGTCACAGCTAAGGTAGATAAACAGAAGCATTTAATAAAGCCAAGCATTTTTCTACTACAGTACTTTATTCTTGTTCGAAAATGATTTGGTTGCATAGTTATGTTTAAACCCATCATAATTATGACATTTGAAGTGCTTAAAAACCATTTATTTATATACATTTTTAAAATCACTTTGGGGGAAAAAGTGAGAAAAAAACATGACTTATATGTATCTCTTTCCAATGCTAAATCTGAATAAATACTTTGAGCACAAAAACCACAAAAAAAAAAAAAAAAAAAAAAAAAAAATGGGGGGAGTGCGCTACTTCACGGTTTTTATCGCGCCGGGTTCTGGTCCTCATTAACCACGAAAAACGAGGGATCACTGTACACTGTGGTGATGGTGAGTCATCCAAAGTCTTTCCCAACAGCTATTCAAGTAATCTCGTGAAAATTTCTTTAAAAAAAAAAAAAATTATTAGGGCTGTCAAACGATTAAAATTTTTAATCGAGTTAATTACAGCTTAAAAATTAATTAATCGCAATTCAAACCATCTATAAAATATGCCATATTTTTCTGTAAATTATTGTTGGAATGGAAAGATAAGACAAGATGGACATATACATTCAACATACGGTACATAAGGACTGTATTTGTTTATTATAACAATAAATCAACAAGATGGCATTAACATTATTAACATTCTGTTAAAGTGATCCATGGATAGAAAGACTTGTAGTTCTTAAAAGATTAATATTAGTACAAGTTATAGAAATGTTATATTAAAACGCCTCTTAATGTTTTCGTTTTAATAAAATTTGTAAAATTTTTAATCAAAAAATAAACTAGTAGCCCTATTCTGTCCTCAATGTGTGTGAGTACACAAATTGACAGATAGCGAACATAAGTTCCAAAAAGAAATCAGACGGTGTGGCAAAGTTGCATGGGCTTTACTGAAGTCATCTCTTTTTGACAGGAGCACATTTCTTGTATTTTTGTAAAACTGAAAATAACAAGGCAATGTGTCAATAAGTTGCATAAATCACAAAATAACATAAAATGTACTCACGTGTCCATTTGAGCAGTAGCACTAGCCAATTAGCTCACAAGCATCTAACAATGTAACTGCATTTCACCATATATGTGAACAAATTCAAATACACATCATCAATAACTATATAATGCTCATGAATATAAACAAAGGAGGAATATAACTCACAAGCGATGCATGTATTACAGTGTTTCCCATAGGATTTTTTTGAAACTGTGGTGGTGGGCTGCATCGGAGTCGGACGGCCTCACCATGTCGTGCCACGGTGATTTTTTTTTTTTTTTTCTTCATTATTTTTTTCCCCCAAGAAGAACCATAACAAAGATATATTTGAAATATTTCATTAGCTAGGCTAATGTTATAGCTCTCAGCTACGGTATATGTATGTAAAATGCGTAGCTGATTACAGCTACGTTACCCTATGTAATAATGCGACTTTTTTTCTCGTAGCAATAGTACGACTTACATCTCGTAGTGACTCAGGGTTGGCAACCCAAACTGTTGAAAGAGCCATATTTGACCCCCCCCCCCCAAAAAAAACAAAAACTAATACAGTATGTCTGGAGCAGCAAAAAATTCAAAGCCTTGTACAAGCCTTATAATTATCAATACTAGCTATATTAGCCTACTATAAAAATGACTAAGTTGGCTAGAAATACATAAGTAGCCTTCATGATTAAATGTTTATTTTCCCTGCAGTGGATCCTATAGCGCACCACGTGACTACTCTGTTGTACGATGCCACCACAAGTTTAACTTCATTACAATATTAATGAATTGAAAGAATTTTTGTGTCATGTTTGTCCTCCTAGAAATCCTATTAAAACAAAAAATATATTTCCCTCCCCCATCTTTTTCCATTAAAAAAAAAAGAAAAAGCAGCGCTAAAGAGCCGCATGCAGCCCGAGAGCCGCGGGTTTCAGACCGCCGTCGTAGTCCTCCTTTTTCCTTTTTATTTGACCCTCGTAAGTACTACATTACCACAACAATAACAGCCCTTCTGTCAACTGACCCATTTACAGGACTGGGGGAATTCTAATAGCCGTGTAAAGAGTTTTACTTGATTCGGTGAGAAGGTGAAGTTTTTTCCCCGTTGTTCGTGAACTAAATTTTCACACAAACGCACATCGAGGTACCATTAACTTAGCAAGGAGAGGTATGAGAGTCATTTTTCGAGTGTCCCAGAGCTCGCGAAATTGGGGGGGGGGGGGGCGCATTTATCAAAGTTTCGTCAGCCGTAATTTGTCTGAAGTTGGCGCGCCGGTGTTGTGCCGAAAAATAGCCACTCCACGCGAAATGTCCCCCCTGACGGGAGCGCCCACGCGTCACTCGTACAAACAGCCTTTTCTTACCAATCGATGGACACGGAAACGACGTTCTTGTACCGTGAATATGCATCATTTTACTCTGCTTGAACTAATAAATATTTTACTGTGACCAACGCTCTGAAAATAGAGCAAGGCTTTATTTTGGGCCCCGCCTCTCCGCACAAGTTCAATCAAAGTTTGCTTTACGTCCAAGACGGCCGTCCACCGCTCACTTTCGCCGAAAAGTCAGATCCAAACTATTGTAATGCCCCGGATATGGTGAAGAAGTCTGTATTTGCTTACCCACTTGATTGTGGTAACAATAATACAGAAAAACAATAACAAAATAACAGCGGGCTGCTAAGACATGCGACCGCTATCTCTCGCTATCTCGCTCGTTCTCCCATTCTTCCTACTCGTTCCCCTTGCGTCTCTTAAATAAATAAATAAAATACTACTCTAAAATGCTACTCTACTACCCGCGCGCGCTCTCGCGGGTAGTAGAGTTGAGTGGGCTACAGCTGTGTAATCGGCTGACTGACGCATCTGATTATTAACAAGTTGGCCTTTCACTGTACTGACATTTAAATCTGTCTGAGCGGGCCTAGTGCGTTCATTGCGTCAAATATTTTAACGTGATTAATTTAAAAAATTCATTAACGCCCGTTAACGCGATAATTTTGACAGCCCTAATATATATATATATATATATATATATATATATATTTTTTAATATCGCAATATAATATCACAATATATCGCAACCCCCCAAAAAATCTCAACAATAGTGTTTTCCAATATCGTTCAGGCCTACGATATAGTATAATTTATCGTGGCACACCTGACGATCTCTCACGGCACACTGGTGTGCAGCGGCACACTGGTTGAAAAACACTGATATAGGAAAGTCAATTACATGCAATGACACTTTTCGCCCCCCCCCCCCCCCCCCCCCCCTTAAAATCCACTTCTGTGCCAAAGCGATGATCTTTTCAATAAGGTTGTATGACAAAAGCGCCACTCTCTTAATTTCGCTGCCCCTGTCCCTTAATGATCGTGAAAATCAAATATTGATCGTTCCAGATCAATGATGAAGCAGTCCAATTCAAACAAGCGACATGTCTCATTGGATCGAGATGGTTCAGCCTGTCTGCGAGTTGTTGCTACTTGGCGTTGGACCGGCATGCCTCAGAGGAGAATGCAATCCATTATTGATCATTCCTAATTAATAATGAAAAAGTTTAATACAAATACCGAATCCGCAGCCGCACCGCAGCAGCGTACGTGGTCTCTCCCTCACCGTGGCTCCGATTCGTCGCCTCCTCCTCTTTCTTTGCGTTAGCGCATTTTCACGTGCGCTCCGATTAGCTTACACGCTTTAAAAAACAAAACAAAACAACTGTTTCTAATTCAAGACGTTGCTTCATTCAGTCATTCTCTCGCTAGACACGGCGATGCCTTTCTTGCGCAAAGGCTCCTTAAAATATTAAAGCATCTGCACTGCACCAGATTATTCATCCCAACATTTTGTTAAGAAATGCAATTCATAACACTCTGAGCCAATTATATAAACCCAACACATATGCTTTGCATAACGGCCCCAAAAAATGGAGGCCGGGAGAGGGCTTGTTGTGAATTTGAGGGCGTGCGTGCAGCAGAGAGATGCAGTTGTTACCTCACATACGTCGTCCTTGTCAGCGCTGGTGCCTCCCGGCTCCTCCATTATTTGCTTCGTGGGTTTGGTTCAGGTTTTATTTGATGCTAGCTCGTCCAGACACGAGCTGCTGTCAGAGTCAGGCCGGCCAGATGCCTGAGTGCTCTGAACAAGCTGACACATACCTGCAGAGACGGCCGGCCTGGTTGCAACAGCAGGCCTGGAGTGGATGTGCACAAGATGGCCAAGTGAGTGAAGGGTCCTCACTGGGAAAACACGATGTACGCCAATGCCTCGCCAGTCACGCAATCAGAGTGCATGTTTGGGAGACGAGCTGTCGTGCCGAGAATTAAGATGGTTCATCAGCATGTAAATCCAGCTAAGGTCTCAGATACAATTACTGAGGAAGTGGGGCGGTGATATTTTAGCATAGGACTGCTTTGACATTGACTAAAAGTCGTGCCGACAAAACGACAGGACATATAGCATCTTACCTATCAAATTTTAAGCCTTTCATGTATGAATTATGATTTTTTTTTTTAAACCCTTAAAGGCACTCATTTAACTGATTGGCTGCCTTCGCCGGCACTAAACGTCCAATCCATTCTGACAGGGAGGGACGAATGAATGTTCGTCCTTTTGCTCCTCCAATTCAAAAGGGATACAATAATGATTCCTATATTTTCTATACTATAAGCAGGGGTGAAAGTGGGCCAGAACGGTCAGGAACGCAGTTCTGGTATAAGATTCAGGGCCTGACCAGTACACGGTGCTTTAAAGTGCATGTGACACGAAAAAGCATGTTTATTTCATAATACACGCGGTATTTTATGCTCCTGAATGATATGGACCGCTTGGATGTGTGTGGAAGCGATCGCTATATTTATTTAGTTTTTTGAATCCCGCGCCATGAATATGAGTGACTTCCGGCTTCGGTCTTGCATTGAGGAGGAGGGCGCTGTGACGTGTACGGTAGAAGGCATCCTCTTCACTATACAGCGTACTGTTGTGTATGAGGACGAAGGATTCAGCTGATTTTACGGATTAATACGTTTATTTTTCGCATCACGCCAGCCAAACGGCTGCAGAAAAATCATTCTGTATGAGGGAGAGGCGTATGCGCCTTTTTGGAGCTTCAAAAGGTTCCCATTCACCGTGGATATTGGCTAAACAAGCCCGACTACTGTGGGACCATTGGACTTACGAGGAAGTGAGTAAACATCTTGTTTAGTATTATGTCAAATATTAATACAGCTATGACAAAGTAAACACTACAAACTTTCTTTAAATAAAGGACTACTTACGTTTGATCATTGACAGGCATGTAAAAAGCTCTCCTCATGCACATTAGCAGCACGTTAGCTGCACAACAACTGCAGCCACCCTCCTCCGGGGAACGAACTGTAAATTGCTCTCCGCCGGGCGGTTTGCCGATCCGCGAAGACAATCGACAACCCAGTCGTCATGTCAAATAATCCAGGCTAGTTGTGTGTGATTTTCCGCTTCGAAGACTTTGAAACATCACTCGGTTCGGGTTAGCATGTCGGCTAGCTGTCACGCCTTTTGGTTTGTTTACATTCTCCGAAGCCGGGGAAGGGAAATGACATATGTCCGATTTAGGTGTCATAAAATATCGTTCGGGAGGTGCGACAGTAAAGGTGAAGTCGACAGTTTTGACCATTATGGAGTAATTTTGCCATGTCGTCCTGAATAAATGCATTTTTATTATTTCATATTCCATTTAGCACAAGACTGTTATTTGTCATGACCATGACCAATTATTTAGCAATTGGGGAAAATACTTGGATAAAAAGAATATCCTGTAAAAAGTTTGAAGTAAAGAGACAGAAACAATGACATTTTGCAGCTCTCTTCGTCGCGTTTTCCTCGTTGTGAATAGTTCCCCCTCGACGGGCTGACTGGTCCTTCTCAAGCCATTTATGTAGCTATTGGGGAAAAATACTTGGATAAAAAAAATATCCTGTAAAAATATTGGAGTAGAGAGACTGAAACAATGACATTTTGCGGCTTTCTTCGTCGCGTTTTCCTCGTTCTGAATAATTCCCCCTCAATGGGCTGAATAGTAAAAACAATGAGCCCAGTCTACCGCTGACGTCATCCAGCTGTTGGGGACGCTAAAGCCCTATAATGGTAGGAGTGGCTAATCGGCAGATTAAAAAACTAATTTCTCGTCCTCTGCGCTTTGCTAAATTGTTGTATATAGTCGAATCGTCTCAAAATATGATTCCAATTCACATAATAATGCCATTTAAGACTTTTTTTCTCCTGTCGTATGCTCTTTAAATCCGAAAATATGACCGCAACTGTCAAAACGCTATGTAAAAAAAAAATGCTAAGCTGCCACACATGCATTTCAGCTCCAAGAAGAAAACAATCTACCAACATCAGATTTACATACACAAGTGTTAACAACAAGCATAATAAAGTGCTGTTTCCACCAATATTTATTATTGATTTTATTCCACGGACAGCATGGAGGTTTCCACAGCTGCTGCAGTTATCTGAGTCCGACGATGATGAGTCACGTCAATGTGCAAATGCACGAGCAAAGCAAAACGCCTGCACTCATTTATCCGTTCAAATGGCTGACATACTGTCATGTGGTCAGAAGAGATGTTTAGCTCTGATTGGTTCAAATGTGCATGTTTTCTGGAACAGCAAAAAAAAAAAAAGCTTGTTGAATTGATGCCACAAAAAAGAGCAAAGCAACATAAAATGGATCAAATCTTTAAGAGCAACGAAAGAGTTGAGGAGGCTTATTTATGATATTTCGTTTTATTTACTCTGATGGGGGTGTTCAGAACATCTTAGCTGTCAATGTGCGCTTTGGATTTATATTTGTTCATTTATGTTAGGCTACTTATTCATTTCCTTATGATTTAAAAAGGTCAATGTTTGCGCGATCTTCAAATATATTCCATTTCACTCCGCATAATATTAGTCATTTGTACTTATTTTTCTGAATGTATCTTACTTATATATTTATTTTATTTTTTTAAAAGTAAATGTTTACATTCACTCCAATATTAATATATATCCTATGTTCTTAAGTAGTTAAAATTGAGATTTGGCATTTAGTATGTGAGGGAATGAGGGAAAATAAAAATTAGGAGATGGAGGTTTGCTGTTTTTGTTAACTTTTATTTTGTAAATCATGAAAAAAATACAATTTTGAATGAAAATAAGTTTTTGTATGTGTTATAGAAATAACTGTGCTAAAACAGTTTTTTTTTTTTTTTTTTTTTTTTGCATTTCAGTAGTTTAAGAGGTTTGACCACCTCCCCAATCATAAAAAAAATAAAATAAAATTTCTGGCGACCTTCACGTCAGGGAGTTCCGGCAAGAATTTCTAGCCACTTTCACCCCTGACTATAAGTCACACTTCTTTACATAGTTTGGCTGGGCTTCCACTTAAATGTGTGTGTTTTTTTTTTTAAACTGACCGTCGACAACCTGTGTTATGTTGTGTTGTTTAGGCTACAGTTATCCAAAACACTGTTGATATTAGGGCTGGGACGATCCACTTTTGTCACGATCCGATCCGATCCGTATCCCAATACCTGTGTGGTGATCCGATACATATCGCGATACTTCAACTATGGCAGGAGTATCCAGCTCCGGTCCTCGAGAGCTACCCAGCTTGTTTTCCATGTCTCCCTCCTTTAACACACCTGAATCAAATGATCAACCATCAGCAAGCTCTGCAGGAGCCTGATAATGATCCTGATTATTTGATTTAGGTGTGTTGGAGAGGAGGGCTCGCGAGGACTGGAGTTGGATACCCCTGAACTATGGCAACATATTACCTTTTGCTGGAATTTGACCTTTCAGTCGGATTGCCAGAATCACGCCAGCCAAACCACCGGAACCGCTAGCGCAATTCCATCGACCCGGGCCGGCGCCATCCCAACAATCCAGCCAAAAGGCCAAACTCCACACATTCACCTTAGTTTTAACTAGGGTTGTCAAAATTATCGCGTTAACGGGCGTTAATTAATTTTTTAAATTAATCACGTTAAAATATTTGACGCAATTAACGCATGCACTGAATGACCCGCTCACGCATTGCCTCAAACAGATTACAATGATGCCGTTTATGGACATTAAGAGTGAAGAGAATGCCTCAAAAAAAAAGAATAATGTTCACAAAAAGAAAAGCACTTCAGTCTGTAGTAATGAGGCCCTATTGTCACACAGTTAAACAACAATGCAAAGTGAACTGGCATAAACTGGCAATTTACTCAGACTTTGGTCACTCTATTCTTATTATTGTTATTTTTATTATTATTATGATTAGATTAACTCTGTAATATTACAAATTTTATTAAAACGGAAACATGAAGAGGGGTTTTAATATAAATTACTATAACTTGTAACTATAACATTTATCTTTTAAGAACTACAAGTCTTTCTATCCGTGGATCACTTTAACAGAAAGAATGTTAATAATGCCATTTGTGGATTTATTGTTATAATAAACAAATAAAGTACTTATGTACTATATTGTATGTATATATCCGTCTTGTGTTTTATCTTTCTGTTCCCACAATAATTTACAGAAAAATATGGCATATTTTAGAGATGGTTTGAATTGTGATTAATTACGATTAATTAATTTTTAAGCTGTGATTAACTCAATTAAAAATTTTAATCGTTTGACAGCCCTAGTTTTAACCCTTTGTACTGACTCCACTTTAAAAGCTGGAAAAAAGCTTTGAAACACAAGGTGACAGTTTATTCCAAAGTTGACAGCAATCAGACAGCAAGGCAAAAACAGCTAACAGACCCAGACGAAGAAGAAGGCTGGATCCAGGGTCAACAAAAGATTCCCAAGCAAAATGACAACGATTAGTTAAACATTCACTCTTTTAAAGGCTCTGGTGAGGCGGGCTGTGGTCCTGAAGAAGTGTGTGTTTCGGTGTTGTTTAGGGTTCTTGTCTGTTGTGAATTGGGCAGGAGAGTTTGGACGTTACTGTTGCCACCCCCAACCACAACACCAACAACCCGGTCAAAAGGCCAAACTCGACGTGTTCACCTTAGTTTTAACCCCTTGTACTGACTTCATTTTAAAAGCTGGAAAAAAGCTTCGAAACACAAGTTGACAATTTATTCCAAAGTCGACGGCAAAAACAGCAAAAAGACCCAGACGAAGAGGAAGGGCGGATGCAAGGTCAACAAAAGATTCCCGAGCAAAATAATTATGATTAGTTAAACATTGTCTTTTTAAAGGCGCTGGTGAGGCGGGCTGTTGTCCGGAAGAAGGGTGTGTTTGGGCGTTGTTTAGGGTTATTGTCTGTTGTGGATTGGGCAGGAGAGTTCGGGCATTACTGTTGTCAGGGCAACAAGAGTTGAGGATTTTGCCAGCCTCAGCGCAAAGTGAGAGCTGAGTGTCAGCTTCTCAGTCGCAGGTTCCTCCGTTATCAGATGTTCCTTCTAGGAGGAGAGGATGTCCTTTCATTGTTTTCGACTGTCCCTTGTTGGTTACCAGAAGAGCTGATGGTGAGATTTGGTGGTCCAGACATGAGCTTGTAGATGTCTTGGCCGTCCCCTGCTTGTCTCGCTCCGTCAGCGTCAATCTTGATCAGTCAGTTACATGAAGCGTGTTGGGCTTCCTTAGTTCAGCAGGCATCCTGTAGTCGTTATCGCCCTTATCTGCCCGTTGTCTTGGTGCTGCAAATTCTGAACACTCCAACTCCACTCATACTTCAGATATGTTTTACTTGTTTTCTTAAACTATGATTTAAATGCCCTTTATTTTATACTGGATGTATTACAGTAATACAAACAGTCAAACAGTAAATATGGGAAAGGATACTATTCCCTTCATTTTTAAAAATTCATAAAAACAAAGAGGCATGTATCTCCGTTTAAACTAGATACTGTTTGACTTTTTTTTTTTTTTAAACATAGAAAAATTCATTAACTCTTGCAGCAACTGTTCCTGTGTTCCTGTTCCTAGAACAAAAAAACTATTTAAAACACCTCACATTTTATACAGTCCCGATCCGATACTGGACAAAACATCGTCTCCCCCCCCCCTCCAAAAAGTTTTAAACATGTTACTGTCCCACTGAATTATTTTTAAACAACAATAATGTAGAAAAATACTTGTCATTATTAAATGCTTCATTATGTCAGTCCACTCAAATCCGCTCACACTTACACACACACAATGAATTGCCACTCACACTACCACAAGTGTTTGAACAAGCTCAACGATGCGGTATCTTTCAAGTATAGCGCTCCCAGGCTTCTCTCTATAGGATCGCGATATATTGTCAGATTATATATTTTCACAGCTATAGTTAATATGTTACGGTAACAGATGCTTATTTAGCATGTTGTTCTCCATTTTACTATTATTACTTTCACATATTACAGTGGTACCTCGACATACGATCGCTTCGACACTTTTCGACATCCTATGTAAAATTTGACTCGCCATTTGTTTCTACATCCGACGACATGTTCTAAATACGACGATCTATGACAGCACCGCCGTTTCTTTGTTTTCCGGCAAGACGGACGCATGGCAGATTTTCTTGTGAGATGAATCAACATGGGATCCAACAATGCTAGTGCAGGTGGTGAAAAAAGGAAAAAAGGTGATGTTTACCGTTACCATTGACATGAAGATAGATATGATAGAAAAATATGAGCGTGGGGTGCGCATCCGTGATATGGCTCGCTCAACAATACAGCCGTAGACGGTCTATGACGGTTGTCCTCCGTTCACCAGTCTTTCTAAGTTAAGGTGGCAATTATTATTGTGATAACATTGCCAAAGAAATCGCCAGCTTCGTCAGGTTTCTAGTCATTTATTCTATCAACTTGTCCCGAGTGTCCCCCGCAACAAGTAAACCAAGTGAAAGGGAAACTAAAAATGCTTACTCGATCAAGTCAGTCACGCGATGCGTTCAGGTACACAACGCAAAAACCATCGTCACTTTAGAACGCGGTTTGTTACATTATTACAGGTATTCTTATTATTCTTATTATTGCTATTATTATATTATTATTCCGATTTTTATTCATACTGTATTTATTTTGCTCTTTGTAATTGATATTTGCAATCGTAACATCAATATTTATTGAGAATTTAGTGTAGATTTTTGGGCTGTGGAACGAATTAATGGAATTATAATGTATTCTTATGGGAAAATCCTGCTCGACATACGACCATTACGACTCACAAACAATGTCCTGGAATGAATTAACTTTGTATGTAGAGGTACCACTGTATATTTTTTCTTGGTTCCTGATAAATTTTTAAAAATGGCCACCAAAAATGCTCCAGCGCGAATTTTCTTGTATGTGCATTATTTGGCTGGTGTTACTTACTCAGGTGTGATTTATAGTCCGAAAAATATGCTAATAATTAAAACAAAAAAATACTGTATTTGCTATTATTTAAGTTTTTTAAATAACCAAAAATAGTTACTTGCTCTATAATAGATTATAGGTCTTAAGTGTCAACTTTTGAATAGCTGTCTCCAGTCATGACCATTTTCTCTGAAAGGCTTAAAGACCCACATTAAATGTATTGATAGGAGGATGGTTGAATTCAACCCCTCTTGCTCCACTCAGCAACTTTTTCTCATCCTGGCCCAAATGATGCCTTTTATTGAGCTGTGAGGATACGTCCTCTTACAAAAGGAGCGCAGTATTCACTGAGGTAGTGAGAGAGGTGGGTCAGCGTGAGGAGGAGGGAGGGTGAATCCTAATAATTTTTCCATTTTGAATGAAGTCTGACCTTCACGTCGTTTTCTCTTTGGATCTCCCTCTCGTGACCTTTGCCTGTGAATTTTGAGCAACATGCTTCAGGAGGTCCTGTGTGGTCTTCCTTCTCCCACTACGTTTTTGTTGCATGCTATCTGTGTTAATGGCTGAGGATGTTTAAAAAGGTGATTCGATCACACTACCTCTCCCTGAGTGACAGTTGAGAAGAATGTTGTCATTTGCAGTTCTATGTAATCGGAAAGCACGGGAATTCAGAACATACTATACTGTAATGTATTGAGGAATGGAGAAATGAACACTTGCGCGTACCTAATGATAATCAATAGCACTTGGCGTGACACATGTTCTTGCAAAGAAAACATTGTTCACATGACTGCCATTGAGGCAGAGCAGTGCAATTATGTTACCAGAATTGTAAATTTTTCTATTTTGTCGGGTTTTAATTGAAAATATTAGGTGATTGGTGTATAAATTACTGTATAACAATTCATGTATATGAAGGATTTAGCGTAGGTTTTTGGGCTGTGGAACGAATTAATCGAATTATAATTTATTCTTATGGAAAAAACCCCGCTCGACATCCGACCATTTCGACAACCAGGTCCTGGAACGAATTAAATCCATATGTAGAGGTACCACGGTGTGTTTACAGATTGGATCTACTATCAGAAATTACATGCAGTTCAGAGTTCACCCATTGTGAGGCGCTAAAATGTTGGTTCAGTACTCTCAGTACTTCTATGCTGCTTAAGTAAGCAACTTAGCTGTGCTTTATCGTGTAGATCGTTCTTATTTTTTATTTTTATTATTATTATTATTGTTTTTTTTAAACCTGTCCTGGTCAGCTGTTTGACACGGAGAATGGAAGTCTGGTTGGTCTGGACAGTTTTCATACCTCGTTTATTATGACAAAGCAGTGAACAGTAATGGGTTATGGGGGAACAGAAGAAAAGAAACACAAGAAAAGAAACTCAAACAACAGCAAGAAATACATTGAATGCCTACACTAACTATGAATATGTTGGTGCTATCGTCAGCTAGTTGTATTTCCGGTTGACACCATGTGGGGGGCCTGTTGACCATGGAAAGAAGGGGAGGGGTGTGGGAGAGTCTATAAGCTAAGTGATTGGGAGGGGTGGAGTGTACACAAATCAGCTCTGTGATCTAGAAACCAGTAATCGTGTGAATCCCTTGTGAGTGTAAGCCCATCGGCAACTGACCCTACGCCGCCCCATCGCCAATCCTGGTACTGGGCCCCCCACCCGAGCGCGCCCAATCACATACAGACACGCGCGAGCCCCACCAAACACGCGACAGCCATGCAGATGAGCGGAGACGCTGCGCGGGCGCCACCCCAGGGCCACAGCCCCTACCCGGGCTGGCCGGAGGGGGGGAGCGCCGCCCATCCCTACTCCCGCAGCCCAGCAAAGGAGCCATCGTCACTCCCCCGGGATCCAGGGTGGTCCCCCAGGCCAGGCAGAGAGGAGGCCACGCCCCGGGAGCCACTCTATAGAGGAAAAAGTGTGGGACCCACCTACCACCCTCTTACTGTGGCTGCCAGGTCCCCGGCTGGCAGCCATGACCCAGCACCGTGATGGGATTGTGTGGGGATGGTAGTGCAATGTATGCATTAAAATAGGAGGGCTCGGCTTGGGGCAGTGGTACCACTGCATGGAATTTCTACCCAGCCGCCCCTCCCACCGCCCTTTGCTGGAGCTCCCCCTTGGAGTATGATGTGTGTGGTGCATAAAAAAAGTTGCGGGAAGGTGTAGATAGTTCTTAACTGGGGTTCGTTGAGTAAACCTCGTTCGGTGAAGTTTAAGAAACGCAGAGCCCTATTTTGTACGCTAAATAAATCAGGGAAAGTGGCGTTTTAGACCAGGTTTTGGACTGGTTTGCCCTCAATTTACAGGCTTTCCTCCATTTCTTTCAACTGCTAACCCTCTATCTAATGCGAGGAGAAATCAGTTTGCTTGGTGGACGGTTGACTTGCACTCGGTATGAGGAAGTATAGCAGACCTACAGGCAGTATGAAGTGCGTAGATAATTAAAAAATATTTTAAAAAGCATTTGCGTAACTTTAAGTCATGAAAATAGTATGTGATGCAAGGATACAAGAATGAAATGAGAATGTGGACATGAAAACGAAAGGAACAGTGTGGAAATGTACAGGAAAAGGCAAATTTATTTGTAGTAAATTAGAAAATCTGGAAGAAATTTGAACGGGAATTCATTTGAATTCGTTAAAAAAAAAAAAAAAAAAAAAAAAAAAAAAAGGCTTTATTATGAAATTCCGAAGTGTTCGGTGAATTCACCTTTGAAACTTGTGGGGTTTGCTACCTTTAGCGAGGATAAAAACCACTGGTGGAGACATTCAAGTTTAACTCTTGATAATTTTCAAATTGGTTCCTTCCAAAACTGCCCAAATTTGATCAACTAGCCAAAGGCATTTACCTCCCTACCCGAGTCTAAAAGTAGCCCAGTTGGATGGAAACACCCTCTCCATCTGGGAAAACCCTCTTACTGTGATTATGCCAAATATCGTAAAAAAAAAAACAAATAAAACATGTTCAAAATAATAAAAAATGTCAAAATTGAACTGTAATCTGAGCTAATCAAGCCTTTGATCTGATGTAGCAGAAAACTAGAGAAGTGAAGGCGTATTTTTCAAGAATTTTGAAGCCAAAATGTTCCCCGATTCTGGACTGACCATTGAGGTAGATGATTCTAAACTTGACAATGAAGAGCCGTTTGGCACAGCAAGACATTTTATTTTGAAATTTTGAGCAGGGAGCGCTCTCTATCCAAAATGGAGGAGTCTACTCCATCTTCATTTCGATGTCTAGCTTCATTACAGAGTAAAATATGATTGGATGCAAATGTCAGGTTGATTACGACGCGCTCACATTCGTAAGCTCGCTCTCTTGAATTCACTTTGTGCTGTGACGCTGCCTGGAAATGAGATTCTGTCTGGGAATTTGTGGTGGTTGTGTTATGTCCGTAAACAAGGTCATTGGGAACAAAGGTGCACTGCTCCCCTCAGGGGGGTCCACACACACACACTCACAGAGCGGCTAGGCTGGGAACGTGCAGCAAAAACAGCCTTTTTTTAGAACTGCATGTCCTATTAGCTCGGACGCAGAGCAAATGTAGCGTGTTTGAATCTGCGTGATATGCTCGAGCGAGGCCTCTCCTCCGGCAGGTCGGGAAGAGAGGGGGGACCGGCTCGGACCGGCCCGGCCCGGCCCTGCTGTGATGGAGGCGAAGAGCAAACAAGCCTGCGTGCCGCAGAGGTCTGCTTTCACTCACTGCAGCAAAGACAAAAGGAGACAGGAAGACGATTCCTGCTCAAAAATCTGCCTCATCACAGCACTCATTGTTTGCTGCTTATTAACTGTTCGTATCGCTATTGCTAGCTAGGCTAACGGATGCTAATGCTGCTTTTGATCTGCGTTGCAGAGTCTCTGTCAGACAGAAAAGCTTCGAGACTTCTGATGATGATGTAGGTGGGCTATAAATAGTCTGGTATTTATACCCCTGCCATTTTGGCCTCGTTTTTTGGTTCCTCCGCTTCCTCGGCATTTCTGTAACGATTTAGCAGCGCTGATGGCGGGGGGGATCGATGACTTTCCACATCTCCAAATATTGATACATTTTGGTTATAAATTAGTAAAGTAGGACGGAATTTTGACTCCCGTGTTAATCCCCCAATGCGCCACGGCCCCGCTAACTGGCTCTTACATAAGAGCCCAGAGAGCAAGAAAAAGGAGGCAGAATGTGTGAGAGAGGAAGACTGAGTGCCTCTACAGCTCAAGACATTAAACTCCCTAACCTGCCAGGCTGGGCCCGACGGAGTTCAAATTTTACATAGGAACGTTTCAAATAACACTTGCAGTGTATCGCACAATTGTTTATTCTCACTTGGTAAAGCAGGAGAGAGTTTTGATCCTATTTCGGAATTGATTTGCAAAGCCCCACCATTTCAATGTGGGCGGTACTCTTTCTAACTATAGACACAGTGGTACCCAGAGTTGCGAGTTAAACTTGCTTACTCATATATTAAAGTAATTTCAGCCTTTGGAATGAATGGAAATGTATTGACTCTTTTTCAGTACTTGAAAAAAAATCAACATTTTTGGAAATGTTTTTGTTTAAGAAAGTTGCAGGGTAATTTGAATTATTTAAAAAAAATACATGGCGGAAAACACAGACAAGACTGAAAAAGCAGTTTCTTCCCTTGCACTCCTCTTTAAAAGAAACTGTTGTATTTTAAGCCAAAACAACTGATGTGTTTGATAGAACAATATGTCTATATGCTGCCATAGCAGATTCATGGCGCATTAAGCCCGATAGTTATGAGGTAGATATCTGTGACTTTTTTACAGACGCCACTTTTTTCATTATGACATAATTTGTTTAAAAGTTTGAAATACGTGAGTGAATAATTTTTTAAAGTCGTTTTTTTTAAACGAAATATGGGACATCAGTCAGAGCTCGATACTTACATTTTGCATTGGTTGCACCTAACTTTTTTCTTATAGGGGACCCCAGACTTAAAGACTAATAGGCTCTAATAAACCACAATTGTTCTCTTTGACTAAAATATGTTAATAGAAACACATAAAGTATTTCCATTAATAAAAAATTCTATGATATTTACGACATGTTTTGCCCTACGGAGGACGCCATGTTTTATGCGCGCAATGGACGCTCGGGGTGATGACGTAGATTGTCACTGTCATTAGACATACACTACAGGGTTACTGCAATTCCTTCTACGCGGCGAGACGTCCAACACATGCGCACATTGGTTAAAAGTGGCCAGTAGTTACTATTTGAGTTTTTATTGAGTCTTTTATTACCTTTTCAATGCCTCAAAATACTTTTTTCACAAAGATGTTTATTTTTCAAAAGCTCACGGAGTAAACATTTACACATGTTCTTTTGCCCATGTTTTAGAGTGTCTTATCTGTTATTGAGCTCCCACCAATGGGCTAACCTGGTGCAGAATATCAAACAAACAACTTGTGAAACTCAGTCCAGATTAGCAGCGGGTACAGTATGAAATTAGAAAGTTTTTGTTGAGAAAAATGTTCATATCTACCTTCTCAAGCAGTAAGCGTGAGAGTTCTGGAAAAGACAGTGTCTCCTGCAGTGGAGAACACGCGTTCACTGGGTGTAGATGAAGCTTGAACGCATAACAGCTGGTGACTGGTGCTCACAGCAGAGTAGATAAATAAATGTCACGTATCACTAGTAAAGTAGGTGAAAAGAAAATTAAAGATGCTCGTTCTCGTTCACGAGATTAGTTGTACCATTGCTACGAGAAAGTCACAAATATTACGCAGGGATAAGGTAGCTGTGAGCCGCTACACACTTTACATATATGTACCTTAGCTGGGAGCTACGACAAAGCATTAGTATAAATTCTTTTGATTCTAATTTGATGATCTTTTAATACTGTTGATTTTAATGGAGGCGGCAACACGCTACGTAAAGTACGTAGCTGCTTATACTGGCTGAGAAGTCTCCCGGTTTAAAATGGTGGCTGTTTACCAATGTTGTCGAGTCTGTCATTTCGCATTTAGTTCTCGATACATGTGTTAACGCCGCCGAGTCTGTCATTTCGCATCTAGTTCTATATACCGTATTTGACCGAATATAAGACAGTGTTTTTTGCATTGAAATAAGACTGAAAAAGTGGGAGTCGTCTTATATTAGGGGTCTAGACATTATACCCATTCACGACGGTAGATGGCGCCAGATATCATTGAAGCGAATGCTGAACTTGAGGAGTAATGTTCTGTCATGACAGATCGCAGCTACTCTCAAGTTTAACCAGTTTGCATTATTTTACTGCATTGTTTTTCCTTATTTAGATTTGTTTCAAGACAACAGTTACAGTTAGACCTCACTTTGATGGTTAATGCAATTATTGCAATTTTGTTTTTTTTATCACATTAGATTGGTTTATTTTAGGGCTGCAGCTATCGAATATTTTAGTAATCGAGTAATCGACTGAAAATTCTATCGATTAATCGAGTAATCGGATAAAACAAATATATTTTTAGGTGAAGAGCAATTATAGATTTACATGAGAAAACAAGACATTTTATCATTTTCAGTCAATCAATGTCTTTATTTTTTATGTATATTGTTGAAAACAGCGAACAATTGCATCTCAGATGTAACTAGAATTAAAAAAAAAAAAAAGACTAATTCACTGCTTTCACTCAAAAAACCTTTAGATCTTATTTACAATATATATATATATACTGGACTGTCTCAGAAAATTAGAATACACAATATTCTAATTTTTTGAGACAGTCCTGTGTATATATACAGGACTGTCTCAGGAAATTAGAATACACAATATTCTAATTTCCTGAGACAGTCAGGAAATTAGAATAATAATAATAATATTAATAATAATAATATTGTGTATTCTAATTTTCCTGAGACAGTCCTGTATATATACACAGGACTGTCTCAAAAAATTAGAATATTGTGTATTCTAATTTCCTGAGACAGTCCAGTATGTATATATATATACACACACCTAAAAATGCCTTTACGCTTGATAACACACATCACTTAAAAGTTAGGATTTTCCCCCACGTTTTTCAATTGAATTTCTATTTGTGTCAAGCCATTTTTAAGTTCTAGTTAAGGTCCTGATAGGATTTTGAGTTTTTGCACTGTTCAAAATAAATGTATGATACAGGCTGTATTGGAGCACATTAGGGACTAGTGCTACTTGGTGTTTTATCCAGCAATGACTACTGAGCTAAAATTGATAGTTAGCATTATTGAGTTTTTATTTGACACCCTTATCACTCCACAACGCTATGTTATGTTAAAGCCTGTATGTAAGACACGTTAGCCACGCATCGAAAGTGGTTTTAATTGATTGAAACCTAGCCCTCCGCAGGGCTAACGTAAGATGAGCTAGTAGTGACAGTAACGTTAACCTTATATATTAGCGCTTAGCGCTTTTTATTAGCGCTTAGCGCTCTACTGCTTTAAGATGGCGGCTGTTTGCTAACGCTGCCCAGACGCGGCCTAGTCTGTCATTGCGCATCTAGTTCAACATACATGTGATCTCTATGAGACTTACCAGACGCTAGCTGCAACTAATGTAGCATGTGCGGGCTAGTATTTAGCAACGTCGGCGTCGTTTGTAGCGGTTGTCGGCTGCAGTGTTTTTTTTTTTGCTTCTTCCTCTACGCACGTGACATCAGCGCGTTGTCCCGCATTAAAAGTAGTCCGAGCAAAACGTGATGCTTAGAGCTGTCAAAATAAACGATTACTCGAGGTGAATAAAACTACTCGGATCAGTTTTTAAACTCGAGTTACTCGAGTTGCTCGAGTATTCGTTTCAGCTCTAGTTTATTTACATTTCAAAAACCAGAAGCCATATATTTACGAATGTGATTGCACTTTAGTTTACATATTTAAATGTTCAGATATTAAGATTTGAATGAGGCAAAATAACATGCTATTTCTCTCAAATATATTGTTATAATCATTTGTTTCAGATGTACTGTTGTTATTTTCTGTATAAAAAATAATTTGGTGTTCAAAAAGTCTTTTTTTGAAACTCGAGTCTTGAAAAAGAGGGTGTCGTCTTATAATCAGGGCCGTCTTATATTCAGGCCAATACGGTACATGTGATATCTACCGTAGCCCGACATAATAATACGACTTATTCTTGTACTATTCCGTCCATCCATCCATCCATCCATCCATCCATCCATCCATCCATCCATCCATCCATCCATCCATCCATCCATCCATCCATCCATCCATCCATCCATCCATCCATCCATCCATCCATCCATCCATCCATCCATCCATCCATCCATCCATCCATCCATCCATCCATCCATCCATCATCTACTGTTTAATTTGGGGTCAGGTCGCGGGGGCAGCAGAAGACAGATGTACTTTATTATTTTACTTACCTGGTTCTGACTGGTTAGAGGTCGCGCTATGTACTACTCGGCACTTGTATTCCATGAAGCCAGAGGTGTTTAATCATGATATAGCTGTGTTGCAAATGTTGCTCTGGGATGACTGGTCATTTTTCTTTGTGAATTTAAGCCAAACTTTTGAGCGCCGCCGCACAGTGGCTACGATTGAAATCAAGTGGCAATGCACAAACACACACTTCATGTGGCTTCGTGTTCGTGGTGTTCGGCAGCTATTTTTTCCAGTCGGCGGTCAGGGCATTGAAACTTGTTGTGTTAGTCCCGGATCCCACCGATGCTTGATGCCCAACCCTAGTGGTCAATGATAAAACATTAAAACAAAGGCTGTTTAACGATTAAAATTTTTAATCAAGTTAATCACAGCTTAAAAATTAATTAATCGTAATTAATCGCAATTCAAACCATCTATAAAATATGCCATATTTTTCTGTAAATTATTGTTGGAATGGAAAGATAAGACACAAGACGGATATATACATTCAACATACTGTACATAAGTACTGTATTTGTTTATTATAACAATAAATCAACAAGATGGCATTAA
The DNA here is from genome assembly GCF_030265065.1 of Corythoichthys intestinalis. Taxonomy (NCBI): domain Eukaryota; kingdom Metazoa; phylum Chordata; class Actinopteri; order Syngnathiformes; family Syngnathidae; genus Corythoichthys; species Corythoichthys intestinalis. Next base: position 41,229,337 of record NC_080405.1, on the reverse strand, counting down.
CATTATTATCATTCTGTTAAAGCGATCCATGGATAGAAAGACTTGTAGTTCTTAAAAGATAAATGTTAGGACAAGTTATAGAAATTTTATATTAAAACCCCTCTTATTGTTTTTGTTTTAATAAAGTTTGTAAAATTTTCAATCAAAAAATAAACTATTAGCTCGCCATTGTTGATGTCAATAATAATTATGGTGCTGAAACCCATAAAATCAGTCGCACCCAAGTGCCAGCAGAGGGCGGCAAAACACCAAAAAACACAAGTAACAAGTGGAAATGACACTTTGCTGTCATTTTAATCTGTTTGAGCAGGGCACGTGCGTTAAATGCGTAGAATATTTTAACGGGATTAATTTAAAAAATCAACGCCCGTTAACGCGATAATTTTGACAGCCCTAATTAAAACATTCATTTTTAGCACCAATGTGGTTCGTCTATCACCGAAAATGACAGCCAATGAGTCACTGTAAGAGTTAGAAGGCAATGGCGATGGCCACTTGGAATGGCGTTACTTCAATGTGGGCTTCTCCTCCATGATCAATGCCTGTATTTTCCTTTTGTATGTTTTAGCAAGTCAGCAACAACTTTAAATCAACAAAAACTTTATGTATCATTGAATTTGTGCTATTAAAATGATTTCATGATTTCTCCTTAGTGCTCATTACAGATTATTTTCAACACAGCTAAAACAATGTGCATCTGACCTGAGAGGGATCGTATATGACAATGCAACCAGAGGCCACAACCAGTACCGATATTATTGTCAATGGAGGCAGGATGCTTTCATGTTGTATATCAATCAGTTTATGTGTGGTTGTATGTATCTTAAAGGCATAGATGACGTCTACGCGCTTCCATCCAGACACCCTCTGGGCTTTGGCCTTGCTCCACTCAGCTCGACCAACTTGTCGCGTGTGTGTGTTGCAGGAAGTACGCTGAGAGGAGCTGTCGGATGTGGCTGACTCCCTCTTAATTTAAGAACTGTGTGACCAAAACATGAACCCTAGTTTCCTTTTCTTACGTGACAAAAGATAATCCAGCGATGCTCCCAAATCTGTACAATACATCACAAATGGCAGAGGAACTTGTGGTAACGATCCTGAAGGATGTGGGTGTGTTAAAATGAGGCAGGCGTTTTTTGTTTATTAAATTATTATCATACACGATGACCATGTGTAGCTTTCTAGTGCTGCACTAGTTAGCACATGCTGACAGAATGACAGAACGGTCACATGGCAACAACAGAACAGAAAGCCTATGGGTATCATGCCAGCAGACTTAAAAAATCTGCAGCTCGTTCTGGGTCGGACATCATCTTCTGTTAGGAGAATTTTTAGAGGGCGGGACCAAGGCTTCTGAGATAGGAAGACTAATTAGGATTTAATTTCATTATTAAGCCTTTTCTGACACTTTTCTGTATTTTAGAACACCTTTAAAGTGTTGTCCGACCACGCATATGATAGCAAAGACTTTATATTCTAGTGAGTAAAATGAGAACATTTTAAAAAATATATCATAGACTTCATAACCTATTGACATGACATGGGAAACGGGGCCAATCCGTAGGGGGCCTATTTTCAAAAACTTCAAATTCAAATATTTTCAAAACCAAATCTGCTACCGACCTAAAACCAAAACAGGCACCTACCTTAGCCATGTATGAGTCTCCATGAGCAGTGGCATCAAAAAATTCAAAGTCGTTTTTATATAAGTATAACACAAATTAAAATGCCTATGAAAGTCTTAGAGTTTACACTTGATGCACAAAAATCTCCAAATGCAGAGATAATCACCTATATTTTCAGGATCAATAGCAATATTTAACAAATCATATAAGTTTTTGACCAAAATAGCAACTTAATTATTTTTTTTTTTATTTACTGAAAGTTTTCAACAGCTAATAAATCACTCAATTTAACATCAGAAACTTAATACCTGAGGAAAACATGCATAATCATTTATAAATAATATGTGAATAGATTAATAATTCTAAATAAATTCTATATACAATCACAACTTATTATAGAATAGAATCGGCCTATATTATCATTGTACACTATATACTGTTAGCGAATGAGGCTAGCGGCCGCCTGACGTAAAAAGAGCTTTTCTGGCGAAAATTCTTGTGAATAAATGCTTAAATCCTCGAATTCTTCGTAGATATGGACTTAAAACAGTCTTGATTCTTGGTTAAAAGCAAAGAAACCATGCAGTTAGCGTTTATTTTACGTATATACAGTGGGGAGAACAGGTTTTTGATACACAGCCAATGGGTTTTCCCATTGGCAGTGTATCAAATACTTGTTCTCCCCACTGTATGTTGAAGTACTATGCTACTCTGTTAGCGAATGAGGCTAGCAGCCGCCCGATGTAAAAACCAAAAGCTTTTCTGGCAAAAATTCATGTAAATGAATTAAATCCCCAAATTCTTCATGGATATGGACGTAAAACAGTCTCAATTCTTGGTTAAAAGCAAAGAAATGTGCAGTTAGCGTTTATTTTACGTATACGGTATATGTTGGAGTACAATGCTACTCTGTTAGCGAATGACGTAAAAAGAGCTTTTCTGGTGAAAATTCTTGTGAATAAATGATTACATCCCCGAATTCTTCATGGATACATATGGACTTAAAACAGTCTTGATTCTTGGTTAAAAGCAAAGAAACCATGCAGTTAGCGTTTATTTTACGTATATACAGTATGTTGAAGTACTATGCTACTCTGTTAGCGAATGAGGCTAGCGGCCGCCCGATGTAAAAAACAAAAGCTTTTCTGGCAAAAATTCATGTAAATGAATTAAATCCCCGAATTCTTCATGGATATGGACGTAAAACAGTCTCAATTCTTGGTTAAAAGCAAAGAAACGTGCAGTTAGCGTTTATTTTACGTATATATGTCAAAGTACAATGCTACTCTGTTAGTGAATGAGGCTAGCGGCCGCCTGACGTAAACAGAGCTTTTTCGGCGAAAATTCTTGCGAATGAATGCGTAAATCCCTGAATTATTTATAGATATGGACGTAAAACATTCTCAATTCTTGGTTTAAAACAAAAGAAACCGTGCAGGTTGCATTTATTTTACGTAAATATGGCGGACAATGAGCCTAATCAGTTATGAATATTAGCCGCCTCCATGTGTAAGCAAATAAGAAAATTCATGCATATAAATGCTACAATCACTGAATTCTTTATATATATGGACGTAACACTGTCTCACTTCTTTGTTAAGAGCTAAAAACCTGGCAGTTGCGCATCTACGTATATTTGTAGAAGAATGACGCCAATGTCGTAGCGGTTCCCATTGTCCCATCAATTTTGTTCACAAAGTTTCAAAATCCATGCATGGTACGAAAAATATGTTATTTACCTTGAATCCTCGAACAAATCACTCCTGAGACAACTCTTCCTGTTTGTATGCGGTACAGCTTTCGTAGTTCTTAAAAAAATCCAAGCTTAAACACGGCTTTGACATGACCGTGTGCCGTCTTCGGATGACTATTACTAAATGAAGCTTCAAACTCGACCCCCTATGCTAAGGTGTGACGCAAAGAATGATGACGTGTCAGGTCAATAGGTAATAAAGTCTATGACTATATATCTATTTCTTAAAATATGGTATCGGTACAGTATCGGCATCAGTCAATACCACACAGCCGTGTGTCAGAATCTGTATCGGGAGCCAAATATTGTACTGGTCTGACACAACTTTTTTAGGTGACTTTAAATATTAGCCTTGAAAAAACTGACATACTCTATAAGGCGTTTGCAGTTTACTGCAGGAAAGTTATAACATCCGATCAATTGGGCTACTGCTCTTACATATCAGAACCTCAGTGTGATCCCTTCATTCATAGATGGTTTAATCTGGATTTACGTCACTCTTAGACGGGTAAAATAACATTTAAATCTCAGTTTGAGTCCGCAGTGAGGAGACACTTTTGATTCAAAAGCAGACGGTCAAACAGATTGCTGTCGGAAAGTAGATTACTACAAAGCATCTTCTAGGGAGATTAGAAAACTAGAGTTGTTCCGATCACATATTTTTGCACCCGAGTTTGAGTCTGAGTCATCAGATTTTGAGGATCTACCCATACAGACCCCATAAATCCGCCATTAATTTATTCATTAGTTTATTACATAACACACTTTGTGTTTATTTTGATAATATACCGTACTTATCCTTTTCTTTATAGCCATTATAAACAACTTAAAAACCCGATCTTTTGGACCCGATTCCAATCTTCTAAAAATGACATGATCAGACCCGATTTCCGATCGCGTGATTGGATCGGGGACATCCCTAAACATTATACCGCTGACCAATCGTGCCAATTTTCAGAGGATCGGAATCGAGAGAAAAGAATGGGGTTTTTAATTAAGAAATAATTATGGTTTTCTGCTTCATGCTCGTACAGCCTCTCTCTCCTTTCTCCTGCTTTTTTGGTCAAGAGTTTGCTTGTTAAAGTTAATGATGATTGACAGGGTTTGAAGCTTTGATCTCGCCAGAAAAGCTTGGGCGTGCTACCTTCAAAGGCGCGTCAATCATCATTTAGCTTGTAAAACACTAGCCTTAGTGTGCTGTGGCAGCTCATTGTGTGTTGAAGGAATTCGCCCCCCCGGCCAAGCCGCGGAAACAGTGACAGCCGAACCAAATGGTGTTCCACTGGCACCGCTCCCGCAAGTTGGCCGTGAGGGGCCAATCCCGCGCGTCCACTGCGGTGTCAACCCTTTGTACTGACTCCATTCTGAACGGTTTAAAGAAGGCTCACCGAAAACAGATTGACAATTTATTCGTCGACAATGGTCAAAAACAAGGCAAAACAGATGACAGAGAGACAATGCTGGATCCAGGGTTGGCAAAACACCGGATACATCGGAATGTTCCCGAGAAGCGACAGTTGTTATCTAAATGTTCAGTCTTTTGAAAGCTGCGGTGGAGTGGGCCAGGCTGAAGGCGTGCCTGGGTGTTGTTTTGGGATCCTCCTTCTGTGGCAGATTTGGGCGGTCAAGTTTGTGCGTCATCTTTCGTGGTTGCCACGGTTACCAACGCATGTATTGACGTCCAAGGCGCCGCGCTATCAACATGTTGTTGCCTTGGTAGAGCAAGAGTGCCCTGACCCACCGAAGAGCCGTTGATGTCCTTTCCTTTGTTTTATCAGGCGAGGGATGATAAGGTGATTCACTTTACTGTGTCAAAGGGCATGGAGTGAAGTCTGCCTAAACTATGGTTGCATGCTTTACTATAATGAATGTGTAAGACTAATGCAAAAAATTATGATGTGTGCGAGAAAGGTAACTATTCCCCTCAGTGTGTTAAGCCCCTTTCACTCACTCCGAAACACCGGGAATATTGCGGGATTTAACTGTGCAACAGTTGTATGTGAAGATTTCTCGGGTCGACTGACATGGAGATTACGTGGAAATTTCATGAGTTGCTTCTTAATACAATGTCCGGGACTTTCCCGGGAAGCAGTGTGCGTGCAAGCAGGCGTTAAATTCCTGGGTCACAGCGTGATGGCTGATGATGTGAATATCATGGCGGGCCGAATGTCACTTCCTCTCCCTTCACAAAAAGACGAAAAGCGGTAAACAAACATCGCAATTATCCAAAGCAGAAAACAACAGAGGGACGCGTTCAAGGGTTTATTAAATACAAACAAAAATACACGGGATCGCGGAAATGGGGGAATAACACAATGGTTCCGTGACAGTAGAGCTAAGGAAGAGAGTCCATCGTCCATCTTTGGAAATGTGTGGTTCATTTTGTTGCCGATGTTACGGTCTGCTACTGCGGAAACAAGGTTGTACTTCAAAGCAGAAAACAACGGAAGGAAGCGTTCAAGGGTTTATTAAGTACAAACAAAAATACACGTGCTCGCGGAAACGGGGGAATAACACAATGGGTCCTTGATATCTTGACACCCTTCTGGTGGATCGCCTGAGCTTAAATAGAGTCTTGATGAGCTTGAATTGGCTGCAGTTATGACGCTGGGAACGCTCTTCCGGCTCTGTAACAAAGCACGATTTGACCAACATTGCGACAGCCAATGTTGACCAAATATAATGTAATGTCGCACCAGCAGACCTCCTCGCACAGAGCGCACCAGTGGGCAACATGGAACAAGTCTGTGAAAGTGTCCAACCTGCGTCATTCCCGGGATATCTCAATGTGTGAACACAATGACTCGAGTAAATCCCGCGTCACCTTACATGGGAATTTACCAGGAAATGTTTGTGAAAGGGGCTTAGGACTCGGGTGCAAAAATGATTGACTGGGACATCTCTAATTTTGTTGCTTATAACTCATTTACTGCCAAAAACAGCGATACATGTTAAATTTATTTGAACTGAGAAGGTTGGCATTGAGTGATCATGTTTCATTGCCCATGACAGTAGCCACGTTTACATGGAGCCAAATATTCCAATTGCAATCGGTTTAGATGTTCAAACCGAATAAATTGCCACGTTTACATGGAGCCAAATATTCCAATTACAATCGGAATATATGTTCAAACCGAATAAATGTGTTCCATATAAACACCTCATTCGGAATGAACAGGCCCAAACCGAATGGAATTTCATTCCGATTCACAGGGGTGGAATATTCCTTTTCCCAAACCGATTAGAAGTAAAATTATATCATGTAAACAGGGAATAGGAATGGTGTCTGGTTGCGTTCTTTCTGCGCATGCTCCGTACTAACGTGGTGACGTGACTTTGTGACGTAAGTAACGTCACTTGCAACATGGCTTCCAAGCACACGCACAGCGCACCCACACAACTTTTTAAATGAACGGCGTATCATTCTGAAGTTTTGTTTCCACTCGAAAAGTTAAAACAGCAGCTGATCTGACGATCGAGCTCCATGTTTTGCAACGTGACGCTTTGTTTTGATTAATCTGCGCATGTCAGACGGCAGTTGTCAAACGTCCTTTCGGAATAAAGGCAGTCACATGTAAACACTGGATCGGAATAGATGAAGTGACATGTAAACAGCTGATGTGAAATTTCCATTCGGAATGATTTGAATCGGTATGAATAAAAGTCAGCATGTAAACGTGGCTAGTGTGTTCCATATAAACACCTCATTCGGAATGAACAGGCCCAAACCGAATGGAATTTCATTCCGTTTCACAGGGGTGGAATATTCCTTTTCCCAAACCGATTAGAAGTAAAATTATATCATGTAAACAGGGAAGCGGAATGGTGTCTGGTTGCGTTCTTTCTGCACATGCTCCGTACTGACGTGGTGACGTCACTTGGTGACGTAAGTAACGTCACTTGCAACATGGCTCCCAAGCACACGCACAGCGCACCAAATTGGAGTCCGGTGGAAAGTTTATATCCATGAATCCCTCCACCAGCCCACACAACTTTTTTAATGAACGGCGTGTCATTCTGAAGTTTTGTTTCCACTCGAAAAGTTAAAACAGCAGCTGATCTGACGATCGATCTCCATGTTTTGCAACGTGACGCTTTGTTTTGATTAATCTGCGCATGTCAGACGGCAGTTGTCAAACGTCCTTTCGGAATAAAGGCACACATGTTAACGCTGGATTGGAATAGATGAAGTGACATGTAAACAGCTGATCTGAAATTTCCATTCGGAATTATTTGAATCGGTATGAATAAAAGTCAGCATGTAAACGTGGCTACTGATGGACAACCAATTTGACTGGGGGGCTTGCAGCGATTGAATGATAGTCAAAATGAAGAAAATGAAGAGTTAAAACTTAAAAATAAGAAAAAACATTTAAAAACCAAACCTTTTTCACCCGTTTCTAATCTTAAAATAATGCGATCGGGCCCGAAACATTACCATTTGTGAGTTTTTTGCCATTTTTCCTGGAGACATGAAAAACCGTTTTCCAGGTAACATGTTGTGATTTAATACTGAAGAATCTAGGATTTTTCCAGTATTCCAGCGAGTGGTTAAAATGATTTGAATTTAAGCACTGGATATTCATACAAACATGATTGAACAAGTTACAAAGACTTTTCTATACTATCACAGTTTGCAAAGATTTTGGATAAAATGTAATTTACACTTTCATAAATAAAACATCTTTATCCAGAAAAAAATACAATTCAAAGATTTGGTGGAGTTTAAAACTGCATAATTTTTGTTCAGTATAAGAAATAATACATTTCCTATGAATATTCAAATAATTTTTCAAAAACGAGAATCCATTTATAATCTCAGAGGTAATGATGTGCTGAAAAAAATGTTAAGCAGCTTTGTATTCCTTTTGTTACTGTTAAAATATGGAATAAATTAGAATAAGTTGTCTTTTTATAAATATTATAAGCTATTCTTGCTAATTATTTGTCTTAGAAATGGAGAATCTTTCTTAAAACCAGATAAATCAGAAATACATTGTCAAGTTAAAAAAAAGCTAACAGATTAAATGTTTTTTATTTAAAAATTTTTTTTTAAATTACTGTGTAGGAAATTCAGGGCCATTTTATCTCGTTTAAAGATGCATGATCATAAAATGTTCCGTTAGTAAAGCTAGTTTTAAGAAACCTAGCTAAGAAAAATTTGCTCACCTGATTAGCATTTTTTTTTTTTTTTTTGCTCCAAAAAGTATTTAAGAATATTTGTCTTATTTTCATTCATTCATTAATTTTCCCGACACGGTTATCCTCACGAGGCTCGCGGGGGTGCTGGAGCCAAACCCAGATAACTATGGGCAGTAGGCGGGGAAGTTAACCACAGTGCCATGGGCTTTACAGTTATTGATGACACTGCGCACGATAGACACAGGAACAGGTATTTGGAGATGGACTTGTAACCTTGAGATTGCCCATGCTTCCTCAAAATTTTGCTTCTCAAGTCCTCAGACAGTTCTTTGGTCTTCTTTCTTTTCTCCATGCTCAATGTGGTACACACAAGGACATAGAACAGAGGTTGAGTCAAGTTTAATCCATTTTAACTGGCTGCAAGTGTGATTTAGTTATTGCCACCACCTGTTATGCACCACAGGTAAGTAACAGGTGATGTTAATTACACAAATTAATGAAGCATCACATGATTTTTCAAAGGGTGCCAATACTTTTGTTCGGCCCAGTTTTGTAGTTTTGTGTAAAATGTAGGGCTGTCAGAATTATCGCGTTAACGGGCAGTAATTAATTTTTTAAATTAATCACGTTAAAATATTTGACGAAATTAACGCACATGCCTCGCTCAAATAGATTGACAGTGTCATGTCCATTTGTTACTTGTGTTTTTTTGTGTTTTGTCGCCCTCTGCTGGCGCTTGGGTGCGACTGATTTTATGGGTTGCAGCACCATACATGAGCATTGTGTAATTATAGACCCTACTCACCAACGTCACAGAAGGACGTGTCGTTGTATCTGGCCGCCATATTGTCCGTCATTGTTTATCCGTATTCTCAATGGTTTCAATTTGTCGTGCAATTTATAGTGCAATTCATGGAAGCCCTGGTGCTTTCAGACGCTGTGAACTCATTGGATGCGTTGCATAAAAGGCGTTATGTGGAAAAGCTTCAGTCTATCCATTTGCCAGATCTATATTTGATGCCTAAATCGTTATTTTTCGACCCGCTGTCTTTGCCCTCTCTGCCTGACATCTGCTACCCTGATATCTACAACTATTTTGTCCACACAAAATCAGCCTATTCTCACGAAAGTTTGAAAAACTTTAAGAGCAGCACTCTAAGCATTACCCCGTGTGATCCTTTACTTCCAATCTTCTAAAATGGCGACAATCAGCAAAAAAAAGTTGACTGCGATGGCCGACGCTTCAAGGATTGGTGGATATTGGACTATTTCTTCAATAAAACACGCAACAACTATGTCTGCCTCATTTGCAAAGAGACAGTCGCTGTTTTCAAAGAGTTCGATATGACGCGATATTACCAAACAAGACACGCTGACATGTAGGACAACATTACAGGGAAGATACGCAGCGAGAAATTATAGCAACTTCAAGCTAGTTTAATTTCACAGCAGCAGTATTTCGCAAGAGCCCGAGTGTCGAAAGAGAACGCCACAAAGACGAGACTGTTGAAATTATGAATAAAAAAAATAATAAAGCAAATGTGGCACACAGAAGGGCTTGCTAAAATTTGTTTAAATATATTGTTCTATGTAAATCAACCAAGGTAGCCCCCCGCATTTTTACCACACCAAATCTGGCCCCCTTTGCAAAAGGTTTGGACACACCTGTTTAACTGATGATCCGATGATCCGTAGACGAGGCCAGCTTCTTTCACTTGGTACCAGCTAAATATTATTCAAAATGTAATGATGGTGGAAGAAATAAGCATCATGAATTTGAAACTGTATGTTGTCGGCAATTAGCCTCGCAATGATCTTAATTGTGGTTGTCAGCCCAAAACCCTCTAAATATATATTAAATGCATCTTACCAGATATAAAATGACTACTACATAATCTGTGGTAATCGTTTGGAGCCCAGTTTTCTCGTCGAATTGCAGCAGTCCATCGCGCTCTCCTCTCCGGGTCTCTCGGAATCCAGGAGAACTTCAAGTCTCTCTGTCTATCTTCTCTGTTATTGCAACCAACCGCCACACACGCCTTCACCATTTTGATTATTAATGTTAACGAGCAGAAAAACACGCCATAATAGGAGGAATTTACGCAGCGGTAATGCGTCAACACGACGAGTTGATGGACAATATGGCGCGGAGGCGTGGTTGTGACGTCATGTGAGTAGGGTCTATTGACATCAACAATGGCGAGCTTCTAGTTTATTTTTTGTTTGAAAATTTTACAAATTTTATTAAAACGAAAACATTAAGAGGGGTTTTAATATTAAATTTCTATAACTTGTACTAACATTTAACTTTTAAGAACTACAAGTCTTTCTATCCTTGGATGGCTTTAACAGAATGTTAATAATGTTAATGCCATCTTGTTGATTTATTGTTATAATAAACAAATACAGTACTTATGTACAGTATGTTGAATGTATTTATCCGTCTTGTCTTATCTTTCCATTCCAACAATAATTTACAGAAAAATATGGCATATTTTATAGATGGTTTGAATTGCGATTAATTATGATTAATTAGTTTTTTAAGATGTGATTAACTCGATTGAAATTTTTAATCGTTTGACAGCCCTAGTAAAATGATAATGACTTTCTTTTTTTTTTTTTTTTTTGTCATCGCAAGCAAAATAAATGAAGATATTACTACCAAAGTATTTGCAATCATTTTCCGGGAGAAATTGAGCATTATCTGACAGAACTGTAGGGGTGCCAATACTTTTGGCCAGCACTGTACTTTGTTTTTTTTAGAAATTGATATTTTAGAAAGGTTTTTTTCTAAAGTTGGGATGATACAGTTTTTTTGTTGTTGTTTTTTTTTTAAATTATAGTCTTTTTTTATTGTAAAAAATGTTTATTTCGTGAAAATTAAAAAGGAAAAAAAACATTTAAACATTTTTTGATTTCTGTAGCCCTCGGTATTTCATTGTGTTACATGATGGTGAGGTGTGTCGTGTCATTTCCTGTTTTATTTTGAAGACTTCATCCTCCTCATCGCCTATTGTTTCCACCGATTCCCCATTACCTCTTGTGTATAAATAGTCTGCGTCTCCCTTGTCTTGTGCCAAAATGCTTTCCCACCTATATTGTTTACATCGGTCTTGTTTCATAGTTTTCACAGTCTTTTTGTTTTTTTCCTACATTTGGAGCACTTTGTGTTTGATTTTTTTCCCCGTGCCTGCATGCTAGTGGAAGAACCTTAGTTTTTTTTACAATAAAGTTTTTGCCTGAACTCCGCAGCTGAGTCCGCCTCGTCATCTCAGCCTGACACACTGATGATGACAGAAATTTCATCTTTATTCTTTATTCGTCAGACACATACATATGACATTTAAAGGGAAAAAATAACAAACACAGATAATTGGACAAAAGTCTGATAGGAGGAGAATGGGCAATAAGGCCACTAATAACCCCCCTTAAAAAGATCCACTGTATTCAATCTATTTGTAAACACAGCCAGGGTGCAGTGACAATGTGTTCTGGTAAATATTTCCATGGCTTAATAACTCAGTTTTCCCTGCAGTTTAGATTGCATATTTTCTTGGTGAATTTTCATGTTTGTCCTGTTTCCTGAATACTGGCCCAATCAAAGAATACTATACAAGTATACATTATACAGTATATAGTTAATGATAAATAAATACTCTTCGCCACAAGGTATGATGCTTTCAGTACATTCGCTTTTGTTGATGTGGTGGCCCTCAGTAATTGTTTCTGTTCTTCGTGCTCACGCTTTTTTGTTTCAAAAATTAGCTTATCCATTATTCCAGGGCGCTTAGTCTCTATGTGCCAAAGCAGCTTTGAAGGCTTCATTGACTCGTTTGCTAACTTTTGGCCACATATTATGCAGAGTGGACTTGGCGTAGAAATATCAACAAATCGTAGCTGCCTCTTACATTCCTAACTATAAAAAGGGGACAAATTCTGCAGCAGGATGGTGCTCCATCCCATACTTCAATCTCTACCTCAAAGTTCCTCAAGGCAAAGAAGATCAAGATCCTCCAGGACTGGCCAGCCCAGTCACCAGACATGAACATCATTGTGCATTTCTGTGGTACGATAAAAGAGGAAGCATGGAAGACGAAACCCAAGAATGTTGATGAACTCTGGGAGGCATGCAAGACTGCTTTCTTTGATGTTCCTGATGACTTCATCAATAAATTGTATGAATCATTGCCGAAGCCCATGGAAGTCATACAAAATATTACATTTGGATCTCACAGCACCACTACTTAATTCGCTTATGTTATGTAACATATTTTTGTATTTGAAGTACATTTTTTGTTCAATTTTCACGCTACTTTCTGTAGGCGACAAAACTTTTGTCTCGCCAAAATTTGACCTTTATGTCTTCATTAAATGATAAATCTTTTTTCAAAGAAACAAATATATTTTTGTACATTCAACATCATTTGGGAGGGTCTTAGCTTTCATATGAGCCATTTCGTAAACCAATTGAATAATTAAAAGTCAGGTTATTAGTAGGGCTGTCAAACGATTAAAATTTTTAATCGAGTTAATTACAGTTTATAATATATTAAAACAATAAATCAACAAGATGGCATTAACATTATTAACATTCTCTTAAAGCGATCCATGGAAAGAAAGACTTGTAGTTCTTAAAAGATAAATGTTAGTACAAGTTATAGAAATTTTATAATAAAACCCCTGTTAATGTTTTCGTTTTATTAAAATTTGTAAAATTTTCAATCAAAAAAATAACTAGTAGCTCGTCATTGTTGATGTCAATAATTACACCATGCTCACTCATTGTGCTGAAACCCATAAACTCATTTGGACCCAAGCGCAAGCAGAGGGCGTCAAACACCAAAAAACAAGTAACAAGCGGACATTACACTGCTGTCATTTTAATCTGTTTGAGCGGGGCATGTGCGTTAAATGCGTCAAATATTTTAACGTGATTAATTTAAAAAAATTAATTACCGCCCTTTAACACAATAATTTTGACAGCCCTAATTAAAACATTCATTTTTAGCCCCATTCTGGTTCGTCTATCACTGAAAATGGCAGCCAATGAGTCCCTGTAGGAGTCGTCGTCTGGAGGCAGTAGCGATGGCCACTTGGAATGGCGTTACTTCGATGTTGGCTTCTCCTCCATGATCAATGTGCGCATTTTCCTTTTCTATGTATTAGCACGTCAGCAGCGTTTGAACAACAACTTTGAACCAACAAAAACTTTATGTATCATTGAATTTGTGCTATAAAATGCACAAACATTGCGACACTCCTGTAACGATCGTACTGTTGCTCGTTATGCTAGTTATTAGCAATTGTTTCTACAAAATGGATATGTGACAAGACTTTTGTTAGGGCCTGTATGTGCTAAAGCAGCTTTGAAGGCTTCATTGCCTCGTTTGCTAACTTTTGGCCACATATTATGCAGAGTGGACTTGGCGTAGGCTCCTCTTCTGACTCGTCAGGTGGCCTTTTCCCTGTTAAAAGCTGTCCAAAGACCTGTTTTTCAGTCATTTTCGCTAGCGTGTGGGCTTATTATTATCTGATGCGCCTATGTCATACGTCATTATTGAGGACAAGCACGCATAGATATCGAAAAAAAATAGATGCTAGCTCCAATTCATTTCTATGATGACGATGATCAGTTTTATTATTATTATATCTATTGACTAATCAGAGCAAAACGACCGGAAGCACTCTGTCCGCCATTGCTGAGGTATGCGGCCCGCAGCACACAGCCAGCAGCAGGCAGATATCATTACTGTTTGCATTAACTGACGCTGAGCTGCTACTGAGGTGTGTAAACACTAGAGGCGTGCGAAATTTCCGATTCTTAGATATTTCGCGATTCGGCCGTGGAAGATTCGAGGCGTGCGAAATTTCCGATTCTTAGATATTTCGCGATTCGGCCGTGGAAGATTCGAGAACGATTCACAAATATCCAAATTCCGATTATTGAATTATACCAGGTAAAGCGGAAGTAAAACACAGTCAGCGTGGTCTTTGGGACGCAATGAGGAACGGACCGAGAGTAAATATCACGGTCAATTCATGCCGCTAGATAAAAAAAACAATAATACCTGACTGCGGCTGACAGCCGCTACAAACAACGCCCAGTTGCTAGTTGCTACAAACATACGGCTACAGCAGATATCATATATGTAGAACTAGATGCAAAATGACAGACGACGTCGGTGTTAGAACATGTATTATTGAACAGAGATGCGAAATGACAGACTTTCCGGCGTAAGTAAACAGCCGCCATCTTAAAGCAGTAGACCTTTCTCGAAGGCTCTGTTGTAGCGAACCTAATTAACTTTTTATCTAAAATACTACTAAATCGGTAGAATCTTGTCTTGAATCTATCTTTAAATGATGAAATAGTTTTAAAACTTTGACAAAAGTAGACAGAAGGGGAAAAAAACTGGAGTTTTTTTTATTTACTGTTATTTTTGTATATTTGTTTACTGTTGTATGTTAACTTGATACTGAAATAGTAGTTTGGTTTAGCCTGAGAGGATTTTTGAACAATTTTGGAACTAATGTACAAAACATGAAAAAAAAAAAAAATAAATAAAATAAATAAAAAAATAAAAAAACAAGGAGGGGGGTGCATCAATAATCGTTTTATAATCGAATCGGAGCCTCTGAATCGTAATCATAATCGAATCATTAGGTGCCCAATGATTCCCAGCTCTCGTAAACACCCCAGTCATGGCGGCCACCACTAGAGGGCGAGGTCCACAAATCTCTACTCAGATTAGTAGGCAGGCAGATTGATGTGGCAAGTGGCACAGGGCTGAATGCGATCATTAATAAATTATTTATTAGTATATGCGCCACGGACTGGTCCGGTGGTTGGGGGACCACTATTTAGGTCACTCGGACAGACACAGTGGGCCAAATTTGGCCACTGAGCCTTGACTTTAACGCCTGTGTTTTATAAGCCCCCACCTGATGATGTACTCACTTTATTTGATCTGTTCTATGACTATTTGCCATTACCGCTCTAAAAGAAAAAAGCTGCAAACTGACAAAGCGCTCTTTTCTATGTCTAGGATCACCACCACTGCAGCCTGCATGATGGACCTTCGCCGCTACCCTCTCGATGAGCAAAACTGCACCCTGGAGATAGAAAGCTGTAAGTACCGTCGTCCCTGACAACGGGCTCTCACTCCCACTCGCCGACGTAGATTTAGATCCCACGTACGCATGCAGCTCTGTGGGTTTTTGAAGAAAGCGCTAGGTAGAAAGCGGCGTGATAAGGCGGGATGTAAAATGCTGAGAAAGGCTGATGAGATACGAGGAGATAAAAATCAAGAAGGGGAACATCACTAATGGTTCGCCGACTGATAACATCCACCCTAATTAATTCAGCTACACCGGCTTGATTAGGTCCAGTGTTTGTGGGTGAATTCGGATGTTACGCCGCCATGTTTGCAAGGTAGAAAGAGCTCATTTCTCATGGAGTTTGTCATTTTACAGCGCCGTGAAGAGGGGGGAGGGAAGGGGGGAACATGAGAGAGAAAGACGAGGTCCTCGTCGCGCTTTATCTGGGTCCCCGGGGAGGAGGATTATGGGGCTGGGATGCGGTGTAGGGCTCACTCTTTCTGGGTTTCATCACAGTGTTGCCGGAATTAAGTGCCGGCGGAAAAAACAGTGGTGGGTCAGAACCGCCTCTCTCCGCTCCTCTTCCATTACGCTCTCCTCATCACTTCCTCATCTCTTTTCTTTGCACACTCTCATCCTGCAGCCTTTTTATCTCTTTCTCTCCATCACTCATAACCTCTTTTTTCCTCTCCTCCTCTTCTCTCAGGCACACACACAGTCGAGCACGCAGGCCCGGTTTTGATCAGCAGACAGTATCTGCTCTCATATGTATTAACTGGCAGCGGTTTTAACGTTGGAATCGCTTCATGCCAGAACATGCTATTTTATTCAGACTAATGAGCGTAGAGAACTCTCACTTGACTTGATAAACTTGATGCATTTTTAACAGACATCGGTCTTAAAAGCCCCGATAGCCAGCAACAGGGACTCCCGCCACTGGTTTGGCATGCTAGCTTGCAACTAAGCTATAAATGATTTACGGTGGAACCCCTAAGGTCAACATTTGTTTAAAAGTAACATTTTATCTTTTTTAATAAGTGTACACACGCCAAAAATGTGCCATTATTAAACTTTTATGCACGAATTATGATTATTATTATTATTTTAACCCTTACAGGGCACTTATTTAACACATTAGCTGCCATTGATGGCTATGGCACTGAAACATGAGCATTCACAGCCAGGGTTAAATGAATTGGATGTGTATCCTTGTCAATGGCATGCAATGATTAAATACAACGTTGTATAAATTTATACATTCATCAATAATTAAAGAAAAAAAATGATTCATTAAAGCAACACTAGGTAACTTTTCAACCTTTAGGAAATATTTTCATAACAGTTGTGATGATATGTTGCCTGACAACTAGTTGAATGACACCTGTTTTATATCTTGAGGGGGTCTGTATCGCTTTCACCGGCACTAATTAACTTTGAGGAGGGTGGCAGGAACTCCTCACAAAAAAAACTACAATTGTGCTGACTGCTTAACAAATGTATTTTTAATAGGGCTGTCAAAATTATCGCGTTAATGGGCGGTAATTAATTTTTTAAAATTAATCACGTTAAAATATTTGACGCAATTAACGCACATGCCCCGCTCAGACAGATTTAAATGTCAGTACAGTGAATGCCCACTTGTTAATTGTGTTTTATGGAGTTTTGACGCCCTCTGCTGGCGCTTGGGTGCGACTGATTTTATAGGCTTCAGCACCCATATGAGCATTGTGTAAGTAATTATTGACATCAACAATAGCGGGCTACTAAGGTTTATTTTTTTTATTTGAAAATTTTACAAATTTTATTAAAACGAAAATATTAAGAGGGGTTTTAATATAAAATTAGTATAACTTGTAACTAAAACATTTGTCTTTTAAGAACTACAAGTCTTTCTATCCGTGGATCACTTTAACAGAAAGAAGGTTAATAATGCCATTTGTGGATTTATTATACTAAGCAAATACAGTCCTTATGTACCGTATGTTGAATGTATATATCAATCTTGTGTCTTATCTTTCCATTCCAACAATAATTTACAGAAAAATATGGCATATTTTATAGATGGTTTGAATTGCGATTAATTGCGATTAATTATGATTAATTAATTTTTAAGCTGTAACTAACTCGATTAAAAATTTTTAATCATTTGACAGCCCTAATTTTTAATACAAAATATAGTAGAATTACTAAATTTAATTTAATTTGAATAATTTAATGCTTAAGGTTCCTGAGCCTTTTCGTGTGTTTTTTTTTAAATACTTTTTTAAAAAAATTTTTTTATTGCAAACAAACTCACGGGTAATTTGTTTTTTGTTTTTTTTACAATTTAGGTGCACTCAAAGTCCCCTGAAAAATAAAATTTTCAAAAATTATCACTCCAAATATAAGGAATTTGACAAAACAAAAATATACTGTCATTTTCAGACTATAAGCCGCTATATTTTTTTCTCTTATTTTGAATCCTGCAGTTTATAGTCCAGTGCGACTTATTTCTTGATTTATTTGAGTTAATAGGTAACACTTTATTTGACAGCGACGTCATGAGACAGTCATAATTATGTCAAGAGGTGGGTAGAGTAGCCAAAAATTTTACTCAAGTAAGCGTGCGTTACTTCAAAATAATATTACTCAAGTAAAAGTAGTCATCCAAAAAATGTATTCAAGTACAGAAAAGAAGAGAATACTTAAGTAATGAGTAACATTGTGAGTAACTGCTTATTTTTGTTTGATTCTTTTAAAAAATGGAATTTTTTATCTCACATTACAAACTTATCTATATGAACTGTTGTTATAATTATACTGTACAATAACCAATTACATAACTACATTAAGCCAAAGAAATACAAAAAAAAAAAAATCATTGAATTCCGACGAGAGAAATAAAAAATGAAATGAAATGAAGCATTAGCATGAGTGGCCTCTAAGGGAGAAAATAGTTCCTGGTTTGAATAGTGAATAGCTCCATTATAGTTACTATTATGAAATTAAAAGGATCTTAGCTCCGGTTTTCCATGGTCAAACGGTGCCAAATAAAAACTGGGAGAGGTCTAAATCCGCGCTCTATGTCAATTTTTTTATTTACCTTTTTTTTTTTTTACGATGCTTTAAAGACTCCATGCGATTGAACAGGCTGGCTTGATCATAGAACGGCAAGCTTATGTCCGATTGGTTTAATGGAGTCATGTGATTATTATTGCGACGTTTCATTGGTGAAATTAGTTGAGCTACTCCTGGCATCGCCGGCAAAAATAAAAAATCTAATATGTAGAATAAAGAGGAAAAAATGTAACGACTCTTGTGTAGCCCAAAGTAGCGGAGTAAGAGTAATGTTTTTTTCTTCACAAATCCACTCAAGCGAAAATAAAAAGTATAGCATAGTGAAACTACTCTTAGAAATACTTTTTTTTTTTTCAAAAGTACATGTAACGGAGTACATGTGACACGTTACTACCCACCTCTGATTATGACATGACACTGTCATAGGCATTAATGAATGCTTATGACAGATGTCATTCTGTGTCATCCGTCAAATTTTGTCACTAACTCCATTTATGTCCAGTCCGGATCTTTTACATTTAAGTGAGATATTTTGCTTGATGACACTTAATGACATCTGTCATAAGCATTCATTAATGTTCATGACAGTGTCATGTCATAATTATGACGGTGTTATGACAGTCTTATGACGCCACTCTCAAATAAAGTATTCCTGGTTAATATTTTTTGGTGTAAATATCCCATAATACAGTGAAGACAGCTGCGGCTTGTCAATGAACAGATGGCGTTTTCGTGTCAGATTAGGTGGGTGCGGCTTATAGTCAGGTGCGCCTTATAGTCCGAAAATTACGGTAACATAATTAGTGAAAATGGAGTACACAGACAAGAACAAGACAACGAATGATCATCATTTTGAACATCCTTTTTACTCTCGCTTCACTTAAACTTCTTATCTACCACACTCTTATGTTGTCTTCCGTTAGCGAAAGTACCTCGACCAATGAGATGAGTGGGATTTCGTATTGTCATTTTTCCGTCAGCTCATTGGTCAAAAAGCAGGATAGGCGGAGGAATGCATTTCCCTGCATATTCTTATAAAACATCATACCAGTATTTGTTCGTAGTACAAAAATACACTATTTTCAAGTTTGATGATAATAACAAACAAAGTGCGTCCCTTGTAAGTTAATATCGGACGATTTCGTTTTTCAAGGGACAGTTAGCAACCCTAGACTCAACAATAACAGTTAACTAAACAGCTAGCTTCTAATACTAGCTAACAAGCTAGCATTAGTCTAGATGAAATTCACAAAAGTGAATGATTATTTTTCAAGAATTTCCAAGCTTAAATGTCCTCCAATTGTGGATTTATCCAAATCACTCTGGTAAGAAGTGGAAAATTAGTGTTTTTATTAGGCTGTCAAAATTATCGCTTTAACGGGCGGTAATTAATTTTTTAAAATTAATCACGTTAAAATATTTGACGCAATTAACGCCCATGCCCCGCTCAGATTAAAATGACAGCACAGTGAAATGTGTACTTGTTGATTTTATAGGCTTAAGCACCCATGAGCATTGTGTAAATAATTATTGGCATCAACAATGGCAGGCTACTGGTTTATTTTTTGATTGAAAATTTTACAAACTTTATTAAAACAAAAACATTTAGAGGGGTTTTAAGATAAAATTTCTATAACTTGTACTAACATTTATCTTTTAAGAACTACAAGTCTTTCTATCCATGGATTGCTTTAACAGAATGTTAATAATGGTAATGCCATCTTGTTGATTTATTGTTAAAATAAACAAATACAGTACTTATGTACCGTATGTTGAATGTATATATCCATCTTGTGTCTTATCTTTCCATTCCAACAATAATTTACAGAAAAATATGGCATATTTTATAGATGGTTTGAATTGCGATTAATTACGATTAATTAATTTTTAAGCTGTAATTAACTCGATTAAAAATTTTAATCGTTTCACACCCCTAGTTTTTATTATTACCAAGCAAAAGCTTGACCATTAGGAGGTACTTGGGGAAGAATGGGCTGCATGATCAAATTGCCAGGGGAAAAAATTATTAAGCACCTAGTGAAGCCTCAAAACTAAAAAGTTGCATTGTTGAGACAATAATGTAACTCCAAAAGTACACCATCCCTCCTGTGAAACATGGAGTTATGTTTTTTTTCTCATGCTTTATCCGAACAAAAATGGGTGCTTTTCCTTTCCTTAAAAAAAAAAAATTTTTTTACATTTTTTAAAATGTGAAATAAGTCAGTTAGACCCCCAACATAACAACAGGGTTGTGAGGCTCACGTGTGTGTGGTCCCGAAAATAGTAAGCTTCACAACATCAGTATTTTGCTGCCTTATGCTTGACAAGCTGCTACTACATTCGTTGCCATTTTACTATCCAAGTCTGGTTGTGTCCGGTTCTAAAAATAGCCAATTGTCATGTTGCCATATTTTTCTAAGGCATTGGAACACGCGTCCAGCACTGACGTCACGCTTTTAGATCCAATCCTCGCTTCAGGAAGTCAAGCATTCTATTATTTCAAATGCATAAATGTCCACAGTTAGCACAGAAACAAAGAATTGTATCCTCATTTCAGCACATTTCCATTGCTTGATTAAACACCTAATTCACTTTGAAGGAAGAGCACATCCACAGACCCAAGACCTGTTAGCATATGAGTACTTTTATGTTATGTTAGTATGAGTTAAAACACAAAAGCTTTTGATACAATTGCTGTTAAGAGTAGTAACCAAGTAACCAGCATTAATGCTAAAACACAAAAGTTTTTGATACAATTGCTGTTAAGAGTAGTAACCTAGTAACCAGCATTAATGCTAAAAATTGAGTTTGTGGTCCTCCAAAGGACCCTGTAGTTGTATTATTGTGTACTTACATTAGAAGATATTAAATCTTTCTATTTCTATTTCTATTGTTTTTTTTTCTATACAGATGGTTACACTACAGATGATATCGAGTTCTACTGGCGAGGAGGAGAAGGTGCCGTTTCTGGCGTCGACAGGATTGAGTTGCCACAGTTTTCTATCGTCGACTATAAACTCATCTCCACAAAAGTGGTGTTCTCCACAGGTACCAAAGCAATGCTTAAAGCAGTTCTTATTGAAAAAAGTGTTACAGTGTCATGATAGGGTGGCCATTTCCACAACACCAAATACAGTTCAATTTTTCTACATGATAACAATGGTATAATTATACAGTCAATCTAAGATATAACTTTGCTAAGTGTTACTGCTACTGCTTTCAATGTAGCGATCACTCGCGTACACGTCGGACTATGTTGATTTCAGGTGCAACTCCAAAAGGAAGGACTAGTAAGTGTCCTGCTCGAGGCTGTACACAATACTGGACGAGACATTTAAATAAAGGACTGTCTTGGATGAATCAGGATGTATGCCCAACAGTGTTGTTTTTGTCAGCCCTTTTAATTTTTGTTTTAGTCTTAGTCCTTTGCACGAAAATACGTTTTAGTCTTTTGAAAATGTGTTCGTCTTCGTCTAGGTTTAGTCAACGAAATCTCACACAGATGTCCTCTAGTTTTAGTCAAGTTAATCAAAATGTTTTTATTTGTCAAATTCAAAAGTATTTGTCTAAAAATAAAGTTTCCAACAATTTTGAATGAACATAGACAGATGAGCACATATTGTTGCGTCTACAAGGACAATATCAACTTCATGATATTACACACATAGCAGGAAAAGCATTACATTATTTTCAATTGAACTCACCTACACGCCATGAACTGTATGTAAAAGAAAAAAAAACAAAACAAAAATGCCAGGCGTTTAAGAGGAATCTAGCCACACTAAAGTTAATGCTAATGCGAATGCTATGCTAACGCAACACATTTAGTGTGTTATGATCACTGAGCACAGACCTTTAAAAGCAAAAGAAACATTGCATATTCTTTCTTGCCAAAATAAGAAAACAAATCTTACCATGTGTTTCCAAACAAGCAAGATGGAGCGTAGCCTAGCTAGAAACATATCCTAAACTCTGGTGAGGAGTGTGATGGAGAGGCGCAGAACATCTCACATGAGTGACACGACCCAAACACTGCTACAACGCAAGCTGTCGTACTCCACGCTAGGGATGGGCGATACCTGTGATTTTGGATTTGATCCGATACCAAGTAATACCAAGGCCAAATATCGCGATCCCGATCCGATATCGATACCGGAAGTTCAAATTTATATATATATATATAGAGGGGTGCACATAATTTTTTTGCCCAGGTTCTCAGAGGAGGACCTGGAGATGTGACTTGGTCCTCATTGAGCTTGAGAGCCGACCCGCCTGATGCGATAAAATTATGACAAGCTTTACTTAGAACCAATTACCTTTAATTAATTATATTAACAATTAATGCTCGATTAACATCAACTGGCACAACAAAATTGCCATTACTTCGAAGTGAAAAGTAAAGAAATAAACATAAAAGCACTAATTCAAAATAAAGGGCATTATGCGGCTCCCACATTAACTCCAAGCCTTTGTAAAAGTGGGATGCCCTCCTCCTCATAAGAGCTCATTGAACGTGCATGTTTAGCTTTGTGAAATGCGAGCAAAAACACGTTTGTCAGTGCATGGCGCTCTGCAGGGCGAGTGGAGTGCTGTCTGACATCGATAGTTTGCTTAAGTGCCACATGCTCTGTTTTTTTCGTGCTTTTCAAAGTTTGGATGGCTGAAATTCTTTGACCCTACTACATAAAACGCACTGCTCTTATTAGCGACATTGGAATTCTCACGGCAAATTTTGTACCACATTTCCGTGCGAGCATCATTTGCTTCTAGCCATGGTACCTCCTGCAGCCACTTTTCAGCAAAAGTCCTTTTTTTCGGTAGCTCCGGTGACGTCTCTGTCGTCTGTCTGTCTTTTGACGGGGGTGGGGGAACACGGAAGTAATTACCGGTACTCAGTGGGGCCTGCCTCTTTGACATTTTGAGAAGCGATTTTCTCGTGTCCGCCGCAAATACAGTGGTCAGCCATCGGTACGCAAAAGCATATGGAAGACGTTGAGGGCCAGCGCGTTTGTCTACGTCCAGTACGCATGCGCGCATGCGGACCACTTATGTGCACCCCTGTATATATATATATATATATATATATATATATATATGTGTGTGTGTGTTATATGCATTTGTTGTATTTGATCAAATTTTAATCTACCTAAGTTAAATATTTTTTATCTAATTAAAGAACAAATTAATTGTAGCATGTTACCGCCCTCTAATGATAGATCATTAAAAACAAATCCAATAAACAATAGCACTTTCCGTTTTTGAATTTTATTTTACTAACACAATTTTGAAATAACTGAAACAGACCTTTAACAAAATAAAAGTAAATAGCAACAAAACATTAGAAATCAAGCATTTAATTGTAACATAAAACAATATGGAAATTTTAAAATGTTAAGTAATAATTTATATATATTTTTTCATACCCAACTTGCTTGCTCGTAGTTCACTTGACTAGCTTATGGACGGTGATGTGGGCTGATTTGTCCTCATTGCATCAAAAATTAATAAAATGGAGACTCACATTTAGTTTACAGTAATACTTCACCTTTAAATATGTCACTATGGTCATTTTACCTTTTTTATATAATGCGGTATGAACTTTGCTTTTCACAAACAAGATGTAGCTATAACTTTCCATTACAAAGCATATTCAATAGTGCTGCAAAGTTCTTTTTATGTGAGATGACAAAAACGCCATATTTATCGTTTCATATTGCACATCAGCCACGAATGCTTATATCGTCTCTGATTATCTATTAGCACCTACGTTACCTGGATAAGTCCTGCCTTTCGCAATCGCCCCTTCTAAAGTACTTTGCTTTGCTTCGGCGGCGTGCTCTTGTCTTTTCTCGTGTCCTCCTCGGCTTGAGCGGCATGTTTTTCATTTAATTCGTCGTGTGCGTCGGGATGCATGTTTAAGTGTTTCGTGAGGCTTTTTGTATAACCAGAATATCTGACAGTTTCGGCACAAACTGTGCACTTAGCCTTGTTGCTATTTATGAAAATGAAATATGTCCAAACCAGACTTCTTTTACGATCCGTCGTCGATACCGGAGCCATGCTACCACTAGCTTCCAAATGTTTGTTTGCTTGTTGTGACTGTGTTGGTGCCTCGTGAGAGGGGCGGAGGAAAAGCATGCTGATCGACATATGATAGGGACGTAAATGGGGGCGGGAGCAGACACCGGTGCTCTGCTTATGTGCGTGCACTGCTTACGTGCGTGTAGAACGCGAAGGCAAAAGTCGTACAAAAAGTGCACAAAAATATACCCAAAAAACAGACAAAAAAATATATTTATTATTTATTTATTCCAAATATCGATACTTTTGCTTGGGGATCGATACCTAAAACTTAACGCGCTGGATCGAAATATCGATATTTTGGTATCGATCCGCCCATCCTTAATGGGATTGCCTGTGAAGACAGCAATGAGAGAGGATCTATCCACATGTCGGTGGAAATGAAACACGCCGAGTTTTGGCTGAAAGAAAACTTATTCTCCGTCAATTATTCCTACGAATGCAACGTTAAGCTGCAACCACCTCAACAGTCTCATTATGTTCTAGTCTCCTGAGCCACGTTTTTAGCTCGTCATTGTTATGAAAAAAATTATTCGGCGACAAAATATTTTCGTTATCATCGTTGACGAAAACAACACTGATGCTTACCAACTTTTGCCAAGACGTTACACACCAAAAGGTTTATAATTGCCTGAACTGATTTGCTGACCAGTCAACAGGAAGCTATTCTGTGTGGGGCAACTGGAACACTTATTACTGTCAGAGACAATTGCTTTTTGTGTACATTAGTGGGCATCATGGAGTAAAATCTATTTTCATGCTTTCGCCCTCCTTCAGGCTCTTATCCTCGCCTGTCCCTCAGCTTCAAACTGAAGAGGAACATTGGTTACTTCATCCTGCAGACATACATGCCTTCCATCCTGATTACCATCCTCTCCTGGGTCTCCTTCTGGATCAACTACGATGCCTCTGCTGCCAGAGTGGCCCTGGGTAGGACGGCCCGGTTGCTGCTAACAATAACCCCGGGTTGCATCGTAAAAAGCCATTACACATACATTGAAGACACCACTGTCTGTCCAGCGTCTGATGTGTGTTTTGACTGGTTTTCTCATTAGCTTTAAGCATGCCACTGATAGCAGATTGTGATAGGCTGCCTGGCTAAATGTCTGTTGTTCAGATGACTCCATGCATGACTCATGCGGAGAGAGGCGCAGCGGCTCGACCTTGAAGCGTGCTGTCTTTCTCTCTGCCCGTCTGTCTCTCACCGGCTAGCTAAGTGAAGCCCTATTACAATAATGCACTTTTTCATATTTCTAGCCGCGCTAAAATGAAATGCCACGAAGCTCAATTTTGGCGTTCGGCTCGGAAGGTCAGAGCCGCGGGAGGAAGCGGCTCCGAGCGTTTATGTGTGTCATTCTTGTCACGCGCCATTTGTGTTCCGAAGTGGGACACATGCAGGTTGGAGCCCCGCATGGGCTGTTTGGAGGCTAACGTGATTTCGAGATCTGCCCAGTCCTGCAAACATGCAGCGGCCAATGAGACGCGAGGCTGGGAGCTACACAGACCGCTGGGTTATTTATAATACGTGTGAATCTGACCAAATGCAGATTGTGCATGCAGATGACTAATGTGTATCAAGAACAATGCACGTAAAAAAAAAAAAAAAACATCAACAAAACTTAAAAAAACAAAACAACAAAAAAAACCAGGTGAATCGTGCCGTGACTAATAGCAGATGCTTGACAGCACTTTGCAATGTATTTAGCCTACTTATCATCTGTTTGGGTACATAATTGCATACATTATAAACACTCACTTAAAGAGATTTTCTGTAGCATTTGACTATCTATGGTAATACTGAGTGAGTTCAAAAACATCAATAGTAACAGTTTTTTTTATTTTTTTATTTAAAGGTATTTTTCCCTATGTACAGTGGTATGAAAAAGTATCTGAACCTTTTGGAATTTCCCACATTTCTGCATAAAATCACCATCAAATGTGATCAGATCTTTGTCAAAATCACACAGATGAAAACACAGTGTCTGCTTTAACTTAAACCACCCAAACATTTATAGGTTTTCATATTTTAATGAGGATAGCATGCAAACAATGACAGAAGGGGGGGGGGGAATTAGTAAGTGAACTAGGGTTGTTCCGATCATGTTTTTTTGCTCCCGATCCGATCCCGATCATTTTAGTTTGAGTATCTGCCGATCCCGATCTGATTGCTTTTTTTTTTTGCACCCGATTCAATTCCAATCATTCCCGATAATTTTCCCGATCATATAAATTTTGGCAATGCATTAAGAAAAAAATGAATAAAACTCGGACGAATATATACATTCAACATACAGTACATAAGTACTGTATTTGTTTATTATGACAATAAATCCTCAAGATGGCATTTACATTATTAACATTCTTTCTGTGAGAGAGATCCACGGATAAAAAGACTTGTAATTCTTAAAGGATAAATGTGACTTTGTATATTGTGACTAAATATTGCCATCTAGTGTATTTGTTGAGCTTTCAGTAAATGATACTATAGCCATTTAACTTCTGCCCAAATGCATGATGGGAAGTGCAACCATGACTGTGCATCGTGGTACCAATTGATATATCTTCTCTGCGTTGGGAAGTAACATAGGGTGTTAAGAAAAAGATCAACAACTACCTTACCTCCGTACATTGCTTCCCACGAGTATTCTCATCGTTGGGAGAGGGAATGTAAGGCTTTAGCCATTTAAAAAAAAGGCTCCAAAGGCTGCCAAAATTCACTCTATTCATTTTATGCTGCCTTTAAGCTCTATATACTGTATGGGTAAAACCGCGCCATTATAGATTGAACGCAACAATGCGTGAGTGGGTCGTGCAGCGCATGCGTTAATTTCGTTAAATGTTGTAACGTGATAAATGTAAAAAATGTTAATTGTCGCCCCTACCTTAAGCTTAAACTAAAGACTCTGGAAGAGAGTAACACATTATGTCTGTAACGTTAAATACAATTAGAAAACGATTTACTTAAAAAATATATATATATTATAAAAGGCATGTCTTTGCCGATTCCGATACTTTGAAAATGACGTGATCGGACCCGATCGATCGGGAGGACATCTCTAAAGTGAACCCTCTGCCTAAGGAGACTTAAAGAGCAATTGAAACCATTTTAAGTCAGATGCGCGTCCAATCGCTGATGAGTGGTTTAAAGCTGCCCGGGTAAGAATTGTCTTGATGAGAAGCATTGTCTGATGTGCATCATGGCTGGGTCAAAAGAGCTGTCTGAAGACCTGCGATCAAGGATTGTTGATTTGTATAAAGCTTGGAAAGGATACAAAACCATCGCTAAAAGTCTGGATGTTCATCAATCGACAGTCAGAGAAGTTGTCTACAAATGGAGAGAGTTTGGCACTGTTGCTTCTCTCCCAAGGAGTGGCCGTCCACAAAAGATGAAGCCAAGAGTTCAGCACACAATAATCAGAGAGATAAAAAAAAAAGAACCTAGGAGTGTCTGCTAAAGACTTGCAGAAATCACTGGCTCTGTGCACACAATAAGTATATGTAAAACAATGGCCAAGAATGTTGTCCATGGGAGGACTCCACAGAGGAAGCCAATGCTGTCTCAAAATTGTCAACATTGTTGCTTGTTTAATGTTCGCAAAAAGGCATTTGGACACTCCACAGAAGTTTTGGCAAAATATTTTGTGGACCAATGAAACCAAAGTTGAATTGTTTGGGAGTAAAACACAACGTCACGTGTGGAGGAAAGATGGAACAGCTCACCAACATTAATACCTCATCCCCACCATGTAGCATGGTGGTGGGAGCATCGTAATTCGGGGCTGTTTTGCTGCCTCAGGGCCTGGACAACTTCCAATCATTAATAGAAGAATGAATTTAAAAGTTTTTCAGGATGTTTTGCAGGAAAACCTGAGGCCATCTGTCAGACAGTTGAAGCTAAAAAGAGGATTGATGTTGCAACAAGACAATGATCCAAAACACAGAAGTAAATGGACTTCAGAATGGTTTCAGAAGAACAAAATACATGTTCTGGAGTGGCCAAGTCAAAGTCCAGAGTTGAACCCCATTGAGATGCTGTTTCATGACCTAAAGACAGTGATTCATGCCAGACATCCTAGGAATCTGACTGAATTACAGCAGTTTTGTAGAGAAGAATGGGCCAAAATTAGTCCTGAGCGATGTACCAAACTGATCTGCAGCTACAGGAAGCGTCTGGTTGAAGTTATTGCTGCCAGGGGGGGGCAAAATATTAAATGTGATGGTTTAATTATTCATTCTTCCCCCTTCTGTCATTGTTTTCATACTATCCTCATCAAAATATGAAAACTTAGAAATGTTTGGGTGGCTTTCGTAAAATCATAGTTTTTTCATCTGTGTGATTTTGACAAAGATCAGATCACATTTGATGGTGGTTTTATGTAGAAATGTGACGAATTCCAAAAAGTTCAGATACTCTTTCATACCACTGTATATAATAGAAATGAACATTTTAAAATATTAGTTTTCTGCTAACCAAAGACTTGAAATTGTCACTTGTTGTGAATATGAGTGTGAGTTTGTATGTGATTGATTGTTTGTAGAACTGAAATATTTGTTCTCGACCTTCAATTACTTTGCATTCAAATTTATTTTCAAACACGTTTTGATCAAGAGGATTTAAGAGGATGCTCGCCACGCTAAAGTTGACGCTAATGTAGGGTGACCAAACGTCGTCTTTTGCCCGGACATGTCCACTTTTCACATTCTGTCCGGGGTGTCCGGCGGGGTTTTATAAATTAATGAAAATTACCGGTTTTCGTTATTTTTCTAAAGAAAAAAGTGACTTTTTTTTTTTTTTGTTAAATTACTATTGTTGTGAGGCTACGGTTTGATTTACATTATTTCACTGAAAAAAGAAAAGGGCTTTTTGTTGAAGCTGGATTTTCTACAGAAGAACTATTTAGAACATTATTTCAGATTATTTATTTTTACAATAACAATTGAAAAGACAGCTATTATTTTGTTCAAGGATGATTCGCTTATACATAAGATATATATATATATATATATATATATATATTTTATTTTTTTTTAAATCATTATTTCAATCCAGTTTTCTCACATTTTTATTGTTCTATTATTTTAGGAATAAAAAAGCCTGTTGAGGCCGGGCCGGGTGTCCTCTTTTTGGAAATCAAAATATTGTCACCCTATGCTAATGCTAAAACAATGAGTTACATTTAATGTGTGATCATCACTCAGCACAGACCTTTAATGGCTAAAGCAACATTGCATATTCTATCTTTCCAAGATAAGAAAACTAATCTTACCATGTGTTTCCAAATAAGCAAGCAGCCTCGCTTGAAACGCATCCTAAACTCCCGTAAGGCGAGTGAGGGAGAGACGCATCACATCTTACATGAGTGACACGACCCAAACACTGCTATGGTGCAAGCTGACATACTCCACGAACAATATAAAAATGTCATGCTGACTCACGCATTGTGAACATATGACAGAAACTATGTCACATTTTCGTCTCGTTGTCTCGTCAGACGAAAACTGGCATTCGTCTCGTTATGTGCTAGTCTCCCAAGCCACGTTTTTATCTTATCATCATCATGAAAAAAATTGTTGATCAAAGCCATCGTTAACTTTAATAAGCAAGTGCGCAGTGACTGAGAGGAACAAAGGGCTGGGAGAGGGATGGTGTGAGCCTGTGCTCAGAGTAGAAAGCAAGGCGTATATGGATTAAAAAACAAAACTATCGCACATGCTTGCGATGGGACTATTGCGCACGTGCACATCGCGATGGCGATGTTTAAACGATATATCATTCAGGCTTAGTAGCCACCACAGGTGGGTAGCAGCTTATAGTGGAAGCAACTTATAGTCCGAAAATTACGGTACTACACTTTGAATTGAACTCAATACTTTTCCTCACAATGTGGCCAAACACTTTTTTCCAGGGATCACCACGGTGCTGACCATGACCACCATCAACACGCACTTGCGAGAGACGCTCCCTAAGATCCCCTACGTGAAGGCCATAGACATGTACCTGATGGGGTGCTTCGTCTTCGTCTTCCTGGCCCTGCTGGAATACGCCTTCGTCAACTACATCTTCTTTGGACAGGGCCCGCAAAGACAGAAGAAAGCGGCTGAGAAGGCGGCCACGGCCAATAACGAGAAGCTTAGACCCGACCCCAACAAGGTACACGTGCAGTCGCCGCTCCCGTCGAAAGATTTGTCCTCTGTGCGTGTGTGCGTGCGTGTGTGCTAGCCAATACCTGATTCCCTCCAATGCTAAATGTCCTTTTACACTCCATTTATACGTGTGTGTGCTTCCGAAGGAGTGAATGCATTGTTACACTTGATCTCCATGTTGCTGTGTCTTTCAAAGAGCAAGGGAGCCTTGCAAAAACTCCCCGGATGGAGCCTCCCCATTTTAAGTCTTCAGAAGCTAGCGCCAACGACAGCAACGTCCAAATAAAAGAATCAATCAAACAGCCTTTCCTTTCCCAGAAGTAACAGTGCTGATTTTGTATGCTTGCAGTGGCTGGTGGGAAATGTAGTTCAGAGAGATGATGCTCTGTATGCCAGAATGAAACAGAGGGAAATTGACGCGTATGACTCGATGTGGGATCCCATCTTTGTGGACGATGCCGCATTAGGACTAGGCGAGCAAAGAAATAAGGTACTGGAGGTTTTGAAAGTCAAAACTAATGTCATCAATCTGAATCGAACCCGATCAGAGGAAAATGCTGTTAGTTTTTTGTGCATCTCTTTGAGTTCTATAGACTTTTTTTAAGGCAACTTTGATCATCACTCCCACCATTGTGTTTTTTCCTCCCTCTCTTGGTTTGCTCTTCATGCATTTTCCTGACGTCCACGGCTTAGCAGTTTGGCTTCTTCTTTCCCCAAATTCAACTTGAGCTGTACATGAAATTGATGGGCAATTACCAAATATGAAATAGAAGGAGATCGTATCAGTAGCTATACAATTGAGATATCAATACAGTAAAGTCACTCTGGGTAAAATGGGATTGTTTGATTAGCGATCTATTCAGCGTTATGACAACTTGTGGCTTCACTCCAAAAACAATACTCAATTTCCAACAAGACAGGATTAGATGATATTGGGTCGTTTTCCTCAGAAGTCAGGCGATGGATGAAGAAATGTTCAAGTGAATTCACCTCTCCTGACCCACCTGAACCTTTTTAGCCTCTCCTTCATCTCTGCCAAGTCCCTACAGTTTCTCTCAACTTTCTCCTGTCACATTTTCCTTTGCCTTGCTTCCTCTTTGATTTAATTCCGTTTGTCTTTGTTGTCAATCGACAGAATTTTAGCCACGCTGGTTGAAATTCTGAGATGAATTTAGTTTGTGGAGTGCGTTTTGCTTTTCCAGGAATGTTATGTCATAGTGCTGTGGTTATACTATCACATACAGTTGACGGATGATCAATAGTTTAGAAAATGTGCAGTGGAACCTTATCAAATATAAAAAAAAATTTCCTTCTACTAGTTTGGATTTAGAATGTCTTTTAACTCATTCATTGCCATCAAAACCATTGAAACTGGGAAATGCCAATGGCAGCCAATGAGTTACTTTGTACAACTTAAGAGTTTTCACTTACCAAAGATGCATGTTTTTGTAAGCAGAAGAAGCTGGAACGCTCAGATTCAAACCTGCAACCTCAGAACTGTAAGATAAGAATGCTAACCAACTAACCACAACACAACACAACAGCAAGTACACTGTCATAATACATTAGGAGAAAGAACAACAAACAATCTTTTTGTTTTGTTGGTAAAAGCTATGATAACACACGTAATATTGTTCTTACAGTAGAGTAAATAATCCTGCTACTGTAATTTTTAGTGAAGTGATTTACATTTTTGTATTACTCAAAAAAGTAACAAAATTTTCAGTTTGCCCCGACTTGGCCATGTAAGCAATAATGAAATATTGCTTATTTGGCGCACAGAAAGAAAACCGAGCATTATCAGGCTTATCCTTTTTCTTCATTTTATTTTTTTATGATTGTGGTCAAGCCCCCTGTGTAAAAACCAGGCGCTAACGCTAATGCACAGCTACATCGCTGCCGTCCTGCCTGCCGCTCTCGTTCTTTGCTGACGTAATTGCTGGATGAATTCCGATTTGGGAGACTTGACAGTTCAGACCGTAGCCACATCCTGGAAAAATGTGGCCCAGATCGGATTTTAACCACATGCGAAAGTTACCTAGATTGCATTTGAAATGGTCTACTTTTATGCAACTTGTCCCGTTCAGATTGTGAAGTTAATGCCTCATTTGAGTCAGAAAAAGACCAAAAAATCGGATTTGTGCATTAAGACCTGCGGTGTAAAACTGACTGTAGCTGTGTAAAATTTTGTCAAAATCTGACCAGCCATTTCGCCATCCATAAAACACCAACACACGGACAGCCACACTGACAAACTCAGCTGTATAGAGGTTATAAAATATCCAGATGAAATGATGCTATGGATGCTTGACTTGGTATTAGTTGTTGGTCCTGGATTGTTTTATCTTTTTTAAATATTGTAAACTAGCAGTATGACCCAGCGTTGCTCAGGTTTGTGTAACATTAACGCAGTACAACCGAATCGCAGATAAATACATACTTTCCTTAGAGATGCAGCTGTAATGCAGTATTAGTAAAGGTACACCAAACTTCAAAAACCTTCTTAAAACTAGTTAAATTTCTTTGTTTTCAGCATAATTCTATCAGAAATAAGTGAAATTAATTATCTGTCAGTGCTTTAATTTTACTCAGATTTCGTAAAATAAAAATATCTGGCTGAAAATAAGCTTTATAGACTTACTCTAAGAAATAAATTTGTATATTTAATCTTAAAAAACCTTTCAAATGTTGAAATGTTTTTAAAGAATAGATATTCTATAAAACATTATTTAAAAACATTTTTTTCTTGATTTAAGTGAAAATCTTTACTTATAGAACAAATAATAATATTTACTTATAGCAGTTGGAATAATCTGACACATTAATCTGTTAACTCGTCTTTAACACCCAAAACTCGTAATTTATTTGACTAGATTTAAGAAAAATAAACTGATTAAGACGTTATAAATTTGCAGTGCATAAAGGGGTTAATGCGCAATCGCTATTCCGTCAGTGTGTACAGTATGACCATCCAGCTGAAATGAATCCCTTAGTAATAATCCAGAAATTTGTACATTTTTTTAATTCAGCGTTTTGTTGTGGGGTACTCAAAGCCACAATGTATTATAACAGCACATTGAAATTTGTACTTTTTTTTTTTTTTTTTTTTAATCCAGTGTCTACCATTGGAGGGTACTCAAAGCCACAATGTATTATCACAGCACATTTATATTTGTCCATAAAATCGTAACGTTTGAAAGCCAACTGCGACACTGCAGTCGCAAGAGACGCGTCTTTTTTCCAAAAGGTGGCGCTGTCGCCTCCACAATCAGGGATTTTCTATGTTCATTTTTGGAGTTTCTAACTAATTTTCCACACTAAATGGAGGCCTACAGAGATAAAACCCATCCAAGAACACTCCCAGTAACATAAAGTACAGCTGTGTAAAATTTCGTCAAAATTCGCCAAGCCGTTTTGGAGTCTATAGGGAACAAATACACACTCACACAAAGTTCATTATATACAGTGAGGAGCAGAAGTATTTGCACCGCTTGCTATTTTGCAAGTTCACCCACTTAGAAAATAGTTAAAGGTCTGACATTTCAATCGTAGATGCATTTCCACTCAAAGAGACATAATCTGAAAAAAAAACTATCCAGAAATCACATTGTATGATTTTTTAAATAATTTATTTGCGATTTTCTGGGGTTCATAAGTATTTGTACCCCTGAGAATTAGCTGTAATTATGACACTCAAAGAGTTTTTAGTCTACCTTTACCCACGAGTAACCACCCACCCACCACCCGTTTGAGCTCAATATTGTCACCTGTGCAC
Organism: Corythoichthys intestinalis; assembly: GCF_030265065.1. Taxonomy (NCBI): domain Eukaryota; kingdom Metazoa; phylum Chordata; class Actinopteri; order Syngnathiformes; family Syngnathidae; genus Corythoichthys; species Corythoichthys intestinalis. The sequence continues at coordinate 41,194,662 of NC_080405.1, read as the reverse complement.
CCCACAGTCAGTCATAATCCAACTGCTACCATGGGCTATACAAGAGAGCTTTCGAAAGACACCAAAAAAAAATTGTTGGGCTCCACAAAGCTGAAAAAGGCTATAGGACAATTAGAAAGCAGCTGGATGAGAATAAATCAACAGTTGCAGCAATTGTTAGAAAATGGAAAAGGCTAAATATGACTGATAATCTACCCCGGACTGGGGCCCCATGTAGAATCTATACTCGTGAAGGCTCACTCTAGAACTACACAGCAGGAGCTGGTCAATGACCTATCAGTAGAACACTACGGTGCAATGTTTTAAAATCATGCATTGCTCAGAAGGTTCCCCTGTTTAAGCCAGTCCATGTGAAGACCTGTCTAAAGTTTGCCAGGGACCATCTGAATGATGCAGCGGCGTCATGGGAGAAAGTCATGTGGTCACATGAAACCAAAATAGAACTTTTTTGGTGCAAACTTTACCCGTCATCTGTGGAGGAAAAAGAAGGAGGAGAACAATCCCAAGAACACCATCCCCACTGTGAATTATGGGGGTGGAAACCTCATGCTTTGGGGCTGCTTTTCGGCAAAGGGGACATTACAAGGGGAAATGTATGTAATTGAAGGGGATGATTACCTTTCTCGCGGACACCGTATAAATTTGCATTAGTCTAACACATTCATTATAGTAAAGCATTTAACCATAGTTTGAGGGACGTTGCTCCATGCCATTTGACACAGTAAAGTTGTCCAGCTTATCAGCCCTCACCTGATAAGCGAAGGAAAGGACGTCAGCACCTCTTCGGTGGGGTCAGAATACCCTGCCCTACCAAGACAACAAGTTGATAGCTAGGCGCCTTAGACGTCAAGACATACCTCAGTTGCCATGGCAACCACGTCACAGCCACGAAAGATGACAAACAAATTTGACCGTCCAAACCTGCCACAGGAGGATTATCCCAAGACAGCACCCAGGCACGTCTTCCGCCCGACCCACTCCACCGCAGCTTTTAAAAGACTGAACATTTAGATCACAGGTGTCAAACTGATTCCAGAAAGGGCCAAGTGGGTGCTGGATTTTGTTCCAACCGATAACGCGCAGAGTTTAACCAATGAACTTCCTGCTGAAACAAGCAGCACCTGACAAAGTTAACTGATTACACATGCAAAAGATCTAATTGGTGAAAAGGTGTCCTCTTCATTGGTTGGAAAGCAAACCTGCACCCACTTGGCCCTTTCTGGAATCTGTTTGACACCTGTGATTGTGTGAGTAGGGTGGTGTGGCTCAGTGGTAGAGTAGTTGTCCCCCAACCCAGAGGTTGTGGGTTCGATTCTTCGCCCTGATGAACTTGTCTAAGTATCCTTGAGCAAGATACTGAACCCCACATTGCTCCTGGTGGTACGTCACCAGTAGGTGAATGGCGAGATAGTGTAAAGCGCTTTGAGCGCCTTGAAAGGTGGAAAAGCGCTATATGAGTATAACACCATTTACCATTTAGATAACAACTGTCTCTTCTCGGGGACATGTTCGATGTATCAGTTGTTTGGCTGACCCTGGATCCAGTATTGCCTCTCCGTCGTCTGTTTTTGCCTTGCTTTTTGATCCCTGTCGACGAATAAATTGTCAACCTGTTCTCGGTGAGCTTTCTTTAACCGTTCAAAATGGAGTCAGTACAAAGGGTTAACGCTGGAGTGAACGCGCGGAATTTGGCCTCCCCGGCCGACTTGCTTTGCCTGGCACGGCCAGACTGTTCTCCCTGTATTTTTCAAACACTGAGAGAAAAGTCTGGGAACCAGCCCATTAACGGCCTCTTGAGCAGGTACAAAATCAATCGATAAATCAGATTCGTTTATTTGCGTGACGTGTTCTTAACGAGCAACGTCACTCGCGAAAGTCGTCTCCACAACAACACAGATGGTGAATGGGAGAGCCGAGAATATGTTCCAATCCACGGTAAAATCAGTTTTAAATTACCAAAAACACATCGACACGAGTCATTGACAACAGTCTGTCTCGCGCTAGCCATGTTGAATAAACTCCACTCTCTTCATATGTTTACTTCCGCGCGCAAGTCCCTCGTCCTGCCCTCGTCATTTTACTAACATCACGTTTGCCCGTCGCTGATTGGTTCACTCCGCTGTCTGTTTGCTGTGGCTTGCTCCGCCCTGGAAATTGTATCCGCTGAATGGTGGCTAGACTCAATAGCTGGAACAGCAGTGAGTCTGGTGTACCAGGCAACGACTTGCTGGGGGCTGCGCCAGCGGGATGGCTACTGGTTTGGCTGTCGCGGTTCCGGCGGCTTGGCCGGTGGGCCGAATTCCTTCATTCAAGTGGGTGAACTTGCAAAATCTCAAAGGGTGCAAATACTTCTGCTCCTCACTGTACATAAGTATAGATACAGGTAACAGGGTGGTTCCAGAATGGTGTAAATGTCAAAGGTCAGGTCTGCACAGAAGACAGAAATACAGTAAATTCAAATTGTGCCTGACTGGCAACAAGGTTCCACTGTGCTGCTTTTCTAAGTCATTAGAATGTCTCGCTAGCGCCGACGTGCATTACCTTCAGTAGTGTTTTCATAATTTACGTAGCTGACCTTAGCTTTTGTCGTTTTCCCGAAAACAGTCACTTCTCATGGCCTATCTTTGCACCCTCACGCTACAGATGACTCCCGACGACAACATCCTGTTCAGCACCCTGGAGATGAAGAACGAAATGGGGGCCGCCGGAGATCTGTCCCGAGGCCTTGGAGCGCCCGGAGACCCCCGCAACACTATGCTGGCCTACGAAAGCTCCACGCTGCAATACCGCAGGGCGGCCATGGCCCGCCAGAACTATGGCCACAGCGCCTTGGAGCGCCACGCTCAGAAGAAGTCGCGCCTACGGAGACGGGCCTCGCAGCTCAAGGTGAACATCCCGGACTTGTCCGACGTGAACTCTATCGATAAGTGGTCCAGGATGATCTTCCCCACCGTCTTCTCCTTCTTCAACGTGGTCTACTGGCTCTACTACGTCCATTAAGCTCGGCGGCCATCTCGAGGCGGGCGCGCAAATACGGGGAGCAGGGAATTTAGCGAGAATAGAGAGATGTTGCGAGTGCGTGAATGAGCGATAAACGGTGCACCACCTTTTAGCGGGTTCATTTTAGACAACACGAAGAGAGCGCAAGGACATTTTGGACAGGCGGCAGCAGCACCAACATGACGGTGACTCTTTTAGCATTTGGGAAACACCTTCCGCGGATTGGACAAACACTCCTAAAAGGACAGTAATGGTGCAGGAATTTCAATATATCACTAATATTTGTCATTCGTAGCTTACTCTCTGTGGATCAAATATTTATGCTTGTGTTTGCATATACTTTAAGGATTTGTTTTGTTTAGTATCTATTTACTTCGTAGCCGAAGACGTCTGCATCCGGGAAAGCTTTATCAATGATTTTAAAGGAGTCATCCTTGATAGTCTATTTTCCTATAATTATTGTAAATCCAAAACATCCTTTGAAAAGCATGCTCACGTTTGATTTCATTTGCATCTCAGTTGTGATGAGGATAATCACGATGACGGCAAAGGAAAGTTGGAGAAAGCAGCTTTGGCAGTGCCGATGCTGGACAGAACAAAAAAACAAATCAAGGACATTTGGTGAAGAAGCGGCATCGTTGGACATTTTGGCGTTTAAGTTTCGCTTTTTGCTTTTTGCGGCACGGACCAAATCAAGTCCATTTCATCCTGTTTTGTTTTTTGTAAACAAACGAACGAACAAAAAAAAAGAACATTTGACTCTTCCCTACTTTCTGCCATGGTGAGAAGAGCTTTAGAGGCGAGGAAAAACCGCTGGGAGGAGATACTAATCGGCTGCCCTTTCATTGCAATGAGTTGCTGCATAAATATGGCAATCCACAATCATCTTTATCAGTAGAATTGAATGATAGAAGTATGATACGTTTCATTGTGGTTAGGTTTCTGTTCTGAAAAAAAAAACATGTAGATAAATATAAATCATGTTAAAAGAAAAAGAGATGATTCATTTTTATAAAATCAATACTCACGTTGTGTAAATATTAACAATTTATTCTATTTAACTGTTGTTGTTTTGCAGTTGGATTACACATAAATAATTTTCCATTCCGTCGAGAAAAAAAAAGAAAGCAATTCAACTGAGCTAAGATTAAAAAATGAGAAACATCGAACACAAATTCACAACTTTGCTGTTGATGTGCTTTTTGGACTTTTCTCCCTTTTCTTTCTTTTTAACGGACTCTTGAAGCACCTCCTTGCTCAAACTAAAGCACTTCCAGACACCAGTGGCTACTGGGTCCATGTTTTGTTCTCTGCAAACGACTTAACAAGGACCCCGCTATCCAGGCATTGAAGTCAGGCGTATTTTGTACAAAGTTTATGTAAATTCCAATTGTAATATTTCATAAAAGACTGTAAATATGTTGTGTAATGATTGTCAACAACTATGAAGATGTATCTAAATTCAATTAAAACTCAATACAGTCTATCACTTCAATAACAAGGTGCACGGTGGCATTTATTTGGTGGCCTCACACTGTTCAGAAAAGTATTGTTAGTACAGGCTGAAGGCCAGTCAAGTCGCCGCTCAAGTAGTTGTTGTTCTTGTGGACACTAACTCTGAACTACTTCTAGTTATTGTGAACTGATCATAGGCAGTGTTTGACTTTTGTGGCAGGGTGGGCAAAAATGTTGATGACCCTGAAACGCAGTGTCAGCAATAAAATTAACTTACAAGGTATACAGTGTATCACAAAAGTGAGTACACCTCTCGCATTTCTGCAGACATATAAGTATATCTTTTCATGGGAAAACACTGACAAAATGACACTTTGACACAATGAAAGGTACAGTGCCTTGCAAAAGTATTCGGCCCCCTTGAACCTTGCTACCTTTCGCCACATTTCAGGCTTCAAACATAAAGATATAAAATTTTAATTTTTTTGTCAAGAATCAACAACAAGTGGGACACAATCGTGAAGTGGAACAACATTTATTGGATAATTTAAACTTTTTTTAACAAATAAACTGAAAAGTGGGGCGTGCAATGTTATTCGGCCCCCTTGCGTTAATACTTTGTAGCGCCACCTTTTGCTCCAATTACAGCTGCAAGTTGCTTGGGGTATGTTTCTATCAGTTTTGCACATCGAGAGACTGACATTCTTGCCCATTCTTCCTTGCAAAACAGCTCGAGCTCAGTGAGGTTGGATGGAGAGTGTTTGTGAACAGCAGTCTTCAGCTCTTTCCACAGATTCTCGATTGGATTCAGGTCTGGACTTTGACTTGGCCATTCTAACACCTGGATATGTTTATTTTTGAACCATTCCATTGTAGATTTGGCTTTATGTTTTGGATCATTGTCCTGTTGGAAGATAAATCTCCGTCCCAGTCTCAGCTCTTGTGCAGATACCAACAGGTTTTCTTCCAGAATATTCCTGTATTTGGCTGCATCCATCTTCTCGTCAATTTTAACCATCTTCCCTGTCCCTGCTGAAGAAAAGCAGGCCCAAACCATGATGCTTCCACCACCATGTTTGACAGTGGGGATGGTGTGTTCAGGGTGATGAGCTGTGTTGCTTTTACGCCAAACATATCGTTTTGCATTGTGGCCAAAAAGTTCAATTTTGGTTTCATCTGACCAGAGCACCTTCTTCCACATGTTTGGTGTGTCTCCCAGGTGGCTTGTGGCAAACTTTAAACGAGACTTTTTATGGATATCTTTGAGAAATGGCTTTCTTCTTGCCACTCTTCCATAAAGGCCAGATTTGTGCAGTGTACGACCGATTGTTGTCCTATGGACAGACTCTCCCACCTCAGCTGTAGATCTCTGCAGTTCATCCAGAGTGATCATGGGCCTCTTGGCTGCATCTCTGATCAGTTTTCTCCTTGTTTGAGAAGAAAGTTTGGAAGGACGGCCGGGCCTTGGTAGATTTGCAGTGGTCTGATGCTCCTTCCATTTCAATATGATGGCTTGCACAGTGCTCCTTGAGATGTTTAAAGCTTGGGAAATCTTTTTGTATCCAAATCCGGCTTTAAACTTCTCCACAACAGTATCTCGGACCTGCCTGGTGTGTTCCTTGGTTTTCATAATGCTCTCTGCACCTTAAACAGAACCCTGAGACTATCACAGAGCAGGTGCATTTATACGGAGACTTGATTACACACAGGTGGATTCTATTTATCATCATCGGTCATTTAGGGCAACATTGGATCATTCAGAGATCCTCACTGAACTTCTCATCGGGGGAAAAAAAAAAAACGGGTCACGTGTATTATGGTGCTGTCTGAGGCTGAGCGCTGTCTGCCACGGCGGTCAACAACATAGCATTCTGACGAGGCAGCGAGGCTAACAGTGAAAGGCAGGATATATACCGCAAATGGATGCCTTTGCTCACTGGAAATACATCCATTACTTCACATTTCTGTCAAGTAAAGATGACAAAAATATCTCCGTGCGTTACAAACTTTACGCTGGCTGAAAATGACTGTCGGTCGCTAAACCAACAAAGAAGCACTCGGAATTACAGTACAACGCGACAAAACTCGAAACAGCTTACAGGTAACAAGACAGCCAGCACTTCTACAGTTTGTAACCAGCCTTTATGCACATTTTATTGTCAGTGTTTGTAACCATAGGCAGAGTTTTGCTTTTGTGGGGCTGGGGGTAAAGCATGTTGATGACAAACAAAAGTCAAAAGTTTGGACACACTTAAACATTTTTACGTTTTATATATTTTCACTACTATTGTAAATCTTCTCTGAATACATCAAAACTATGAACGAACATGTGGAATGGCCAAAAAAAGTGAAATAACTGAAAACAGGTTTTATATTCTACATTCTTCAAAGTATCCACCTTTGAGGTGTCGCCAAACTTTTGGCCAATACTGTATATTTACATATATATAAAACTGTTCAACCTCAATTGTTCTTGGTTGCGTTTGAAAGCTTAGGTTTACAGAAATTCTAAATATCCATCTTGCCTCCACAGGTGTAGTTTTGGCTTAGCAAAGCAAAAGCTACTGTCTTAGGTGCTAGTCAAATGATCTGCTCGAAAAATGATTTTCACCCATTTTGAAATACGTTGTAGGATTCTTGTTCATTTCATTAATTTTTGTCGTTTGTTTTATTGCTTTATAACTTTTATAGACAATATTTTAACAGCTAGGTCTTTATTTTAAAGGGGAATTTCAGAATTTTTGACATTAGGCTTTATCTTGGAGTTAGCGGGGGTTTATTTAATCGTTGGAGTTGATTTGAACAAATTCCGTGCAGTTTGTCAGTTATTTGTTAGTTTCAGGGCTCCGGGGTGGCTAAGCTAGTGCGAGTCAATGGTGGTTGAAATCAACTCCATCGACTAATTTAACCCCCGCTAACTCAGATTAAGCCTTACTGTATGTGAAAAATTCAATTACATGTGATGACATTTTTTGGTTGTCATTTTTAGTTTGAGGCAGCAAAAGGAGAAAAATTGGTAAAAAGTAACTGATAAGTTACTTTTAAAGTAAGTTACTTTGATAATAAAGTAATAGGTAAAGTAACTAGATTACTTTTTTGAGGTGTAATCAGTAATCAGTAATTAAATTACTTTTTAAAGTAATTTGTGACAACACTGGTCATAATGCAATGACATGATCGAAAAGTTACTTAGATGTGTGATTTTATCCATTTTTCCATAAATGGCGCAATTACCGCTGTCAGTTCCATTGCAAACCACATTGTTGCTTGTGCTTGGAACTACTCACGCCCTACATGAACTATGTGACCACCCGTGGCGAGAACAAACAGTGCCGTAACCCTCTTTCCATTGCCCTGGTTTTTGCGGGCCACACGCAAAATGATTTGGTGGGGAAGGTCTAGCCCCTGGTCCTTGACTTTGACACCTGTTTTGGTAGAAGACAAAAGCAGTGAATCGCTTGATGCACGAGATTTGACAAAATCCGACAGTTTACCAAAAGAATGGATGGAACAAATTTGTCCTCACCTCTATTTTTCATATTTTTGTAAAATAGTAAACCTTGATTGAATACCTCACTCTACCTCATGCTGTTATGCATATGATCAGAATAAAAAAACTTTTATTTCTTTATTTTCGCAAGTAAGTTTTTCCTCTTGGTTTGCCATAACGACCAGCTAACTTTGGTACAGATTTGAAACCCTTCTACCTGCAAGCCTGTTGCTATGATTATAAAGGTGTTGTAAATACCCCCGCCCCAAACAAATCATGTAATTAAAAAACTTGTATAAACTAATTTATTTGAGTCTGATGTAGCTATGACTGAATAATTTGTAGCAGAAAAACAAAGTGTAAGGTAATTTTCCAATCATTTTTTAACCCAAATGTCCTCCTAATTCTGACCTTGTACCGCTTTTCCTTTTCATACTTAAACGCCCTATATAGTTTTGCGTCTGTACCAGTAGGTTAACAACTAAACCAACAGTGAGTGAGTAGAAAAGTGGGTCCGAATAGAGACGTGAGCATTGAAGCCAGGGATGCATAATAGATGGAAAAGAGGTGACATAAATGCAGGGACGCATTCATATGGAGGCACTCCGCTGACTTGGGTCCACATGAAATAATGACTACCAGAAAAAAAAAAGACAGGAAGAGAAAGAAAGAGGAAAAATAGTTCTCCGCTGCTCCACTCTGCTGCGCTCGCTTTCTTGACCTCAACACTTTTACAGCCCTTAAATGGCTGCTAGTGAATATTTCATATTGCAAAACACTGAATATTTAATATTTTAAAAGGGATTTTGTCCAAACTGGGAATAATGTACAACTAATGTTTGATTTCTAACTAAAAACACAATGAGATGCCAGGAAAATGGAAGACGTTTGGATCTCTTAAACTGTTACCACCATCAGTACAAAAATGTAGCTGCATAGACAACAATTTTGAGTGCATCAAGAGTCTTTGTACAGTCCCTGACAAAAGTCTTGTCGCTTATCCATTTTGTAGAAACAATTGTTAATAACCTGACTTTAAATCATTCAATTGGTTTCAGAAATGGCTCATATGAAAGTTAAGACCCTCCCAAATGATGTTGAATGTACAAAAATATATGATTCACTGAAAAAAGATGTATCATTTAATGAAGACATAAAGGTCAAATTTTGGCAAGACAAAAGTTTTGTCACCTACAGAAAGTAGTGTGAAAATTGAACAAAAAATGTACTTTGTGTACAAATTACAAATTTATGTACAAATGCAAAAATATGTTACGAAATCCAAATTTAATATTTTGAATGACTTCCATGGGCGTGAAGGACTGCATCCATGCTGTTCAGCAAGGATTCATACAATTTATTGATGACGTCTTCAGGAACATCAAAGAAAGCAGTCTTGCATGCCTCCCAGAGTTCATCAGCATTCTTGGGTTTCCTCTTCCATGCTTCCTCTTTCATCCTACCCCAGACATGCTCAATGATGTTCATGTCTGGTGACTGGGCTGGCCAGTGCTGGAGGATCTTGATCTTCTTTGCCTTGAGGAACTTTGAGGTAGAGATTGAAGTAAGGGATGGAGCACCATCCTGCTGCAGAATTTGTCCCTTTTTATGGTTAGGAATGTAAGGGGCATCTAATATTTGTTTATGTTTAAGACTCTCTCGCACACCCCCATACTGGATGTAACCCCAGACCATGATTTTGCCACCACCAAACTTCACTGTTTTTATAGTGAATCTTGGATCCATGTGGGCTCCAGTAGGTCTCCTGCAATATTTGCGGTGACTGAGGTGTAATTCAATGGAAGATTAATCTGAAAAATCCACCTTTTGCCACTTTTCCAGCGTCCATCCTTTTGACAGGCTGTGGGCCTTGGCAAATGCCACAAAGTTTTTTTAATTGTCTGCACCCTGAGAGATCTGCTGGGTGGAAGGCAACATAAATAGTTGTTTCTACAAAATGGATAAGCGACAAGACTTTTGTCAGGGACTGTATGAAGAACACCAAAAATACTACAAGTCTAATTCAAGGCCAGTGGGCTGATTTGAGCGCCTTGTAAAATGCTAACGATATTTTATTGTAGTACAATATGATAAAAGTCAAGGTGAAGTCATTTAATTAATAACACCAACTCACCATTATGCTAACTTTATTCGCTGACATTGACAGCAATAGATGTCAAATTCATTTTAACAAGGAGTTTTGGCGGTGAATGATCACACTCAAGTAGCTAATTTTTGTTATTAGCGGGCATCTTGAGCATTTTTTTTCTTTCAATAAATCGATAAATCTAATATAGTGTTCCACAAAAATGTTTGCTGACTTGCCTGTCAGCTGCGGTCTTCATATGTCTGCGAGTATCCAATAGTAGGAACGCTACAAAATTTACCAGTATTAAAAAATCTGCCATGAGAGTCGTCCGATAATAACTTTGTAACCGATAACCGATATCCCGATATTGTACAGCTCCAAAAGTCCAATGCCGATATCAAACCGATGCCGATATATGCGGCCGTGGACTTATCATAATCATTATTTTTCAATCATTTATTGTTCATGTGATTGTTGCACCATGAATGCTAATGGTCTGCCGACATCACATATGCCAAGCGTCTTAGTTTGGAGACATCTAAAAGTCAATAAGCATAACTGCTGTGCTAATCTGTGACCAGCCCTTGTACAGTCCCTGACAAAAGTCTTGTCGCTTATCCATTTTGTAGAAACAATTGCTAATAACCTGACTTTTAATCATTCAATTGGTTTCAGAAATGGCTCATGTGAAAGCTAAGACCCTCCCAAATGATGTTGAATGTTCAAAAATATATTTGTTTCACTGAAAAAGATTTATCATTTAATGAAGACATAAAGGTCAAATTTTGGCAAGACAAAAGTTTTGTCGCCTGTAGAAAGTAGTGTGAAAATTGAACAAAAAAATATACTTCAAATACAAAAATAGGTTACATAACAGAAGCGAATTAAGTATTGGTTCTGTGAGATCCAAATTTAATATTTTGTATGACTTCCATGTGCTTGAAGGACTGCATCCATGCGGTTCGGCAAGGATTCATACAATTTATTGATGAAGTCATCAGGAAAATCAAAGAAAGCAATCTTGCATGCCTCCCAGAGTTCATCAACATTCTTGGGTTTCGTCTTCCATGCTTCCTCTTTCATCCTGTTCATGTCTGGTGACTGGGCTGGCCAGTCCTGGAGAATCTTCATCTTCTTTGCCTTGAGGAACTTTGAGGAAGAGATTAAAGTATGCAATGGAGCACCATTCTGCTGCAGAATTTGTCCCTTTTTATGGTTAGGAATGTAAGAGGCAGCTAAGATATGTTGATATTATAGACTATTTTTGTTGCCTTCCACTCTGCAGACCTCTCGCACACCCCCATACTGGATGTAACACTAGACCATGATTTTGGTAATGATGTAACCACCAAACTTCACTTTTTTCTGAGTGATTCTCGGATCCATGCAGGCTCCAGTAGGTCTCCTGCAATATTTGCAGCGACTGTGGTGTAATTCAATGGAAGATTCAGCTGAAAAATCCACCTTTTGCCACTGTTCCAGCGTCCATCCTTTTGACAGGCTGTGGGCCTTGGCAAATGCCACACGGTTTTTTAATTGTCTGCACCCTAAGAGATAAATCGTCTGAAATATCAACAAATCTTAGCTGCCTCTTACATTCCTAACCATAAAAAGGGACAAATTCTGCAGCAGGATGGTGCTCCATCGCATACTTCAATTTCTACCTCAAAGTTCTTTAAGGCAAAGAAGGTCAAGATCCTCCAGGACTGGACAGCCCAGTCACCAGACATGAACATCATTGAGCATGTCTGAGGTAGGATGAAAGAGGAAGCATGGAAGACGAAACCCAAAAATGTTGATGAACTCTGGGAGGCATGCAAGAGCGCTGTTTTTCATGTTTCTGATGACTTCATCAATAAATTATTTGAATCCTTGCCAAAGCCCATGGAAGTCATACAAAATATTAAATTTGGATCTCACAGCACCACTACTTAATTCGCTTATGTTATGTAACCTATTTTTGTATTTGAAGTACATTTTTTGTTCAATTTTCACACTACTTTCTGTCTGTAGGCAACAAAACTTTTGTCTTGCCAAAATTTGACCTTGATGTCTTCATTAAATGATAAATCTTTTTTCAGTGAAACAAATATATTTTTGTTCATCCAACATCATTTGGGAGGGTCTTAGCTTTCATATGAGCTATTTCTGAAACCAATTGAATAATTCAAAGTCAGGTTATAAGCAATTCTTTCTACAAAATGGATAAACGACAAGACAGGGACTGTACAAGTGTTGTTTTATTTGCTTTTAACTTTCGTCTCAGTCTTTTGGACAGTGTTGTTTTCATCAACGATGACGATTACGAATATATTTTGTCAACATACAATTTTTTCATGACGATAACGTCACGATGACGCACTGAAAACGTGTCTTGGGAGACTAAAACATAACGAGATGGATGCTTGTTGTCGTCTGACGACACGAGAACGAAATGAAAATTTGCCATAATTTCCGTCATAAATTCACAATGTGCGATATTTTCTTATTTTATGTGTAGTTAGAAGGCTTTTAGCAGTGTTTGGTCGTGTCACTCATTTGACATGTGGCGACCAACCCCGCCCACCCCCTCGTCCCACGCATATTATTGTGAAACGTGTCAGGTGCTGCTTGGTAAGTTTGTTTTCTTATCTTGGCTATGTCATTTTGCTTTAGACTTTAAAGGTCTGTGCGGAGTGATCATCACACACTAAACTAACTTGTAGCGTTAGCATAGCATTCGTGTTAGCATTAGCATTTAGCGCAGCGACTCGTCTTAAACTCTTGGAAAACATTTTACATACAGTTCATGGCATCCAGGTAAGTTTAATTAATCGCAAGTAATGTTCTGTTTTCCTGCTGAGTGTGTATTATCATCATGAAACGGTGATGTCCTTGTAGACTCTACAGTTATGTGCTCGTCTGTCATGTTCATTCAAAATTGTTGGAAACCTTTTATTTATTTATTCATGGACTAAATTTTTTGAAGTTTATAGATCAAAAGATTTTGAGAATTAGACGAAATTTGTCTGTTTTCGTTGACTAAAACTGACATATACATTTTGAAATGACTAAAATATGACTAAGAATAATAAGTATTCTCGTCCAAAAGACTAGGACTACGAAGAAAATTAAAATGGCTGCCAAAAACAACACTGCTTTTGGATGATAATACTTACTAGTCTTAGTCATATTTTACTTAACTCAAAATGTGTTTGCCGTCATCTAGTTTTTGTTGACAAAAACTAATTTTGTCTTGTTTTAGTCAACATTCACTAATAATGTTTTCGGCTGTAAAATAATTTTTTTTAAAAAGTCCTCCAAAATTGAATAAATAAATAAAGTATTACAACTTTTTTGAACGAAAATTGACAGATGAGTACATATTGTCGCGTCTACAAGGACAACGGCAACTTCGTGATAATACACACTCAGCAAGAAAACAGTACATTTTTTTCAATGAATTATACCCACCTGGACGCCATGTAAAAAAAAAAAAAAAAAAAAAAAAGTTGTCTGAGAGTTTGATGCTTGCCGTTAGCATTAGCCAGTGTTGTCACAGATTGCTTGAAAAAAATAATTTAATTACTGATGACGCCTAAAAAAATCATCTAGGTACTTTACTGATTACTTTATTATCAAAGTAACTAAGTCACTTTAAAAGTAATTATCAGTTACTTTTTACCATTTATTCTCCCTTTGCTGCCTCAACATAAGAATGACAACAGAAAAATGTCATCACATGTTATTGACTTTCCGATAATTGAATTTAAAGGGAAAGATCAGATTTTTTCACATAAGGCTTAATCTTCGAGTTAGTGGGGGTTTAATTACTCGATGGATTTGATTTCAAACACCATTGTCTCGCACTAGCTTAGCCACTCCGTAGCCCCTAAACTAATATATAACAGACGAACTGCATGGAATTTGTTGAAATCAACTCCACCGACTAATTAAACTCGAACATTAAGCCTCATGTCAAAAATTCTGAATTCTGGGTTTAGGGGTTAGGGTTAACAGCATCTCAGTGCCAATATAAAACAATGCAAATGGACTGCACAATAATCAACAGCACACAAATAAATTAATTTATTTATAAATTAATAAACACAAAGATCAGGGCGATCGTGGATGCGTGCACACAAATTGGAAGTACGATGTACACACACACACGGTCATTATGGTCACAAAACGTGGCGGTAACTGAGTACTTTACACTCAATCAGACTTACAACACATCCCAAAGATGCTAAATGAACACGTCACCTCAGGGCATGAATGTGCAACACGAATATGATGTAAAAAATGGTCGACGACTTCGCGAGGATGGGAGCGGGTTGGACGACTACCCGCCGTTGCAACAGCAAAGCTACGAAACGGCCGCGCATGCACTGGCATCAACTTATCGCTGGAACCCTCCAGAATGAAGGAAAAATACGTTCATTCATGGACGCACACACATCAACATTCCATCGCACGTCTCCTCAAGTGGCTGCACTCGAGCGGTTACCATGAAAACGAACACGTAGCAGGAACCTTTCTAACATTTTCTATTCAGAATGCTCTTTGCACATGACTACAATATTCTTCATTCTACATACATTATGAGGCAATAACAAAATAGTATCAAACAGACACTAAAGAAAATAATCAGTTTACCAGTTTGTATAAATGAATGCATTAGATTACTCGTTACTGAAAGAAAGTAATCAGATTACTACACTGGCATTAGTGTAATGCGAACGCGATGCTAACGCTACGAGTTACATTTACTGTGCGATGATCACTCAGAGCAGGCCTTTCAAGAATAAAGCAATATTTTATATTTTCTCTGGCCAAGATAAGAAAACATATCTTACCGTGTGGTGTGTGAGCGAGCCTTGAGAGTGGAGAGGACACTGCACTGCTGAGTCAGGGGTGAGTGCAGTACATCACGAGTGACACAACCAGAACACTGCTACGATGCAGGCTAACTATACATAAAATGTCACACATTGTGAAAATGTGACTGAAACTTTGGCACATTTTCGACTGGCATTAGTCCCGTTATGGTTTAGTCTCCCAAAACATGTATTTAGCTCGTTATCGTCTCGTCGTCGTCATGTAAAAATTGTTCGTTGACGAAATATTATCATTATAGCATACCATAGCATAGCATAGTTGATGAAAACACTGCATTGTACAAAGGCAGACGGCATCTACATTCGCATTGAATGCAAAATGCAACCAATAATGAAAAACCTATATCGATATTATCAGATATAATTTCAAAATGCTTTTATCGGCTGATATCGGGCAACTCTGATTAAAAGACTTTTGATTTATGTATCGATCCAGATCTTTGTATCGTTACATGTTAACATTCAAGGTATGTTATTGAGCTTTTAAAAAAATGAAGGACTGATAAATCCAATAATGTTGCGATCACCGACAAGACACAACCATGCTCATAAGTCATAAAACTGCACGTCATTTATAGATATGTGTAACTAATACACCTGGGAGTTAAAAAAAAAAAACAAGAAGCAAAAGTGGCTTAAAATGTGGTCTTTCCTAACATGTTATCTGCTTTTATGTTCCTCCATGCATTGCTTAAAAAACAGATGTATTAATTCACGACAATAGACAGATGCTCTGTGCTCTCTTGCTGGGGGAAAAGGGCATTAATGTTGGCATGTAGAAGAAAGGAGATAAAGGCAGATGCTTTCGACTTTCCGTGTCACTGGTCTAATTAAAGATGTGTGGGACAAGGCTCTGTAGAATCGAGTGTGTTTTTGATTTTGAATGTGCATAGTGCGCAGTCAAAGCTGTGCCAATGTGTTGTCCCATGTCTTCAAGGACAATACCGTTTTGATTGAGGATTTGATTGATGACAAATCAGATTTGATGTACAAAGAACAAACAAAAGATCCTGACACATTGATAATGTTTTAATATCACCTTCCGTAAAGCTGTGCATTCAGTCAGACAGGTGCGCCTTACTTCGGTATGTAAATATAGTAACCATTACCAATGGTTGACCCTGTGCAAAATCTGGCTTGTTTAAACAGGTTCAGCGGCCCGATCTGGAAAAGACAACATATGTCAACATGAGGAAGTGCAAGGCATCCTACATACCTGCCATCTGTGCAGAGGCCGCTTTGTTGTCAGCAAACAAACACACATTTAAACGCAATCGTTCAATCTCGAGCGCTAAAGGTGTCATCAGCAGTTTAGAAAAGATAAAACAATCTTTGCATCTTCTGTCAGTAGTATGTGGTGTTGATTCATTTGAAGAAGTACAGTGGGAATGGTCCGCACTTAGAATGTTTTTAACCTATCCTGTTCACCTGCTTGGACATGCATATACTGTATCTGAATGCCTTTAAAATCTGTAACAATATGCCACTGAGGGGCTTTTCTTGTGGTTTATTCAGAAAATGCAGCTAGACAGAAATGGTTTTCAGGGCATTGAGAAAGAAAACAGACTGAATGGTGATAAAAAAACATGACTGAATATACAGTAGTATATATGCTACCTAACTATAAGTAGCATTGTAAGCTCACTTCTTTTGCCAATGGAGGAAGGGGGATAACTCAATAACTATTATGAAAGGAAGAGCGAACATGGGACAGATTTTGGTATAATAGGGCGCAAGTAGGCATGTGCCGGTATGAGATTTTCACGGTACGATAACCGTGAGCAAAAATACCGCGGTTTCACGGTATCACGGTATTGCAATTATAGCTCCAAAATTTTGAGATGTATGGGTTTAAAAAAAAAAAAAAAATATTTCCATTGAACAGGATTTTTTTTCCAAAACATATTTGCAAATAGGAACATGAAAATAATGTGAAAATAAATAAACAAAAAATAACATATTTTATATAAAATTAAAATAAATAGAACCTAGACTATACCCACAGCCACAGCTCAAGTTGCTCAATATTAGAGTAAGAACAAAATAATTGCTATAAAGAGTAAAAAATAAAATAAATAATAAAATAAATAAAATTAAAAATATATACTGTATGACTTTTTTTAAGGGGGAAGCTCAAGTGAAGTTTCGCCATTTTCAGCCACTGTGTCAACTCTAGTCTACATGATGCCATGCCTTTGTGTTAAAAAGAACAAAGAATTCATAACTTAATAAGTTAGTTGAAAATGTATAAGTCCGTTTTATAAATTAGTTAAAATGTAAATATTGTTGAGGAAAGGTTTCATCAAACAAAAAAGTGAGGAGTGAGACCTCCTTTTCCTAATTAGCGATCTTTGACGCGATTCTTTTTCTTCCCCCCCTTCATTCAAGCTTGTCTCTCACTCAGCGGCTGTGAGACATAAAACCACAACGAAGCTGCTCTCCCAGCTTAGCCTAGGCTAACATTCGTCTTTGTAAGTTTTAGTTAGTTTGTATATTGAATTTGAAAGGAAAATGTGCGCCTTGTGTTTGGAGGATTTGTTTGTGGGTTTGCTGGCTGTTTAGCAGAATAGCATCACTGACACTCAAGGCAACAAACGGGAAGGGGTGAGCGCTGCCGCACCAAGCCACTTCGGCTGCATTTTGGCACATGAAAAATAGCGAATACCGTACTAAGGTATGACGGAAAATTTTAGTGGTTTTGAAACCGCGACGTTTTCACACCACGGTAAACCGTGAAACCGGTAACCGGCACATGTCTAGGCGCAAGCAATGCTAATGATGTACATTTGGGAACTCAATATTATGAAAAATCAGCTGTGAGCATTTGTGAGTCAACATCATATTTTTGACTATGTAAAAGCGACAAAAAAGAGGAAATAATTTCTTTTTAAAGGGATCCACGGACAGTGTTGTTAATAACGGCGTTACAATATAACGGTGTTATTTTTTTCAGTAGTGCGTAATCTAATTAATTACTTTTCTCATCTTGGCAACACCGCTACTGAGGATGGAAAGGCGTGCGTTACGATGTGTTATTATATTGGTTGAATGACGCGAGAAAAGTCTGAGGGAGACAGACTCACAAAGACGACAGAGCAGAGCAGGAGTGAGGAGGAGGCAAGAAAGTTGTGACGCCGAGCAAACGCGATGCTAGGTAGCTCCAATAATACCTGTTGTAGCCGATAGCCTACAAACTACGCCCACATGATATGGTAGATTTGGTAGACATGGTAGATATCACATATATATATTAGGAAAAATCAGAGTTCTAGAAATAACTGGAAACTCAAGAGAGCCATGACATTATGTCCTTCACAAGTGTATGTAAACTTTTGACCACAACTGTACGTCATCAACCCGAGCCTTCATTGCTCGCATAAAATATGGCGCCCTCCGTAGGTCAAAACATGTACTAAATATTATAGATTTTTAAATCAATGGCAATTTTTTATGTGTTTCTAATAATATATTTTAGTAAAAGAGAACAATTGTGGCTTATTAGAGCCTATGAGTCTTTAAGTCTACGGTTCCCTTAAACACTTATACTTGTACTCGAAACAAACACTGAACACGACCTTCTTTTGTGTTTGTCAACAGCAAAATCCTCAATTTTCCGAACAAGCAATTGTTATATTTGGCATCACAATTACAGAGTCAAAACTGAGCAGTTTTAACATTTAGTCTTAATGTTACAAGATTAAAGTTACAGTATAAGTAAAAAAAAAATCATTTTAACCATAGCATCAAATGTTACCGGGAAAAATGATCAAATCAACATAAATTTTAGATTTAGTCATCAGGAAATTCATATTTAATTTATATATCAATATAAAACACTTGTGGTAAGACTCTCAAACAAATCTGACAAGAGCAGGCTTTTAGATCCGTGTTGATCTTTCTCAAGATTGAGAATTTTTGCATTCTTGAAGTATCATTATTTTGCTTCTTTTTCTCGTGGCCCTCTTATTCCTTCGTCTCCACATACATGTTTGCCTCCAGCGACATCTCGATGTCAGTTCACTTCTTTCATTCCTTCTGTCCACCATTTTCAAGGATAATCATCAGTGGATGCTACTGAGGCGCACATGCATATGTCATGCTGCACTCAAGGCCAATGTCAGACTATTTACTGTTTTGTTGCTGAGATTCTCTTGAAATGAGATTTCAATTCACACAGCGTTTTGCAGTCATTGTCATTCGTTTGTGGTGGTGTTCCGTTCATACGGTGGCAACATAACCCAAATTTGAACGGGTTAATATATAGATCATAATTTCAGACATATATGTTGAAATTTGAAATTAAAAAAAAAAAAAAAAATTGTGTTCAATGTATTTATTCAGATTTAGCATCGGAAAGATATACAGTGGAGCAAATAAGTATTTAGTCAACCACCAATTGTGCAAGTTTTCCTACTTGAAAAGATTAGAGAGGCCTGTAATTGTCAACATGGGTAAACCTCAACCATGAGAGTCAGAATGTGGAAAAAAATAAACAGAAAATCACATTGTTTGATTTTTAAAGAATTTATTTCCAAATTAGAGTGGAAAATACGTATTTGGTCGATACAAACAAGCAAGATTTCTGGCTGTCAAAGAGGTCTAACTTCATCTAACGAAGTCTAACAAGGCTCCACTCCTTACCTGTATTAATGGCACCTGTTTTAACTCATTATCGGTATAAAAGACACCTGTCCACAAGGTCAGTCAGTCACACTCCAAACTCCACTATGGCCAAGACCAAAGAGCTGTCGAAGGACACCAGAGACAAAAATGTTGACCTGCACCGGGCTGGGAAGACTGAATCTGCAATAGGTAAAACACTTGGTGTAAAGAAATCAACTGTGGGAGCAATTATCAGAAAATGGAAGACATACAAGACCACTGATAATCTCCCTCGATCTGGGGCTCCATGCAAGATCTCACCCCGTGGCATCAAAATTATAAGAAGAACGGTGAGCAAAAATCCCAGAACCACATGGGGGGGGAAAGTGAATGACCTACAGAGAGCTGGGACCACAGTAACAAAGGCTACTATTAGTAACACAATGCGCCGCCAAGGACTCAAATCCTGCAATGCCAGACGTGTCCCCCTGCTGAAGCCAGTAACGTCCAGGCCCGTCTGCGGTTTGCTAGAGAGCATTTGGATGATCCAGAAGAGGACTGGGGGAATGTGTTATGGTCAGATGAAACCAAAATAGAACTTTTTGGTAGAAACACAGGTTCTCGTGTTTGGAGGAGAAAGAATACTCAATTGCATCCGAAGAACACCATACCCACTGTGAAGCATGGGGGTGGAAACATCATGCTTTTGGGCTGTTTTTCTGCAAAGGGACCAGGACTACTGATCTGTGTAAAGGAAAGAATGAATGGAGCCATGTATCGAGAGATTTTGAGTGAAAATCTCCTTCCATCAGCAAGGGCATTGAAGATGAGACGTGGCTGGGTCTTTCAGCATGACAATGATCACAAACACACAGCCAGGGCAACAAAGGAGTGGCTTTGTAAGAAACATTTCAAGGTCCTGGAGTGGCCTAGCCAGTCTCCAGATCTCAACCCCATAGAAAATCTGTGGAGTGATTTGAAAGTCCGTGTTTCCCAACGACAGCCCCAAAACATCATTGCTCTAGAGGGGATCTGCATGGAAGAATGGGCCAAAATACCAGCAACAGTGTGTGAAAAGCTTGTGAAGAGTTACACAAAAGGTTTGGCCTCCGTTATTACCAACAAAGGGTACATAACAAAGTATTGAGATGAACTTTTGGTATTGAGCAAATACCTTTTTTTTCCACCATGAATTGCAAATAAATTCTTTCAAAATCAAACAATGTGATTTTCTGTGTTTTTTTCCACATTCTGTCTCTCATGGTTGGAAGAGAGACTATGTGATCGGCTCGGGACAGCTCATTTGCTCATGTGTGGCGCAAAGTAGCAAGGGACTGTACTGAATATCAAAAAACAGCAAGTATTTGATGCTTCTCCACAAGTTTTATAGCTGTCTTTAGGTACCACAAAATGGTAGCCAAGGACTACTTTTCTGCTAAACAGAGCTGCTTCCTGACTAAATGAAGCTCCTCAGTACATGCCAACATGCAACAAATTTGCTGTAAGATAGTGAAAAAGCAATATTTTAAAGATTAGCATGAATAGGTGAGTCTTTTGGCATACTATAGAACATTAGTTGTAGGAGTGGGAACCTCTTGGTACCTCACGATATGATACGGTTTGCGATACAAAGCTCACGATAACGATGATTATCGATACATTGGCAAGGAAATCATTCTAGGATATTCTAAAAACAACTAATAAACAGAAAAACGACATTGACACCTTGTTAAAACGATACCTCGATTCTTGCAAGAGCATATCGATAACCTTTTGGGATACAAAGTATCACGATTGTGATATTTTGTCCTACCCCTAATTATTTGCTTCCAATTACCGTAATTTCCCGAATATAACGCCACTTTTTCCCCCCAAAATCAACTTGTAAAATCATGGTGCGCATTATACAGGGGTACAGGGATGGAGACGGAAATATATTATATTCAGTATATATAAAGACCGATTTTTTTTTTAATCGACCCGGCCATGTTGTGTTGAAATAAACGTAGGCAGTGATCCATTGCCGACCATGACGTCACCATTTTGTTTCAGTAATACTTCACTCTGATTGGTCGAATGATTTCGTCTGTGTTCAATTCTGCTTTTTTCACTCTTCATAAAGCACAGAATTTAGTTTCTTGAACTCATTTGAGTCAACGTTTATTGCAACTCGGCAACTCGGACCATAACAAACGTAACACAACACAGACTTCCTGTGTCCGTCAACTACATTTGTCCCTCGGGAAACTCAAACCCAAATAAAAATAGTTCCTCTTGTTACACTAGTGATGAGCTCGTTCCGATTTCTGACTTTGGTCCTCACTTTTATTTTACCGTATCAATCCATGGAAGAACCATTTATTCCTCATGATGAAACGATCAAGTTATACAGCAGCCTTTAAAAGAAAAGTCACATCTGTTTTGTTTTCTCCTGGATTTTGGTAAGTTGGAGAAGTTTTCAGATCATATTATTACCGTGCATATTGTCAGTTTACGTCAGTACTTCTCAAATAGTGGGGCGGGCCCCCCAGGGGGGCACAGAGCGATGCTGGGGGTAGCGCATGTGATCTTGGGGAACATACTTTTTTGCTGTACTAGAATAAAGTGTAATTGCACATCTACTCAGTGGGTGGCAGTGCCGCTCTCATTTTCAGTGTGTGCACAATATTTTTGAACCAAACAGGAGCACCCAGATAAGAGCACTCAGATATGAAAAGCTAAGACAAGGAAATATGACGAAGCGTATGCAGCATTGTCTTTTGTCTTTGACTTTTAGTACAGTGGGAGACGAGGAGAGACCGGTTTATTTACTTTGTCTAAAAATGTTCGCAGCGGACAGCAGGAATTATTTTTTCCAGCGAAAACGTGCCAACAATCCTCCCGCTTTGTCTGTGTTACATTGGTGAAGTAGCGAGCACTGTCATATAATCATATAAGGTGGCATACCAAGTTGCTCAGGGCAAAATAACTCCACAACATAGGTGTCAAGTTCAAAAATAGACCCTTAGGTAGACATTTGTATAATTACCCAAAAATAAGGAGAGAAGACACTCAGTTTTCTTGGCCAAGGAGAGCAAGGAGGGACTAGACAGAGAAATGCTAGATTACGCTGTATAGTCACCAAAATTGATCTCAAGAAAAACCCTCCTTGCTCTTTTTATTAGGGGTTTGTCCTAACACAGAAGGGTGCCGCCCTAAAGGGAGGGGGAAAGCAAGCTGGAGGCACCCATGTGATTTTGGTTGGCTATGTGTGAGCATGTGGGTGGAACTAACTTAATGCACGTGTGTAAGCAAGGGCACTTAGGTAACATGGTCAGAATGACCCAGACACTTCGGTTATGCAACGCTGCGGTCATGGAAGATGTCCTCGAACGGAAGATTGTCCTCGAAAGTCTAGACGAAAGTCCAGACGTAAGATGTTGAAGATGTCCTAGAAGGTCTAGTTACGCAATGTTGCGGCCATGAAGCAAGGCAGTTGTCACACCGACCCTTTTTAACACTTTGTAACACTTAAACATTATACCTAGTATAGCAAGCAATAATCATTTACTGGTTATATCAAATATGAAAAAATATGGCAATATGTATTATGTATGTATTGGGTATATATGAGCACAAGCAAATATTCAATCAATCAAGCAAATATTCAATCAACCCTCGATAATTAACTCAACAATAGGAAAGGAGCTGATACTGCCAGCAGCAAAAATAAAAACAGTCCCTCTGTCCAATGACACTGTCGTTTTTGTTCTATTAACTTTTGTTTTTTCGGTCTAATTGTTTGGAATATTGTCGTTGTGAGTTAATGTTGCTAATCAATTTGAGTTTATTATTATTTATTGACTTTTTTAAACTGGATTTTTTAGTATCAAATGGTGAAAAAATCTTGAGTGTATTTTTACAGTATGGATGAGTTTGTTTTTTTTTTTTTTAAAACTTGTTGAAAGTTGATCTATATTACTTTTTTTCTCTAATATTAAAAAGAACACAATGTTATGCAGAGGAATATTTTATATACAAATGATACTACAGTATATTTACAGTGGCGGCAGAGAGTTGGGGGGGCGCGGAACGTTCATGTCTTCCTGGGGGGAGGGGGGCATGACAGAAAATAATTGAGACGCACTGGTTTACGGTAATGTTTTGAACTACTAATGTGCTATGCTTGTGCTGTGTTTCACCAGTCAGTAAAATGACATTTCTGTATCTGTACACAAGCTCTGTTTTCTTGTATTCTTCTATTTATTGGTGCTAAAATTAAGGTGCGCGTTAGACACGGGTGCAATAATTTTCCCTAGATTTTACAAGTAAATTTGGGGTGCGTGTGATACACGGGTGCGCCTTATATTCGGGAAATTACGGTATCGAATCGGGTAAATTCCGGAACGATGAATCACATGTAGCGTATATGTTATCTGAAAAGGTATAAAAATAAATAAAGATCCGCCTCCATGACTAAGCAACTAAACAGGGCAGGTTAAAAAAGAAGAAAGGATTGAGATTTATGCACACTGTATTTAACTTCTCTGGGAAACTTTAGGAATGTGAACACACCTGTCAATGCTAAGGGTGGAGCTACTCAGTCAGGAGCTGTCACTTGTCTGAATCAGGCCTCAAACACACACACAAGCTCGGAAGTGCGAGACGGCATAAAGATGGAAAGAAAAGAAGCTTGTTGAGAAGCAGCGGAACAGAGAGCGCTTCCATGGCGTGGTGGAACCCTGTGGCCAGAATCAGGGAGGCCTTAACAGGTCAAAGGTTACGCGAGAATGACCTCCGTCACTTGGTGTCAAATCTGCCTTACGAAGGCCAGGCGAAGGCTAGGCAACCCAACCGCTACTTTCCGGGAAATGCTATCAAGACCACCAAATATACACTCCTGTTCTTCATTCCAAAGAACCTTTTTGAGCAGTTTCATCGTCTGGCAAACCTCTATTTCGTTGGCTTGGCTATCCTCAACTTTGTGCCTGTGGTGAATGCCTTCCAGCCTGAGGTGGCTCTTATCCCCATCTGCGTTATCCTGTCTCTCACTGCACTCAAAGATGCCTGGGAGGACTTCAGGAGGTACCAGTCGGACAAGAAGCTCAATAACATGCCGTGCTTCATCTACAGCGGGTAACATCCTAAGTGGTGCATTCATGCCACCTTTTTGATCAAACTAAACGTCTGCATGAGTGTGCGCATCGTCCCAGAGTTTGTGTATATGTGAGTGTGTGTTTTCTCATCCTCCTCTGCGTTTGAGCCCCCTGTGGGAATTCTTGACTTAGAAATAGAAATTGTGTGGGAGATTATTCCTCTTTTGAAGAGGCTCACAACAGTATATCTCGCCACAGCATTGTGCACATTTGATGAAAGCCTCAACCGGGTGTTGTGTCAGCAGAGACACTAAGGTTAGCGGGTATCTATTTTTGAATCACTGGTGTAAAATGAATAATTTACAAAGGAGGATAAAACTGTCATTTTTTTCCCCAACCCTTTCAGCGGTGTGATTTTGGAGTACAGTGAGAGGAGATGGTGGAGGAGGGAAGTGTGTGTTTCCTTTGCTTGTAAGGCGGAATGGGTTCTGCAAGACTTCCCCGTGATGAATTTAACCTCTGCAACGGTTTGTCATTTCAACCGGCAGCTACTTGCTTTCTTATTTTGCACAAAATTAGTCAGCAGCTATGTTAGAGAGCCTGTGCTGTGTATGCAGGCCTATCTGTTTGTATCAATTCAGGTGGCCTCCAGTGCAGAACCAAGACAAACACTACAACGGCAATTCACAAATGAAAGTGTTTTAAAGCCAATGCAACCAAATGGATGGCTTCTTTCCGAAATTCAAACAAAGCTTTGAAGCACCTTATCATATGTGCCATCTCATTTACTGTATCTCAACTTCCTAGTCTTGTCACTCTTCTCGCGCTCAACTTAAGTGAGCCAAACAAAATACTTTTACTGTACTTCAAAGCCAGCTCAGTAAGGTTGTTTAAGGCAGCGGCGGATTCTGGTCTTTCAATGAGGGAAAGTTCAAACTGTGCCCACCTGTGAGTGCTTTGTGACATTGGAGGGGCTCAACGGCTGCTCGGTAGGGAAAGAAACTTGAGTGCCTGAAGTCAAGTCTCCAAACACAAGTCTTTCGCTAGTCTAGGTGATATAGACCCCACTCACCAACGTCACACAATGACGTGTCGCTGTATCCGGCCGCCATATTGTCAGTCATTGTTTATCGGTATTCTCAATGGTTTCAATTTGTCGTGCAATTTATAGTGCAATTCATGGAAGCCCCGGTGCTTTCAGACGCTGTAAACCCATTAGATGTGTCGCACAGAAGACGTTATGTGGAAAAGCTTCGGTCGATCCATTCGCCAGATCCATATTTGATGCCTAAATCGATATCTTTCGACCCGCTGTCTTCGCCGTCTCTGCCTGACATCTGCTACACTGATATTTACAACTATCTTGTCCACAAAAACTCAGCGTGTTCTCACGAAAGTTTGAAAAACTTTAACAGCAGCACTCTAAGCAACATTACCCCCGTGTGACCCTTTACTGCCAATTTTCTAAAATGGCGACAATCAAAAAAAAAAAAGTTGACTGCGATGGCTGATGCTTCAAGGATAGGTGGATATTGGACTATTTCTTCAATAAAATACGCAACAACTGTGTCTGCCTCATTTGCAAAGAGACAGTCGCTGTTTTCAAAGAGTTCGATGTGACGCGATATTAACAAACAAGACACGCTAACATGTACAACATTACAGGGAAGATACGCAGCGAGAAATTAAAGCAACTTGAAGCTAATTTAATTTCACAGCAGCAGTATTTCACAAGAGCCCGAGTGTCGAAAGAGAACGCCACAAAGACGAGATTGTTGAAATTATGAATTAAAATAATAATAATAATAAAGCAAATGTGACACACAGAAGGGCTTGCTAAAATGTGTTTAAATATATTGTTCTATGTAAATCAGCCAAGGTAGTCCCCCGCATTTTTACCACACCAAATCTGGCCCCCTTTGCAAAAGGTGTGGACACACCTGTTTAACTGATGATCCGTAGACGAGGCCAGCTTCTTTCACTTGGTACCAGCTAAATATTATTCAAAAAATAATGATGGTGGAAGAAATAAGCATCTTGAATTTGAAACTGTGTGTTGTCGGCGATTAGCCTCGCAATGATCTTAGTTGTGGTTGTCAGCCCAAAACCCTCTAAATATATATTAAATGCATCTTACCAGATATAAAATGACTACTACATAATCTGTGGTGATCGTTTGGTGCCCAGTTTTCTCGTCGAATTGCAGCAGTCCATCTCGCACTCCTCTCCGGGTCTCTCGGAATGCGGTAGAACTTCAAGCCTCTCCGTCTATCTTCTCTGTTAATGCAACCAACCGCCACACTCGCCTTCACCATTTTGATTATTAATGTTAGCGAGCAGAAAAACACGCCATGATAGGAGGAATTTACGTAGCGGTAATGCGTTAACACGAGGAGTTGACAGACATTATGGCGCGGAGGCGTGGTTGTGACGTCATGTGAGTGGGCTCTATTGAAAGTCTCTGGTTACACTAAAAAACAACAGAATGAAAATTGAAAAATGCCTCCCGCGGATGTCAATACAACAAAATCACTTTTCGCTAGCAATCAAAAAGGGATTTATGAATGAAGGATGGACGATGGACTCTCTTCCTCAGCTCTACGATCCAGTAGCAATTTAATTTCGTTATGTTTTCAATTTAATTTAACTATTTCCAGCTTGCTATGATGATAATTGCGATGTTTGTTTACCGCTTTTCATCTAACTGCGAAAAAAGAGGAAGTGACGATTGGATCGCCATGATATTTAAGTCATCAGCCATTGTTCTGTGACCCGTGAATTTAACGCCTGCTTTCACACACACTGCTTCCCGGGAAACTCTTGGACATTATACTAATACATGATTCGATAAATGTTCGCGTCATCTCTGTGTCAGTCGACCTGGGAAATTGCTTTCACGTAAAAGGGCTGCCTGTTCAATCCCGGGATTTAAACGGTGTTCAAGTGTATGTGATAGGGGCTAGACAGATCATTCAGTCATCATGCAGAGTATCAGAGTGTCTGGGCTAGCCAAGCTCCTCCCATTACCAATGACTCGTTTCGTTTCGCTGTAGTGAAACAATGCACTCTCAACTCTGGAGACGCACAGCATACACACTGTTTAAATGCCTGTTAAACTTTGCAAAAAAAGCCAGTGATAACTAGCTAATTCTCAACAAAAGTTGAGCTAAAACGCAGACAGGTCCTACCAGTCCCTTTTTTTTTTTCCAGTCGCGTAAACAGTACCTAGTTCTTGACAAGTCAGGTTCCCCTCCTCCCCCAGCAGCGTCCCCTCCTTCTGCAGTTCCTGACATCGTCAGGTCCCAATTCCTTGTTCTCATGCTGCTGCTTCACCGTGGAGCTGGCTCCTTTTGTGGGTCCCGATCCGTTTATTTGAGTTCGGACGGCGGGCTCGCATTAAGAGAGGGGATGCTGGCGACCTGAGTGGCCATGATATCCCCCTTCTCTCGCCTCCCTACTCTTTCCTCAGCGCCCTTTTCTTTCAGCAAGGCAACCCACTCGAGAGTACAGCCCGAATAGTTTAAAAACAATTTTATTTTTATTTTTATGCCAATAGTCATGGAATTGTTGGCATTCATAACGTTCCTCACGGTATCTTATTTTTTACTTTATCTTATTAATATGACGAATGATACATGTTTTTCCACAGTTATTTTGTGGTTTAGGGGGTATCTTGTGGTACTTAAAGGATTAATTCCAATTTACGCGAAAATTTGGGTTACATCGCCAGCCTAGGAACGCAACTGGTTCGTAACCCAGGGGCTATCTGTATTTAGTCAATGACACGTACACAGTGTACACACAGGGGTGAAAGTGGCTAGAATTTCTTGCTGGAACTCCCCGACGTGAAGGTCGCCACTGAGCAAGAAATTTTATTTATTTATTTATTTATTTATTTATATCTATCTATCTATCTATCTATCTATCTATCTATCTATCTATCTATCTATCTATCTATCTATCTATCTATCTATCTATCTATCTATCTATCTATCTATCTATCTATCTATCTATCTATCTATCTGTCAAACCTCCTAAAACTACTGAAATGCAAAGAAAACTGTTTTGGCA
Source organism: Corythoichthys intestinalis (assembly GCF_030265065.1). Lineage (NCBI taxonomy): Eukaryota > Metazoa > Chordata > Actinopteri > Syngnathiformes > Syngnathidae > Corythoichthys > Corythoichthys intestinalis. The sequence continues at coordinate 41,166,000 of NC_080405.1, read as the reverse complement.
CAGTTATTTCTATAACATATACAAAAACTGATTTTCATTCAAAATTGTATTTTTTCAGTGATTTGCAAATTAAAAGTTAACAAAAACAGCAATAACCCCAACCTCCATCTCCTAATTTTTATTTTCTCTCATTTCCTCACATACTAAATGCCAAATCTCAATTTTAACTACTTAAGAACAAAAGATGTATATTAAAATTGAAGTTAATGTAAACCTTTACTTTTGCTTTCTTTCTTTTTTTTAATAATAAAGGTAGAAGTAACATACATTCAGAAAAATAAGTACAAATGACTTACATTATGCAGAGTGAAATGGAATATATTTTGAAGATTGCCCAAACATTTACTTTTTTAAATCATAAGGAAATGAATAAGTAGCCTAACATAAATGAACAAATACTAGTATAAGTCCAAAGTGCACATTAGGCGTTTTGCTTTGCTGCGTGCATTCGCATATTGACGTGACTCATCATCGTCAGACTGATAATTGCAGCAGCTGGGGAAACCTCCATGCCGTCCGTGGAATAAAATAAATAATAAATATCGTTGGAAACGGATTACGCTACACAAGCACTTTATTATGCTTGTTGTTAACACTTTTGTATGTAAATCTGACGTTGGTGGATTGTTATCTTCTTGGAGATGAAATGCATGTGTGGCAGCTTAGCATTTTTTTTTTACATAGCGTTTTGACAGTTGCCGTCATATTTTTGGAATCAAAGCACCCTGTATCGTAACAGCATTCAGGCCCTGAGTCGTATACCAGAACTGCGTTCCTGCCCAGAATCTTATACCGGAACTGTGTTCCTGACCGTTCTGGCCCACTTTCACCACTGTGTACACAGTATACATTTGATTTTTTTTTTACTTTTTAGGGGAAGCTGAGCTTCCCTTGCAGTCTTAAAGCAATCGCCTCTGGAGGTCTAAGGCCACATTTTTCTTTATTGATTCTAAACTGAATACTAGTAAAGCTAGTTGAATATATGTTAAGTTTTTTTCATTAAAAGGAAAATTGGGACCAGTTCATTTTATATGGTATCAGTTAATACTAACGTAATACCCATGCATTCACTATAAAGTAACACGTAAGCTTAGCACCGCAGGTAGATGAAAAATTGCATGTTAACTCAAATATTCTTTTAATAGTCAATTCAAATACCAGCTAAATTTTGCTTTTGTTTTGTCCTACTTTTTACAAATATTTAAAAAAGGAAAAGCTAGATAGCTTGTTAGATTTTAAAAAGGAAAAGCTAGATAACTTGTTAGATAGTTGACAGCTATCTAACTACACGATATAAATAACAAGATATATAGACAGACATTGTGGTGATGAGCTTGATAGTGACGCATTATAAAACACAACATTCTAATAACACAATGACTTCAGCTCATTGTGTTCCAGGTGTGATGTCGTAAGGTAGCCACCCGATCAGGTCGTACATGTAAGGCAGCATACCTGCAGTTGTCTGTCACTGCTAGTTAGACAGCAAAGATACCTACACAGGATTTTCCTTGGAAACCCTCAGGGCCAAAAGACATCTTGCTTCCACTTCCAACTTCTATGAGTGATGTAGCTAGGCCAACATGTGTGTACAAATCCAACATCTCCTGTGAAAACAATAACAGTGGATCTTTCAGGAAAGAAAAGAAGTTTGTGGAGCGGCGTTGGAAGGATGTGCGTGTAGGCGATTTTGTGAAGGCACTTTGCAACCAAATCGTCCCTGCAGACCTCCTGCTCTTGCACACTTCAAACCAAAGCTACACGTGCCACATAGAGACGTCCAATCTGGATGGCGAGACAAACCTTAAAGAGAGGAAATGTGTTCCTGGCCTTTGTGTCACGGTGAGAACAATAAGTAATTTCACTCACTATTCAAGTTAGTCGTGATGACGGGGAAAACAAAAGTAAGCTAACGTGTTTTACTGAACATATGAACTCGTCATCGGATAACACCTCAAGTGCGGCCTTACAGGGTTTGATGATGACGATGAAGCTTTTTTATTTTGAGCATGCACCCACAAAAAAACCAAAACACATACAGTACAATTCAACAAAAATAATTGCACTCGAAAGGGAGTGAGAAGTAGAAATTTTTTTATTTTATCCCACCCCTGATCTCATTGTCCAGCATCCTTACTTCGTGGGATACTCCTGTTCATACAATGAAAACGAAGAAAAAGGGAAAACAGACAAAAACAACTAAACCAACAGACAACCAACTAAAGTTGGCTCATTAACAATAATTTCAATATTTACACCAATTGACAAAAACAGCAACACACATTGTCAGCAAATGTCATTATACTGTGACCAGACCATATTTCTATACAACGATTTAAATTTTTGGATATTTTGACACTGCTTGAAATGATTGTCTAAATTGTTTCACTCGCACGAAAACGTTTGCAAGTAGTTCGAAATCTTGGTAGCATGAAATCTCCAGAGCCTCGCAGACTATGGATATTCTCATGAACCTTAAATCGGTTTTGTATTTAAATAACATTATAGCTGTATGATAGTTGACAAGATCTTTGATTTTTAATAGTTTTGAGAGAGCAAATAAACGATGGGTGTGATCGAGAAATCCGACCTTATGTATGATTCGTACCGCACGTTTCTGCACTGTGACCAATGAATTGAAGGGTTTCTGAACTAATGCCACTGTGGCAGGACTGTCCTACTGACATTATGCCCCACTCTCTTTCCACAGAAGCCCGAATTTGAACCTGAGAGTTTCAAAAGCGTCGTAGTGTGCGAAAGACCCAACAACAATCTGAATTACTTCAAGTGCTACGTGTGAGTATCTTATACAGTTGAACCTCCAAAGCCAAACTGGTAAATTTTGAATTGTTCGGATTGCTTTACAAGAGTTCCAATTAATCTTTGGAAAAAGTATTTGGGAAATAAAACCAGTCACATATTTGAACATAAATTAAAAATGACTACTACAGAAGTGGACCATTGTGATATGAAAATGGTAAAAAGATTTAAAACATGATTTACTGGAATGGCGAATGAAAAGCGGTATTACATGTTATACATTTTAATTACTGCACATGCATTACAAGTATTTGGCAGCTGAACAAGTGATGACAGGCAGAAGACGCTATATAGTCACTTAGAACAGTGGTTCTTAACCTGAGTTCGATTGAACTCAGGCCAAGTGTCGTTTGAGACTAGGTTTTGGACTGGTTGACCCCAGTTTACAGGCTTTATTCCATTTCTTTCAAGTTCTTGCCCTAGATCTAATAGGAGAAACTGGTTTGCTCAGTGGAAGGTTGACCCACACTTAGTATGAGAAAGTATAACTGACCTACAAACAGTGTGCAGAACGCAGATAATTAAAAAAAAACTTTTGCGTCACATTTCACGCCATGAAAATAGTATGTGATGCAAGGATGTGACCATAAAATGAGAATGTAGACATGATGAACAACCACAAAGGGAGTAAAGTGGTCCCTCGTTTTTCGCGGTTAATGGGGACCAGAACCCACTGCAATAAGTGAAAAACCGCGAAGTACCGCACCCGCCGACATATATATATATATATATATATATATTTATTCAGATCTATCATTGCACATAGATACATGTTTTTTTTACCTTCTTCCCCAAAGTATAATTAAAACTAAACTAAATTAACTAAATTAAAAATTTTATGTATATATAGGCCTATATTCTAATAAAATTTTTAAGCACTTTAACTGTATTAGTTATGATAAGTTTTAAACATGTTACTGTGCCACAGAATTATTTTTAAACAAGATTTTTTTTTTAAAAAGTAAAAAAAAAAGCTTGTCTTTATTAAATGCTTCGTTGAGTATCCACTCAAATCTGCTCCACCTGCTCACTTACACACAATGAGCTGCCACAGCAACTGTTTAACAAGTTAAACGATGATTGACGCATGCAGCGCTTTGTAGGTCGAGTCTATGGCAAGATCAAAGCTTAACCGTGTGTCAATCATCGTTTTCTTTAATAAGCAACTCCAGCTCACTGTCTGACGAACAAAGAGCAGGGAGAGGGAGGTAGGGAGCGAGCGTGAGACTGCGATCGGTTCGGGACAGCTCATCTGTATTTGTTTTCTTTTTTAATTGAAAAAAAATGTACTCAGGGCGCGACGGTTGAAGCGCGAAGTAGCGTGGGATCACTATTACTAGCGTGGGATTCCTATTCTCCATGTCTAAGCACCTGAACAGGACTGGTTAAAAGTGAAATAAATAAATAAATAAAAGAATGTAGACATGAAATTTCCTTTTCCAATGTAAAATTAACTGCAAAACACCAAATTTATTTGTTGGAAATTAGAAATTTGAATACATTTCAAGGGGAATTTGCTTGCTAGCTGAGTTATATCGGTTTTGAATTTGACAGCCCATAGACTTCACTATCTGTTGAAGGGACACTGTGCTCGGGCCGGTCTGTGGGGGGCTTATTTTCAAAAACTTAAAATTCAAATATTTTCAAAACCAAAGCCGCTAGCGACCTATAACCAAAACAGGCATATATGAGTCTCTGTGAGCAGCGACATAAAAAAAATTCAAAGTCGTTCCCTAGTAAAAACCGATTAATTATTTTTTATACAAGTATAAAACGGCTATAAAATCTTAAATTTTACGCTAAATGCACAAAAATCACCAAATATAGATATACTGTATTTTCAGGATCAATATATAAAAAATAGCAACTTAATTTAATTTGAATTTAGTGCAAGTTTTCAACAGCTAATAAATGATTTTACATCAGAAAACTGAATACTTAAGGAAAGTATGCAGAATCATCCAAAATCCTAAATTTCCTAACTTAACATCCTAAATTTACTCAACAAAGTCAAAATTTGCAATTTTCTACTTACAATCACAACTTATTTAGGTTGAATTACGCTATTGTGTAGCGATCCAAAATCCAACTTGGCGGCCGTCACAAAATAAAGAGCTTTTTAAGTTGAAAATTCTTGTAAATAAATGCTTAAATCGTGGAATTTCTATAGATATGAACGTAAAACAGTTTAGATTCTTGGTTAAAAGCAAAAAAACGGGCAGTTATCGTTCATTTTACGTAAATATTTCAAGAAAACGTTATGGTATTGTGTAATCCTACATAGCAGCCGTCACGAAAAAAAGAGCTTTTTAAATTGAAAATTCTTGTAAATAAATGCTTAAATCACAGAGTTTCTATAGATATGAACGTCTAGATTCTTGGTTAAAAGAAAAAAAACGGACAGTGATCATTAATTTTACGTAAATATTTCAAACTTTCCAAAGTTACGCAAATTTTATCCATTGATTTTTTTCACACAGTTTCAAAATGCATGCATGGTGCTATTTAACATAATAATTACCTTGAATCCTAGACCAAATCACTCTTGAGGCACTCTTGTCTGCTTGTATGCAGTAAAACTTTCATCCTATTTCCACCTAAATCTGGCGTTAGAACACAGCGCCTGTTTATCACAGTGAAAGCCACCTCAACGTTCTGCCTGGGTCGGCCCCCTACGGGAAGGCGTGGCGCAACGTCTGTGGGAGCTGTCCTGTCAACTGATGGTGGAGTCTATGGACACACACACAAAAAACGGCTTCATTATTAAATTCCGAAGGGTTTGGTGAATGCACATGTGAAACTCGTTACCTTTAGAAAGGTTAAGAACGACTGACTTAGAACCTCTAGGTCAAACCACACAATCAGGTCAATGGCACAACTCACTAGTCACAGAATATCCAAATCAAAGTAATTGGCTCACAAAAAGTAAAAGTTTGACCACATTCAAAGTATAATTTCCAACTCCCGAAAAATATTATCTTAAGGGATTTGACGTTGGAGGTTTCACAGTACAAGCAGATGGATGCCTGGATGGATTCATGAAACCTTTCAGAGCACAGCAAAACCTAATTCCTACCCACTCGCTGCACTTTCTGATGCCATCAGAGGCATCATTAGAGCTGTAATAGACTCTAATCAATTTCCCTGGGAGTTACAAATCGAAGAGCTCGTCTCTTCTTGCTGCCCAGCTGTGGCCTAAAAGGCAGACAATTGAAAATGTGGGACATCAACAATGAATGTCTAACAACGAGTATTCTTTCTTCTGCCACAGGGAGAAACCAAATAAAGAAAAGGTGGGCGCTGGAATTGAGAGTTTGCTGCTTCGAGGTTGCACTGTCAGAAATACCGACCACGCTGTCGGTTTCGTGGTTTACGCAGGTATTGTTCACACTTCAAAGATGTTATCCGTCTACAGTATCTTTTTAGATCTGTAAGGTAATATGCTAGTGATGAGTAGATGCACTCATCTACCCATTAGCATGTTACCATTGACTTGTTAGCACATAATAAAAGCCAAAACAAGATCTGTAACCATAATATGCTTGATTTGCTTTCTGGATAAAGGCATTTTGAAAGGATAATATTCAATTTTCTTCCAGTGTTTGGCCCAATTAGGCTCATATTGAGTGCGCGTTCTCGCTAACATAATGCTAGCGCCTTCTCATCCCACTGTTAAGGACATGAAACCAAATCAATGCTGAACAACAACGGGCCAAGATACAAACGCAGCAAACTGGAGCGGAAACTGAATGTGGACGTCATCTTTTGCGTCATTCTGCTCTTCGCCATGTGTCTGGTCGGAGCACTAGGTCAGTGATGAATTACATAACTAAAGTATGAAATCATTATGCACATCAGTTTATGCTTAAAAGCTTTTACACTTGTGAGGGGACATTTCATTTGCACCAGCCGTTGATCGGTCACTTTGGCCCCAAGCCAAATGTGCTGGATGACGATAGGGGCGGGGGGAGGAAAGGTGTGGCGCCAAAAATAGCCTCCTTCTTTGTGCCAGTCGATGTGATTAAGCCTCCTGTCCACACACATTTAGGTCACTTATATTGGCGTCAGGCACTACCTGGTGTGCCCCCTTACCTGGTGCCTGACGACAAAGGCCATGTGGACAGCCCTAGTCTGTCCAGCTTCTACATCTTCTTCAGCATGATCATCCTATTGCAGGTGGAAACAAGTCTTGACCTTTGGATTTGTCTTAAGCCAGATTTTTGATTTATTGTCATATCCTCTTTCAGGTCATGATCCCAATTTCCCTCTATGTTTCCATTGAGCTGGTGAAGATTGGCCAGATCTTCTTCATCACTCATGATGTAGACCTTTATGATGAGGAGACAGACAGCCGAATACAGTGTAAAGCTCTGAACATTACAGAGGACTTGGGACAGATCGAGTACATTTTCTCCGACAAGACGGGCACGCTCACTGAGAACAAGATGGTGTTTCGACGTTGCTCCATCATGGGCAGAGAGTATCCGCACAAGGAAAATGGTAAACATCAGCAGTGCTTCTACAGCCGACATATTTTGTGGGACTTATCATTCATATTTGCCTTTCATGAGGAATTTAAGTTAAAGTTGCCCTCAAGCACGAACCACTTGATGAGTGTCAACAATTAGGTGAACTCAAGGTCTAAGCAACCCAGATAGCAGACTGACGTTGAATAAACATCAAAATCATCACTATGGTTGACATTGAAATTTTTGACAATCAACAATGTTGAATCAATTTTAGCAATACTGATGACAACAGTGACGTTGAAACAACGTTGTTCTGTGGTATGTCAGCCGATGGTTGGGTTAACATTGTTTTATAGTTGATGAACTGATGTTGACAAATAGTTGATTTATGATTGACCGGGAAATATAAGTGAAAATTAAGCCATCCAATTATGGATGAGTGGGAGTTATGGTCGAAAAATAGTTGTGATCGTGGTTGACCGGGAAGACAGCGACACAATGTGACAAAGTTGCCGAAATTGTAAGAAATGGTGCATTTGCTGTGATTGGCATTCAAGGGAAAGACCCACAGTGATCCCTCCCTACTTCGCACCCTCAATTCATCACGGCTTTTTAAAAAAATAAAATTAAATAAATAAATACAGATGAGCTGTCCTGATCCGATCACAAGTCTCACTCTCCCTCCCTCTGCTTTTCTTGGTCAGGCAGTGCACTGGAGTTGCTTATTAAAGTTAACGATGATTGACAGATGTCAACGTTTGATCTCGCCAGAGACACTTGGAAGCCGAAGCTTCAAAGCGCCGCATGCATCAATCATTGTTTAGCTTGTTAAACAGTTTCTGTGGCAACTCATTGTGTCTAACTGAGCAGCTTGAGCAGATTTGAGTGGACTCAATGAAGCATTTAATAAAGAGCAAGCATTTTTTTACTTTATTCTTGTTTTAAAACAATTTGGTGGGACAGTAACAAGTTTGAAACTTATCATAATTATTACATACATACATACATACATACATACATGTATGTATACATACATACATACATGTATGTATACATATATATGTATGTATGTATGTATGTATGTATGTATGTATGTATGTATGTATATATATATGCATATATGCATGCATACATACATACAAGTTTTTTAAAAATTATACTTTGGGAAAAAAAAGTGAAAAAACATGTCTCATATGTATCTCTTTCCAAAGCTAAATCCGAATCAATAGGTTGAACACACACGCAAAAAACAAAAAACATTTTTTGTTGTTTTTTGTTTTTTGGTGGTGTGTGTCAGGCTGAGAAAACAAGGCGGACTCAGCTGCGGAGTTCTGGAAACAAAAACTTAATTAAGAAAACCAAGGTTCTTCAGCTGGCATGCAGGAATGAGGAAAAGTACAAACATAAAACGATCCAAGCGGAAGAAAATAAGCCAAGACAACTATGATCAAAAAGCATTCCAAAAGGAGGAAAAGTACAAACATAAAACGCTCCAAACGGAGGAAAAAGCCAAGACAACTAAGATAAAAAATTCACACACAAAACACTCCAAATGGAGGATAATATCTAGATTACTATGATAGCTACAAAACAAGGCTGACATGATCAACATGTACAGTGCTGCTCAAAAGTTTGTGAACCCCCTCAACATTTTGGAATTTTCTATTATTTCAACCTGATTTCCTAATCAATCAATTCAGTAGTTTTTTTTTTGTTTTTTTTAACAGTTGTGTTGTCGAGACTAAATTAAAAAGAGTTTTCATCAACTGATGTAGGTGCAAAATTGAACTGTTTGGTCACAACCAAAACCGCCATGTCTGGCGAAAAGTCAACACTGCATACCACCAAAAGAACCTTCTCCCAACAGTGAAGCATGGAGGTGGGAATGTCAAGATCTGGGCTTGCTTTTCATCCTCAGGACCTGGACAACTCCACATAGTCCAGGGAATCATGAATTCTGAGGAATATTGTCAAATCCTAGAACATAACCTGACGCCATCTGTTTTGAAGTTAAAGCTTGGCAGAAGGTGGATCATGCAACATGATAATGATCCAAAGCATTCCAGCAATACAACCAAGGAATGGCTGAAAAAGAAGAAGATTCATGTTCTGGACTGGCCCAGTCAAAGTCCTGACCTAAATCCCATTGAAATGCTGTGGCGGGACCTGAAGCGAGCAGTTAATGCCAGACGCCCATCAAACCTCTCTCAACTGACTGCGTTCTGCAAGGAAGAATGGGCAAAAATCCCCCAAAGTAGATGTGAGAGGCTGATTAGTCACTACAGAAACCGTTTGGTTGAGGTAATCTCTGCAAAAGGAGGCGCAATATCCTATTAACTGAAGGGGTTCACATACTTTTGCACACATGATATCTGAGTTTTTCTTAAATCAACCACTTTTGTTAAATAAAGAATGACAATATAACTATTTCTTTTGTTTCAGTCCATTATTTGGAATGTCAGTATTGTGGATTTGGGTATAACTTAACATTTAATAAGGTTATTTTAGTTTTTTTTACAAAAAATCTGACCATCGCTGTGGGGTTCACAAACTTTCGAGCAGCACTGTATAGTAAGACAAGACAAGGGAAACTCAGGCAATATATACAGGAAATGGGGAACAGGTGGAAACAAAAGGTGATTACGCGACATGAGAAAGGGCAAGTACACAGACACAAGGAGGGTGAAGCCTTCAAAATAAAACAGGAAATAACATGACAGTGGGGGGCGCTACTTCGCTGTTTTACTTATCGCGGCGGGTTCTGGTCCTGAGTAATGGCTACCCTATGCCCCAGACCACATTTGTGGCAAGGTTCGCAGCGAAGCTCCTCAGAAGAGGAGGAGGCTTAAGTTTGAAATAAGTTTACGGAGCGTTCATGAAGTTTTCTGTTGTGCGATTCAATTAAAATTAATTTCAAATCTAGCCATGTTTTTATATTTTATTCATTTAATATTACAATATTTTTTTGTTTAGGTTTTGTAAGGATTTCAATGTTGGAACGATATTAATCGAGGGTGCAAAATTGATGACGTATCAACATTGGGTGTCAACGTTGATTCAACGATATAAGATCGACAGCGGCACGTTGATTCAACATCGGTCTGCTATCTGGGAGTTGTCATTTCTTATCCATTGTTTCACTTTTCCAAACGATTGTTCACAACAATGGAATGTGAACATGCTAGGTGTTATTTTGAAAGCCAGAATTCACACGTAAGCTACTTGAGAGAGTCTGTGAAGAGAGTGAGAATTTATTACTAGAAGAAGGTAGCTGGTGCCTAAAGCGTGGGTACACACATGCCTTATACATCTTAATAATTAACATGTAAAACTCCACATGGTGAGGGAAAAAAACTGCTTTGGTTCTAAACTGCTCTTATAGTGCTCGCCGCCAGTATGTGGCGGAAAACAGACAAGACTGAAAAAGCAGTTTCTGCTCTTGCACTCCTCTTTAAAAGAAACTGCTGTATTTAAAGCCAAAACAACTGTTGTGTTTGATAGAACAATATGTTTACATGCTGGCATAGCAGATTCATAGCGCATTAAGCCCCCATACTATTTTTAATTTGCCCGTTTTACCCGGAAAACCTTCATTTACAGACGTCGCGCAACCGCTGTTGTTTCAACCCAGCCATAAAATGAGGGTAATAATTATATTTATTATTCAAAATGTCTGTCGTTTTTAGCCTAGAATCATTAACTGATGTCTCATACTTCGTTTTTTAAAAAAATGACTTTCAAAAATTCTTCACTCGCATATTTTAAACTTTTAAACAAACTATTTTGTCATAATGAAAAAAATGGCGTCTGTAAAAAAGTCACAGATATCTACCTCATAACTATCGCTTAATTGTATTTTTTTGTTTGTTTCTGTCGCATTTTTTCCCGATATGTTAGATGATAAATAATCGATCCAAACAAAGAAAATTTGGGGGGAAAAAAACGTTTAAAAAGGTAAATATATGAAAACTAAAATCTCGACCACTCCTTGATGTCTGCGATTTCTGCATCACGACCCTAGTTATATTACCATGTTTCACCCATAAAATCCCCAAAAAACCCAGCTGTGCCCATTCACAGCTGTGTCTTGCCACTAAGTGATCCATGCTACATGGAATTTTTGAATCGAAACAAGGTAAATACGCGATAATATCTCGTTAATGTCATGGCGTCTGTAATTCTGCTCTCGCATGCTCTCACCTCCAGATAGGGTTTTGCTGTTTAAAAAAAAAATTTTTTTTTCTTTAAATGCCCTCCTGTTCAAAATTTTTCTTCCCCTAGAAAACTGAGATTTTAAGCTTTCCAATGATATATCACACGTGCATATCGGACAATTTTGAAAGTTGGCGAAATTGGGGGTCTCAGAGTGGAACGTCAAGTCACCTGAGTGTTTTCCGCCATATACAATCAGTGTTGTTAATAACGGCGTTACAATATAACGGCGTTACTAAGGGCGTTATTTTTTTCAGAAGTGGGTAATCTAATTAATTACTTTTCTCATCTTGGCAACGCAGTTACCGTTACTGAGGACGGAAAGGCATGCGTTACTATGCGTTACTATATTGGTCGAAAAATCTGAGGGAGACGGACTCACCGAGACGACAGAGCAGATCAGGAGTAGGGAGGAGGCAAGAAAGTTGTGACGCCGAGCAAACGCGATGCTAGGTAGTTCCAATAATACATGTTGTAGCCGATAGCCTACAAACTACGCCCACATGTTATGGTAGATATCACTTGTACTGTACATAGATATAACTAGATGCAAAGGACAGACATGGCACTAAATGAGTTAGTAGACAGCCGCCATCTTAAAGCAGTAGACTTTTTGGGACGGCTCTGTTGTAGAGAACCTTCCTAGCGAACCTAAGTAACTTTTTATCTAAAATACTTCTAAATCGGCAAAATCTTGACTTGAATCTATCTTTAAATGATGAAACAGTTTTAAAACTTTCATATGTCGAAAGTAGAGAGAAGGGAACTAATGCAATAATGGGAGCAATTTTAACAACTTTTAACAGTTGATTCAGGGTAAAGGGTAAATTAGGGTAAAGAATTGGGCTCGGGCCAATTGTACCAAAAACCTTCACAAAAAACTTCACATAGTGTGGCCAATGTTTTTTATTTTTTATTTTTTTGGAGGGGGAAAAAAAAAAGTAATCATCACCAATTACTTTGCCAAGTAACTAATTACTCTTACATTCAGGTAATTGAGTTACTAACGCAATTACTTTTTGGGAGAAGTAATTTGTAACTATAATAATTACTTTTTTTCAGTAAGATTAACAACACTGTACACAATATGATCAATACAATACTCTATGCATCGTTGACCGGTTCTCAAATCTCCTCCCAAAAATGACATTGTAGTTCCACGAGTGACTACAGGACATCCAGACTGACAAAAATTATGAAGAGGAAGAAACAATAGCATTAAAGGAAGCTAAAAGCTAGGCTAACTGTTAGCTCTTCTGGAAATAATGCTGACTCATTACAGTATTCGACCGTGAAAATCATGAATGTTGTGTAAAATACAGAACTTCAGTGTTGTTATAATGTACAGTAATTCTGAGTTGTATTTGTTTAATCAGAGTAAAGCTATCATAACATTGTTTTCTGGAATTTCAGCCATCCGTTTGGCTGTTATTGATGAACCAGAATCTGATGAGGAGGTCATCTTTAACCAGCAGCCACAACCCGAAGTGAGTGGATGGTCTCTGGATGCTGAAGACAGCAGCCCCGAAGGCAGACAACGTCGCCATGAAAGCAGACACAAGAGCAAGTTAGCGGGAAATGCCCAGAGCAACGTGGCCTTCAGCAGTCCGCTGGTAGGAAGCGCAATCACTCAAGATTCTATTTTAGAGATGCTGGAGGGATCCACTGGGGCTTGTGGACTTTCTTAGTCTGATATTGTGAGGCAGCCAAACAAATTGTGAAATGGCCTTGACTGCGCTTGGCGTTCTAAGTAGGTTTCTCTAGGTCAGGTCATTCCTCCAGTCATAATAGCACTGATAACCTGATGATTCAACAACTAGCAGGTTCACTTCCCATCAAACATTGCCTTAAAAGGGTTTAATCATTTGGTAATTATGATACTTAATGAATAAAAACCAGGCAGAAACTACTTACTGATGTTTTCATCGATTACTTCGAGATTTAAACGCATGACCGCATAACTGACTGCACCTTGCTGTCCAAGATCAAGCATGAATAAGATTTCAAAATAACAGGTATAATATTCTACTTCTTCAACCTGATACCCACCAGCAGGCGCTATAGGACCATACCGGCAAAAACAAACAGACTGAGAGACAGTTTCTTTCCAAGAGCTGTCACCATGCTCAAAACAAGTTTGCACTGAAATTTCACAGTCATTGCACTGCTAATGCCACAACATTGTCACATGCATCTCTAAGTAATATGTTCTCAGATGTAATATATATATATATAACTAATATGTCTCAATCTGGGTACTGCATATGCAATATTTGCATTCTTACATTATAGCTGTATTGAGTTAATTCTGCCTACACTTATAGATTAGACGAATTTTTCTTTTATCCCAGACAATAGTTGGTGGTTTAATTTAATTACCTGTGACATTATCGCATTTTTGCTCTGTTGCATCAATATCCATGCACAAACTGTCATTTACACCATCATATCAAGTCAGCCATCTGCTTCATAGCAGAGTACTGTAAATTGTCATATAGAGTGGGGCAAAAGAGTATTTAGTCAACCACTAATTGTGCAAGTTCTCCCACTTAAAAATATTACCGAGGCCTGTAATTGTCAACATGGGTAAACCTCAACCATGAGAGACAGAATGTGGAAAAAACCCCAGAAAATTACATTGTTTGATTTGTAATGAATTTATTTGCAAATCATTGTGGAAAATAAGTATTTGGTCAATACCAAAAGTTCATCTCAATACTTTGTTATGTACCCTTTGTTGGCAACAACAGAGGCCAAATGTTTTCTGTAACTCTTCACAGGCTTTTCACACACTGTTGCTGGTATTTTGGCACAGCCCTCCATGCAGATCTCCTCTAGAGCAGTGATGTTTTGGGGCTGTCGTTGGGCAACACGGACTTTCAACTCCCTCCACAGATTTTCTATGGGGTTGAGATCTGGAGACTGACTAGGCCATTCCAGGACCTTGGAATGCTTCTTACGAAGCCACTCCTTTGTTGCCTTGGCTGTGTGTTTGGGATCATTGTCATGCTGAAAGACCCAGCCACATCTTGTCTTCAATGCCCTTGCTGATGGAAGGAGATTGTCACTCAAAATCTCTCGATACATGGCCCCATTCATTCTTTCCTTTACGCAGATCAGTCGTCCTGGTCCCTTTGCAGAAAAACAGCCCCAAAGCATGATGTTTCCACCCCCATGCTTCACAGTGGGTATGGTGTTCTTCGGATGCAATTCAGTATTCTTTCTCCTCCAAACACGAGAACCTGTGTTTCTACCAAACAGTTCTATTTTGGTTTCATCTGCCTTTGTTATTGTGGTCTCAGCTCTCTGTAGTTCATTCACTATGTCCCCCCCATGTGGTTCTGGGATTTTTGCTCACTGTTCTTTTTATCATTTTGACGCCACGGGGTGAGATCTTGCATGGAGCCCCAGATCGAGGGAAATTATCAGTTGTCTTGTATGTCTTCCATTTTCTAATAATTGCTCCCACAGTTGATTTCTTTACACTAAGCGTTTTACCTATTGCAGATTCAGTATTCCCAGCCTGGTGCAGGTCTACAATTTTGTCTCTGGTGTCCTTCGACAGCTCTTTGGTCTTAGCCATAGTGGAGTTTGGAGTGTGACTGACTGAGATTGTGGACAGGTGTCTTTTATACCGATAACGAGTTAAAACAGGTGCCTTTAATACAGGTAACGAGTGGAGCCTCGTTAGACCTCGTTAGAAGAAGTTAGACCTCTTTGACAGCCAGAAATCTTGCTTGTTTGTAGGTGACGAAATACTTATTTTCCACTCTAATTTGGAAATAAATTCTTTAAAAATCAAACAATGTGATTTTCTGTTTTTTTTCCACATTCTGTCTCTCACGATTGAGGTTTACCCATGTCGACAATTACAGGCCTCTCTGATCTTTTCAAGTAGGAGAACTTGCACAATTGGTGGTTGACTAAATACTTATTTGCCCCACTGTACGCGCTGTTATATTACTACTACAATACCAATTGCGGCTAGTCACTATGGCGAAGCTTTAAATCTCATGCTCTGTATAATGACAATCAAGGCTTTCGATTCGATTCGATTCGATTTTATTCTAGATAAAAACTACAGTGATCCCTCGCTACTTCACGCTTCAAACTTCGCGCCCTCAGTCCATTGCGGATTTTTTTTCAAATTAAAAAAAATACAGATGAGCTGTCCCGAGCCGATCGCTTAGTCTCACTCTCGCTCTCACCCTCCCTCTCCCTGCTCTTTGTTGGTCAGGCACTGCACTGGAGTTGCTTATTAAAGTTAATGATGTTGACAGATGTTTGTGTTAGATCTTGCCAGAGTCACGGACTTCAAAAGCGCCGCATGCGTCAATCATCGTTTAACTTGCTAAACAGTTGCTGTGTAGGTGTGTGTAGGTGAGCAGCTTGAGAGGATTTGAGTAGACTTACTATGAATCATTTGATAAAGTCAAGCATTTTCCTACTACTTTATTCTTGTTTAAAAATTATTTGGCTGGAAAGTAACATATTTTAAACTTACCATAATTATTACATTTGAAGTGCTTGAAAACCATTTATTAAAATATACTGTATGTATGGCAGAAAACACAGACATGGCTGCAAAAGCAGTTTCTGCTCTTGCACCCCTCTTTAAAATAAACTGCTGTATTTTAATTCTTTTATTCATTCATTTTCCATTCCACTTTTCTTCACGGGGGTCGGGGGGGGGGGGGTGCTGGAGCCTATCCCAGCTAACTCCGGGCAGTAAGTGGGGAACACCCTGTATTGCCTGTATAGCCAATCGCAGGGCACAATGAGACAAACAACCGTTCATGCACAAATACCAATGGACAATTTGGAGTCTTCAATCAGCCTACTACGCGTGTTTTTGGGATGTGGGAGGAAACCAAATTCCCCTGAGAAAACCCACACAGGCACGGGGAGAACATGTCGTTAAAATCATGGCGTCTTTATTTATGCTCTCTCATGCTCTCACCTCCAGTTAGGGTTTCGCTGTGTGCTGTATTTTTTTAAAATGCCCTCCTGTTCAAAAATTTTCTCCCCCCAGAAAATTGAGATGTTAAGCTTTCCAATGATGTATCACACATGCACTGGGACAATTTTGAAATTTGGCCAAATTGGGGGTCTCAGAGCAGAACTTCAAGTCACCTGAGTGTTTTCCACCATATACATTTTTTAAAATAAATTATACTTTAGCAAAATAAGAGGAAAAACATGTCTTATATGTATGTATCTCTTTCCAATGCTAAATTTGAATAAATACATTGAACACGTAAAGGAAGAAAAAAATATTAGGGGTGTGCACTACTTCGCGGTTTTTCACTTATCGTGGCGGGATCTGGTCCCCATTAACTGTGAAAAACGAGGGATCACTGTATTGTCAAAACACACACTTTTGTGCTAGCTTCTTCATCTGTTGGCTACTTCCTTATGTATGACAGAAAAATAGATGGATGGTTATCATTTTGTGGAATGAAATATTCCATTGATGCCAGAGTGACTTAAACGGTCTAATATATTTTGGTAACTGCACCTGTATCCATATCCTCACCGTATTTTTTGGGAGTTGTTTATGGCTCTTGTGACTGTCAAAAGAGCTTAACATTCGTACAGTTTTGCAACCTTTTTACCCTTGTAAACAACATTGAAAATTCTGTCATGAAAAATGTACTATTTAATAATTAGCTGATCTAATAAAGCCTATAGTAGTTTAGTGTTGGCTGGTGTAGTTTATAACCTAGGAATGATAAATATGTTGCAGAAAACTAGAAGTCAAGGCTTCATTTTTAAAAATGTTGACTCCCTAGAATGACCCTTATGTAGAAATGTGGAATGAAAAAATCTAGTTATGGTTTAAAACGGTTGCACTTTATTTCCCTAAATAAAGAATACTACGTAACGCGCTTTGCTGAATACTACTGTAAAAAATTACATTAAATTGTCATCCTTTGGTCAATAGACCTTTTGGGTTCAGCGGCCATTGCAGATGGTGAAACCGCAAGGCATCAGTGATGAGCACATTCATCTTGGCTCAAATCTGACCAAGTGTCCGTGACTGAACATATGGTCACGCTGGGCACCATTTGGCTCGGCTCACCGATGTCACATAAACGGAAACATGCACTATAGATTCATCGTAATAATATACGGTAGAGTAGTTAAGTGTTTGTAATTGTCTTAGATGGAAGACATCCAAAACAAACGTGACTTAGTTGAAACCCTCTGACCAGATTTAATGTTTGTCTATATGAACATAACGTATCAACCTTCTTAAAAATAATTATGGTTATATATTTATGATGTATTAAGACCATTTCACTTCACTTGCACTGTTGCACAGGAAACTGAGGTGATTCCAGACAGAATGCTGCTCCAGCAGGTCAACATCGCAGAGAGAAGTATCAGAAGGCAGAAGATAGATCCCCACCTAGACTTTTTTCTGGCTCTTGCCATTTGCAACACAGTGGTGGTTTCCATGGAAACAGCTCAGAGACAGAGGGTGAGTGTTGTTTACTGTCACTGTGGATGGGAAATAAAGATGGAAGAGAGAAAAGATGACACAAGGATTTGTTCTTTTAATAGGAATGCATTAATTTAGCGGCAATTACAAACTGTCCAGTACACATGGGCTTCCATGACATACTATTAACTCGTGTTGCAGCGATATTAATTTTTGGCTTTTGATAACAATTTCCACACTGTGTGGTATCGACTGATGCCTGCCACAATTTTGGATGGGTGCATCTTAAGTCCAATCCATTTGATGTGGAAGGGTTGGCAGCGAATGAATGAGCGGTCATCATTCGACGAGTGATGAACTAAGGTTAAACTTAATGCACAATTCCGATTTTATGTTGTATCTGTTTTTTTGGCGCGCCCATTCAGACTGCCTTTGTTCATTGAGCCTGTTCAAGTATCGCAGTCCGAGATGCGCTGTGCAAACTAACCGCATCAAAACCAATGCTGGCTCAATGGCATTCTGGGGTGATCATATTTCTATTTCCAAAAAGAGGACACAAATAACAGACACTGATAATCACAGTGTAGTCTTATATTCAAAGTTTATACGGATTAATAGCATGCACGCACTGTTTGTGCATCACGCACACATATACGGACAGTTTGCCCCGACTCTCGGCCGTGTAAGCAATCTTGAAATATTCCTCATTTGGAGCACAGATAACCCTCAATTTTATTTTATTTTTTTACTGTTGTCAAGCTCGCCTCTTCCCTAAAAGCCGCATTCGAGCTAGGCGCTAACACTAATGCACAGCTCCATCGTTAACGCAGCGCCCTCTCACTCTTTGCTGACTGATTGCTGCATGAATTCCGATTTGGGGACTTGACAGTTCAGATCGCAGCCACATTCTGGAAAATGTGGCCCAGATCGGACTTTAACCACATACAAAAGTGACCTAGATCGGATTTGAAATCACTTTTATGCAACCTGTCCCGTTCAGACCGTCAAGTTAAAAACATGAACATAATCAGATTCGTGCATTAAGACCTGCGGTATGAACCTAGCCTAATTGGTGGGAGGGTGCATCTTGGCAAGAGGAAGAACAAATTTTGTTTTTTCCCCTCATTGGCTGCCATTGACAGTGCTAGATGTCCAATCCATTTGAATTGTCAGTGAATGAAACGAACGTTGCCACTTAGACTGGCAGTGAACGTGTTAACATGTGATCTGTCAAATATAGTCGATATAAACAAACAAACAAAAAAAATCTATATCGTCTTCAATCTTGTTTTCAATCATTTCCAAATAAACAGCTAAAAAGAATTTAAATTTCACATTACATATACATACATACATACATATATATATACATATACATATGTATACGTTTACCGTATTTTCTGGACTATAAGTCACACTTCTTCCATAGCTTGGCTGGGTCTGCTTGTACTCAGGAGTAGGGATGTCCCCAAGCCAAGCGCTCCTATTTTAATGCATACATTGCACTACCCTCCCCTCACAATCCCATCACGATGCTGGGTGATGGCTGCCAGCCGGGAACCTGGCAGCCACAGTAATAGGGTGGTAGGTGGGTCCCACACTTTTTCCTCATGGCGTGGCTCCTGGGGTGTGGCCTCCCCTCTGCCTGGGCTGTCGGCCGCGGGAGTGGGGTGGGGGGGTCGGGGCTCCGATCTTGCATCGCCCCGTGGCAGTTCCTCGGCGTTCTCCTGGCTTCCTTGCTGGGCTGCGGGAGGAGGGATGGGCTGCGCTGGACCCCCCGACCCCCTGCCGGCCCTCCCTCCCCGGGCTGGCTGGGTGGGGGCCGTGGCCCTGGGTTGGCTCCCGCGCGGCTTCTCCGCCCGTCTGCGTGGCTGTCGCGCGTCCGGTGGGGCTCGCGTGCCGCGGGATGCGGTAGTGCATGCTCGGGTTGGGGGTCTTGGTGCTGGGATTGGCGATGGGGCGGCGTAGGGTTGGTCGCCAACGGGCTTACATTCATAAGAGATTCACATGATTACTGGGTTCTAGATCACAGAACTGATTTGTGTACACTCTACCTCTTTCAATCACTTAGCTTATAGACACCCCTGTCCCCCTCTTTCACTGGCCAATAGGCCCCCACATGGTGTAAACCGGAAATACATCTCGCTGATGATGGCACCAGCATATTAATAATTAGTCTAGATGTTCTATGTATTTCTTGTTGTTGTTTGTGTATGTGTTTCTTTTCTTTCTTCTCTTGTGTTGCTTTTCTTCTGTCCCCCCATAATCCCTTCCTGTTCGCTGCTTTGTCATAATAAAAAGGTATTTTGAATGATCACAATGGGAGTATATCAGATTCTCAATGTGAAACATTAAAACTGTTCAGACAACCCGGGCACTTAGACTTCCATTCTCTGTGTCAAACAGCTGAACAGGACAGGTTTTAAGAAAAAAAAAAAAAAAAAAAAAAAAAAAAGGAGTAGGGATGTCCCGATTGCATATTTTTGAACCCGAGTTTTGTTTGTTTTTTTTAAAAAAAAAATTCCAAACATGTTACTGTCCCACCCTACCGGCGTCATAATGGGAATTATTTTTAAACAAGAATAACATAGAAAAATGCTCGTCCTCATAGATTGAGTCCACTCAAATCCACTGACGCTTTGACGCTCACGTTGCTGAGAACAGCCTCTCACTTACACAATGAGCTTTCACAGCACACTTATGCAAGTTTATGAATGATTGACACATTTCTGCCCTTGATCATAGAGCTACCAAGCTTCTCTGGCAAGATCAAACCCACAAACCTGTCAATCATCTTTAACTTTAGGTACCAAACGCAAGCTGGACAGTTTGGCCGCACTGCTTAGCAGGAGGGAGGGTGAGATGCTGTGGCGCTGCTCGAGCACGAAGCACAAAATCATATAAAAACTAGGGCTGTCAAACGATTAAGATTTTTAATCGAGTTAATCACAGCTTAAAAATTAATCAATCGTAATTAACTGCAATCAATCGCAATTCAAACCATCTCTAAAATATGCCATATTTTTCTGTAAATTATTGTTGGAATGGAAAGACAAGACGGATATATACGTTCAACATACTGTACATAAGTACTGTATTTGTTTGTTATAACAATAAATCCACAAGACGGCATTAACATTAACATTCTTTCTGTGAAAGGGATCCACGGATAGAAAGACTTGTAATTCTTAAAAGATAAATGTGAGTACAAAATATAGTAATTTTGATAGTTTGTATATTGTGACTAAAAATTGCCATCTAGTGTATTTGTTGAGCTAAACTTAATGTTTGAATAGAGTATTTTTTTGCATAGCTATTTTTGATTGGGAATGCCAGATCTCTGCATTGAGCGCTTTTCTTTTTGTGAACATTATTATATTTTTGAGAGATAGGAATATTATTTTTGTTGTGCTTTCACTAAATGATACTGTAGCGACTTAAATGTTCTTAACTGCCCAAATGCATGATGGGAATTTGAGCAACCATGAGTCACAGTGGTTGCTGCAAATGGTATAACTTCTCTGCGTTGAGTACAATACATGGTGTTAGAAAAAGATAATCTTCAGTTATTCTTCCCCATGTCACTTGCCACAAGAGTTATAACAGTTGTGGAAGAGATCCCACCGCTTATTCCATTAAATTGCGCGGCCCCAATAAATGCCTGCGTTACCAATTCGCCCTTCTTGGTAATTGGCGGTGCTATGGACCGGCGATTCATGTAGGTTCGTTGTCGTCGGTTGGCTCGGTTTGTCCGATTTCCTCCTGAGGAGGACTGCGGCGTACATATAAACACCGAGAGGCGTTGGATGGCTTTTTGATGGGTACTTTTATTAACAAAACAAACGCATGTGAGGGACGCAGCACTTAAGCCTGCGCAAACTGCGCACTTTCTCTACTCTCCCGCTCCCTCTCTCGCTCGACCACTTTCTTCCTCACTGCTCAATCTGACAATGCCAGTCACATTGAAAATAACAGCGGCCCCCTTGGCGGGTGCCGGTAACACCTGCAACTTGCTTGTCTCTGCCCTTAGCTCTCAATATACTTCAAACGGCGCCATTGTAGTCTGTTCGCGGCAATGCTTGAGTGGGTCGTTCCGCGCATGTGTTAATTGTGTTAAATATTTTAACGTGATTAATTAAAAAAATTAATTACCGCCAGTTAATGTGTTAATTTTGACAGCCCTAATAAAAACATACAATATATTTTTTTTAATTAAAAACCTCATCCTTGTCACCCGATTCCGATCCACTGAAAAATGGAGCAATTGGGAGATCCCTACTCAAGGGGAATAAAAAAAATGTTAATTTGTTTTGTTAACAGATGCCTATTTATTCTGTTGTTCTCCATTTTACCATAATTCCTTAGATATATAATGTTTGTTCTTGGTGTCTGATAAATAGCATTTATACGATTTGGCCATCTTGAAGGCTAAATTCAGATTTACTGTAATTGCTTCTCTTGAAGTAAAACACATCTCTTGTTGTTTAAATTCTCCACTTCCCTCTGTGGTCAGTGCTAAATTGCTTCTAATTTGTCTTTGCCAGTTGCAAAGATAGCAAGCCTTTGCTAAATGGGCTCAGTATTAAAGGTGAGATTCACCGAGCAGTCGAGGTTATGTCCATTAATTTAGTTATTTTGGGAAGCCAGACAAATGGTAGAAATCCCTTAGTTGTGTTATTTAAGCTTTAGAACAGAGAGCTGATGATGAACAATTTTTTTTTTTTTTTTTCATACGCAGAAGTACACGGCCTCATTCCAGTCAACTAATCCATTGGACAATTTCTCCAACTTCTTGAAAAGGGCTGGCTCTCTTCGCAATGTATTTGCACCTAAAAGGGACCGAAGCTTATCGGAAACCACATTTAAAGAGGACGATTGCTTTGAAAAAGTGGACGACTCAGGAGATTTCACATCAAATGTAAAGACTGATGAGTCCAGTGGGGTGTACTATGAGGCGGAGAGTCCGGACGAGGCGGCTTTAGTGTACGCCGCCAAAGCCTATGGCTTCGTTCTGCTGAGCCGCACTCCTGACAGTGTGACAGTGAGGCTGCCGTCGGGTCAGATCCTGGTCTTCGAGGTGCTCGACACCCTTGCCTTTGACTCCAACAGAAAGAGAATGTCGGTGCTGGTGCGACACCCCATCACCAAAGAGTGCGTGCTGTACACCAAAGGCGCCGACTACTCCATCATGGAGCTGCTCGGTGCCCCGTATGCGGGTGAAGACACTTTGCAAATACTCGGACAAATTCACACCTGATATGAAATCATATGAATATTTCTCATCATTTTATTTCCAGAACATCTCAGAGGAAATCAGAAAAATATTGTAGCAGATACTCAGTTTCATCTCGATTCCTATGCTGAAGACGGTCTGCGTACGCTTTGCTTCACAAAGAAGGTACATGTGTCGATGTGAAAAGCTCGAAATTCAATTTGTTGAGAAACTGCGTGGGGATGCTTTGCTCTGCTTGTCGGTGAACTCCACTTCCTGTTGAATTTGGGTCACTTCCCGTTAACACATTCATGCACGAATTATGTTTGTTGGTTTATATTCCAAAATAATTTTCTTACATTCACATAAGCATGTGGTGGTATGATATTCTGACGCTTCACGGTATCACGATATTGCAATTACAGCTCTAAAATGTGTTACTTTGAGGTATCTGGTTTTTTTTAAAAAAAACTTTTTTTCCATTGAGCAGGATTTTTATTCTTCAAAACATATTAGCAAATTGGAACTTACGTATGTTAAGTTAAAAAAAATAAAAAAAATTTTTTTTTTCTTTAATTAAATATTCTTAATAAAATCAAAATAAAAGCAGTCCTTTAGGTAAGCCTAAAACAACAACCACAGCTCAACATTATTACCATCAGAACAAAAATAATTGAATTATTTTCCATAAAAATCACGTTTCTATGACCCGTATCATGTTTACATTATACACACACTTTCTCAACAGACAGTTGCCAGAGAGAAAAAAACACCACGTTTCACCACCGCTAGACACACTAAACACACTACAGTGCCTGACAAAAGTCTTGTTGCTTATCCATTTTGTAGAAATAATTGCTAATAACCTGACTTTTAATTATTCATTTGGTTTCAGAAATGGCTCATTTGAAAGCTAAGACCCTCCCAAATGATGTTGAATGTACAAAATATATTTGTTTCACTGAAAAAAGATTTATCATTTAATGAAGACGTAAAGGTCAAATTTTGGCAAGACAAAAGTTTTGTCACCTACAGAAAGTAGTGTGAAAATTGAACAAAAAATGTACTTCAAATACAATAAATATCAACAAATCTTAGCTGCCTCTTACATTTGTAACCATAAAAAGGGACAAATTCTGCAGCAGGATGGTGCTCCATCGCATACTTCAATCTCTACCTCAAAGTTCCTCAAAGCAAAGAATATCAAGATCCTCCATGACTGGCCAGCCCAGTCACCAGACATGAACATCATTGAGCATGTCTGGGGTAGGATGAAAGAGGAAGCATGGAAGACGAAACCCAAGAAAGTTGATGAACTCTGGGAGGCATATAAGGCTGCTTTCTTTGATGTTCCTGATGACTTCATCAATAAATTGTATGAATCCTTGCCGAAGCCTATGGAAGTCATACAATATATTAAATTTGGATCTCACAGCACCACTACTTAATTTGCTTATGTTATGTAACATATTTTTGTATTTGAAGTACATTTTTGTTCAATTTTCACATTACTTTCTGTAGGCGACAAAACTTTTGTCTTGCCAAAATTTGACATTTATGTCTTCATTAAATGATCAATCTTTTTTCAGTGAAACAAATATATTTTTGTACATTCAACATCATTTGGTACGGTCTTAGCTTTCATATGAGCCATTTCTGAAACCAATTGAATAATTAAAAGTCAGGTTATTCTACAAAATGGATAAGCGACAAGACTTTTGTCAGGCACTGTGGGGCTAACTCTCGTAGCTGGTGTGAAACGTCCATGACAGTTTACTAACCTTTAATTTTGTATAAATGCAAAATCATATTGGAGGTGCTGCCTCCTCAGCCACTACCCTCCGCAAGCATGTTTTATATGTCGGTTGGTCCTCCTCCTCTAAGTGTGTCTGTAACTTTTCTGTAGCCGAAGTATTCCCATACCACCGATTTCGTTTTCTTCGATGGGGGCAAATAGATCATGAGTTTTACCTCCTCCAGCCATCGTGTAGGACAGTATAACAGAAATTTTTTGCGGTTTTGAACCCGTGACGTTTTCATACCACGTTACACCTTGAAACCGGTGTTCTGCCAAAATCTGTACACCGGCGAAACGTCCTCCATTAGTCGAATTTTTACACCCAAAGTACTATTGTGCGCTCTAAACTTGTTTTGTTTAGATGCATACAGGCATACCGTACTAAAAAAATGCCTGAAGAAAATACTTAAATGAAGTTATATCAAATAACGACGGTTTGAATACGCTACGTGACTAATGTGGTCAACTGCTTCAAAGCTAACACAAAAAACACAATGGTTAAAAGTATTAGAGGGTAATACATGCAAAAAGTATCTTTGAAGCAGTGAAAAGGTTCTAAAAAAAAAAATAAAAACAAAAATAGTGATTACTCGCCACTTCCAACCGATGTGCGCATGCGTGCGGATGCTTGCGCAAGTGCGCTGAGCATTGTGTAGGACATTTCGCCGCGTAGTAAGGAATGGCCGAACACCGGTAATCGGCAAATGTCTGCATTCACATAGGACAGTGATCTCAAACCTGAGGACCAATCGCGGCCTGCGGGACAATATTTTGTGGCCCACATTTGAAATCCATCCAAATTGTGGTATTAGTGTTGCCCGCCTGTATTTTGCAATAGGCAATAAAAACAATAGAGAAATAATCTTAAATGAAATGAATGAATTAATTGAAGGATCTATTTCGAGATTTTCTTTTAATTTTAATAACTAAATTTAAAAAAAAAATACACAAATGAAAAAAAATCTATGAGTAATAAAAAATATTAGTATTTCTATACAAAATAAATGTAAACTTCAAATAAAATTTAAATTAATAAATCAAAACAATTTGTAATAATTGAAATAAAAGAAGAAGAAAGACATTCAAATTAGTGTGGCTCATGTGTATTTTGCTCTGGGTCTTTTAGTGATTTTTTTTTGTTTTTTTTTTTTGGTTTTGTTTGATAAATCTGTTATGACCTCACAACTCTTTGGCTGCCATTGACGGCAATAGACATCCAATCCATTTTAAGTTGGGATCATTCTATCCAATCCAGGTGAAATGAATTAGACATCTATTGCCGTCAACACGTATTTCAATATCAATTTACCACTTTTACTAACTACAACAACACATACTCAGTGACCTGGGCTGGTAGTGAATGAGTTAAAGGGAACCTGGGACTTAAAGACTTAAAGGTTCTAATAAGCCACAATTGTTCTCTTTGTTATTAGAAACATAAAATATTGCCATTGATTTAAAAATCTATAATACCTGTATTTAGTACGTTTTGACCTACAGAGGGCACCATATTTTATGCGCGAAATAGAGGCTCAGATTCCTTCTATGTGGCGAGACGTCCAACACTTGCGCACATCAGTTAAAAGCGGCGATTACTTACTATTTGTGCTTTTATTGAGTCTTTTATTACCTTTTCATTGCCTCAAAATACTTTATGCATGTGTTTCCCTCTCATACTTTTAAGCATTGTGTTTTCTTGTGGTAGTTTTAGAGCAGATTATTGATCTGTTGACCACATTTGTTGCGTAGCATATTTAAACCACCCTTATTAGATATTACTACATTTAAGTGTTTTCTTAAGGCATCTTTACTACGTATATTCTCTATGTATGCATCTGAACAAACCAAGCTGAAAACACACTGTAGTACTTTGGGTGTCAAATTCGCCTCTTGTAGACGTTTTGTCGGTGAAGCACATTTTGGCAGAACACGTTTTTTTTTTCTTCTCTCGTCTCGTCTCATCCCGCCTTTCCTGTTAATTTTGCTTTTGCTGCTCGTTTTGTGAAATATAGACAGTGCTGTCATGCTGATTAATGTTCCTCTCGGGTTCAAATTGAAAGGGTTGAACAGATGACATTTATGTTGCTAGCCATACAATGGAGGCCTGTCAGCGTAACCATGTGACGTCACCGCTCTGTGACGTCTACAACAATGGCAACCTACTAGCTAAACTAATTTTACAAATTGTCTAAAAACGAAAGTAAGGTTTCAATATCAAATTGTTTTAAGTCATAATAACCTTTGTCTTTTAAGAACTACAAGCCTTTCGATCCATGGATCCCTTTAAGCTAATGAAAACTTTCGTATCGATATCCACTGTAGGGAGCACTGTTAATTTTGGGTCACTTCTTGTTGATTCTGGGTCACTTTCTGTGAATTTGTCTGCATACATGGTCACTTCCTATTAATTCTGGGGCAATTCCAAGTATGGGTGTGACAAAATATCAAAATGGTGATATATCGTGATACTTTGTATCCCAAAAGGTTATCGATATGCTTCTGTCAAGAATCGAGATATTGTTTTAAAAAGGTATCAATGTTTAAAAAAAAAAAAAAAAAAAAAAAGGAATTATCAAAATGCTACCAAAATCTTCCACCATAAAAGTGTCTCAGTTAACTCTAAGGCTGCCATTGACAGTGCTCGACGCCCAATCCATCTAGACTGGGAACATTCATACAAAACCAGAGCATTCACAGTCATTCAGTCCGATTTTCGGGGCATTTACAGGTCTTTACAGGTCATTTCCTGTTGAGTTTGAGTCACTGCCTATTCATTTGGGTGATTCCCAGGTCACTTCCTGTTCTGTAACTCAAAATAAACAGGAAGTGACCCATAAAGTACCCCAAAAACAACAGGAAGTAACTGAAAATCAACAGGTAAATGACCTTAAATGGCCCAAAATTACCTCATTGACTCATTGGTTGCCACTGACGGCCATAGACGTTCAATCCGTTTGAAGTGAGAGGGATGGCAGCGAATGAACGAATGTTCATTCGCTGCCACCCTCCCAGTTCAAATGGATTGGACGTCTACTAGCGATAAACTCATTCCACTTCACAGCAGAAACTTGTTTTTCTGTTTATTAGTTGTTTGTAGAAAATCCTACAATGATTTCCTGACCAATGTATCAATAATCGTTGTATCGCCATATCGTCAGATCATCGTTATCGTGAGCTTTGTATTGCAAATCGTATCGTATCATGAGGTACCAAGAGGTTCCCACTCCTAATTCCAAGTCAATTCCTGTTGCTAAATGGTAAACGTATGTCTGCAATCGCCACAACTCGTTTTCGATTGGTGTGCTTCAGGTCGTGAGCGCCGAAGAATATAATACCTGGTCTGTGAACAGACAGAGCGCTATGGCCTCCATTGACGGCAGAGAGCAGCTCATTATGGACACCGCTGTGCAGCTGGAGACAAACCTCACCCTGCTGGGTAACAACGCATCCATCCGCATGTCTGTAAAACATACATCTATCTGTAAATCACACGACTTCCTGCAGGGGCGACAGGCATTGAGGACCGTCTGCAGGAGAGCGCTTCAGACACCATCCAGGCACTGCGGGAAGCAGGGATCAAGGTGTGGGTGCTGACTGGTGACAAGCCGGAGACGGCTGTCAACATTGGCTATGCCTGCAGGCTGCTGGAAGATGAAGACCTAGTGATTAACATGAGCTGCAATAGTAAGGTGAGGAGCCCTGTTATGACTGCTTATCTGCGCATCTCACCGGATGACACGGATAACCATTAGTGCTACTCTGTGATAACTCTTAACATTTAGAACCAGTGAAAATGCTTCAAATATATTTACATAAAAAGTATTTCACACAATATCGACAAAAGTGCAGCGCTATTCCTGTTTTAGAAGTTTTAGACAATTCTATGCTTCCTCAGTGTTTTAGAGGTTTTAGACAATTCTATGCTTCCTCAGGGCAGGGGCGAATCCACCAGGGTGTTATGGGGAGGCAACTGCCACCCTAAAAAATAGGCTACACATCCCAGTTGCCAACCCACTCAGGACCGATGAAAAAAATAAAAAGCTGCTGTCAATTGGACATTACTGCCATCAATTAAGTAGTAATAGTAGTACAGTGAGGACCCTAATAATAATAATTAGGGCTGTCAAACGATTAAAATTTTTAATCGAGTTAATTACAGTTTAAAAATAATTAATCGTAATTAATCGCAATTAATCGCATTTCAAACCATCTATAAAATATGCCATATTTTTCTGTAAATTATTGTTGGTATGGAAAGATAAGACACAAGATAGATATATACATTCAACATACGGTACATAAGGACTGTATTTGTTTATTATAACAATAAATTAACAAGATGGCATTAACATTATTAACATTCTGTTAAAGCGATCCATGGATAGAAAGGCTTGTAATTCTTAAAAGATAAATGTTAGTACAAGTTATAGAAATTTTATATTAAAACCCCTCTTAATGTTTTCGTTTTGATAAAATTTGTAAAATTTTCAATCAAAAAATAAACTAGTAGCCCGCCATTGTTGATGTCAATAATTACACAATGCTCATGGGTGCTGAAGCTCATAAAATCAGTCGCACCCAAGCGCCAGCAGAGGGTGGCAAAACTCCATAAAACACAATTAAGAAGTGGGCATTTCACTGTGCTGTCATTTAAATCTGTCTGAGCGGGGCATGTCCGTTAATTGCATCAAATATTTTATATTAATATAATATATTATAATATATATAATATATTTTATTAATTATAAAAATTAATTACCGCCCATTAACACGATAATTTTGACAGCTCTAATAATAATACTTCAATAAAAAAGATTGTATGAAGCTAAGCTGCTCAATATCAATTTGTAAATATCACTTGGGTCTTTTTGTAATGTCTACATATGATTTCTTTGCAAACTCTGACTCAATATCTGTACTCCAATTTGTTATAAGCACAATTACACATAATTCGATCAATGTGCAAAATGATGCGATTTTGTTATATATTTTTTTTCATTAAAAATGTTTTCACAACAAAACACATCAAATCTCATTTGTATTTTTTATTTCTTTAGGTACCGTATTTTCGCTACCATAGGGTGCACCGTGTTAAAAGGTGCAGGCTAATTTTCGGGTGATATTCCTGTATTTAAAATACACACAAGGCACACTGCATTATTAGGCACATGAAAAACATACGCTAGTATGCTCGCTAGCATGTGTGCTAGCATGTGCGTGATAGAATTTTTTTTTTTTTAAAGGCAGCGGGAGCAAAACTGAGTTCAATTGTGCTTCATTAAAGAATTTAACAAAGTGCTCATATAATTTTTAATCAATCCGCAAATCCACCAGTCTTCATCTTCTGTACCCGAATTGAATAACTGGGCTAGGTCTCCATCAAACAAGGCAGCTCAACTTTTCTTTAGGTAGCGTTTCCCTCCTAAAAATCTACATAGGTTGCAGTTTTTTTTGTTTTGCGTAGTTGATTGCCTGACTTTAAAATTGGCTTGGTAAGTGTGTGTCTCTTCGCAGTAGATGCCCTTTTCGAAACAATGTTGTTAAACCTAACGCACTCACTTGAACGTTACAGCTACTGGGAGCACGCCCCCTTTCGCACGCAGCCTTCTCCCTTTATGGTTCTCATGCAGCTTTCACTTACGTACACCTTTTCAAAAATTGCTCAGTCAGACAGACACATTTTAGTACTCAGTCCACACTATAGGCACAGATTATTAGGTGCACCGTCCATTTTTGAGAAAATATTTTACTTTTAGGTGCACCTTATGGTTTGTGAAAATACGGTAAATTGGAACTGATTATGTTAACTGCCTTAGTAATATGTTTTAAATCGATCGAAGGCCCTTGAATCGATTCGTACGGAATATCAAATAATTTTCTAAAGAATCGATAGTGTAATATACCATTGTGAAATATTTGCCACCCTCAAAAAGTTTCTGCCCCCCTCTTGCTATCCCATAAATTGTTTCTACATCCGCCCTTGCCTCAGGGTACGGAATTACGCCCATCAGGACGTAATGAGTTCATTGTAGAAGAACTTGAAAGCCCTGACCTCACCCACATTTAAATTTTATCAATCCCATTCATTCATTCTCAATACGGCTAATCATTGGGGTCACCAGTGAGCTGTTGTCTGCCCCAGCTGACTTTGGGCGAGAGGTGGTGTGCAGTGTGTCCATCACAGGACATAGACAAACAACCATTCACACTCACATTTACAACTAAGGACAGTTTAGTATTCAATGAACTGAACACACATGTCACTCATCATCTCATCATACTATAATTAACACGATTTTGTCCGTCTGACTTAAATGCACTGTCCTCAAAACTGGTGGGAGGGTGCATTTTAGGCAGAGGAAAAACGAGTTTATGCTTTTTAATGAATCAACAGCACAACAATTAACCCTTCCGCCCCAAATTTCTGTGCTTTTCAGGAGTGGGCCAATTATGTTATCTGATTTACAGGCATTTGGGCTGAAAAGATTATTTGTTTGTTGCCGTAATGCTGTGGCTCCATGACCCTGTGGCCCTCAAAAGAAAACGGCATTGAAAATGGGTGCATACCGTATTTTTCGGAATATAAATTGCATTTTTTTTCATAGTTTGGGTAGGGGGTGCGACTTATACTCTGGAGTGATTTATGTGTGAAATAATTAAGACATTATTATATCATTTCACATGATATCTTCACACTCAACCACAAGAGGGTGCTCAAGGCTTGTGTTTCAACATTGGCGGTACTTTATAAAAACAAATAAAAACAACTGAGAAGGGCTGAACAAAATTGCACTGAAAAGAAAATCGTAGTCTGCAGATTACAAACTGCACGTAGTGGAATAAGCAGCTGAAAACGGTGATCAAGCAGCAGAAAGAAAGTTTGGCGTTCAATGCAATGTTGTTTTCGTCAACGATGACCATAACGAAAATATTTCGTCAACGAACAATGTTTTTCATGACAATAACGTCACGATGACGCACTGAAAACGTGTCTTGGGAGACTAAAACATAACGAGATGGATGCCAGTTGTCGTCAGACGACACGAGAACGAGATGAAAATTCGCCAAAGCTTCCGTCATAAATTTAGAATGTGTGTTATTTTCTTATGTGTAGTTAGAACACATTTAATAGTGTTTGGTCGTGTCACTCATGTGATGTGCTGCACCTCCCAAACACACACACACACACACATAGTCACTGGCCGCCTGTGCCCATTCCAGGCTCGTTTTGTGAAACATATGTGTCAAGGTGCTGCTCGGTAAGTTTTGCTTCCTTATTTTGGCTAGATATGCCATGTTGTTTTAGCCTTTAAAGGTCTGTGCTGAGTGATCATCACACACTAAATTAACTTGTAGCGTTAGCATAGCGCTTATGTCAGCATTAGCATTTAGCGCGGTGACTTGGTGTCTTCTTAAACTCTTGGAAAACGTTTTGCATACAGTTCGTGGCGTCCAGATGTGTCTAATTAATGGCAAATAATGTGCTGCTTTCCTGCTGAGTATGTATTATCACCATGAAAATAGTGATGTCCTTGTAGACTCTACAGTTATGTGCTCGTCTGTCATGTTCATTAGAAATTGTTGGAAACCTTTTATTTGTTTATTTATTTATTTATTTATTTATTCATGGACTAAAACTTTTGACGTTTATAGACGAAAACATATTGACAATTGTCAACTAAAACTACATGAAATTTGTTTTCGTTGACTAAAACTAGACGAAGACGAACGCATTTTGAAATGACTAAAAAATGCCTAAGACTAATAAGTATTTTCGTCCAAAAGACTAAGGCAAAAATGAAAATTAAAATGTCTGCCAAAACAACACTAGTTCAACGTTTATGCGTCATGTAACGTTAGCATACCGTACATTTATTCAGCCTGTTGTTCTCTATTCTCTATTCTCTATTTTGATTTTAAATTGCATTTCAAGATGACATGTCTGTTCTTGGTGTTGGATTTTATCAAATAATTTCCCCCAGAAATGCGACTTATACTCAGGTGCGACTTATACATATGTTTTTTTAGGGCTGTCAAAATTATGGCGTTAACGGGCAGTAATTAATTTTTAAAATTAATCACGTTAAAATATTTGACGCAATTAACGTACATGCCCCGCTCAAACAGATTAAAATGACAGTGTCATGTCCACTTGTTACTTGTGTTTTTTGGAGTTTTGTTGCCCTCTGCTGGCGCTTGGGTGCGACTGATTTTATGAGCTTCAGCACCCATGAGCATTGTGTAATTATTGACATCAACATTGGCGGGCTACTAGTTTTTTTTTTTTTTTGATTGAAAATTTTACAAATTTTATTCAAACGAAAACATTAAGAGGGATTTTAATGTAAATGTAAATGTACTAACATTTATCTTTTAAGAACTACAAGTCTTTCTATCCACGGATCGCTTTAACAGAATGTTAATAATCTTAATGCCATCTTGTTTATTTATTGTTATAATAAACAAATACAGTACTTATGTACCGTATGTTGAAAGTATATTTCCATCTTGTGTCTTATCTTTCCATTCCAACAATAATTTACAGAAAAATATGGCATATTTTACAGATGGTTTGAATTGCGATTCATTACGATTAATTAATTTTTAAGCTGTAATTAGCTTGATTAAAAATTTTAATCATTTGACAGCCCTAGTTTTTTTCCTCTTCATTGCGCATTTTTTATGCTGGTGTGACTTATAGTCTGAAAATTCAGTATGTATTAAGTCATATAGAGACATTTCTAAGCTCCTATTTCAAATGACAGCACTGAATTTTGTGGCGGTCACTTATTTAATCTCTAACTTTGACACTGACTTTTCCCTCATTTTAAAAGTGACTTAAACATTTGAGCAGTTTTATGATATAATGAAAGGTCAAATTCTTTTGAGAAAGGTTCCAGTGTCATGTGATGCAGCAAAAACCGGAGCCATTCCTAACAAGCTGACCAAGTGCGATTATCACACATCTCAAATAGCCTTCAATTGCAGTACTGTCTAGAGGTGATAAGCGTAGAGCTTTATGAATCTCACATTGTACTTGTCATGAATGATAGATGGGGTGAGTTCCTGCTGATACAATAACTAAGCCTTTCATATCTAATTAGTAGCCTAATATTGAACCCTCACAGGAAATATATCTCCTCCTGTGATCCCGATTTGAGCTTTATTGGTTCAACTATTTTTACCAGCATTGACCACCCCAGGGATGCACTCTCCCAATCATCACCTCACATTTAATATGACATTTTGACTATGTAGGCTTGATGGAAGCAAGGAAAGCTATTCACTATGTCACCAATTTTCTATCGTATTGAAGTGAGTTTAGCCTGACGTCACATTTTTTCTTTTACATTTTATTCAGCTCATATGCACTTCCATCCTGGACTGCACCCTGGAAGAGGTGAGGAGGTATGAAAATGACCCTAGCAACATAGATACGACCCCCGACATCTCTCTGGTGATCGACGGACGCACCCTAGCCATGCTTTTGTCCGAGGATCTGCAAGGCCGCTTTGTGGAATTGGCAAAGCGTTGCCACTCCGTTCTATGCTGTCGAGTCACACCTTTGCAGAAAAGCGGAGTGGTGAAGCTCATCAGGGACAAGCTCGGGGTCATGACTCTGGCTGTCGGTAAGTCAAAAAGATCACTTTCACAGTTGTTTGTGCTTGTTGCTGTTATTCTGTACTGTATATTGCCATTCACTTCAAAACTGATATTGTAACGATACCACGTTTTTTTGAAAGAATGTTTAAAACAAGAATTCATTTAATGCTTAATCACTTTCACGATCATGGCTTGCTCAGACACTGAGATCATTAGCTGCCATTGAAGAAGAATAATTGGACAACACTATCATAATCTCGGGAAGGGCGACAAGTGCTCTGTTTTTTATGGCAGCCATCTTTGACTGGGAGACCATTGGTTAAAAAACTAGATCTGGAAAAATACATGCAGTGATCCCTCGCTACTTTGCTTTTCAAACTTCGTTCCCTCAGTTCATCGCAGATTTTTTTTCGATTAAAAATTAGATAAATGAATACAGATGAGGTGTCCCGATCCGATCACGTAGTCTCACTCACCCTCTTGCTGCTTTTCTTGGTCAGGCAGTGCACTGGTGGGTGTACTTATTAAAGTTAACGATGATTGACATATTTGGGTTTGATCTTGCCAGATACGCGAACTTCAAAGCGCCGCATGCTTTAATCTTCGTTTAACTTGTTAAACAGTTGCTGTGGCAACTCATTGTGTGTAATTGAGCAACTTGGGGGATTTGAGTTGATCATAATTATTACATTTGAAGTGCTTAAAACCGTTTATTAAAATATATATGGTGGAAAAGACAGACAAGGCTGAAAAAGCAGTTTTTGCTCTTGCACTCCTCTTTAAAATAAACTGCTGTATTTTGATCCAAAGGAACTGTTGTGTTTGATAGACCAATATATCTATATGCTGCCATAGCAGTTTCATGGCACATTAATCCCCCGAACTATTTTTAATTTGTCCGTTTTACCCTGGAAACCCCCGTTTACAGACGTCACACGACCGCTTTTGTTTCGGCCCAGCCATAAAAAGAAGGTAAGTAATTATATTTATTATTCGAAATGTCTGTTATTTTTAGCTTAGAATCATTAATTGATGTCTAATATTTAGTTTAAAAAAAAAAAAAAGACTTAAATAAATTTTTCACTCGCACGTTTTAAACTTTTAAACAAATTACGTTACATGAAAAAATTGGCGTCTGTAAAAAAGTCATGGATATCTACCTCATAACTATTGCTTAATTGTATTTTTTTTTTGTCACTGTCGCATTTTCCCCAATATTTTAGATGATCAATAATTGATCCAAACAAAGAAAATTGAAAAAAAAAGAACATTTAAAAGGGTAAATATCTGAAAATGAAAATATTGACCACTCCTTGATGGCGGCGATTTCTGCATCGCGACCCTTGTTATATTACTATGTTTCACCCCTAAAATCCCCAAAAAATCAAGCTGTGGCCATTCACAGCTGTGTCTTGACACTCGGTGGTACATGCTACATGGAGTATTTAGATTGAAAAGAGGTAAGTACGTGATAATATCTCATTAAAATCATGGGGTCTTTAATTATGCTCTCGCATGCTCTCACCTCCAGTTAGGGTTTTGCTGTTTAAATTATTTATTTATTTTTTTAAATGCTCTCCTGTTCAAAATCTTTCCTCCCCCAGAAAATTGAGATTTTAAGCTGTCCAGTGATGTATCACACATGCATATAGGACAATTTTGAAATTTTTGAAAATTGGAGCTCCCAGAGCGAAACTTCAAGTCACCTGAGTGTTTTCCGCCATATACATAAAAGTAAAAAGTAAAAAAGTAATTAAACTTACGTATGTATGACTTGTTTATGTTATGCTTATGTATGTTAATAAAATCATGTATGTCTGCTTACATGTATCTCTTTCCAATGCTAACACACGCACAAAAGACAAAAAAAAAATAAAAATTCTGGGCTACTTCGCGGTTTTTCACTTATCGCGGTGGGTTTTGGTCCCCATTAAGCACAAAACACGAGGGCTCACTGCATTGCGCAGTAACGGTACACTGTTTCTTAGTACTGCCTCATAACAACAATGCCCTTTTCGTGCTGTATCGGTACCGGTGCTAGTTGGTTTTAGTTTTGTGAAAACATGTTGTTTCAGTTAGCTCTCATTTTTTCTTTTAATTATAGATTTTATTTATTTCAGTTCACAGAAATGTTTTTTCAATTCTCATTTCATCATTTTGTTCGCTTTAGTTAACGATTATAACCCTTGTGTGATATTAGTAAGTAATATTACTGTATTTTACGAACTATAAGTCACACTTTTTTTTCATAGTTTGGCTGGGCCTGCGACTCATACTCAGGTGCGACTTATATGTTGATACTTACAGTGGGGCAAATAAGTATTTAGTCAACCACCAATTGTGCAAGTTCTCCTACTTGAAAAGATTAGAGAGGCCTGTAATTGTCAACATGGGTAAACCTCAACCATGAGAGAATGTGGGAAAAAAACAGAAAATCACATTATTTGATTTTTAAAGAATTTATTTCCAAATTAGAGTGGAAAGTAGGTATTTAGTCACTTACAAACAAGCAAGATTTCTGGTTGTCAAAGAGGTCTAACTTCTTCTAACGAGGTCTAACGAGGCTCCACTCGTTACTTGTATTAATGGCACCTGGTTTAACTCATTATCGTTATAAAATACACCTGTCCACTATGGCCAAGACCAAAGAGTTGTCGAAGGACACCAGAGACAAAATTGTAGACCTGCACCAGGCTGGGAAGACTGAATCTGCAACAGATAAAACGCTTGGTGTAAAGAAATCAACTGTGGGAGCAATTATTAGAAAATGTAAGACATACAAGACCACTGATAATCTCCCTCGATCTGCGGCTCCATGCAAGATCTCACCCCGTGGCGTCAAAATGATGACAAGAACGGTGAGCAAAAATCCCAGAACCACACGGGGGGACCTAGTGAATGACCTACAGAGAGCTGGGACCACAATAACAAAGGCTACTATCAGTAACACAATGCGCCGCCAGGGACTCAAATCCTGCACTGCCAGACGTGTCCCCCTGCTGAAGAAAGTACACGTCCAGGCCTGTCTGCGGTTCGCTAGAGAGCATTTGGATGATCCAGAAGAGGACTGGGAGAAAGTGTTATGGTCAGATGAAACCAAAATAGAACTTTTTGGTAGAAACACAGGTTCTCGTGTTTGGAGGAGAAAGAATACTGAATTGCATCCAAAGAACACCATACCCACTGTGAAGCATGGGGGTGGAAACATCATGCTTTGGGGCTACTTTTCTGCAAAGGGACCAGGACGACTGATCTGTGTAAAGGAAAGAATGAATGGGGCCACGTATCGAGAGATTTTGAGTGAAAATCTCCTTCCATCAGCAAGAGCATTGAAGATGAGATTGTGGCTGGGTCTTTCAGCATGACAATGATCTCAAACACACATCCAGGGGCAACAAAGGAGTGGCTTCGTAAGAAGCATTTCAAGGTCTTGGATTGGCCTAGCCAGTCTCCAGATCTCAACACAATAGAAAATCTGTGGAGGGAGTTGAAAGTCTGTGTTGCCCAACGACAGCTCCAAAACATCACTGCTCTAGAGGAGATCTGCATGGAGGAATGAGCCAAAATACTAGCAACAGTGTGTGAAAAGCTTGTGAAGAGTTACAGAAAACGTTTGGCCTCCGTTATTGCCAACAAAGGGTATATAATAAAGTACTGAGATGAACTTTTGGTATTGACCAAATACTTATTTTCCACCATGATTTGCAAATAAATTCTTTATAAATCAAACAATGTGATTTTCTGTTTTTTTCCCCACATTCTGTCTCTCATGGTTGAGGTTTACCCATGTTGACAATTACAGGCCTCTCTAATATTTTCAAGTGGGAGAACTTGCAAAATTAGTGGTTGGCTAAATACTTACTTGCCCCACTGTATACTCGAGGGGTGCCCTCTACTTTGAGTTGGTGCAGTTGCTCAAAACTGATACTGAAGATGAAGATATGAATGGATTTGATAGTGATTTGGGGTGAGTTCGAGAGTTTGTTTGTTTGTCGTCATCTGAATAACTGTTAATATGTTCACAGATACCTATTTAGCACTTTGTTCTCTGTTTACGTAGGTACGTGTGTATAAAACAGCAACAAAAACAATAACCTTATAAGTCATTCGGAGTACATTAACAAGCTACGACTTTTAGTAATATGAGCATCTAATGCATCTACACTTCAACTGACTACAGTAAATATTTGATAACAGGTGATGGTGCCAATGACGTTAACATGATCCAAGCTGCTGATATTGGGATAGGAATTTCTGGACAGGAGGGAATGC
This sequence comes from Corythoichthys intestinalis, assembly GCF_030265065.1. Taxonomy (NCBI): domain Eukaryota; kingdom Metazoa; phylum Chordata; class Actinopteri; order Syngnathiformes; family Syngnathidae; genus Corythoichthys; species Corythoichthys intestinalis. The sequence continues at coordinate 41,127,169 of NC_080405.1, read as the reverse complement.
AGGTAAGAATCAAGGCCTTTGACCTATATTAAGAATTTGAGAGAAAAATGAATTTGTTTGCATTGTTATCAGCAAATACATGTAATATTGTCATTGAAATGAAGATGTTTTTGCTTGTAAAATTTAAAGTACTATATTTGGGACTAATTATTTCAAAAATGACAAATCACGTTGTCTATTGCAGGCAGCCATGGCGAGTGATTTTGCTATATCTCGCTTCAAACACCTCAGAAAGCTCCTGCTGGTTCACGGACATTGGTGCTACACTCGCCTAGCCAATATGATCATTTACTTCTTTTATAAGAATTTGGTGGGTCTCCATAAGAAGCTGTGTAATATCAATTTCTTCTTGCTTTCCTTTAGTCATCCACACAACCTTTGTATTTTGTCACCTATCTTTCCAGGCCAATGTCAACCTGCTCTTCTGGTATCAGTTCTATTGTGGCTTTACAGCGACCTCCATGGTAGACTACTGGTTGCTGATTTTCTTCAACCTCTTCTTCACCTCCGCACCACCCGTCATGTTTGGAATTATGGACAAAGATGTTTCAGCAGAGGTTTTGCTTGGAGTTCCTGAACTCTATAGGACTGGACAAGGTGCAGGGGTCAGTGAAATTCTTATCCAGCCGTCTTACGCACCATTAAATTGTCCTACAGTGCATAAAAAGACTGCATGTAATGAGTCAATATAATGGTTTGTGCGTCCAAATTTTAGGTTTACAGTTTTTCCACCTTCTGGATTTCCATGGTTGATGCCTTTTATCAGAGTCTTGTCTGCTTTTTCATTCCATACTTTGTAAGTAAACATTTGACTGGAATTTACAGTCATTTACAGTGTGAACTCACTGGATTTCTTTTTCTGCAGACCTACCGAGATTTGGATGTTGATGTTTTTACATTTGGAACACCATTGAATGCAGTTTCCTTGATTACCATTTTGCTGCATTTGTCAATAGAAATCAAAGCCTGGGTGAGTACAAAAAAAAAAAGTCACGACACTAGGTCAATTAAAGTTTTTTTAATTTACAAAAATGTATATATTACTATATTTCAGACTGTGGTTCATTGGATCATCATGGTGGGCAGTTTTGCAGTGTCCTTGATATTGACGCTGTTGTACAACTCCTGCGTTACCTGCAACTCGTACTGGACGCTCCAGCGCCAATTGACAGATCCTATTTTCTACCTTGTCTGCATCATCACAACAGTGGTGGCTCTATTGCCCAGGTAGCAATGAAAATATTCATTTCCCAGTGATCATTCATTGCTAGACCTCCCATTAAAAACCGAATGAGTTGAGAATAAGATATGAGTGTAGATCACACAGGTGTCAAACTCAAGGCCTAGGACCCTAATCCGGACCACTACGTAATTTTGTGTGGCCCACGACAGAAAAATAAATCAAATAAAATTGATAGAATTTCGGACATTATCAATGAAAAACAGAGGACTATAGAAATCTGAATATTTATGTTTATTTCTTAAAAATTGAACATTTTTTTCATTTAAAAAAAAACCCAAAATTGACTTTTTTCTTTCTTTTTTTTTTTTTTTGCTTAAAAAAAAAAAAAAATCAACTAAATATTCATAAATTTTTATTTTTTTTTTTAAACTGAATGCTTTCTGGTTTCCCCTTTTTGTTTTTTAATTTAAACAATTTAAATATATTTTTTAATTAAAATAAAAACAAATATAAAGTAAGAGTCAATACTAATTTTTCCTCTTTTTAATTGGAAAAAAAAATCAGTGATCATTTACAGTTTTCCCCTTTTTTGTGTGTGTGTGTTTTTTTTTATAATATACACACACATATCTATATAGTATACATAAAACATTACTTTGAAAAATATATAAAAGAATATTTGCTCTCAAAGCGCTCATTAAGAGGATTTGGACAATTTTAGTCAATTTTGTCTTCAAATCACTGAAGCAATACAAAATCAACTTTCAAAATAGCTGTCGATTTAGTTGATGATTCATTCGTTGTCAATTGCCGTAATATTCGGATTAAAAGACGCTACATTTTTTACCTTCATTTTGAATTCTGTGGCTTTTTGTCCAGTGCGTTTTTTTTATTTTATTTATTTAATTGGGTTAATAGGTAACATTTCATTTGGCAGCAGTGTCATAAGACTGCCATAAGACCGTCATAGTTATGACATAACACTATCATGGGCATTAATGAATGCCTATGACATATGTCATTAAGTGTCATCCGGCAAATTATGTCACTAACTCAATTTATGTGCGGCTTGGATCTTTTACATCCATTCAAAAGTGAGATAATGTACACAACCCTTTTCGATAATTTTCCCCAGGAATGTCAGATTTGATATTGGCCTGTAATACTAATGGTTGAGGCATCCAGATGAGGTTTTTTTAGTAGAGGTTTTATTACTGCAGTTTTTAAAGTCTGAGGAAACTCTCTTGTTTGGAGAGAAGTATTTATAATCTGAAGTATATCTGGGGCTATGCAATGAAAAACAGTTTTGAAAAAGTTTGAAGGAAGGATGTCAAGGCAGCATGTTGTGGGCTTTAATTTCGACAGGGCGTATCCCTTTCTTGCCGAATGTATCACATTTGATAAACTTATTGCATGATTTTGAGACTAATTCAGAATGTTGAAATATCTTTCCTCAAAAAAAAAAAAAAATGGATGCAAGTCAACTCATGCATCTGCAGAGTGCGTGAGAAAAAAAAAAAACAGGATTTAGCAAGGGTTATAGATATTAGCGCGCTTATTACGCATATTATTTTTGGAAAAAAAGGTTTCATTAAGACCTTATTTTTCAAATTTTGTGACTCGCTGAAAATTGCTTCATATTGCAGGCATTAAGGGGTTATAGTCCGAAAATTACTGTAGTTGTTTAATTGTGCTGCCACTACTTGACAGACATAATGGCCCTCCAACAGAAACCAAAGCTGTGATGTTTTTCTGCAACAAATATGAGTTTGACACCCCTTGTGTTGCCATTCATCTTGTGCAGTTTGAGCTGGGGGAATAACATTCTAAAACTAATTGATACATTGAAACAAATGTATTGAAGCATTCAAATAATTAACTATAAAGATTATGAGTGGTTGCCTCTCAAAGTGATGATATTTAGAAGGAATGCCCTGATTTACATCAAAGTGCCGCATGTTTTTCACTGGCCTACTTTCTCACCACCGCACTCTCTCCCCCAGGTACACATTTCACGTGATGAGGAACTCTCTCGCCCCCTCCCCGATCCTGCAAGCCAGGCATCTGGACCAACTAGATGCCTCCACAAAGGAAGCGTGGATCAAAGAGTGGAGAGGCTTCAGGGGTGGAGGGAAGGTCAAACGCTCCAAGCGCCGCACTTCATCCACTCTAACTATAACTCACACCCCAACTTCCCCTGATTTTTTAGCAGCGAACGACATCACAATGACATCTTTTAATAACTGAGAAAGACTACAACTATAATGTAATACAAGTATGAAGGAAGATAATTTATTTTGAAGGTTTTTTTTTTTGTTTTTTTGTTGTTGTTGTTGTTGTTTTTTTTTTTTTCAAACGAAGTAGCTTACAAGTGGACATGTCCCACAATTGAGCTCTTCTTCATGTAGCACTTTCAGCAGGGAAAGGACAAACTTCACTCCCTTTTGACATGAATGTAATTCAACCTCTTTCTTTTACTCATTTAGTGCCACAGTGACCAATGAAGAAACCAGTTACATTCCTGATGGGAGTCCAGGGCACATGCTAAAACATGCAAGTTGTGGAAAAAAATGGATTTCACTCTGTATATGGCGCATGTTGTCACTGCTTATATGATGGAATCAATTGTCTCAAAGGCTGGTCCTGAAATGTACATAATTATAAATTGTTCTGTGAAAGTAACAACTGTGATCTCAGATGTTTTTTTTTTTTTTTGTATGTGTGCTTGTGTGACATGAATAATTAATACAAGAAGTGGTAATTGGGACCCATACAGAAAATAAATAGAAGAAACGTATACAGTATCCATATATAATAGAAAATCACCTTCATTTTGTTTTACCTATTACGTAGGTTTGATATTACGTTTTCTCACTAAAGGCCACATCACTGTCATACATCATTCTGACAAAAAAAAAAAAAAAACTTATGGAAAACAATTGATTTTGATAATGTATGTATGTATATTTTCCATACAATTTTCAGAAAAGGAAGATACAAATTTAGTAAAACCTATGTGTATCTTTTCCATATAAGTACTTCTTAATCAGACATAAAGGCTTATGAATGTTCAATGCTCCAGCTGAAACCACTTGCAAAAAAGGGCATGAGTTATCATTGGCTTCATTGTATACAGGTCTTTAGCTGCACTAGCAGAGCCAGTTATATAATGTCCCACAACTTGCAGTTTAATCTCTGCTGCCCTCTAGTGTTGGACGAATACAACTGCACAAAGGTCGAAGGGACACAGACTAAAGGTAGGCCTTGAAAATGCTGAGCCAGCACACAAAAAAAGATTACTTAAAATATCTCCACTGGGATGCTTCATGTGTGTACCAGTTGAACATGTGAGACTGTGTACACCACATTTTTCAATATAATCTCTAACTGCCATTGACAATGGTAGACGAACCGGTGTTACTCTAAAAATTTACGATTTTCACATTGACCACACAATGATTTTGACATATTACCATTAACAACACTGAAATTTAAGGCCACAGGTCAATCAACTTCCTTCTGTTCAAATGTCCTTTCAGAAAATAACTGACAGTGATAGACGTCAAATCCATTTTGACTGGGAGACTCACTCAGTTAAAATGGGTTGAACAACTATTGCCATCAATGGAAGATAAAATATTACTACCACTGTAAAAATGGTAAACTTGCACTTTAACACCAAACCGTCAAATTACACTGCTTAACACCTTCACTGAACATTTGCGAATGTGTTATCAGTAACAAATGCTTATCTCATGATAATCTGTCCTAACAGTGATTAGCTGTTTACCTTTTATTTTTAACACGATAGTATTTCTTAATTAATGTGGGTGTGATGTCATGTAAATTAATTGTAATGACAGGTCACTAAATACAGTACAGTGCCTGACAAAAGTCTTGTCGCTTATCCATTTTGTAGTAACAATTTCTAATAACCTGACTTTTAATTATTCAGTTGGTTTCAGAAATGGCTCATATGAAAGCTAAGACCCTCCCAAATGATGTTGAATGTACAAAAATATATTTGTTTCACTGAAAAAAGATTTATCATTTAGTGAAGTCATAAAGGTCAAATTTTGGCAAGACAAAAGTTTTGTCGCCTACAGAAAGTAGCGTGAAAATTGAACAGAAAATGTATTTCAAATACAAAAATATATTACATAACATAAGTGAATTAAGTAGTGGTGCTGTGAGATCCAAATGTAATATTTTGTATGACTTCCATGGGCTTCTGCAATGATTCATACAATTTATTGATGAAGTCATCAGGAACATCAAAGAAAGCAGTCTTGCATGCCTCCCAGAGTTCATCAACATTCTTGGTTTTCATCTTCCATGCTTCCTCTTTCATCCTACCCCAGACATGCTCAATGATGTTCATGTCTGGTGACTGTGCTGGCCAGTCCTGGACGATCTTGATCTTCTTTGCCTTGAGGAACTTTGAGGTAGAGATTGAAGTATGCGATGGAGCACCGACTTGCTGCCGAATTTGTCCCTTTTTATGGTTAGGAATGTAAGAGGCAGCTAAGATTTGTTGATATTTCACACTATTTATGTTGCCTTCCACCCTGCAGATCTCTCAGGGTGCAGACAATTGAATCTTCTGTTGAGTTACACCACAGTCGCCGCAGATATTGCAGGAGACCTACTGGAGCCCGCATGGATTCGAGATTCACTCAGAAAACAGTGAAGTTTGGTGGTGGCAAAATCATGGTCTGGGGTTGCATCCAGTAAGGGGGTGTGCGAGAGATCTTCGAGAGAGAATTTTCACACAACTTTCTGTAGGCGACAAAACTTTTGTCTTGCCAAAATTTTACCTTTATGTCTTCATTCAATGATCAATCTTTTTTCAGTGAAACAAATATTTATTTTTGTACATTCAAAATCATTTGGGAGGGTCTTAGCTTTCATATGAGCCATTTCTGAAACCAATTGAATAATTAAAAGTCAGGTCATTAGCAATTGTTTCTACAAAATAGTTAAGCACAAGACTTTTGTCAGGGACTGTATAGGCATGATCTTGGCACTCATTTAGAATATTCATTATTTTTATGCTGACTGTCATTTGACTAAATAGAAGCTGTTACGGTACATGTTATTTGTGGTTGTCATCAGTGTTGTTAATAACGGCATTAGAGCATAACAGGGTTTCTAACGGCAATATTTATTTCAGTAATGATTAATCCAATTATTACTTTTCCCATCTTTGCAAATGCCGTTACCGTTACTGAGGATGTGAAGGGGCGTGTAACTACAATGTGGTTAAAAGAAACACGAGTTTTCTGATTTTGTCACAGCTTCCTGGGAGAGAGCTTCCCGGGAGGGGAATGAGGGAAAGGGGTGGTGATGCCGTTGCAAACGCGGTTTTGACTGGCTAGGTGGCTCAGAGCGTTAGCATGGCATTCACGTTCTCTTTGCCATTAGCATTTAGTGTGGCGATTGTCATCTTAAACTATTGGGCAACATTTTTATACGTACAGTTCACGGCATTCAGGTGGGTACAATTCATTGAAAATAATGTATTAGTTTTCCATCTGAGTGTGCATTATCGTCACCAAAGTAACGTAGTCCTTGTTGATAATACAATAATATACTGTATATACAATATATATATATATATATATATATATATATATATATATATATATATATATATATATATATATATATTATTTATTTTTTTTTTTAATCACCAAAAATAGTCACTTGCCCTAAATTTTTCTTGAATGGCGTATCCATGAAACCTTGTGTGATGTTTTTTAATCAAAACAACTACAGCAAAGACAGGAGTAAGAGTAAAAGTAGCGTTTCTTCAAAATAATATTGGGTGTCGAGAAAAATGAAACGCGCCGACCTAAACTTAGCCTTAGCTTTTTATATCGACACTTTTTTCTTACGGCACTGGCAATGACATTCTCCTGTTTCAATCTATCCTTTACCACCATATGCCTTGTCTTTCTTATATATTATATCCTCTGGTTGTCTTATGTCTCTGACCATTCTTGGGGGCAATATACATTGCTATTTTTGTGTAGCGCAAATGCTACTCAGTTTCAGCCAACGAACACTTTCAATTTTTTCATTGATAACAAATCTTAATTTTATAATTTATTTACACTTCCCCCTTACTAGAGTTGTGTTTTTACAACAGAAAAGGTAACGGTGGCAGTCAGATACCATTTTAATTTTTTTCAGGTCATTCATTGTCAGACAAGCAGCACGGCAAAACGCCACGCTAAAAAAATAAGTAAAGATGTCAAAATGGCTTACCTCTTCGTCTTCAAAATGTTTACTGCATATCTAATGTGAATGGCTTCACCTTGCTGGCTTTTGGATATCCGCGCAAGTTGATCCATTCTTCACATTTTTTCCTCCAAGTTTTTGGTTTCGGGAAATGTATGAAGAAAATATCCTTCATACGTCGTAATGTCTAGAGTCGTTTCTACAAGTTCCATAGCAGCAGTGTTTGATCGGCATGTTCTTTTTTTGAAAGATTAGTGGAGAAACAAGCAGAAATATAATGGATTGTATGCGAGGGCGTATGTATAATGTCCCACTTCCACGTTACGATGGTGACATCACGGTCCAAAAATACCATTCGTGTTGTAAGCTATTATAATGGCCTGACAAAAAAAGTTTTGGGAGAAAAGATTCCAGCAGGGCCGAGAACCAAAAGTGGTATTTGCCATGTTGCAAAATGGGTTTTGCCATGTGGCAATTTTTTTTTTTTTTGCAATGTAGCAAAATGGATTTTGCCATGTGCCATTTTTTTGCCATGTGCCATTTTTTTTGCCATGTGGCAAAATGAATTTTGACATGTTACTTTTTTGGGGGTATGTGGCAAAATGGATTTTGGTTTCTCGCATTTTTTTTGGGGGGGGGGTGGCATTTTTGGGGGGTACATGGCAGTTTTGAAGGCCATGCACATCCATGCCATTGACGACTATGCACGTCCAAATTTTCCATTATTTTAAATGGCAGAAAAACGTGTGGCTGTGATTTTTGACCATACACTTTACATTAGAGCGCATTGACATTCAGCTGACACCCAAGTCAGCCATTGACGGCTATGCACGTCCAAATTTTCCATTCATTTTGAATGGCAGAAAAACGTGTGGCTGTGATTTTTGACCATACACTTAGCATTACAGCACATTGACATTCAACTGGCAAGTCAGGCTATGCCATTGACGGCTATGCACATCCAAATTTTCTAAAATCCAAATCCTTTTTGCCACATACCAAAAAATGCCACATGGCAAAATCAATTTTGCCACATGGCAAAAAAAAAGGCACGTGGCAAAAAAAAAGCCACATGGCAAAAAAATGCCACATGGCAAAATCCATTTTTTGCAACAGGGCAAAAAAGGCAAAAAAAATGCCACATGGCAAAATCCATTTTGCCATATGGCAAATACTGTACCACTTTTGGTTCTCGCTGTCTCTCAAAGATTTTGTTTTGTCATGGTGTCTCAGCTAGAATTTGCCTGCAAACATAATTCGGGGCCAAATCTTTGCGAAGGTTGCCATGGATTCGTCAGGCTAAGTCCCGCCCATTCAAATGACGTTGCACGATAGCAGTCAGTCTGTCACGTCGGCATGAGCAAAAGAAACAAAAGCGCTTTCCCTAGTAGAGTTCAATCACAGGCTGACATAAAAATATGTACTGAGACAAAAAATAAGTGCTGTTTCCTCGTCGCGCACACAATGCCGCGACGACTCGTCTGGATTATTCCACGCAAGGAAGCGTGACGACAAGAAGCAAAGTGGCTAATGCTACTACGCTGATAGTAGATTTGTCACTTTACTTTCAAGGTAAGAGCTTTGTGTTTCCAATTTCCTACTGTTTCGTTGTTTGTTTGTAGCGGCAAGTAATTCCAAAGGATATTCAGTTCTGTCTTTGCATTAAACCTCAGCAAATGTTTGTTTTAGAGTAGCAAATGCGTAAATTGCTCTCCTGTTAGCTCGCTTTTTCTGAACATTGACCCTTTTCACTCATTTTACGTTAGAAAACTCAACAGCACACCACCGAACTTGAATTTTGCAAAACAATATATGCGCTGAAATAGTCCTCTTGTCTCAAGGCCTTTTTAGTTGATCACAAACATTAAAGTACAGTACTATTCTCTTGGCTACAGGTGGATACGCAGATTTATTTGACTTTGTGCAGCTTACACTGGATGAAAGAATTAGTTTTGTCATGACCTTAACCTAGTTAGGTAACAAAACTGGGTGCCTGTAATATTTTAGTTACCTGTTCAACTGGAATCTGTCAGGAACAAAAGCAATTTCATAAACGGGGTACTTAAAAACTCACATACAGTGCAAGTAAAGATGGCAATGATCTCATAAAAAGAAATGATTAGTAAGTCATCACTTCCTTTGTAATGTTTATTTTTTTATTGTAAAGAGAATTGGTGAACATTGTTTAGTTATTTAACCCAGTCACTGCCAGCTCAAGCAAATATATACCATTTTCATTGTATGAGCTGTGGTGGTTAATGAAATATGATTTTTATTTTTTTCCCATAATTTAAAATTCTAAATGTTTTTTTTTCTACAGCAACTAGGGCTGCAGCTATCGATTATTTTAGTAGTCGATTAATCGCTGAACTAGTTAGTTTGAATAATTGAGTAATCGGATAGGGAACATAAAAAATTAAAGTACCTAAGCTGAGCCTCAAATGGTGTAAAAAAATATTTGAGGATCTGAGTAGAACAAAAGAACAATTTGCTAACTTGCATAGCAAAGTCCGCTAGCTTAAATGCTATAAAATGCAAACATTTTTTTTTTCAATTCTCTGAAAAAATGGTCAACCACACGTTCCCACAAAAACAGCTAATTATACCTATAAACTAAATTACGAATGCATAAACAATCATTACCTCAAACAAAAACATACTGGATTCAGCCATGTGAAATGAGTTGTCATATTCACTGTTGCCACTAGAGGGCAGTGTATCCACCCAAATCAATAAAATTAAATGCAAACACTTTCAAAACAAACCATTACAACGCCACTTTGATTAAATGAAGACTCAATGCAGCAAAATTTCATTTGAATCTTTTTTTCTAATCGAATTACTCGAGTTAATCGATTAATCGTTGCAGCATTATTAGAAACATTTTGTCTCATCACCCACTGATGAATAACTTAGATGTCTGTTTACTAGGGGTGTGACAAAATATCAAAATGGTGATATATCGTGTTACTTTGTATCCCAAAAGATTATCGAAATGCTCCTGCCAAGAATCGAGATATCGTTTTGAAAAGGTGTCAATGTCTAAAAATAAAAATGAACGAACAAGTTGCGACCAAAATCATCCACCATAATAGTGTCTCAGTTAACTCTAAGGCTGCATTGACTGTGCTTGAAGCCCAATCCATTTAGACTGGGAACGTTCGTTCATTTGAAACCAGAGCATTCACAGTCATTCTGTCCGATTTTCAGGGCATCTACAGGTCACTTGCTGTTCATTGTAGGCCATTTACAGGTCATTTTTTGTTGAGTTTGAGTCACTGCCTATTCATTTGGGTGATTCCCAGCTCATTTCCTGTTCTGTACCTCAAAATAAACAGGAAGAGACCCATAAAATACCCCAAAATCAACAGGAAGTAACTGAAAATGAACTGGTAAATGACCTTAAATGGCCCAAAATTACCTCGTTGCCTGGCATTGGCTGCCACTACCGGCCATAGACGTTCAATCCGTTTGAAATGGGAGGGATGGCAGCGAGTGAACGGATGTTCATTCGCTGCCACCCTCCCACTTCAAATGGATTGGACGTCTACTAATGATAAACTCATTCCAATTCACAGCAGAAGCTTGTTTTTCTGTTTATTAGTTGTTTGTAGAATATCCTAGAATGACTTCCTGACCAATGTATCGATAATCGTTGTATCGTCAGATCATCGTTATTGTGAGCTTTGTATCGCAAATTGTGTCGTATCGTCAGGTACCAAGAGGTTCCCACTCCTACTGTTTACCATCATATGTTTGTGGCCATATTCCAAGTGGCTAAACTCTTACCGGCTTCCTTTGTGGCATTCCCCCAATGACTAGTTGAAACAAAGATAGCTCTGTTTTACCTTTGTTACTTGTTGTAGTCCGTTAATGGTGACTGTAGTACCTGAATGTTTGCCTGATAAATGTTTTTCTTTTGTTTAAGAATAATGGCGCAGGAAGGCAGTGTTTATGAAGTCACACTTGGTGTGGTTGGCATGACTTGTGGCTCCTGTGTTCAATCCATAGAGCAGCGGATCGGTTCTTTTCCGGGGGTAATACACATAAAGGTAAATGAGTGTTTCATATTTGTGTGTGTGTTGTGTTTACTATCACACCACTGATTGTGCTGACATGATGAAAATGTTTCCGGTTTAAAACAGGATCTTAATCACATGATATGTTATTTTTTAAATCTCAACAGATTGAGATGTTCATTTATAGTAAATATATCAAAGATGATCGTTCGGAGTGCGCTCTTTACAGACGAGATCTATGGTGATTTAAATCCAGTTAATAGCGATGTAGCTACGAGCGCGAAATTGCAATGATTGTGGCCTGTTTTTTTGTTTACCCCTCAAGCTAAGGTTAAATGACAAAGATAATGCAATTGTATGTTCAAGATAGAGCTCTGGCCTTTGCAGGCCTCTAACAGCAGGTCAATACGACGCACCCACAGGAAATGTTGTTTGCCTTTGTCTTTTTACCATTTTTTGTCTGGTTCTTTGAATGCTAATCTATATAGACATGATATTTTTAGACCTGACAAAGATACATTTCTAAGCCAAAGTGCTAAATATTCACTTTCCCTTACAAGGTATGGGTGAGTCAAGTGATCCCTTCAGCGTGTCACATGTTTGTGCTTTCCAGAGGAAGAGAACAAGGATCATCGTGTTGTTAAAAGCTTGTGGAACCAGTTAATAGTTAGTTAATTACAGTTAGTCTTTAGTTTATATTACTTTGATTCTTACCTTTTAATTCATACCTTTAATGCGTCGCGACGTAATCCAACTTTCCGCATAAATCGGAATTAACCCTATAAGCACCCCTAAATGCCAACCAAAATCTCAAAATAACTACCGGTATCCAAAAACATGTATTATACGTCATATTAATAAAAAAAAAAAAAAATTAAAAAATAAAAAAAGATACTGTACGTATCATCAATGCTGGTGGATAGTGAAAAAGGCAAACTGCGTATGCTAGCTTGTTCACAATTGGAGGCACAAGCGTTCTTGTTTCATTTATGGTTACTGTAGTTTTAATTTTAAACCACATACCTGTACACACCGTAGAACACTTTGGCCTGCCAGTGAACAAACAGGTAAGTCGATGTGACTTAGGAAGCTTATTTAGAACTTGATTTCAGCAACGTAGACGAGGTTGAGCTGCTTATGCTACACCGTTGCTTGCTGCATCGAACCCTACTTCCTTTACACCGTTGCTTGCTGCATTAGACCCTACTTCCTTTGTAGAAAAGAGAAAGCGACCTAATTGGGTGGGAGCTCACTGTAATTAAACTAAAATGGTGAAATTTATAAGTTTAACTTGTAAGCAAATTATTATTAACTCATTCACTCCCAGCCATTTTCACCGGTGCAACCCCCTTTGCTCCCGGCCGTTTTACTGGATTCTGACTGATTTTGCAAGGCCCACAGAAAATTCTGTTCTTTTGCTATATAAATATGGAACCCACGTAAAGAAAGATTAGACTCTCTCTCTCTTCTTTCAGCAGGAAAAAAAAGTAAGTTCATTAATATTTTTCCATTCTTTGGTAACCAGCACTTGAAAATAGCTTAGTTTGAGCAATTTTCCAATTTCTGATGGAAAAACAGAAATTGAGCGTTTACACAGCTATTTTTTGCTTTAGTTACATCCCAAACATCTGAATGATGTTTTCCTTTTACAAAATAACATAAACAACAAGACAAATAGAGCTTTTGATAGCAATAGCAAACAGTAAACAATTTATTTACACATAACTGAGAGATGACGCTGTTGTGGCCGCGACAGCCGGGTAAACTTTTCCCTGATCGCCGCCTGTCTCATAAAGATGGATTTTTTTTTGAGTCTCTGCGGGGTCGGCTCGGCGAGCAGCACGGACTCAACGGCATCATCCACTGCACTCGTGGTCCTGGTCGTTCTGCTCGGTCGTCCAGCGCCTGGCATCCCGGGCGTCCTCTAGGTTGTTCTGCTCGGTCGTCCGCCTCCTGGACGTCCATTCGGTTGTCTTCTGCCGGCGCCCCGGCCGTGCGGCGTTTGTTGCTGTTGAATCGGGTTGCGGGTCTTACCAAATGCGCTACTGCCCTCCAGTGGCCAGTTTTATTGCTTTAAAATGGATTTTCATCTTTGTGCTTTGGAGCTAAATTGAATCAGAACCCATAGATGGAAGAAAAAAAAACCATAAAAGATGTATAAATACGTCTCTGGGACACTGAAACAATTAAAAATAGAACGTATTTATACGTTTTGGGGAGCAAATGACTTAATAATATAGTCCCAAAAATTGTACAGTGAAAACAGGAAAACAAAAACCATGCACGCAAGAAAAAATAATTAGCATTATGTAAATTTTCAATTAACCTTAGTCAGACAACAGCTCCTCTTATTGGTGAAACAAATAGTTGAAGGGAAACTTGACATCTGTTACATTGAGAAAAATACAGAGCTCGAACAGACACACTACACCGTTACGCGACAAAAAAAAAAAACAAAACCAAAAAAAACGACTGGAGACAGAATGGCGGACGAGACTCTGGCGTAAATTTGTAATCACGCAAGTCGACTACGTCGTAACCTGGGGACTACGTTTACCTAAATACAATAATTCAAAAGACTGCAATATTTTGACAAGATATTTTGGTGAAAGCTCAATAGATCGGTAATTGACATTAAAAAAAATTTTACTGTCTCTTAAAAACATTATTTTTTCGTATTTTCTAGGTCTCTTTAGAGGAGGCAAATGCCACAGTTATTTTTAACAACACCCACCAAAGCGAAGAGTCCCTGTTGAAGGCCATCGATGACATGGGATTCGAATCAAGTTCATCAGCATCCGGCGCGGCCGCACCAGTTCATATTGACAGCCAGCTGATCCCCACATCCGAACTGACGTCTGCGGCTCGACAGGAGGCTTTGGAGAAGCTGTCTCAGATCGCAGGAGTACTGAATGTCAGAGAAAGTCCGACCAAAGAGGACTTCACCGTCACTTTTGTGCCGTCTTTGACGTCCGTACAGGAGCTTACCAAAATTATTTTGAGCGCCTCGCCATCAGAGAACGCTACTCCTGCTAGCCCTGTTCCAAAAGACTTGCCAGGTTCTCCATCGCACAACTCAGAAAGTAAAGCGGCGCTCGTGAAGATGAGCATTCAAGGCATGACCTGTCATTCATGCACAACCACAATTGAGGGGAAGATTGGAAAATTAAAAGGGATTGAAAAGATCAAAGGTGATATTTTGTTTCATCATGCTGGTAAAAACCGTGTTGTCACGGTATCGTATTTTCTGGACAATAAATCGCACTTTTTAGACCACTCGGAGAGAGGGCTCAAGATCTCACTCCCTTTGTTTTTGTTTTTTTTTGGTGAGGACACCAAGTAAAATTGCTACTACTCCATTATTGGCTGACAGATCAGATTGAAATCGTGTAGGTATATGCTCGGGATGCATGCGCATTGATCCTTGGAGCCCGAATTTTTGGTCTCATGATTAATTCATTCTAAATTTATTGCTGACTATAAGTTCAGAGTTAACCAGTAAAGGGCATGCGTGCTCTTCGGATGCGTTTATCGTGTCTCTGGGCTGATGAGACTGTAGGTTCTGACTCTGAGTGAGGCAGTAGAGTGTATGCACGCTCTTCAAGATTGCTTACCCTGTCTCTTGGCAGATAAGATGTTCAGGGAGCAAGCCGGGCAGTCGTAGTTCATTTAAACTTGTTTTTCATAGAAAAAAAAATCTGACTAACAGTTGATGTGTTACGTTAGCGGACGTCTAGACTTATAGTACAGTTCATGATGTTTTTTTTCCGCTTTGTGTGTTTTTTGGCTGGTGCGACTTGTACTCAAGTGCGACTTGTTGCCTGAAAAATGCGATACTTTGAAGTTGGGTCAAACTGCACTTTATCCTCGTGAGAACCGCAGCCAAAATTAATCAACATATTACACAATCTTCAGGAAATTAGTATGTATTCATCATGCAGCCTTGTTAACATTTGTATTTTTCTGCACTCTATTTTTGCAGTCAGTTTGGATTCTCAGGAAGCTGCAATTGTGTATCTGCCTTACCTCATCAGTGTTCAGACCATCATTGACCAGATTTCTTTGGCCGGCTTTAAAGCTTGTGTGAAGTCCAAACCACGCCCTTTGCAACTGTCCCTTAGTCAAGTTGAACAGTTTGCCGATTCTCAAAAAACGAGCGTTTCACCACCATTAGAGGAGGAAATCTTCATTGACACAATGTTCGTGGCGCTCATGGTAAAAGGGATGCACTGTCGATCCTGCGTGGTCAATATCCAAGACAACATCTCCACATTGCCTGGTGTATCTTCTGTGGAGGTCTCTCTTGAGGAGGAGAAGGCCTCCATCTGCTATGACCCGCAGAAAGTTACAGTTTCTCAATTACAGCAGGCAATTGAAGCACTTCCCCCGGGGAACTTCAAGACTCAACCCTGGGATTCTTCTGGGCTCCTCAGCCCTCCAGCTACCTCACCTCCGCTGACTTTATCTTCACCTCCAGTGTTTGGATTATCCCTGGCCAAACCTGCTGTACCCCAACCTTGTTTTATCCAGCCTCTAGCATACACAGCCAAGATTGACATTGAGGGCATGACATGTAATTCCTGCGTCCAGACTATCGAAGGAGTGATGTCTGAAAGGAAAGGTGTGATGTCGGCCCGGGTCTCTCTGGATGATCGGCAGGGTTTCTTTGAATATGATCCGCTATTGGTCTCCCCAGAGGAGCTTAGGGATGCCATAGAAGACATGGGCTTTGAGGCCTTCTTACCTGGTGAGACAATCATTATCATCAATTTTACTGCGATTCATTTCCTTGGCATTCACAAATTTAGCTACTGAGAGCAAGGGGGAGCTAACTTGATTATGGTCATTTACAACCCTTAGCAAAAAGTATGGAATCACCAGTCTCAGACGAGCACTCAGACATTTTATCATGTAGCGCAAACTTGGAAAAAAAGGATGAAAAAATAATGAACTAGTTCAAAAGTCTAACTCTTTAGCATTCAGAAACACAAAGAAATGAATTAAAAACATTGTGGTGGTCAGTAAATGTTAATTTCATAGCGCAAGTGCAGGGAAATATATATGGAATCACTCCATTCTGAGGAAAAAAAATATGGAATCATGAGAAACAAACAAAGAAATAACAATCAAAACATATCTCTAATATTTAGTAGCACCATCTCTGGCTTATATGACAGCTTGTAGTCTCTAAGGCATGGACTTGATGAGTAATCTTCATCAATTTGGTGCCAACTCTCTTTGATTTTAGTTGCCAGATCATCCTTGCAGGTCGGAGCCTTGCTGTGGACCATTTTTTTTCAATTTCCACCACAGGTTATCAATAGCGTTAAGATCTGGGCTATTTGCAGGCCATGACATTAACTGGATGACTCTTTCTCCAGGGAATGCTTTAACAGTTTTAGCTCTGTGGCATGATGCATTGTCATCTTGGAAAATGACAAACATATTTTCTCTTGAAGGGATAAGAAAGCTGTATAAAATTTCAATGTAAACTTGTGCATTTATTGAAGATTTAACCACAGCCATCTCCCCAGTGCCTTTGCCTGACATTCAGCCCCATATCGTCAAGGACTGAGGGTATTTTGATGTCTTCTTCAGTCAGTCATCTTTGTAAATCTCACTGGAACAGCCCCAAACAAAAGTTCCAGCATCATCAAGAATCTGCTTTGGACAAGGTGCCAAAAGTCAAGAATCTGCAGAATCTGCTTGTTATCTGAGTTTGTTCTACATGAATAAATGTCTTGAGTGAGTGCTCGTCCAAGACTGGTGATTCCATACTTTTTGCTGGGGGTTGTATAATTCATTGGCTGCCAATAAGAATAATATGCAGTACATCCAGTCCAATTTGACTGGGAGGGTGGTAGTAAACATCCACAAATTGAACTACAGAGAGCAAAAGTGGGCTGTATCCATTTTTATCATTTTTTATTTGCTGCCTTTCAGGGCAATAGACACCCAATCCATTTTAATGGGATCAACTACTAGGAACAATAGTGGGCTAACTCCATTTTTACTCATTAATTGCCACAAGTCCATTTAGACTGGAGGGATGGCAAAGAACATTTAAAAATGAGCTATTGAGAGCAAGAGTGGGATAACTTATTTTTTATCATTTTTAATTCACTGTAGTGCTGCAACGATTAATCGATTAACTCGAGTTATTCGATTAGAAAAAAAGCTTCGAATCAAATTTTGCTGCTTCGAGTATTCGTTTAATTAGAGTGGCGTTGTAATGGTTTGTTGTTAAAGTGTTTGCATTTAGTTGTATTAATTTGGGTGGATACACGTCCCTCTAGTGGCAACAGTGAATATGACATAACTAATTTAATGTGGCTGAATCCAGCTGCTCCCTGTTAAGACCAACATAAAGGTTTTGTTTGAGTTAATGTTTTTTTTTTTTTAAATACATTTTAATTTGGTTTTTATTGATATTTAGCTGTTTTTGTAGGAATACATCTTTTAACGATTTTTTTAAGAGCAGTGTAAAAAAAAAAAACATTTTATAGCATTTAAGCCAGTGGACTTTTGCTCTGTAAGTTAACCAATTGTTCTTTTGTTGTACTTAGATCCTCATTCATTTATTTTTTTTTATACCGTTTGGGGCTTAGCTCAGGTATGTTAATTTATTTTCAAATGAAAGTGCAATTCAGCATAGTTTGAAGAAACTCTTTGAAATTTTATTTTGTATTCGCAATTAATGCTCTTTTGAAAGTGCAGTCTTAGCAAGCCTTTGTTGTACATCTCCTAAAATTCTGCAACGCATTATATGTTCGTAATCCGATTATTCGAACTAAATGGTTGATTAATCGACTACTAAAATAATCTTCCTCTGAGATACAGGTAGACATCCAATCCAGATTAATTGAGATTGCGCTACTATTGAGAGCGAGAGTGGAATTTGTAGTTCATTGGTTTCAATTGACAGAGATAGACGTCCAATCCATTTTGACTGGGACGGCTTGGAGTGATCATTCAAAAATTGAGCCACTGAGTTATACGAGTGAGTCTACTCCATTTTTTTTTTTTTTTTTTTTTTTAACTCATTGGCAGTCAGTGGCAGCGGTAGATGTCCTATTAATTTTGATTGGGATGATTAAAGAGAGGAAGAGTGGGCTACAACATTTTTACATCATTTTTAATTCATTGGCTGATGTTATCTGAGAAAAATGTCCAATCCATTTGACTGCCAGCCTCAACAAGTCAGAATGGACAGGACGTTTATCGTACTGAATGGCAGTGAATACATTCTGATTATTTTTTATTTTCTTATTATGTGTTTTACTACACTATTTTGTTGCCCACAGAGAATAATACCCCGTCAGCCGTGTCACGTTCTAATGTCTCCAAGTCTTCAAGTCTAGCGCCAATGAGAGATAAGGAAGTAGACATCAACCTCCTCAAAGAGACACCTTTGGATCGCAAAACAGACAGGCGAGACAAAAACATTAGTGCGAACAAGTGCTTCATCCAGATCCGAGGCATGACCTGTGCATCATGTGTGGCGAACATTGAGCGAAACCTCAAAAATGAACCTGGTAAGTTAAAGTTTCATAAAGATTTTTTTCTTTTAAAGAGACACTTTTAAAGGATTAAAAAATATTTGTTTGCAGGTATCTACACTGTTTTGGTAGCGTTAATGGCTAGTAAGGCCGAAGTACGGTATAATGCCGAAATGATCGACCCTGGGAAGATTGTGGAGTGCGTGAACGAGCTGGGCTTCTCAGCCTCAGTTATGGAGAACTATGAAGGTTCAGATGGCAACCTGGAATTAGTGGCAAGTTATATCTTAGTTCTTTTTTACCCTCTCTAAATACACAGTGAGAAAATCCCTATATAGTTGTGGGGAAAAAAGGCTTTTTAATGCATAGGTCCCTAACGACTAGTCTGCAGTCGCATTAAATCATTTAAAATCTGTACCTTTCTTCTCTTCCACTACATCAGGTCAGGGGAATGACTTGTGCCTCTTGTGTCCACAAAATTGAATCAAGCCTTATGAAAGAAAATGGGATTATATATGCCTCTGTTGCCTTAGCAACCAACAAAGCACACTTCAAGTATGACTCTGGAGTGATAGGACCGCGAGACATCATTAAGCTGATTGGGGTAAGATATTTTAGTGTTCTGTGCCATTCAATATATAGGAATTATAATAAAAAGAGTACATTATATAGGGCACTCATTTAACTCACTGGCTGCCATTGACTGCGCTAGATGTCCAATCCATTTCACTGGGAGGGGCGAATGAATGAACGTCAAAATGGATTGGACTTCTAGCACCGACAATGGCACTGAAAGATGAGCATTCGTAGCCACTCCTCCCAGTTTAAATGAATTGGAAATCTGTCTTGGTCAGTGACAATGAGTTAAACTTGTTTTTAATTTCATAGTATTTATCTTGAAACAAATGTAGTGAAATCGATGCTTTATCATGTTTGCAGAGTTTGGGTTTTGAAGCATCTCTAGTGAAAAGAGACCGTGCCGCCAGCCACTTGGACCACAGCAAAGAGATACGACAGTGAGCTCTTTTAAAATTTTTATTTTACATGATCATATCATGCCACATAAACTGTAATCACCTGATGACTATTCCAGTGTGTACTCCGCTTCCACCTAATACAGTGATCCCACGTTTTTCGCGGTCAACTCATTTGCTCCCAAAAACATATAAATACGTTCTATTTTTAATTGTTTCAGTGTCCCAAAGACGTATTTTTTTCCACAAGACACATCTAGCTCCAAAGCACAACGCCGAAAATCCGTTATAAAGCAATAAAACTGGCCACTGGAGGGCAGTAGCGCATTTGGTAAAATCTCATATCGGACCATGAAAGGAAGTGAATGAAGAGAAATATTTTGGAAACGGAAGTTGAAAGAAGTAAGAAGCGTGAGAAAAATATGGAGAACGATGTCAAACACAAGGCACATGCCCCACACAAGTTCCCTTGGTGAATTCTGTTCTGAGGTAGTGGTCACTACACAGGTCCCCCCCAGAATTCCCCCACACAGGACGCCAGGCGTAACCCGATTTAATGGAACGGAACGGTCAGGTTGCACAGCCCGGGCGACAGCCGTGGCCACAACAGCGTCATCTCTCAGTTCAATAGTTTAGTTATGTGTAAATAAATTGTTACTTTGCTATCAAAAGCGCTATTTGTCTTGTTGTTTATGTTATTTTGTAAAAGGAAAACATTATTCAGATGTTTGGGATGTCACAAAAGCAAAAAATAGCTGTGTTAAAGTCAAAGTTATGTTTGAAATGTATGCTTTCACAAAAAGCTCAATTTCTGTTTTTTCATCAGAAATTTGAAAATTGCTCAAACTAAGCTATTTTCTAATGCTGATTTCTAAAGAATGGAAAAAGATAGGAACTGTTTTTCCTGCTGAAAGAAGAGAGTCTAATCTTTTTTTTGGTGGGTTCCATGTTTATATAGCAATAGAACAGAATTTTCTGTGGGCCTTGGAAAATCAGTCAAAATCCAGTAAAACAGCCGGGAGCGAAGGGGGTTGCACCGGTGAAAATGGCTGGGAGTGAATGAGTTAATGGGGAACAGAACCTGCTGCGATAAGTGAAAAAAACGCAAAGTAGCGCTCCCTCCCAATTTTTTTTTTGTGTTTAATGCATTTATTCAGATATAGCATAATTATGATAAGTTTCAAACATGTTACTGTCCCGCCGAATTATTTATAAACAAGAATAAAGTAGAAAAATGCTTGTCTTTATTAAATGCTTCATTGAGTGAGTCCACTCCGCTCAAGCTGCTCACTTGCACACAGTAAATTGCAGCAGCAACTGTTTAACAAGTTAAACGATGATTGACACATGCGGCACTTTGAAGCTTCGGCTTTCAAGCATCTGTGGCAACATCAAACCTTACCGTCTGTCAATCATCGTTAACTCTAATAAGCAACTCCAGTGTACTGCCTGATCAACAAAGAGCAGCAGGAGGGAGAGTGAGATGACATGATTGGATTGGGACTAGAGGTTAGATTTTGTGCCCGAACCCGAACCCGACCCGACCCGACCCGACATTCGTGGTCGGGCCCACAATTTAAGCATTCACGTTCGGGTCAGGTCGGGTCGGGCCGCCATGCCGGACAAATAAATTATTTAAAAAAAAAAAAAAAAAAAAAATGGAGAGCAAGCACTCTGTATTGCGCTTTTGCTTGTGCGTGTGCACGAACGCCGTGGCGCCGGCCGCTTATCCTTCTTGTCCTCCCTCTCTACCGTTTGCGCACGGCCGAGGCGCCCCCCTCTCCTGTTCCCTCTCCTTGTCAGAGAAGCGCGTCCATGTGAGAACAATATCCCACACACTCAGAAATATGTTTAACAAACTTTCCCAGCGTTATTTCGTTGTGTGAATGCTTTGATAATTCTCAAAAAATATGTAGATTATTCAAACATTAAGAAAACTTGCGTTTTTTTCTGCCAACTCGAAGAAATGAAAATAAATTGCTGCTGCTGCGTTTTTTCCGCGTCACTCAAAAAAAAAAAAAAAAAAAAAAAAAAAAAAAAATGGAGAGCAGTCTCTCTGTATTGCGCTTTTGCTTGTGCGTGTGCACGAACGCCGTGGCGCCGGCCGCTTTTCCTTCTTGTCCTCCCCCTCTACCGTTTGCGCACGGCCGAGGCGCCCCCCTCTCCTGTTCCCTCTCCTTGTCAGAGAGGCGCGTCCATGTGAGAACAATATCCCACACACTCAGAAATATGTTTAACAAACTTTCCCAGCGTTATTTCGTTGTGTGAATGCTTTGATAATTCTAAAGAAAATATGTAGATTATTTAAACATTAAGAAAATTTGCGTTTTTTTTCTGCCAACTCGAAGAAATGAAAATAAATTGCTGCTGCTGCGTTTTTTCCGCGTCACTCAAAAAAAAAAAAAAAAAAAAAAAAAAAAAAAATCGGGTTTTTCGGGCTCGGGCCTGCAAATCTAGTTAAGTGATCGAGCTCGGGCCGGGTCGGGCCTCAATACCAGCGGGCCGTGTCGGGTCGGGCTGGATTTTTTAGGCCCGAACTAGGCTCTAATTGGGACGGCTCATCTGTATTTATTCATTTTTTAATTGGAAAAAAAAAATCAGTGATGGACTAAAGGCGCGAAGTTTGAAGCGCCAAGTAGCGAAGGATAACTGCATTATGTTGACACAAGTTTTTTTCCCTAGATTGTTTCATTAAAAACTGATTTCTCAAGATTTTCTGCTTCCTCCTTTATATTTTGGGTGAATTTGGGATGAATCCATAATCATATTGTTTGTTTGAGTAACTTCAAATGTCTCTGCTCTCTGAGGTGGAGGAAATCCTTCCTGGTGAGCCTAGTATTCTGTGTGCCTGTGATGGGTATGATGATATACATGATCATCATGGACCACCAGATGAATGTTTCACATCACCACAACGCCACGGCCGAAGACCGCAATCACTTCCATGCCACCATGTTCTTAGAGAGGCAGTTGCTCCCAGGCCTCTCTGTCATGAACTTGCTCTCTTTCCTCTTTTGTGTGCCTGTGCAGGTGAGTCAATGTTATTGTTTATATTTTTTCTTACCCAAACCTTTTTTATAATTCTCTCTTTTTTTTTTTTTTTTTTTTTTTTTTTTAGTTTATTGGTGGTCGCTACTTCTATATTCAAGCCTACAAAGCAGTAAAACACAGATCTGCCAACATGGACGTGCTTATTGTACTGGCAACCTCCATAGCCTTTACGTACTCCTCCATGGTACTAATAGTGGCCATGGCGGAGAAAGCAAAAGTCAACCCCATCACTTTCTTTGACACCCCGCCGATGCTCTTTGTTTTCATCTCATTGGGACGCTGGCTGGAACAGATAGCCAAGGTTTGATTTATTAATAAAACATTGAAAGTATCACTTGGAATTGCAGCAATACGCATGTCTTTCTTTGTATTTCTTCCAATTAGAGCAAAACATCTGAGGCTCTTTCAAAGCTCATGTCCCTGCAAGCCACTGAGGCCACAGTGGTCACTCTCAGTAGCGATTCATCCATTCTAAGGTACTGCTTTGGATTCTTTCTCACTGTGTAAATATTTGCACTTAGCCTGCTACTAGATAAGGGCGATGATGCAACGCAAACTCAATATTGGACACACTTTATAGAATTATACAATGTATATCTTGTACAAGTAGCTATGTGACAGCCATATTTGTGGACTACCAAATCACGAAAAAAAAAAAAAAAAGATTAAACTTATGTTACTTACTAGCCCACACTGCTTTCTCACAAATGCCATTTTTGGTTTTCTCTTCAACTTCAACAAGTTCTTAGTTCAAGTAACACCTTTTTAAATATTAGGGTACTTTGGAAGCGTTGACTTCTTGGAGAACCTCTCAGGAGTGTGACAAAATATCAAAATGGGGATATATCGTGATGCTCCTGCCAAGAATCGAGATATCGTTTAAAAAAGGTGTCAATGTTCAAAAAAATAAAAGGAACCAACAAGTTGCTACCAAAATCTTCCACCATAATAGTGTGTCAGTCAGGGGTGAAAGTGGCTAGAATTTCTTGCCGGAACTCCCCGACGTGAAGGTCGCCACGGAGCCAGAAATTTCATTTATTTATTTTCTTTCTTTTTTTTGGGGGGGGGGGGGGGGGGGGGGTCAAACCTCTTAAACTACTGAAATGCAAAGAAAATTGTTTTAGCTCAGTTATTTCTATAACGCACACAAAAACTGATTTTCATTCAAAATGATATTTTTTCAATTATTTGCTAAATAAAAGTTAACAAAAAGAGCAATAACCCCAAACTCCGTCTCCTAATTTTTATTTTCCCTCATTTCCTCACATACGAAATGCCAAATCTCAATTTTAATTACTTAAGAACATAGGATGAATAAGTTAATGTAAACAATTTTTTTTAAACAATAAAGATATAAGTAACATACATTTAGAAAAACAAGTACAAATGACTTATATTATGCAGAGTGAAATGAAATATACATTTTGAAGATCGCGCAAACATTGAGTTTTTTTAAATCATAAGGAAATGAATAAGTAGCCTAACGTAAATGAACAAATATAAGTCCAAAGTGCACATCGACAGCTAAGATGTTCTGAACTGCCCCATCAGAGCAAATAAAATTAAATGTGATAAATAAGCCTCCTCAACTCTTTCGTTGCTCTAAAAGGTTTGATCCATTTTATGTTGCATTGCCCTTTTTTGGTCGCATCAATTCAACAACCTTTATTTATTTTTTTTGCTTTACCAGAAACATGCGCATTTGAACCAATCAGAGCTAACTATCTCTGCTGATCACATGTCAGTATGTCAGCCAATTGAACGGAAAAATGAGTTCAGGCGTTTTTCTTTGCTGCGTGCATTCGCACATTGACGTGACTGAAAGGTGGAAAAGCGCTATATAAGTATAACACACCAACACCAACTCATCATCGTCAGACTCAGATAACTGCAGCAGCTGGGAAACCTCCATGCCGTCCATGGAATAAAATAAATAATAAATATTGGTGGAAACAGATTACGCTACACAAGCACTTTATTATGCTTGTTGTTAACACTTGTGTATGTAAATCTGATGTTGGTAGATTGTTTTCTTCTTGGAGATGAAATGCATGTGTGGCAGCTTAACATTTTTATTTATTTATGTTTTACATAGCGTTTTGACATTTGCCATCATATTTTCGGAATCAAAGTACCGTGTACCGGAACAGCATTCCGGCCCTGAATCTTATACCGCAACAGCATTCCGGCCCATAATCTTATCCCGGAACTGCGTTCTTGCCCTTAATCTTATACCGGAACGGCGTTCCTGACCGTTCTGGCCCACTTTCACCCCTGGTGTCAGTTAACTATACGGCTTCCATTGACGGCGTTGGATGCCCAGTCCGTTAAGACTGGGAAGGGGGAATGAACGGTCGTCCTTTCGAAACCATTCTTTCCGATTTTCGGGGCATTTAGAGGCCACTTTCAGTTCATTTGAGGGCATTTAGAGGTCATTTCCTGTTGAGTTTGAGTCACTGCCTATTCATTCCCGGGTCACTTCCTGTCCTGTAACCCAAAATCAACAGAAAGTGACCCATAAAATGCACCAAAATAAACCGGAAGTGACTGAAAATAACAAGTAATGACCTGAAATGGCCCAAAATGTCCTTTTTGCCTGGCATTGGCTGTCACTGATGACCATGGAAGTGGGAGTGGCTGCCATTGACGGTGCTGGACGCCCAATCCATTTAGACTGGGAACGTTCCTTCATTCGGAACCAGAGCATTCACAATCATTCTTTTCGATTTTCAGGGCATTTACAGGTCACTTTTTGTTCATTTTAGGGCATTTACAGGTCATTTCCTGTTGAGTTTGAGTCACTGCCAAATCATTTGGGAGATTCGCGGGTCTTTTCCTGTTCGTTAACTCAAAATAAACAGGAAGTGACCCATGAAATACCCCAAAATCAACAGAAAGTAACTGAAAATCAAGAGGTAATGACCTGAAATGGCCCAAAATTCCCTCAATGCCTGGCATTGCCTGCCACTGACGGCCATAGACGTTCAATCCCTCCCACTTAAAAGGGATTGAACGTCCACTAGTGATAAACTCATTCCAATTCACAGCAGAAGCTTGTTTTTCTGTTTATTTGTTTGTAGAATATCCTAGAATGATTTCCTGAATGTATCGCAAACCGTATCTCATCGTGAGGTACCAAGAGGTTCCCACCCCTACTTTCAGTCTTAGTCTCAGTCCTAATTAGTTTATTGGTGGATATTTCTTAACCATAACTTACCAGCCTATTGTAGAAGAAGTTTGATGAGTTGCAGAAGAAACGAGTCAAGGAACAATAAATGTGCAATGTTTTAATCTAGTTTCAAGGCATTTTTGGACCAGTTTTTGTAGTGGTGACACAAAAATGTATCTCAAAAAGGCTTTCTTTTTTCCACGCCAAAAATATCATTTTCTCCAGGACCAATCATTGAATTCCCAAAATTCTTTGTACATTGTACTCAATAAGGGTGTGACAATATATCGAAATGGTGATATATCGTGATACTTTGTATCCCAAAAGGTTATCGATATGCTCCTGCCAAGAATCGGGATATCGTTTTTAAAAGGTGGCAATGTTTTAAAAAAAAAAAAAAAAGGGACCAACAAGTTGCTACCAAAATCTTCCACCATAGTAGTGTCTCAGGTAACTCTAAGGCTGCCATTGACGGTGCTGGACGCCCAATCCAATTAGACTGGGAACGTTCGTTCATTCGTAACAGGACTGCAGCGATCGATTATTTTAGTAGCCGACTAATCGATGAACTATTTATTTGGAATAATCGAGAAATCTGATAAGGAACATAAAAATTGAAATACCTGAGCTGAACCTCACACGGTATATAAAACAAAAAGAGGATCTATGTACAACAAAAGAACAATTGGCTAACTTACATAGCAAAAGTCCGCAAGCTTAAATGCTATAAAATACTAACGCTTTTTTACAATGCTCCTAACAAATGGCTCAGAGACATATTCCCACAAAAAAATGGCTAAATATACCTTTAAACTAAATTACGAATGCATTAAAAAAAATCATTAGCCCAAACAAAAACTTAGCTTATGTTGGTCTTAACAGGGAGCAGATGAATTCAGCCATGTGAAATGATGTAGAGAACCATGTATCCACCCAAATCAATGAAAGTAAATGCAAACACTTTCAAGACAAACCTTTACAACGCCACTTTAATTAAACGAATACTCGAATCAACAAAATATAATTTGAATTTTTTTTCTAATCGAATACTTGAGTAACTCGATTATTCGTTGCAGCATTAATTCGACACCAGAGCATTCACAGTCAATCTGTCCAATTTTTCGGGGCATTTACAGGTCACTTGCTGTTCATTTACAGGTAATTTCCTGTTGAGTTTGAGTCACTACCTAATCATTTGGGTGATTCCCAGATCACTTCCTGTTCTGTAACTCAAACAGGAAGTGACCCATAAAATACCCCCAAATCAACAGGAAGTAACTGGAAATCAACTGGTAAATGACCTTAAATGGCCCAAAATTACCTCATTGCCTGGCAGTAGCTGCCAATGACGGCCATAGACGTTCAATCCGTTTGAAGTGGGAGGGATGGCAGCGAATGAACGAATGTTCATTCGCTGCCACCCTCCCACTTCAAATGGATTGGACGTCTACTAGTGATAAACTCATTCCAATTAACAGCAGAAGATTGTTTTTCTGTTTATTAGTTGTTTGTAGAATATCCTAGAATGATTTCCTGACCAATGTATCGATAAGTGTTGTATTGCCATATCATCAGATCATCGTTATCGTGAGCTTTGTATCGCAAATTGTATCATATCGTGAGGTAACAAGAGGTTCCCACTCCTAGTACTCAAATTGAAGTGGCCATTCTAACAGGACTCAAATCTTGACCAAATGTCATGTTGCTACAGTACATACAGATGTCATGCGAATGGGGTCATAAACTACTATGTATCTTACACCTATTAAAAATAGAACAGTTTATATTTTTGCAACATTTTTCAAATATCTTTTTGTTCTTATTGGAGGATGTGAGGAATTTCTTTCATTTAGAAGAAGACTCATTTAAACTGCAGGTGGCAGTAGTGTGCATGTAATGCTATGTA
This sequence comes from Corythoichthys intestinalis, assembly GCF_030265065.1. NCBI lineage: Eukaryota > Metazoa > Chordata > Actinopteri > Syngnathiformes > Syngnathidae > Corythoichthys > Corythoichthys intestinalis. The sequence continues at coordinate 41,099,125 of NC_080405.1, read as the reverse complement.
AATGACTTGATTTAGCTACATTACATGAGTAAGGCAAATAAAATACTAGCTCAGTGTGATGCAGTAATTCTACATCACTACATACTAGTACAACAACCACAACCAGGCATATTTTGTTAAATTAACCCATTACCCACCTACTATATTTATGTAATTTCAGAATATTTGATATGCAGGATGTCATTACAATGTAATGTTTTTCATGTTGTGACTGAACAGTATATGTACACATTAATACATTATATATATTATAGTAGTGTGTGGTTAAAAACATGCCTTTTTTGTTGAGTCTTTCCCTATGGCTTCTTTCCAGTGAGGATCAAGTGGATGTTGAACTTGTACAGAGGGGAGATGTAGTAAAGGTTGTCCCTGGTGGAAAGTTTCCAGTTGATGGCAGAGTCATTGAAGGTCATTCCATGGCAGATGAGTCTCTCATCACAGGTTAGTGAGCCTGTAGAAGTCCCAAGTAGTCATTTGGACCTTCAGTCTGAAAGATGTATTGCTGTAGACGGTTAATTTCTCACCAGATGTTACTTTGAAACTTCAGGTGAGGCCATGCCTGTGACCAAGAAGCCAGGGAGTGTTGTGATTGCGGGCTCCATTAACCAGAATGGCTCCCTGCTGGTCAGCGCTACACATGTTGGCATGGACACCACCCTGTCGCAGATTGTCAAATTAGTTGAAGAAGCTCAGACCTCAAAAGTGCGTCTTGGGATTCTGAACCTGGCCCGCTCTTTCTTCCATGTGGTTAAGTTTTCCAATTCTCCATGTTTGTTTTAGGCTCCTATCCAGCAGTATGCTGATAAGATCAGCGGCTACTTTGTACCCTTCATTGTCGGCGTGTCTGTCCTCACTTTGATTTCCTGGATTATCATTGGGTTCCTGGATTTCCCTCTTGTGGAAAAATACTTTCCAGTGAGTATGTCGATTAATTAATTGCCGACTATACTTCAGTCGATTGATACATTTCTTGTTACTCGTTCTAGGGTTATGACAAGAGCATTTCCCGGGCTGAAGCGGTGATTCGCTTCGCTTTCCAGGCCTCCATAACAGTCTTATGCATTGCCTGTCCATGCTCCCTCGGTCTGGCGACGCCGACGGCTGTCATGGTGGGCACTGGGGTTGGAGCTCAAAATGGCATTCTGATAAAAGGAGGGGAACCTCTGGAAATGGCGCACAAGGTATGGTCACTTTCATGTTTTTTTTTTTTGCTACATGCTTATCAATAATTGGTAATGCACTATTAGGGATTTCCCCGATCTAATCATGTAATCAGGTGTTAAAGATTTTTTTTTTTTTTTTCCAAGTTTAAGGGCGACAAAGCAACAAAATATTACAGACGTACAAGGAAATTGCTAAAATAAACAAAAATATGTGTTTTTATAGGGCTGTCAAACGATTAAAAAATTTTATCGAGTTAATTACAGCTTAAAAATGAATTAATCGTAATTAATTGCAATTCAAACCATCCATAAAATATGCCATATTGTTCTGCAAATTATTGTTGGAATGGAAATATAAGACACAAGACATATACATTCAACATACGGTACACAAGTACTGTATTTGTTTATTATAACAATAAATCAACAAGATTAACATTATTAACATTCTGCTAAAGTGATCCATGGATAGAAAGACTTGTAGTTCTTAAAAGATAAATGTTAGTACAAGTTATAGAAATTTGATATTTCAACCCCTTTTAATGTTTTCGTTTTAATAAAATTTGTAAAATTTTCAATCAAAAAATAAATTAGTAGCTCGCCATTGTTGATGTCAATAATTACACAATGCTCATGTGGTGCTGAAACCCATAAAATCAGTCGTACCAAAGCGCCAGCAGAGGGCGACAAAACACCAAAAAACACAAGTAACAAGTGGACATGACACTGTGCTGTCATTTTAATCTGTTTGAGCAGGGCATGTGCGTTAAATGCGTCAAATATTTTAACGTGATTAATTTTAAAAAATAATTACCGCCCGTTAACGTGATAATTTTGACAGCCCTAGTTTTATACAATTCATCACAACACGGGCGGAAACAGCAGAAGTAAAACAGAAGGTGAACGTTCTGGTTAACTGTCATGGGAAGCTAAACTTAAGATGGTATCATTAAAGAGTGATCAGTTCTGCAGTATGGAAATATTTTTACATTTGTATGCACTTTTTTAAATATAATACTAAAGTATCAGATCTACACTATGTATCGGCAGATCCTCAAAATCAGGTGACTTGCGTGCAAAAATATCTGATTGGGGCATTCCGATATTCATCTAATAGATCAATGATTTATTTGATAATCACCATGTTTAGCATAATCACAGTAACATGGAAATCTGTACTAATGTTAGTTATTACCCAGCAGTAGAAGCTAGCTGTTAGCTGGCCGACCAAAACTGTAAATAAATAAAGAAAAAAATCATTTATTCTGATCATTGTGGAACGGTTGCTGGAGGTAGAGTGAAAAAGAAAGGACATAAATTTGCTCAACCTTTACTTTTATATTTCGTCTCTGGAAAAGCCTATTTACTCACAAACTGCATATTTTTGTATTTTGTATGTGGCTTATTTAAAATTTAAAGGGGTGGGAGGTAAAATAATTTCAAGGGCACATACACTGTGAATGCTATGTACTGTATATTCCTGGGCTGTTAGTGAATAAGTGAAATGACTAAAAACATGCATCAATGCACAGGTCCAGTCAGTGGTGTTTGATAAGACCGGGACCATTACGTATGGCGCTCCAAACGTTGTCCAGGTGAAAATACTCGTGGAGGGCAACAAGATGCCCCGCTCTCGACTGCTCGCTATCGTGGGCACAGCAGAGAACAACAGCGAACATCCTTTAGGAGCGGCTATCACCAAATACTGCAAGCAGGTTGGTGGGTTAGGGTTAGGACCTCACTGCTCAAGTCCTCTTCTCCGAGCACATTACGATACATTACAATGTCCATGCAGGAGCTCGGCACGGAGTCGCTCGGCACGTGCACAGAATTCCAGGCCGTTCCGGGCTGTGGCATTCGGTGTCGGGTCAGCAACACAGAGATGCTGTCAAAGCACGTGGACAGTGACAGCGAGGACAACAACCAGCGCAACAGCTTGCTTGTTCAGATCAGCGACACCCTAACGTCCAGCAGCTCTCATCCTCTTATAATGGATCCACAGCCACCTAGTACGCCACAGTCTCAGATAGTGCTGGGTGATATGGAAATAAGATTCTATCATGATAGAGGCCATTTTATTTTGTGATAAAAATATGCCACAATTTAGAATATTTATAATTATTTGATGAAAATAAATTAGTGATAATCTTTGTTAGTGTCTGACTCGTTCCCAATATGGTAGTAGAGGATATGTCTTCACCACCTTATTTAAAAAAATATCATAAACTGATTTCATTAATTTTATTTATTCACCATATGTTTGTGTGGTGATTTATCATAGCCCTGGTTTTCTTGTATAGGGAGATTTAACGGCCGTTCCGCGTAGTTGAGATAATTTAATTTGCGGGGATAATTTTAGGGGAGGAAAAAAATATATATATATATATATACATATATATATTTATATACCGTGTTGTTAATTTTACTTTAAAAAAGTAATTAATTACAGTTACAAATTACTTCTCCCAAAAAGTAATTGCGTTAGTAACTCAGTTACCTGAATGTAAGAGTAATTAGTTACTTGGCAAAGTAACTAGTGATAATTTTCTTTTTTTTTTTTATTCCCCCCCCCCCCCCCAAAAAAAACAAAACAGGTCATGCAATGTGAAGTTTAAAGGGTTTTGGGGACAACTGGCCCTAGCCCAATTCTTTACCCTCCACTTAACTAGAAACAAGGGTATTGCGATAACTAGATAGTAACCTTTGCTATGTGTGGAAGTCATTTAAAGTTGTGAATCAACCGTTAAAGTTGTTAAAATTGCTCCCGTTATTGCATTAGTTCCCTTCTGTCTACTTTAAACATGTGTAAGTTTTAAAACTGTTTCATCATTTAAAGATAGATTTAAGTTAAGATTTTTCCGATTTAGGAGCATTTTAGATTTAAAAAAAAAAAAAAGTTACTTAGGTTCACTAGGAAGGATCTCTACATCAGAGCCTTCCTGAGAGGTCTACTGCTTTAAGATGGCGGCTGTTTACTAACGCATGTAGTCCTTAAAACATGTTGCCAATGCAGCTGTGTCTGGCATTTGCATCTAGTTCTATAATATATCTACCGTGTCATGTAGGCATAGTTTGTCGGCTATGGCTACAGTCAGGTATTATTGGAGCCACCTGGCATTGCGGTTGCAACGGCGTCTTCCCCACTCCTGCTCTGCTCTCTCGTCTCCGTGAGTCCGTTTCTCTCAGACTTTTTTTATTCAACCAACTTAGTAACGCACGCCTTTCCCGCCTCAGTAACGGCGTTGCCAAGATGAGAAAAGTAATTAATTAGATTACTCATTACTGAAAAAAATAACGCCGTTAGTAACGCCGTTATATTCTAACGCTGTTATTAACAACACTGTTTATATACAATATATAGTCCTGGACAATTGTTATTTTAAGCACGTAAAACTATGTATTTGAATAAATTCAGAAATGGTAATTGGCACTTTAATTTTAAATTTACAGTCATTTTAATGAAAAAAAAAAAATCAACATTAAGTCATTGGCTGACATAGATGGCGATCGTTGATGGAATATGATGAGTTAAGACGCCGTTAAAATAAATAACTGATATTAAATTGCATTTAAATAGAAACTGAGTGCTGGTTGATATAGCATAAAATTCATATCATGGGATGAATTTAATCCCATCAAACTAATGTTATACCTGTGTGATAATTTTAATTGACATATTTTTTCTGAATGTGTTATTAAATTTGAAATGTAAATATTTCCTGTTAAAATGAGCAGAATTCAGCAGATTTATCAGCACAGCAGATCCTGGGTCAGTCAATCGCATACGAAAAGAATTGCAGCTACCGAATTCAAGATTTCGTTGTAAAAAAAAAGAGCAAACTTTCAGCCCTACTAAGAAGGATAGGAACTGTGGAGTCTAGTGTATTGTCATAATACATTATTTATATTGACGAAAGAAGAAATTTATGATGGATAATCGTTTTGCCGATGTACAGTATATCATACCGACCAGCACTACTGTAGTCCCTATAATTTTACTCTATGTTGGAATATCACTCAAATGCTGTGTGTCTTCAGGCCTGGACCAGACTGCAAGCTACGTCGTCTTGATTGGTAATCGAGAGTGGATGAGGAGGAATTGTCTGCAGATCCGGCCTGACATAGACGATGCCATGATAGAGCACGAGCGCAGAGGACGTACCTCTGTTTTGGTTGCTGTAGACAGTAAGTAAACGGAGGATGTGACAGACTTAAAACACAAAGAACATGTTTTTATTTTGCCTTTTAGATCTGCTGTGTGCCATGATAGCCATAGCAGACACAGTCAAACCGGAAGCTGAGCTTGCAGTGCAAACTCTTACCAGCATGGGGTTGGAGGTTGTGTTGATGACGGGAGACAACAGCAAGACAGCAAGGGCCATTGCTTCACAGGTGGGCTCACACAGGTGCAGCAATATGTATAGTTACTAAAGCCTTAAAGTGCGTACGACAGGAGAAAAAAAGTCTTAAATAGGATTATTATGTGAATTAGAATCATATTTTGAGACGATTCGACTATATACAACAATTTAGCAAAGCGCAGATGACGAGAAATTAGTCTTTTGATCTGCCGGTTAGCCACGCCTACCATTATAGGGCTCTAGCGTCTCCAAAAGGTGGATGACGTCAGTGGAGTCACGACTTCATCTGATTTAGTATGCAGCCCATTGAGGGAGAATTATTCACAACGAGGAAAACGCGACGAAGAGAAACGCAAAATGTCACTGTTTCAGTCTCTCTACTCCAATATTTATACAGTATATTCTTTTTATCCAAGTATTTTTCCCCAATAGCTAAATAAATGGCTTGAAAAGGACCAGTCACCCTGTTGAGGGGGAATTATTCAGAACGAGGTAAACGCGACAAAGAGAGCCGCAAAATGTTGTCGTTTCAGTCTCTCTACTCCAATATTTTTACAAGATATTCTTTTTATCCAAGTATTTTTCCCCAATAGCTAAATAAATGGCATGGTGATGACAAATAAGTCTTGTACTAAATGGAATATGAAATAATAAAAATGCATTTATTCAAGATGACATGGCAAAATTACTCCATAATAGTTAAAACTGTCGACTTCACCTTTACTGTCACAACTCCCGAACGATATTTTATGCCACCTAAATCGGGCTTATGTCATTTCCCTTCCCCGGCGTCGGAGAATGTAAACAAACCAAGAGGCGTGACAGCTAGCCGACATGCTAACCCAAACCGAGTGAAGTTTCAAAGTCTTCGAAGCGGAAAATCACACATAACTAGCCCGGATCGTTTCACATGACGACTGGGTTGTCGATTGTCTTTGTTGATCGGCAAACCGCCCGGCGGAGAGCAATTTACAGCTCATTCCCCTGCTACTACGAACAGGAGAGCTCGCCAGGGAAGCAGCTGGACAATGACCGCTGAACAAACCGGCCGACGTCGGAGGAGCGTGTAGCTGCCAAATGGTCAAAACGAATATGGCAAAATAATGCTTTACTACACGGCGAAGTCGTAAACAGCGAGACAACTTTACCAACTTAGCTGTATGAGCTGGATGGATGCTCCAAACAAAGTTTCGTTGTGCTTTTTTGTAGCAATGACAATAAATATTCTGAATCTGAATCTGACACTCAGTGGAGGAGGGCGGCTGCAGTTGTTGTTTAGCTAACATGTGCAGCTAATGTGTATGAGGAGAGCTTTTTACGGTACATGCCCATCCATGAATAAATGTAAGTAGTCCTTTATTTAAAGAAAGTTTGTAGTGTTTACTTTGCAATCGCTGTATTCGCGGCTATGTTTAATTCAAAGCTGCAATTTCTGATCGGTCGGAAAATTTGACAGAACACCGGGCACATAAAGCGGGGAATAAGCCGAGTATACTAGGAGTGCTCTCCCGGCCGCCGGTCTTCGGCCGAGGGGACAAAGATCATGTTAGCCACAAAATGCAAGCCACCTACATATTAAAATGATCCCAGTATTTGACATAATACAAAACACAATGTCTACTCACTTCCTCGTAAGTCCCATGGTCCCACAGTAGTAGGGCTTGTTTTGGCCAATATCCACTGGTGAATGATAACCTTTTGAAACCCCAAAAAGGCGCACACACCTCTCCCTCGTTACAGCAAGATTTTTCTGCAGCCGTTTGGCTGGCGTGATGCGAAAAATAAACGTATTCATCCGCAAAATCAGCTGAATCCTTAGTCCTTCTCATACAACAGTTCGGCTGTATAGTGAAGAGGACTCCTTCCTCCGTACACGTCACAGCGCTCTCTTTCTCAACTCGAGACTGTTGCCGGAAGTCACTCATTTTCATGGCGCGGGATTCAAAAAACTAAATACATATAGCGATCGCTTCCACACACATCCAAGCGGTCCATTTCATTCAGGAGCATAAGATACCGCGTGTATTATGAAATAAACATGCTTTTTCGTGTCACTGGCACTTTAATACTACGGATTAAATTCACTAGCATGTCTTCTGCATTAGGTGGGCATCAGGAAGGTGTTTGCAGAGGTGCTTCCCTCCCACAAAGTGGCTAAAGTGGAGCAGCTCCAGCAGGCTGGGAAAAGGGTCGCCATGGTGGGCGACGGCATCAACGACTCGCCCGCCCTGGCCATGGCAGACGTCGGCATCGCCATAGGAACCGGCACAGATGTGGCCATCGAGGCGGCAGACGTTGTCTTGATCAGGGTGCGAACCAAATGTTAGACTTGAAGCTTGATTGATGTGTTCACTTAGTTTGCACTAAATCGCTCATAAAATAATGCACCATTCTCATTGGTACAGTTTTAGTCTAATTTTTGGACATATTGATCGTGCTCTGCTGCTTATTTTGACAGAATGACCTTTTAGATGTCGTCAGCAGTATCGACCTCTCTAAAAAGACCGTCAAGAGGATCAGGATAAACTTTGTCTTCGCTCTCCTCTACAACCTGGTTGGCATTCCCATCGCTGCAGGTAAAAGACCATAATCATGTCTGTGCTCAAAAAAGGGCATTAATATTTCTGGAAATGTTCTGTTATGTACAATAAAATATAACTTGGCAACAATCTTCATCTTGACACTGAAGTTGTAAAGTTCAGGTTAATGAAAAAAACCTTTTTTTCTGTTGATAATTTCATTTTTCCTCGAAACCAGTGTTTTTTTTTTTTCCATGACTTTTTTTCTCATAAATTATCATAACTCTTTTTTGAAATAATATTAAATTAACAAGAAAATGCAATTTCGAGAAAAGTGTAAATGCTGCCTGTGGGTCAATTCCTGTTCTGTTGGGGACATTTCAGGGTCACTCCCTATTGTTTTTGGGTCAATTCCTGTTTGTTTTCATCAGTTTCTTAACCACTTCCAGTTGATTTTGGTGCATTTCCCAGTCCTTGTTTATTTTTGATCACTTCCTTTGATTTTAGGCCCAATATGAACCCTTCAGAGACAGTGGTCATCTATTAAAAAGCTATCATTGGCTTACTCATTCACTTCTAGTCACAAAGTATGTGTTGTGCTAGTTTGTAAAAAAAAAAATTTAAAAAAAAGATATTGAAAACACCAACTTGACGGCAATAGAAGTCAAATCCATTTATACTGGGAGGGGCTGGAAACCATCAAATTGTCGTCAATGGAAGCCAATGAGTTAAGCTATAACCAGGCATGAAAATGGGTTAGGGGTTAAAAAGGTAAGAAGGGTGTGGAGGAAATACAGTGCCCTCCATAATTATTGGCATCCCTTGTTAAGATGTGTTTTTTAGCTTCTAATAATTTTTTTTAATTCAAATAATATGGGACCTTAATGGAAAAAAAGAGAAAAATCCAACCTTCAATACAAGTACATTTATTCAGTGGGGAAAAAATCCCACATAAAGAAATAATTATTTGACATCAAATAATGTGTGTCACAATTATTAGCACCCCAGTTGTTAATACTTTGTTCAACCCCCTTTTGCCAACAAAACAACACCTAATCTTCTCCTATAATGTTTCACAAGCTTGATTTTGTGTGTAGATTTGGCCATATGTTTAGGGTCATTGTCTTGCTGAAAGACCCAGTGAAGAGTAGACCCATCTTCAGCTTTCGGGCAGAGGGTATTTCAAAGCATTCATGATGCCCTGCACCCTAACAAGGTTCCCAGGGCCTTTGGAAGCGAAACAGCCCCACAGCATCACTGACCCACCCCCATACTTCACAGTGGGTATGAGGTGCTTTTCAGCATGCGCATCTTTCGTGGCACGCCAGACCCACTTAGAGTGTTTGGTTCCAAAAAGCTCAATCTTGGTCTCATCTGACCAAAGCACACGGTCCCAGTGTGCTTTGGTCAGATGAGACCAAGACTGAGCTTTTTGGCACACAAAATCAAGCTCCTCCCATGGCCATCTGAGTCTCCAGACCTTGTTTTGTTGGCAAAAGGCAGTTGTACAAAGTATTAACACCAAGGGTGCTAATAATTGTGACACACATTATTTGATGTCAAATAATTATTTCTTTATGTGGGATTTTTTCCCCACTGAATAAATGCATTTGTATTGAAGGTTGGATTTTTCTCTTTTTTTCCATTAAGGTCCCATATTATTTGAATTTAAAAAATATATATATTAGAAGCTAAAAAACACATCTTAACCAGGGGTGCCAATAATTATGGAGGGCACTGTATGTTCCGATAACACTGGACAACTAGGGCTGTACCGAACAACTAATTTTCTCCCGACTAGTCAGTAGTCATAATAGTAGTATAACAATTATTTATTGCCAATCAGATTATTCATAAAGGGTGCCATTTTAAAGCTATTCTTAGTATAGAATCTGAATTCTGAAGTATGTGGGATTAACTCCAAAAATCGTTATTAATATGACAAACATGACGTGCTTTTATTTTGAAATGTTTACCGGAAGTACTTCACTAAACCGCTAACCGTAAGCTTTACACTCCGCAAAAGAAGCTCGTTTTGTCATTGAATGTGGTGTCACTAATCAAATACATTTTTTTTCATATTTTTCGTTTGCAAATGCTGTTAACCAGCAATTTTTCATGTTTGAAGTGTCACCTAAAGTAGGCTAAAGTAGGTTGTCTTTTTTCCCCATTAGCCTCAATGTAGCAATGATAATGTTTACAGTGTTTAGTATAGATATGTTTCCTTATTTGTATGTCTGAACTTTAATTCTCCGGAGTGTTGATGACCAATAAACATCTGTGAACGGAACTGGAGTCTCATATGCCCTCAGCACGCAAGCACAAATGTATGCACGCGTGGCGATAAAATGCAGCGGTGAAAATTACCGCCCTCATTTTTATTTACCGTGCGATAAATGGGCTCATTGCATATCGCGACAGGCCTTAGCAACTTCGAGAAAACGTCGTTAGTTAGTTAGATGGACTTATGATCTGCCAGCTTGTAATTGTCTCCTGTCGTCTTCCAAAATTACAACTGGGTGACGGCATTTAGGTGTTCTTTCACGGCCGACGTGCAGCCAAGCTTGGCATTGAAGAGACAGGACACAACAGTGTACCCTCCTTTTTTTCGCTGAAATAAGTCAATGTTTTCGCCACTCTGGTGCGCTTTTTTGGCTTTGTGCCGCTTTCCCCACTTGCATACCAAGCGTCTGACATTAAAAAAATCTCCCGACCCACGCCCTTAAAAATTTTCTTCTCGGATCTACCCAATTCACGTAGGTCACCCTTTTTGACTTCAAAATGGCGAATTTCGCCGAAAGATGAGATATTTTCATGCCTGTATAACAAAATATACTGTTGTGCCCTCAGGTGTGTTCCTTCCCATCGGCCTTGTGTTACAGCCATGGATGGGTTCCGCCGCCATGGCACTATCTTCAGTCTCTGTGGTCGTGTCCTCGCTTCTACTCAAATGGTAATTTCCGCTTGATGCGTCTTTCAAATCTGCTTTCTCACCCGCGCGTCTTCTCTGTAGCTACGCCAAGCCCACAGCAGAGAAGCTGGAGGCCAGGCTGGGCGGCGACAGGCGGCAGGGCAGCCTGTCCGATGTCAGCGTCCACATCGGCATGGGCGACCTGCGGCGATCCTCGCCCAAGCTCAGCCTCTTCGACCGCTTTGTCAGCTACAGCCGGGCGTCCATCAACTCGCTGCGCTCCGACAAGCGCTCTATCCACAGCCTGGTGCTCAGCGAGCCCGACAAACACTCACTCCTGGTGGGGGAGGCGACGTGCGACGAGGTCATCTGCTGAAGAGCGCTTCAGAAAAACTGGCTCAGCAGTCTTCACGCTTGTGAGTCCAAAGATCGTTTGAAGTTTCTTCTTGTCCATTGGTTGCATTGGTTGTTGTTTAATACGCAGTATTTATATCTACCTTATTTATCTAATGTTCATGATCCAAATGATACTTGAGAGCAAGTTGGAAGTACTCGTGGAAATGTCAGCACATTCCAAAAGAGCACCTTGGATGCAGCAGTGTTCACGTCTCCATGGCAACAGACGCAACCTGCTATTCTATTTTTGCTGATCATTGTAATGTAGGTTGTCTTCTCTATGTCACGCAGATGCATTTAGATCATATGTACAGGTCACCTGGTGTTAAAATCATGTTAGTTTACTACTTCAAAGCATTTCTTTGTTTTAATACGGCTACAGAATTGCTTTGCTGAGCCTTTTTAAGAGTTTGCGCAATGTCACACAAGCGTCCGAGCCCTATCGTTGGCTTTAATTGCCGCTACTTTCCCAATGACATGTGTCATTAAGTCTGCTTAGTGTTATCACACTGGCTTGTATAAGCCACGCCCATCAAGCATCACGTATGTACATGAACGGTTAAATGAAGCATTGCTCAATGTTGTTCTAAAATAGGGGTGGGGCACATAAATTCATTATTTAATCCAAGCTGCCTTGTTGTAATTATGCCCCCGAAATGACCTACAGATGCTCTGAATTTATACTAAATAAACAAATCAATGTATATTTTTGTCAAATCAGTACGGATATGAAAAACTGAGCTGGGATTACTCCCCACCCCTGTTCTCTTGTGCCTTGGAATAAAAAGAAAATTGAAAATATCTGTTCATCATTCCACATAAAGATCACATTGAGTCACCGAACTGGACAACCAAACACCATTTAATTTTAAGAAATACATCAGACTTCTTCCCTTACATGATCACTTGGGCTGTATTTTCAATTGCCATTTTATGTAGAGGTTTGAAATGTACAGCATTAAAGAGGGATTAGCTCTTATTAGTTACAACTATTTTAAGAAAATCAATACATGAAATGTCAAGTAAAAATCAAAATAACAATTTTGTGCTAACTTCTCAACTGGTCCAAGAGGAAAGAAACAACACTGTGGTTGAAGTGTTTACAAAAATGGGAAGAAAAAAAAAAAAAAAAAAAACAGAGCAGCATATGTCAGTATTCCAACATTGTGCTTGTGTGGCCTAAGACTTGTCTGTAGCAGGGAAAACATTACATTCAGTTCACCTTGAAGACGACAAGAACATAGTCACTTCGTACCAGCTGGGAACACTTCTGGGAACACTATTCAAATCAGCTTACTCATACAATAACGATAGTAGATTTCAAGACTATTAAACATCTTTACAGTGATCACACATTGATGCGCGATGGAACGTTTAAACATTTGATGTAAACATTTGCATTCATTGGATTAAATCATTACAACTAACATTTGATTTCAACACAGAAAACAATGTTTTGTGGGTTTTGTGCCTGTGTTTCATTTTGGCCACCCCAGATTTAAGGATCTGGATGACTGAACGTGACCACCACAGTCCAGGTAAGCCTGATATCGCCAGCTTGTTTCCAGTACTATTCACTGTATTTCAGTCAGTTTATTTAACACTGATACAAGGTTCCTAACATTTCATGATATGCTCTATGTAACGTGCAATATCCCAAAAACATTTTAAGTGCGTGGGTCCTAGAGTTCTTTCCTCCGACGGACCCAACCTACACAAATTTAGTATTAGACTCAGAAATACTGTAAATATTTGTAGGAAAAGACTTCTATGTATAAAACAGTCAAATAAAATAAACATGGCTGTAAATGAGGTCGCTATTGTGCCACGAGATGTTGTAAACTGAGGAACCCTTGTATCTGGTTAGGTGGGTTCATAAAGGACTTGATATTATAAGTCGATCATACAGTATCATTAAAAAACTGGTTAAAAGTCACCACTTTCTGTAAAGTACCCAATAAATTAACCCTCACTGGCAGCTTAAAACTTCAAATAAATGTGTAGAAGACACGATGAATGTTTAAGTGACCATTTAAGAACATGTTCTTGCTAGCTTGTTGAATGGGGATTAGCATATGCTACTTAGCCAGTGTTCAGAACTTTAACTCAGTGATAGACAATCCATTTGAAATGGGAACACTGTCAATCACTAAGTCAAAGAGTTTATCAATTATTTTTTGAGTTCACTGTTGACAAATGGCGTTTAGAGGCTAATGAGGCTAAAGGGAGTAAATGGTAAATGGTGCTATAGCCTACATGACTGCAACCATTCAATTTCAGTAATATTAACTAATTCACATTCTAAATAATTCTGTCATTTTAAAAAGGCATAATTAAATGAAAGGTGCCCAAAATGATGCAAGGTGCTTGCTGTGGTTAGTTAAATGAATTCTCCGAGCCACAATATGAGAAAATATAGTAAGATGAAAAGTATGCTAGTGCTACTGACTCACATGAAAAGTGGTTGCTGGCTCTTGTTTGTCAAACAGAAGAAATGCATTGAGAAAAACCGATTTTAAGCGTATTCAAATAGCACCGCGTGGGTCAGTTAATGGTTGCAGCCGTCTGAAAAGCATGGGTTCTCATTGATATAAAAGCCTTTTCGATGGTCACTCATTTGGCAAAATTAAAGTGATTGTGGGACAGCAAGGTTTTAAAACATTGGATTTGGCAAAACATCAGAACTCTTTGACGAATTAAGTGAAAAATCATTCTAAAAATACTGCACAGACACAAATGTGTTGAAAAGAAAATTCCCAACTGTTGTTGATCCTGTCCTTGTGAAATGAGAAGATGTAAACTTAACTTTGGCACACTGAATGAGGAGGGCCTACGACCTGGTCATGGTGGCGTTTGGACGCTGTGGTGGGCTTTGCTCTCATAGCCCTTTGTTGAAGTAGACTCTCTCCAAGCCCGGGTGGCTGGCCCGGATCTTTTCTTGCAGCTCGGGCTCCAAGCGGCTAACCGATATAGAGCTGGAGGACGCACGTAAGTATTATTCATAATATTTCCTCATTTCACTTAGATAGAAGCTTGTGTGTTATTCACCTTTTCTGTGGAAACAGTGCGCAGCACAATGGAGTGGCGAACACCAAACTGCAAATTTGAATGAAGGCATCATGAATGAAACGTTGAGATTTTCGTTTTGCTTTTCTACAGTAGTAATTTTACTTGAGTGAATTTGTTGAGAAGAAATGCTAAATGTATTCATTTACACTGAGCTGCATTCCACTCTTCGTTTCATGGCTCACAGAGATTTTCCCGTCACATGAATGTGTACCTCCTCTAGCTGCATGAGTCACATGAGTTTCAAAACTCGATTAAACCCACTGGTGTCAAATGCGAGGCTCGGGGGCCGAATCTGGCCCCTCACATCATTTTGTTTGGCCCTTGAAAGTTAAAAATACTGTGCATAAGATCAAATTTAAATCAAATTTCTGGATTTTTCATCCAGGACTACCTGAAACTGAGGGTATTCAATCCCCCCCCCGATATATAAATAAAAACTTTTTTTAATTGGAAAAAAAATAATTTACTGTTTTTTTTTTTTTTTTTAGATGAAAAGTAAATTAAAAAGGATTATATTTTTTCATTAAAAATGCTAATACAATAATAACGAAAAACAAATTTTAAAAGTTGAGGTATTAGAGTAAAAAGGGAGAAAAAGTAAAGAAAGCTACAACAACTAATTGATTAAATCGATTAAAATGGGTTAGTTGCCAACGAATTGCATAATCGATTTTTGCCAGGCACCTATGAGTAGGGTCTTACCCCGTTAGGGTCTTTGTTTGTGTGTAATGCGAGGCCGCCTGCACGCCAGTGATTAGAACAAGAGAGAGTTCACTGCTAGTGTGCTAAACTCAGGTTGGGTTGCTAAATCAACAATTGCACGAAGTGTTGAGAGTTAGATTGTCTTTTGTGTTGTTATATCCACTGTGCCTCTATCAGAGGTGAGTAAATGAAGCCATTTGCATTGTTTGTATTCTTTGTTGATGAGACATTACTACTTAGCACAGAGCGCTAATCTAGGTAGTGATTATGCTCATCGTTTTCTTAGGTTTCAGTTTGTATTGTGTTTTGGAGAAGCATATTAGCACTTTAGTTATTGTTAGATCGTAAACTTGTCTCATTTCTTTTTATAAAGAAAACACACATACAAACCCATTAGTCTCCCCTTTCAACACAAGCTACCATTCAAACTGTAAATTGTCATACATGTGAGAGTGCTTTGGAGTTGGACTTGGATTGTATTTATGAACAATTGTCTGATAAAGAAAACTGATTCATTACAGTCCGCCTCCTTCTTATTTGCAGGCTTAGTCATTGACACAATTTTGATCAGCGCTTTGCCCACAACATAAAAAATGTCAATCGGCAGCATTTTTTTTAAAAAAATTTGAATGAACAGGACTTTTGTCTTAATTGTGTACAGAGAAATTATTTTTGTTTTATACTCAGAACATTTATTGAAAACTTTAACAAGTTTTATGTACTTAAAACAGTACAATTGTAGACTACAGTTAATAGGAGTGGGAACCTCTTAGTACCTCACGATAACGATGATCTGACGATACAACGATTGTCAATACATTGGTCAGGAAATCATTCTAGGATATTCAACAAACAACTAATCAACAGAAAAACAAGCTTCTACTGTGAATTGGAATGAGTTTATCATTAGTAGACGCCCAATCCATTTGAACTGGGAGGGTGAATGTTCATTCACTGCCATCCCTCCCACTTCAGACGGATTGAACGTCTATGGCCGGTAGTGCCAGGCAAAGAGGTAATTTTGGGCCATTTAAGGTCATTTACCTGTTCATTTTCAGTTACTTCCTGTTGATTTTCGGGGTATTCTATGGGTCTCTTCCTGTTTATTTTGAGTTACAGAACAGGAAGTGACCTGGGAATCACCCAAATGAATAGGCAGTGACTCAAACTCAACAGAAAATGACCTGTAAATGCCCTAAAATATACAGCAAGTGACCTGTAAATGCCCTGAAAATCGGACAGAATGACTGTGAATGCTCTGGTTTCGAATGAATGAACGTTCCCAGTCTAAATGGATTGGGCGTCGAGCACCGTCAATGCAGCCTTAGAATTAACTGAGACATTATTATGGTGGGAAATTTTGGTAGCAACTTCTTGACACCTTTTCAAAACGATATCTTGATTCTTGGCAGGAGCGTATCGATAATCTTTTGGGATATAAAATGGTGATATATCACCATTTCGATATTTTGTCAGACACCTAACAGTTAAGTTAGGAAGCTTTAATAAAAGATGATTTTTGAAGGAAATAGTCATCCATTTTGTCTTCATTGTTACTTACAACATGCCTAAAACAACTTCAAGTTAAATCGTGAAGTTAATTGGAAAAAAAAGTGACATTTACCCGATTAGTTGATTAATCGTTTAATCAAGCGTCCGATTAATCCATTATAAAAACAATTGTTAGTTTCAGCCCTATAAAGAGTACATAAATAACAAGGATTACTTTTTTAAGATTAAAAAAAAAAAAAAAAACTAAAAAACAAAAACAGATTCTTTACATATTTTATATATATATATATATATTTTTTAGTTTTTTAAAGAATTTAACAACATTAATAAATAGTTAAGAGAGAATACTTGCATTTAAGTGGCTCAAAAAAAGAGGATTTAGACCAGGGGTGGCCAACCCTAGTCCTCGAGAGCCGCAATCCAGCTTGTTTTCCATAGCTCCCTCCTTTAACACACCTGAATCAAATGATCAGCTCATCAGCAAGCTCTGCAGTTGCCTGATAACAATCCTGATAATTTGATTCGTGTGTTGAAGGAGGGAGACATGGAAAACAAGCTGGATTGCGGCTCTCGAGGACCAGGGTTGGCCACCCCTGATTTAGACAATGTTTAGATCAACAATGTCTCTAAACGATTGATTGACTGTCAAAATAGTTGTTAGAAGAAATGCCTACTGATGGATACCACTCACCAGAATCCCACCAGGCTAACTTGAATTGGGGCACTCATCCATGGGAACCTCTGAAAGGAGCAGGCAGAGAAAAAAAAGAAGGTCACAAAGGCAGTGAATTCCTTAAGTCCTGCTGCTTCTCACTGCGTGATCGACATCAGGCCCTCACTATTTAGTTCATCTTAATGTCTTACCCTCAGAAAGGCCTTCTTTTCCAAATGGTTCATTAAAAAGGGTGGGATGGCTGGAAAGAAAGCGAAAGAACATGAAGAACAGTCATGTTTGTATGTAACTGGTGATACCACGTAGATCTTAGTACAGTACCCATTCCTGGTGAGGCCATGAGGATCCTTGAGACCACAACCTGAGAGATGGCCTGCTGTGCCGCTTTGGTCGACTCTCCTATCCTGTTGTCATTCTCATCTGTTATGGGAATGCCGTGTTTCAGTTCTCTGAGGACAAGGAGTAAGAATTACTCTCTCCAAAGACACAGAATTGTTATCTAAAACAGTGTTGAGTGTGAGGGGCATTACAGAATTGTATGTTCGTGCTTAAAAATTTGAGAATTTTTTTTTTTTGGCAATACATTCATCAATAATAGGTAACGGAGGCTTCATTAGCACAGATGACAGACCAATGGTAAAATTTTAATGACATGATTGATTTGGTGTTCACAATATTTGGTATAATCACAATAACAGGGTTGCAAATCCATACTGATTTTAGCTTTATCTCACCAGAAGA
Organism: Corythoichthys intestinalis; assembly: GCF_030265065.1. Classification (NCBI taxonomy): domain Eukaryota; kingdom Metazoa; phylum Chordata; class Actinopteri; order Syngnathiformes; family Syngnathidae; genus Corythoichthys; species Corythoichthys intestinalis. The sequence goes on along the minus strand of NC_080405.1, from coordinate 41,081,078 downwards.
AGCTAGCTAACTAGTTGTTACTGCTGACCAAGCGGACAAACCTACTTAAGAATTGTATAAAAACATATTGTCTTATTTTAATCATATGTATTACAATGTTGCATTTGGTAAAGTGAGACATTCAATCAAGGCTTATTATTTTTATTAAAGGAAAATTAGAGGAGAGGACATAAATTTGCTCTACTCATTTTTTGGAAAATTGATGATGTTAAGTCCAATTTTGCAGAAATGTTGCGAACTTAAGTTCATAACTTTTAAGACTTAATTAAGCTGTGTGTGTTACATGTCTTGCTCTGTTTTGTTGAACACTGTGATTTCTAAATGTTTTGAATGAATTAACATGCTGAGTGAGAAATGAATCACTTAACAGATGCCGAGTGAGAAAGTGGAAACTGCAGTTCCTAGCATGCCTTATGGTGGCCTTTTGTAAAAATTTAGCAATATACTATGTGGCGGAAAACACTCAGGTGACTTGAAGTTCCGCTCTGAGACCCCCAATTTGGCCAAATTTCAAAATTGTCCTATATGCATGTGTGATACATCATTGGAAAGCTTAAAATCTCGATTTTCTGGGGCAACAAAAATTTTGAACAGGTGAGCATTTAAAAAAAAAAACAAAATTTTTAACAGCAAAACCCTAATTGGAGGCGAGAGCAGAATTAAAGAAGCCACGATTTTAACGAGATATTATCGCGTACTTATCTTGTTTCGATCCAAAAACTCCATGTAGCATGTATCACCGAGTGTCAAGACACAGCTGTGAATGGCCGCAGCCGGATTTTTAGGGGATTTTATGGGTGAAACATGGCGATATAACAAGGGTCGCGATGCAGAAATTGCAGACAACAAGAAGTGGTTGAGATTTTCTTTTTCATATAGTTATCCTTTTAAATGTTATTTTAAAAAAAAAATTGTTTGGATTGATTATTTATCATCTAACATATCAGGGAAAATACGACAGTAACAAAAAAAATACAATTAAGCGATACTTATGAGGTAGATATCCGTGACTTTTACAGACGCCAAATTTTTCATTGTGACGTAATTCGTTTAAAAGTTTAAAATATGCGAGTGAATATTTTTTTAAAGTCGTTTTTTTTTTTTTTTTAAACTAAATATTAGACATCAATTAATGATTCTAAGCTACAAATAACACATTTTGAATAACAAATATAATTACTTACCTTCTTTTTATGGCTAGGTTGAAACAAAAGCGGTTGCGTGACGTCTGTAAACGGGGGTTTTCAGGGTAAAACGGATAAATTAAAAATAGTTCGGAGGCTTAGTGCGCCATAAATCTGCTATGGCAGCATATAGACATATTGTTCTATCAAACGCAACAGTTCATTTGGCTTAAGATACAGCAGTTTGTTCTAAAGAGGGGTGCAAGAGCAGAAACTGCTTTCTCAGTCTTGTCTGTGTTTTCCGCCATATGTCTTTTATTGCTAGTTAGTGGCTAATTATTTCCCAATTTGGTAGTGGTCGTCCACCCACCTCATAATTTATTATTTGTCATTGATGCTAAAACGATTAATCAATTAACTCGAATGATTTGATTAGAAATGGTAAATGGTGTTATATAGCGCTTTTCCACCTTTCAAGGCGCTTTACACTATCTCGCCATCCACCTGCTGGTGACGCAGCACCAGGAGCAACGTGGGGTTCAGTATCTTGCTCAAGGACACTTAGGCGAGTTCATCAGGGCGGAGAATTGAACCCACAACCTCTGGGTTGGGGGACAACTACTTTACCACTGAGCCACGCCACCCCCCTTTTTTTACTTTTGCTGCTTTGAGTATTCGTTTAATTAAAGTGATGTTGCAATGGTTTATTTTAAAAGTGTTTGTATATAGTTTTATTGATTTGGTTGGATACACTGCCCCCTCGTGGCAACAGTGAATATGACAACTCATTTCACATGGCTGAATCCAGCTGCTTCCCTGTTAAGATGTTTTTTTTTTTTTTAATGCATTCGTTATTTAGTTTATAGGTAAATTTAGCCAATTTTTTGTGGGAATATGTTTTTGAACCAATTGTAAAGAGCACTGTCAAAAAAAAAAGTTTGCATTTTGTAGCATTTAAGCTAGCAGACTTTTGCTAAGTAAGTTAACCAATTGTTGTTTTGTTGTACTTAGATCTTTATTTATTTATATATACCGTTTGAGGCTCAGCTCAGGTATTTTAATTTTTCATGTTCCTTATCAGATTACTCGATTATTCAAACTAACTAGTTCATCGATTAATCTACTATTAAAATAATCGATAGATGCAGCCCTAATTTTCATTAACTACAGCCCCTCTGCGACCCTCGTGTGGTGTGGAAAAGTAATCAGTGTTATTTATATAGGTTCCATGAGTTTAAGTTGTGTGGGGCCATATAACTTATCTAGTGACTATTCCACACTTTTGCTTATACCAGTAGCAGCTTCTCAGTGAAGTGAACACTCAGCATTCATAGTACATGGCATGCCTAATAAATGATGATGATGATGATAAAAGGAAATTATGACGATAATAAATTGAGTATGGTTTTCACGATCCAGATTGTATCATCATATCACCCAACATAAAGTGACTCTTTTGTTTGTTGTGTTTGGATGGCATTTTCAATACACAAACTCATTAAGAGATGAACTCTCCAAGCTTTACCTTTGCCTCATCAGAGGTATGTTGATGCAGTTTGCCGCGGCTACAGCAGCGAACGGAACAAAGCGTCCGATCAGAGGAGAGACGTGCTGCAGCGGGACAGGAGAGACTTCATAAAACAAAGTAGTAGAACAAAGTTCCATCTCTGAAGTGGTGTAAGCATTCAAGCTCCCGAGCATAAATCAGCATGAATAACACTGAGCTGGCATGGAGACGCGCCGATTCCAGAGCACGACCCCGTGAATAATTAGGCTCCTCTCGGACAAAGAGGCTATTTGTGCGCGGCAAACATCATGTCAGCACTAGCCCAACGCTTGAGGTCAGCCCGTTAAAATGAGAAGTAGAATGGGGTTAGATGAACTGATACCTTTGTTAGTGCGTTTAGTCCTAGAGCGGTGGCTACTGCCCCTGTAGTGGCAGATACGTACGCTGTGCCGAGCTGACTGCAAACAAGAGAAGCCCATAAGCAGCGAACGCGCGAGTTGGCGTGATCCGGGAAGGTTGTTGTACCTGACCGTAATGGGGGCGTCACCGCTCCTGTTGGTGTAGTTCACGATTGCGTTGAAGGACTGATTGATCCACTGCCAGAACAACACAGCTGGAGTGGTCCTACACAGAAAAGGCAGAAATATAATATGAAATAATTTCTTTAAAGGCTTTTTAGTCCAATTTTTTACATGAAAGCAAACAAAAAAATTTGTGATCCTATTTGTAATTGAATGAGGACCAGAGATTTTTTTGTGGTTGTTGAAAGTCAATAAGCGGGAATGGAGTTAATCAGTTACAATGTGACTTGAATGAGTAGTCAATGCGGAATTGGAAATGACAGGGGTCTTTTTTGTTGAAAAAAGTTCAAATGGACTACGACCGCCTGGCTTGTTCCCTAAATGTCTGATCAGCTCAGAGACATGATTAGCACACACAAAAAGCATGCATGCCCTCTAATGGCTAAATCGCAACCGACAGGCAATGTCTACAGCAGTGGGTCTTAATTGGGGTTCGGTGAAATCGCAGGGGTTCGGTGAGTAAGCCTCAGGGGTTCGGTAAAAGGTAAGAAACGCAGAGCACTATTTTGTACACTGACTAAATCTAGGCAAAGTGGCATTTCAGACCAGGTTTTGGATTGGTTTGTTTGTTTCAAATGCTCTCTATCTAATGGGAGGAGGAATCGATTTGCTCAGTGGAAGGTTGACAGTCACTTGGTATTAGGAAGTATAACAGGCCTACAGACAGTGTGAACGGCGTAGATAATTTAAAAAAACAACAACAACAAAAAACGTCATTTTACGCTATGAAAATAGTATGTGATGCAAGGATGCGACAATAAAATGAGAACATAGGCACGAAAACAAAAAAAAAAGGAACAGTGTGAAATGAAATGAGTTTAATTTCCTTTACCAACGTAAAAAGCAAAATTATTTGTTGTAAATTTGAAATCTGAAAGAAATGTGAACTGGAATTAACTTAGATGTTAGCTTGCTAGGTTTTGAATTCTTAAAAAAAATACTTTATTATGAAATTCTGAAGAGTTCGGTGAATGCACCTGTGAAACTCGTGGGGTTCGGTACCTTGCGCAAGGCTAAGAACCACTGGTCTACAGACATGATAAGCACTCCCTAATTGTGTGCATGCCCTCTACTGGCTAACTCGGGACCTACAGGTAACAATAAGTCCAGAATCAATGAATCTAATTAATCAGCCCTTAGAGCAAATTTTAAAAATCAAGCGCCGAGGATCCCGATACATCCCTAGGATATATCTATCAAATGTCATTCTGATCTGTCAGCAAATCATAAAGAAAAAGCAATTATAGTCAGTGCCCTCCTCAAGAAGAAGAATAAAAACGAAGTGAGTGAGATCTTGAGACCTCCTTCAGGGTGGTTTGAAAAGTGAGTTTTAGGGAGGAATTCACTTTTTGGGCTAATAAAAAAAGCCATACGTCACATGAATTTTTGAAACATTTTGAATTAGGTATAAAATGTGAAAGGCAATAGGTGCCAAAGTAACTAAATAAGGAGCAAAAAACGTAGGATACTTTGCTCTTAAAAAAAAAAAAAAAAAAAAGAATGTGGTTAATATTGAATTCTGTGGCAGTTGTGTCATAGTGGTCAAACAGTTCTAGTGATAAGCAGCTGCAAATGTATTCTAATTGAGTAAATTACAAGTTTCTGCAAGCGCTTACTTGTAAAATGTCATCATGCATCCAGTGATGGTCATATTCATCGGAACCTGCGCTGACATACGGCCTATCAGGATCATCTTCTCTCCGGTATCCGGATGGAAAGCGGAGTCAAAGACATATTTGGCTCGCCATAGTTCATCTTCCGTCAGCCCAGGAGAGACTGTACCTTTTCTGGGAGACCAGAGAAATCTAGATAGGAACTCTGGGTTTGTGTGTTTGGTGGCTTACCTGTAGTCTGTGATAATTTTGTGCGCGCGTTCTAGCTGCTCGTTGGTGAGGAGGACGTTCCGCGGGTCAGTGACAGTGAAGAAATGCTTGGCGCGGCCCACAAATGTGCTCTGGTCCCAACGGGGTTCCTTGATGTTTATGGACGTGGAGAGCTCTGCAGCCATATTTATCTGGTGAAGGAAAAATCAGAGTTTTATTTTAAAGGGAGGGACAACACCAATCACCAGTGCGGTCAGACATTTTATCATTGCTTGTATTATTTTAACCAATCACATGAGAGTATCCTAAATTGCCCGTCCTTCTTCGTGATGTTAATGATACTTATTATCACATGCACCTTTGCTTCAGTCTATCAGTAGGTATGTGCATGGCTAGAGGTTGACCAATATATGGACTTTTTTCCCCCAACATCGGCTATTGGCCGATTGACAAAAAAAAAAGCCAATAAAAACAGATTTTGATCAGGCATCAGTGTGGGCAACTGTGGCCGCCGCTGACTGGCGGTAGGACCCCAGAAGGACCCCACAACAGCATGGCTGCATTCCAATTGCGGTTAAATGAGCCCTCGCTCACTTGCCCTAGCCCCCGCCCCCCGGGGGAATCTCCGCCGCCATCTTAAGGGCCGTTCCAATTCCCAAAACAGTGAAGTGAACTTGGTGAGATGGACCCTCAGAGGGCTCAGTGATCGAGTGAAAAACGATGGTCACTCCGGAGCTCCCTGTATCCCACAATGCATTGCAATGGTGCATGGAAAATACGTCCACGCCGTGGTGATAATAAAGCTCAAACACGGTTGACTGCTGTATATGGTGTTAAACGGTGTTATATACCACCAAAGAAGAAGAAAATGAATTAAACTGCCAGCACGGTATTTGAAAGTTATACCAAACTGCCTTTCGAATTGTAAAATTCATCATTGTTGTTGAAAAAATAAAAATAAAAAATTAGACTGTATGTGGCGGCACGGTGGCTGAGTGGTTAGCACGTCTGCCTCACAGTTCTGAGATCAAGGGTTCAATCCCGGGCTTCGGCCTTCCTGTGTGGAGTTTGCATGTTCTCCCCGTGCCTGCGTGGGTTTCCTCCGGGGACTCCGGTTTCCTCCCACATCCCAAAAACATGCATGGTAGGCTGATTGAACACTCTAAATTGTCCGTAGGTATGAGTGTGTGCGTGAATGGTTGTATGTCTCCTTGTGCCCTGTGATTGGCTGGCAACCAGTTCAGGGTGTCCCCTGCCTACTGCCCATAGTTCGCTGGGATAGGCTCCAGCACCTCCGTGACCCTCGTGAGGAAGAAGCGGCATGGAAAATGAATGAATAGACTGTATGTGGCAGTTATGGCAGAACGTATGGAATCACAATACTGCCAAAATAAATATAAAGAGAAATAAATTAATGAATAATAATAAAGTAACTTTTTTATTGACTTTCACTTTTGCCATAAAAAGGGGGGAAAAAAACAATTTTTTTTCATTGATGTTTCTATTTCGCTTATCTTTTCTATTTTGCTTTTAACAAAAGGAATGGGCTGTCAATCAAATGGGATTGGGAGGGACTGAAACTAAACTTCAAATAGGTTAAATTCATTTAAACAACAAATTTGTCTTCAAATTATAAGGTATCGACAAATAAATAAAGAATTGCCCAAATAAAATTTGATACAAAACTAATAATTTGATAATTCCCTGTTACCGACGTACTGCCATCAAGCGCGGAATACCTCTCCGGCTTATTGACATGAGTCGCCGTGCATTTTGTGCAATGTAGAATAATGGTGCCACCATGGGGTGGCCAGGCCTGGCTACGGCTCCCCCCGATGAATTTGTTGGCCACCCCACGCGCCAGTATAATGTTAGATTGTCGTAGCTGCGGAACTCAAAATGTTGACTGGACTATTATGGACTATGCACGTTAACACAATATGATAGTGTACAGAATACAATATAACACAATCAACAAAAGTATATCAGTAGGTGTGTCCTTAAGTCAATCTGACAGTTTTCTACTGGCCTGTTTATTACTACAACATAGTAAAAACCTGAAATGATGGCTTTTATTTTTTGGTGTGCCACCTCCAGGTTTTAAGTGGCCCCATTTGGCATCCCCGATGAAGAATTTCTGGAGGTGCCATTGATTTGGAATTGGCAGTATTGCACTACTCCAAAACCTTGTGGTTGTTTCATGATTTTCTTGCCTGTGAGTGAACGAGGGCATCTGTGTTCCATTTACGTCTTTTCGTTCCCCCTCCGCCCACTTTCCCTCAACCCTCCAAGTGGCCTCAGTGTGACGTCATAGCAAGTGCTCAGGGCAAGTGAGCGAGGGCAACTCAAACCGTGATTGGAACGCAGCCCTTGAAGGCAGGCTGCTTCAGGTTTGCCGTGTATTGTAACTAATGTAAGATTTTTTTTTTTATCTTGCATGAGCGAATATGCAATGATGCTTTAGCCTTTTAATGTGTTGACTGAGTGATCAATATACTCTAAATGTAACTCGTAGCATTAGCGTAGTATTCGCATTAGCTTTAGCATGGCGAGCATCTTCTTTAAACTCTCACTTGTTTACATCTCGTCGTGCCGTCCTGGTGGGTTTTATTATTTGAAAACAATTTACTGTTTTTGTTGAGTGTGTATAATCTTAAAAGAAGTGCTGCGTTTGTTGATTTGGTAGCACTAGACCAGATTAATGCTTTCAGTCCTAGGTCATCATTGCAAATTTCAAGCTGTTGAAGCAATGTAAAAAAAAACGCCTTTCATAATCTACCTGCTTTTAAAAAATATCAGCTTACAAAATCGGCTTTGGATATCTGCTGAATTTTTTTTTAGATTTCCGTGTCGACATCAGCATTTGAAAATCCCATATCGGTTGACCTGTATGCATGACTATTTATTAGAGCTGCAACGATTAATCGATTAACTCGAGTATTCGATTAGAAAAAAATATTCAAATTAAATTTTGTTGCTTCGAGTATTCGTTTAATTAAAGTGGCGTTGTAATGGTTTATTTTGAAAGTGTTTAGATTTAGTTTTCTTAATTAGGGTGGATACACTGCCCTCTGGTCTGCCTCATTTCACATGGCTGAATCCAACTGCTCCATGTTAAGACCAAAGTAAGCTAAGTTTTTGTTTGGGCTAATGTTTTTTTATGCATTCGTCATTTACTTTATAGGTATATTTAGTCGTTTTTTTGTGGGAATATGAGTCTGAACCATTTGTTAAAAGCATTGTAAAAATAATGTTAGCATTTTATAGCATTTAAGCTAACTGACTTTTGCTATATAAGTAAGCCAATTGTTCTTTTGTTGTACATATATCCCCATTTATTTTTTTATTCCGTCTGAGGCTCATCCCAGGTATTTGAATTTTTCATTTCCCTTATCCGATAACTCGATTATTCGAACTAACTAGTTCATCGATTAGTTGACTACTAAAATAATCGATAGCTGCAGCCCTATAAATGATGTCACGAAAAGGCTGCGCTAGTAAATTGTATCATATTTTGTTTAAAATTAACAAACTCTTGCTGTTTGATTTTGTAGATTTTTTTGGCTTAGAATTGTTTGGATTACAGTGAAATCGTGTTCTGAATGCAAAATTTCTTCTTGTCATTATTTTATTTTGGAACCCTGGGATTTAGTGTCATGCCAGGCTAAGTGCAGCTTTGCACCATTTAGTGGCATAGTGATGCTAAGAACTAAGTTTAAGTGATTTTCAGCAATTCCGTTTGAAAAGTGGAAATGTAACATTCAAAATAATCATACATTTTGTGGGGTTAGAAAATAGCCATTTTTTAAATGAAAAATAGCTTCCTATGTGAACACAAACTTTTGATTTTTTTTTTTTTTTTTTTCAAAAAAACGTGTCAATTTTTGATGGAAAACGTTTTAGGGACAATGAAATAACGTTGCATACAGAACACCACTCAATTTGTATTTTCTATTTACAGCCAAAAGATATATTTTATGTGAATGTACTGTAATTATGTCTTTACAACAGTGTTAATGTAATTAAGCAATAAACTTGCATACCTGCCATAAACACTTGTTAACGCTTTCAGTGCCATTGACGATGATTGATGCCTTCAAGCTGTGGCTCCAGAGCCGCATGTGGCTCTTTTCATCCTTCTATCGTGAATTTGAATTACTTAGTCATTAGATAGACCTCCTATTCATTTGAACTGGGAGGGGATTAGTAGTCCAAATGGCTTGTACGTCATTCACTATCAGTTGCAGCCAATTTAAAAAAACATAAGAACAAGATCTACAATGGAATACTTATGCCTGTCTTCAGTAAGGTTTCAATGTACAATGCACCATGGACTTCATCACCTATTGGTGTTACACTTTGTCATTCTTTGCGTGACACCTTATCAGAGGGGGCCGAGCTACATTTAGAATAGTCAGGCGAAGATGGCACACACTCATGTCCAAGCTGGATCCAAGCTTGGGTTTTTAAAGAACTACGAAAGCTGTACCGCATACAAACAGGAAGGATTCACAGGAGTGATTTGTTCGACGATTCAAAGTAAATATTGTATTTTTCGTACCATGCATGCATTTTGAAACGTGAAAAAAATCAATGGGAGAATGGGAACTGCTACGACATTGGCGTCATTTCTTCGACATATATACGTAAAAAAGATGTGTAATTGCCCAGTTTTTTGCTCTTTTAACAAAGAATCGATACAGTTTTATGTCCATTTTTTCGTAACTGACTAGCCTCATAGTTGGCAATATTTACGTGAAATAAATGCTACATGAACATTTTTTTTTTTTTTGCTTTCAACCAAGAATCGAGACTGTTTTACATCCATATCTATAAAGAATTCAGGGATTTAAGCATTTATACACAATAATTTTTGCCAGAAAAGCTCTGTTTACGTCAGGCAGCCGCTAGCCTCATTTGCTAACAGAGTAGCATTGTATTTCAACATATAAACGTAAAATGAATGCTAACTGCACGGTTTCTTTGCTTTTAATCAAGAATCGAGACTGATTTACATCCATATCTATAAAGAATTCAGGGATTTAAGCATTTATACACAATAATTTTCTCCAGAAAAGCTCTGTTCACGTCATGCGGCCGTTAGCCTCATTTGCTAACAGAGTAGCATTGTACTTCGACATATTTACGTGAAATGAAAGCTAACTGCACGGTTTCTTTGTTTTAACCAAGAATCGAGACTGTTTTACGTCCATATCGATAAAGAAATTGGGGATTTAAACATTTCATTCACAAGAATTTTCACCAGAAAAGGTCTGTTTACGTCAGGCGGCCACTACCCTCGTTCGCAAACAGTATATATTGTATAATGATAATAAAAGGCTATTCTATAATAAGTTGTGATTGTATCTAGAATTTATTAATAATCTATTTACATATTATTTATAATTGATTCTGCATTCTTCCTCAAGTATTAAGTTTCTGATGTTAAACTGAGTGATTTATTAGCTGTCGAAAACTTGCAGTAAAAAAAAAGTTCCTATGTTAAATATTGCTATTGATCCTGAAAATTGATTATCTCTGCATTTGGTGATTTTTGTGCATCTAGTGTAAAATCTGAGACTTTTATTGCCAAGTTACGTTATATAAAAAATAGGGCTTTCAAAATTATCACGTTAACGGGCAGTAATTAATTTTTTTTTCAATTAATCACGTTAAAATATTTGACGCAATTAACGCACATGCCCCGCTCAAACAGATTAAAAATGACAGCAGTGTAATGTCCGCTTGTTACTTGTTTTTTGGTGTTTGGCGCCCTCTGCTGGCGCTTGGGTCCACATGATTTTCTGGGTTTCAGCACAATGAGTGAGCATGGTGTAATTATTGACATCAACAATGGCGACCTACTAGTTTATTTTTTGATTGAAAATTTTACAAATTTTAATAAAACGAAAACATTAAGAGGAGTTTTAATAAATGATTTCTATAACTTGTACTAACATTTATCTTTTAAGAACTACAAGTCTTTCTATCCATGGATCGCTTTAAGAGAATGTTAATAATGTTAATGCCATCTTGTTGATTTATTGTTATAATAAACAAATACAGTACTTGAGTACTGTATGTTGAATGTATCCATCAGTCTAGTGTCTTATCTTTCCATTCCAATAATAATTTACAGAAAAATATGGCATATTTTATAGATGGTTTGAATTGCGATGAATTACAATTATTTAATTTTTAAGCTGTACTTAACTCGATTAAAAATTTTAATCGTTTGACAGCCCTAATAAAAAATAATTAATTTTTTTATGCCGCTGCTCATGGAGACTTATATATAGCTAAGGTAGGTGGCTGTTTTGGTTTTAGGTCGGTAGCAGCTTTGGTTTTGAAAATATTGGAAGTTGAAGTTTTTGAAAATAGGCCCCCTACGAATCGGCCCCGTTTCCCGTGTCATGTCAATAGGTTATGAAGTCTATGAGAGCACAGAATTTTAAAGATATGGGTGCATACATTATAATTTGTGCCAGGCTATGAACACACGCACAGCCAGTTAAAACTGGCCTGCACTGCCATGAACATGTTCTGTGGACGTGCATACTCATTGCTCCCAGTCTCATCTGGTTTTTAACCATTTTTGCTCCCAACTTAAAAAGGTCTCTGCAAGGATTTGCTGCAGCATGATGAAACTCCCAGTGGAATTGCACCAAACATGGCTGCTTGGCTGGATTGACTGACACATGAAGACTAATATGTCGCTTCAGGGAGGCTGTTCGCTCTTTAAATTGAATTAAACTCTCACGGGTTGGAAGAGCACACAAAAAAAGCCCGGCTTGCTTGAGGCTGTGTTTTTTTATGATATCCAGCGTGAGGTGGAGTCATGCTGCGTTAATCAATACTTTTAATTGCTAATGAAGGTGATCTATGGAAGGTGAACTTTGATCTGCAAGCTCTCAGCCGCTTGTGCCCTCACTCTCAGCCAATCACAGCAGGCCTGCATGGCTACACATTAACCATCAATTGCCTACGTACATTAAATATCATAATTTTTCACCTTTCTTATTTTTAGGCATATTTCTCATTAGGTAGAAGATGGGTTATTTCCCTCTCTCTGCAAAACACATTGACTGCTAAGCTGAACCACGCCAGTTCAAACTGGAGCTGTTCTTGAAGCAAAACTGTGCTTACAGTCAGAAAATGTATGGGAAAAATTGTCAGAACGAGAAAAGATGAATTCGGCGGTGCAGGGAGCTGTGCGTTCAGGATTCAACTAGTACGGAGGCGCCACATCCACACCAGCTCAGCACGCACACGCACGCACGGTTTCTGCATCCCTATCGCCAGGCAGAAAAACATTTTATTTAGACTGTAAATAATAGATTACTTACTGCACTAAAGGCTCCGGTGCTCCGTTAGAGATGTCCCTGAAAGGCTGCAGCCAGCTAATTTAGCGAGCAGGCAACACCGCACACAGTCGGCCACATCACGCACGCTCCCTCACCGGAAATAACCGGACGACAAATTAAGAGTGAGGACAAACGCGCCAAACAATATGGAGATAAACGTGTTGGAATCATTTTTAACTTCATCTGTGCAACAAACAACACGAATTGCGAGCTAACGTGTGAGATAAATTTACTTAACTGTTTGTCGGTTTCCTGAAGATTCTTTTATTTTTCAAGGCGATTTCCGGTAATTCTGCGACACACATGCTAACTTCGTAGTCGTTCAATCAGTGCAGCACCTTTTCAGAAAAAGAACAATTTCCAGTGGAAAAATAAAAAATAAATTGGTTTTGTTCAAAAGTTGACACTTCAGACTTATAACCCTTTATTGAGCAAGTGACTTTTTGCTAATTAAAAAAATAAATATTAGCAATTACTGTATTCTTTTTTTTCTTCTTTTTTTTAAAGAAATGATAATTATTGTGTTTAACATATGTAACTGTAAATAAAATATTAATATCATCTGCCTCTCCAATGCATAGACTCTACTAGTCATATTGTCATAATGTGGTAAATTACAGTATATGTAATTACTGTATAGTAAGTACAGTTTGACTTTTGGGGCGGGGGGCACAACATGTTGATGACCCCGAAACGCAGTGTCAGCAATAAAATTAACTTACAATATTTATATTAATAAGTTGACAATGAGCGTTTTTTGTTTCCCATCATTCTTGAGGGGAATTCTAAATCAGGCTGTTTAGGCAATACTTTTTGCCAAGATCGTCATCCATTGAATACTGTACGCCCGCCGGTGTCGTGCCAATGTAGTTACCCCAGTCAAAACTTTTATCCCCTGGGGGGAGCCATATGAAGGTAGATTTTTGTCTTTATTATTCAATCAAAAAAATGCTTCAATAAAAAAAAGTTGCTTCAATCAAAATATGTTTTCAACCAAAAAAAATGTCGCTCCAATAAAAAAATGTTTGCGTGCAAAAACAAACAAATGCACGTGAAAACTATTTTTCTTTTTCTTTTTTTTTTTTTTTTGATTGAAGTCACTTTTTTTTTTTTTTGATTGAAGCAACTTTTTTGATTGCAGTAATGTTAATTTGTTTGGGCTACATTTTGGCTAGTACATTTTTGTCTTTATTATTCAATCAAAAAATAAGTTGCTTCAAAAAATATTTTTAAAAGAAAATCACTTCAATTAAAAAAGTAAAAATTTCAATCAAAAAAAAGTTTTTGAAAGCGAAAAAATATTTCAGATTGATAATTTTGCATTTGAACACTTAATTTTTCATTGAAAAATTTTTCTTTGATTGAAGCAATCATTTTTGTGTTTGGGCCATATTACGATTAGGACATTTGTGTCTAAATCATTCGATCCCCCAAAAAGTTGCTTCAATCCAAAAAAATATTTTCAATCAAAGAAATATTAAAATATTTTCTTTTCTAATATTTTTTTTAATTATATGCAAAGCAAATTACCGTTTAATGTGCTCGAAAAATAATTTTGACCCATTATAAAAATATATATTTTTTGTTCATTTCATTAATTTTTGTTGCAGTTTTATTGCTTTACAACTTTTATATATATAGGAAAGTGAATTACATGCAATGACACTTATCGGCCACCAGGGGGGCCAGGCCCCCCCTTAAAATCCGCTTATGAGTATATGATATGCAGTATCAAGTATCAACAGTATCAACCAGTCATTGTGTTTTTGTTCTTTTTAGCATCCCCACACAGTGAAGTTTTCCTAGGCATCTGTGCTCCATTAGTGCCTGGAAAATATGGCGTCATCTTCACCGTTGTTCCCATTTGCACGATTGCAGGTTATGCATTCTGCTGCAGTGTGGTCGGGGGTAAAAATACAGCACAAAGAACAGAATCATTTCAAGTCTCTGATAATCATACATCACTGCCCAAAGTGCTCTCACGCAAAGGTCCTAATTGACAATTGTTTTGCAAAGACACTCTTTTTTTTATGTGCAGTGGATGACAGTAGTGCTCCTGCTTCCAGTTCTTTATCTGTATGGCGGAACACATTCGTTCGCCAATGGTCACCAGCTTGAGATTGTCAGAGGAGGTAGTCTGGAGATGGCCAGGAAAAATGGGGCTTTTGTTTGCGGGGAGCAGGGTCAAACTGTTGGCTGGCAGGCAAAAAATGGAAAACTGTTTGAAAAAGCTTTTTTTTTCGCAATTCAATGTCTATTCCAAAGAAACACACCTTAAAAATGACTTACAAGGAGCATTTCAGCGTGTCCTCAAGTTCCATGATCGCTGCCTTGTTCCCACATCGATAGCAATAGTTTGGTGCGCTGAAGATCGTCACGACATTTTTGTCATGACACCAGCTGAAGCCCTGAGTAGAAAATACTGGAGGTTATAAGATCATCTTACACTGTTCACAGATAAAACTATTCTGACATGTCTCATGTACAATCCATCAAGAAATCAAAACGGTAAAAAGGTTTGATCGCTATGTAAGATTTCAACACTTACCTCCATCTCCAGCTGGTGAGCTCGTGAAATCAAAGTAAGACTGTTCGCGTGGTTAAAAGTCTCTGAGATGTCCTGCCCAAAGGTGTAACCAGCTCCACGGAGAGAAATGTCCCATCCATAGTGATCGTCTGGATCAGACCATAACAAATCACACATTGGACCCTAAAATAGTGGAGGAAATATACAAATGTTGGTCATGTATATTTTAAAAGTTGACAAAAAAAAAAACAATGAATTCAAGCATTTTTTTTTTAGACTTGTGACAACTCTGAGCATAAGCTAAGTGACTATTTTTGGTAATTTAGAAAATGTAGTAGCTAGGGGTGTCACGGTACACAAAAATCTCAGTTCGGTACGTACATTGGTTTTGAGGTCACGGTTCGGTTCATTTGCGGTACGTGCTAGTTGTTTATTACACACCTTTGTGCTTTCAACAGTAGGAACATTAGCCTATATAAAGCTAGAATTCTGCTCAAAAAGTAGCGAGAATTTAAAGATAATCCAACAACAATTGGCCTTTCAGACCCCACGTATTGGTCAGCTTTCTTTCTGAAAGAAAGAAGAAAAAAGAAGTCCTGTGCTAAAGAGAAAAGCAATGCCAATGACAAAGATTTTAACATGTATTTTACAAATGAAATGTATCAATGAATCTTTTTTTTTTCTTATGAATGGTTTTCAAAAGCTTTATTGGTGGATTTTCTCAAGTTAAAGCGCCACACAGAAATTAATAAATTTAATTGTGTAAGCAGGATCTGTGTATTATTCTTATTATTTAATTACAGGTGTTTTCGCTCATTTCAATTTATTTTATTTAAATGGGCTTTTATTTATTTTATTGTGTGTTTATATTTTACAAATGTGATGTAGTATTCATTTATATTGTATATTTTATGTTGTATAACTTTAGTTCCTATGTGAATATTAGTTCCTACTTGTTGTGTTGTGGTGGGAGGGTTTTGTATTGAACACGGGCCGTGTCGTTTATTATTACAGCAAAGACAGCAGTAAATCAACAAAGACAAGTCAACTGTGCCCCGATCTACCACTCAAGAGATCTGATGGACTCAAAAAGGGGATTACGATTGCATATTAGTTTGAAAATCGACCAGATTCACCGTATTTTTAAACGAGTGACTACCGGTCTGCCCGATCCTAGCTACCGGTAGTAGTATTGACGCAGGAGGGTCGCGTCTAATAAATAATAAACTCTGTCGTTCTTTTCGCGTGCGTCGCGTTGAGCCGCTTCTGGGACGCGTCTAACACGCGGCCGCACCGCAACTGGTGTGCATTGGCTGACTGACTTTAAGGCCCGTGTTTCATTGCGTTCTCGCGGCGGCCACTTTGTCACGCCGTTGACGTTTTTGGGTTATACTGTCCTACCGTGTTGGTCCTCATTATACTAGAAAAGATGGAGTAAATATAATCTACACAAGGAAACTGTAACCCGATCAACTCCAAGCCTCGAAAAGTAAGAGTTACGTTACGTCAGAAACTCGTTCGGTACGCCTCCGTTCCGAACCGAGCACCACGTACCGGAACGGTTCAAAACAAATACATGTACCGTTACACCCTTAGTAGTAGCCACATTGAGATCCGGCATCCAGATGCTCAGTGACTGCAACATCATTTGTACCTCATGCGGAACTTCCTGCAAGCGATCTATCGCTCTGATGTTTTCCAGCGTGACTATTGAAGGAGACAATCCTCCATGGAGACATAGAATCTAAAAAACATAAAACATAAGACTTCATGGTCATTGCCTTGATGTGGTTCGCCTGGATCTAGTAGAGTCTTACCTGGTTATCTACCAGAGCAGTCAAGGGCAGATAATCGAAAAGGTCAGTAAAGTACTTCCAAACGTTGCTGTTTCCATATTTCATCAAACACTCGTCGTAGAAGCCGTACACGTGTGTGAGCTGTCTCGTCTCATGGTTCCCTCTCAGAATGGTGATTCTTTCCCGAAACCTGACCTGTGAGCCAAAAGTTGACAGCTCAACCAATTGTCCAGGAGTAATCTCCATCTAATGTACAACTGCACCCATAGTGCAGCCAAATATGTATATATTTTTAATACCTTTAGACAAACAAGGAGTGTCACTGTCTCCACTGAATAATAGCCTCTATCCACATAGTCTCCCATGAAGAGGTAATTGGTGTCTGGGGGCTTCCCACCTATCTTAAAAAGCTCCATCAGGTCATAAAACTGACCGTGAACATCTCCACAAACTGTCACGGGACAGCTCAACTCCAGCACGTTGGACTCCTTTCGCAAGATCTCCTTTGCCTTGACATGAGGACGAAAATCATATTAATCGTGACAATCATGCAACACAAGTATATGTAGTATATCCGAGGGCGTATGTTTGCATAAGGACGGTAGGGACATAACACTACTAAATTTTTAGGATGCTCAAATTGTCCCCACCAACTTTTAAGCAACCTTATTTGCATTATATAATGACTTCAGTTATATAGGTAGTTTAGATTGTCTTCCCATATGTTGTAAGGATAGAACTGACCCTAACATTATTAAGTAATTAGTAAGTAGTAAGCATTAGTAAGTACCAAATTACAGAATTTTAATTATGTTCAGACTTACATGGACCCCTTTTCACTTCCTGAATGCGCCAGTCCATTTTCCCCCACTCAAACACATGTTTAATTAGCTGATGACTTGACCCCCCCAACACACACACACACACACACACACACACACACTCATTAACTCATGCCCCCCCAACCCCCTGACAGAAATACAACATGTCGCCTCCTCTGCCCCTTCAAAGCTGATCGATATGAATTGTTTTCCCGCCAGCAACACCCACTGTTAGTACTGTAAAAACGTAAATGTTGTGTAGGTGGGGAACACAACACTAATTTTGCTACTGAAAGTCCGACCTGCATCAGAGTTAGCATAACATTAATCTGTGTGAATTTCTTGAACACGAAGAGGAAGCTACTTTGAGAGACATATCCTCCTGTATGCTTTCTACTGTTAATGTTAATTAAACTGAAAGAAACATAGTGAACTAAGGTTTAGCCCCTTTTCTCCAGTTCTCATTTTTATTTTATTCATGTAGTCTTAAAGCACTCCAAAGGACCTTTCTTTTTTTTTTTTTTTTTTTTGAGTTTGGCTGTGCTTGAGGAAAAAAACAGTAGTGCTTTACATAAACCAAGGCTCCATTTTCATTTATTTTTTGTTATTCCCAGACTAAGAAGTTTTTTATGATATTTAATTTATTTAGACATTTTTGAGTGGTATTAAGACAAATGCTTAATTTTTTGCATTCCTGGATATTTAAGAGATGATTAACAAGTGTGTATTTCTTGTGTATGTTAATATCATTTGTGTTCAAATAATCAACATTTATTCTGATTTTTTTCAAAATGTTTCCTTAGTAGTTTTTGAAAACAAAGGTTTGAATCGAGCAGTGTATCACATGAACAAAAAACACAGGCAAGGCTAAAAAAGCGGTTTCTGCTCTTGCACCCCTCTTTAAAATAAAGTGCTTTATTTTAAGCCAAAAGAACTGTTGTGTTTGATGGAACAATATGTTTATATGCTGCCATGGCAGATTCATGGTGCATTAAGTCTCTGAACTATTTTTAATTTGTCCGTTTTACCCTGGAAACCCCCATTTATAGACGTCGCGCAACCGCTTTTGTTTCAACCTAGCCATAAAAAGGTAAGTAATCGTATTTATTATTAGAAATGTTTGTCATTTTTGGGTTAGAATCATCAATTGATGTCTAATATTTTGTTAAAAAAAGAAAAAAAAAAACGACTTTAAAAAATTATTTACTCGCATATTTTAAACTTTTAAACAAATTACGTCAAAATGAAAAAATTAGTGTCCGTAAAAAAGTCACGGATATCTACCTCATAACTATCGCTTAATTGTATTTTTTTTCCATTACTGTCGCATTTTCCCCAATATTTGAGATGATAAATATTCGATCCAAACAAAGAAAAATTGAATAAAAAAAAGAAAAAAAAAAGTTTAAAAAGGTAAATTTATGAAAATGAAAATCTTGACCACTCCTTGATGTCTGCAATTTCTGCATCGCGACCCTTGTTATATTACCATGTTTCACCCATAAGATCCCCCAAAAATCCAGCTGTGGCCATTCACAGCTGTGTCTTGACACTCGGTGATACATGTTACATGGAGTTTTTACATTGAAACAAGGTAAGTATGCGATAATATCTAGTCAAAATCATGGCGTCTTTAATTACGCTCTTGCGTGCTCTCACCTCCAGTCAAGGTTTTGCTGTTTAAAAAAACAAACATTTTTTAAAATACCCTCTTTTTCAAAATTTTTCTTCTCCCAGAAAATTAAGATTTTAAGCTTTCCAATGATGTATCACACATGCATATGGCGGAAAACACTCCGGTGACTTGAAGTTCCGCTCTGAGACCCCCAATTTAGCCAACTTTCAAAATTGTCCAATATGCATGTGTGATACATCATTGGAAAGCTTAAAATCTCGGTTTCATGGGGGAATAAAAATTTTGAACAGGAGGGCATTTTTTTAAAAAAAAAAAAAAGAAAAAAAAGAAAAGTTTTTTAAACAGCAAAACCCCATCTGGAGGCGAGAGCAGAATTACAGACGCCATGACTTTAACGAGATATTATCGAGTGCTTACCTTGTTTTGAGCTAAAAACTCCATGTAGCATGTATCACTGAGTGTCAAGACACAACTGTGAATGGCCACAGCTGGATTTTGGGGGGATTTTATGGGTGAAACATGGTAATTTAACAGAGTTCGCGATGCAAAAATCGCAAACATCAAGGAGAGGTCAATAGTTTCTTTTTCATATATTTACCCTTTTAAACTACTTTTTTCAAATTTTCAGTTGTTTTCAGAGTACATCTACTAGAAACAAGTGAAATTATCGCTTAGTGTTTCAAGTAAATTTTACGCACTTAGCTTTCTTGAAATAAGAAAAATAGCTGGCTGAAAAAAATCTAAATTTATCGTAAGCAAAAAGTGAGAACATTTAATCCCGCCCAAAAAAAAGTTTGTCAGAAATGTCCAAATTCAAGGATAGTTATTGTTCAAAACATTATTTTAAAGCCTTTTTTTTCTTGATTTAGGTGAAAAAATGACTGACTTTTAGATGTATGGGCTTCATAAGAACAAATAGTAATATTTACTAAAGTGGAAGAATCTGACGCACTAGTCTCTTAACTAGCCTTAGGCTTAAACACTCAAAATAAGAAGAAAATTATTTGACTACATTTAAGAAAAATGATCAGATTAAGACGTACTGTTCTGTACTGTAAATTTGCAATGTGAAAGTTAGTATAAGTCATTAACCTACGCCCTTTAGTACATCTGTACATTAGAGATTTAGACAAGCCTTCACTATGCATTTCCATGTTGGTTTCAGGTGTTATTTTCCCACAGCAAGTCTTACCCTTTCACATAGTTCTTGGACTTGATTTTCCTTGAGCTGCCTGCACTCGTAAAGCTGTTCAATCCACATGTCCAGCTCTTTGTTGACTGACATGTCATCCATGCTGCTGCCTTGTTTCAAATCCCAAGGGAAAATCATGAGGACAATAATAAGCAGGCCAGACTAAGTTGTAACAGACTGATTGTGTGTTTATTTGAGGAATATTTAAAATTCGTCATTAGTTCAAGGGAGATGGTGGCTTTTGTTTGTATTCTTACGTCATAGAATTTTAAAATAAACCTGACGTGCGCTTTGTTTCAGGTGTTCATTTTGTGCATTCGTCTGCCCTCTACTGGACAGATGTACGCAACAGTCATGATTTGATACCTATGTGCTAAATCTTGGCGTGTTCTTAATCTGTTTTGTTTATTTGTTTGTTTATTTAGAACTTTGCTAGTGCAATCTCACTAGTACTTGAAGTTTTAGGCATTTGAAATGACAATTTATGTTTCTGGTTGTTTTACGAGAAGAAATTCCATGTTTAACTTTTTCCGTTTTTTTCGCCCTCCAATTTAATCCTTTGTAGGTCATGCAAATAAACGCTTACAACCCTCCCAGTGAGAATGGATTGGACATCAAGCGGCGTCAATGGCACTGAAACATGAGCATTCACAGCCACTCCTCCGTGTTTAAATGAACTGAACGTCTTTCCTGCCATACTAAATATGTCTATAAAAATCTACTCCAGAGTGTTATTGGGACATAACTAGAGGTTGTTTCTGGTTTTAGTCATTTGAACTTTATTCATTTTGTTTTTAAAGAACATTTTATTAGTTTAAAATGTATATTAATGGGAAAAAAGACTATATTAACATACAATAATGATTATTAGTAGTAGTAATAAAATGTAATTATATTTAATCCACATTCATGTACTCCACATTTTTGATCATGTAGACACAAGTGACCCAAAATGTGATCCCCACGTACAGTGCCCTCCATAATTATTGGCACCCCTGAAAAAGATGTGTTTTCTAGCTTCTAATATATTTTTTTAATTCCAATAATATGGGACCTTAATGGAAAAAAAGAGAAAAATCCAACCTTTAATACAAGTGCATTCATTCAGTGGGGTAAAAATCCCAGATAAAGAAAAAATTATTTGACATCAAATAATGTGAGTCACAATTATTAGCATCCCTGGTGTTAATACGTTAAAACAGCCCCACAGCATCACTGACCCACCCCCATACTTCACAGTGGGTATGAGGTGCTTTTCAGCATGCGCATCTTTCGTGGCATGCCAGACCCACTTAGAGTGTTTGTTGCCAAAAAGCTCAATCTTGGTCTCATCTGACCAAAGCACACGGTCCCAGTTGAAGCCTAGGGCCGTGTGTATTTTTGTGTGGGATCAAGATTGAGCTTCCAAAGGCCCTGGGAACCTTGTTAGGGTGCATGGCATCATGAATGCTTTGAAATACCAGGACATTTTCGATCAAAATCTGTTGCACTCTGCCCAAACGCTGAAGATGGGTCGTCACTGGGTCTTTCAGCAAGACATTGACCCTAAACATATGGCCAAATCTACACAGAAAGTGTTCACCAGACACAAAATCAAGCTCCTCCCATGGCCATTTCAGTCCCAGACCTTGTTTTGTTGGCAAGGGGGTTGTACAAAGTATTAAAACCAGGGGTTCTAATAATTGTGACACGTCAAATAATTTTTTCTTTATGTGGGATTTTTTTCCCCACTGAATGAATGCACTTGTATTGAAGGTTGGATTTTTCTCTTTTTTCCCATTTAGGTCCCATATTATTTGCATTAAAAAATATTAGAAGCTAAAAAACACATCTTTTTCAGCTGTGCCAATAACTATGGAGGGCACTGTATGTGCATGGCAGCCCTTTATTGGGTTAAGTTGTTTTAACTGACTAAAAATACTAGTCACTTATCTTATTAAGAGTTAAAGCATTACTGCTTAGACATAAAAAAAAAATAATAATAAAAAAAAAAAAAAAAAAAAAAAAAAAAAAAACTAAATTAGAACTTTAACTGTCTTTAGTTGTGCTCAGTGGGATGTTCTCAGTTTCTTTTCCTGCGCTTTTATTTGAAAATGTATTTTAATGCATTTTACTAGGGTCATCAATATTCATGTCTGTGTCTATTATTCAATTCACTCATCCACAAAAACTTTCAGAAAGGTTCACCTTTTTGGAAAAAATATTTTTTGTACAATATCATATAAGTTAATTACAGAAAAAGCCTTTAATAAATTGGATTATTATTTAGTACTACTAGATACTTGACTTCATATGCAGCCTTTGTGGAATTTAGAACATAAATATCACATATATTAGATGTCTAAAGAATGGTTCATTAAGTATTACATACCTTTGCAACAGAACTGTTTTTACTTGATAACCATAGCCGGAGTTTGACTTTTGTGGCAAGGAGGGCAAAAATGTTGATGACCCCAAAATGTAGTGTCAGCAATAAAATTAACTTACAAGATATACTGTATGCTCAGATAGTAGCTTAACCCATGCTCGTACAATCAGGCATCTTAGCTGTGTGTGTGTGTGAGTGTGCGCATTTTTCTGTCTTACCTAGTGGTGAAGTAGAAGCAGAAATAATATAATAATAATAATAATAATACAAGTAGAAATATTTATAATAATATGTTGAAAATGAGCATTTTTTTTGTTGTACAATTAAAATCTTTTGTGGGGAAAACAAACTCCAATCACCATTTTAGCGGAGCTCTCCGGCGTTTCATGGTCCACATCTTCAATCTTGGTTCTTGCTTAGTAGCTGTTGTCACTTTTGAAAGCTTAGGTTTGAAAAAATTACGTGTATGCATCTTTCCGCTTCTGTTTTTTTTTTTTTTTTTTTTTTTGGGGGGGGGGGGGGGGGGGGGGGTAAGCAAAGCAAATGACCATCTCTAAGGTGCTAGTCGCATGATCTGTTCGAAACATTATTTTGACCCATAATAAAAATATATTTTATGTTCATTTTATTCATTTTTGCTGTTTGTTTCAATGCTTTACAACTGTTATAGACAGCATTTTACCGGCAAAGTCTTAATTTTAAATTCATATATTGGAACGTCAATTACATGCGATGACAATTTTGGCCACCCGGAGGGGCACAATCTCCGCGTATGTTGATAACTATTAGTTTTGAAAGTTTGCTCGCTCCAGAGAATCTCTGTTCACATCACAATAATATGTGTAAATGCACCCAGTATTTATGTTTTCTTATGTACTGTTGTGCAACAACGTGCTCAAATAAAAATAAAATGAAATCTTGATGAAATGAAATCGGCCATCTTTCGTCGGGCGACCTGGCTTATGGTTAACAAACTGTTTTTCTCATAACAAACCTTATACATGTGGATCTGATTGGGGGGAAATATTTTTAAATATGTGTTTAATGTCGTCCATCTCTGACGTTAATTAAAAAAAAAAAATGTGTTAGACAATTGGTTAAAAATTCAACACTTTACAGCTATTTCAAAGTTTACAGTCCATTGATTATCATGTTATATCTATTGAACGGCTCTGACGTAAAATACCCCGTGAGTGATAATGCTCGTTCCTGTTGGCTCGCAGCACGCGCAGCGATCTAGCTTTATATATGATATCTATAATTCAGGAGTCCCCTGTACAAACCCTTCCGCGATTGGCCCCTCACTGCATTATGAGGCTTGCTCTCATTGGTCCCTCAAATATGGCGGAAAGGTCTACGGGATTCGAAATGACGAGTGAGTAGACCAGGTGCGAGGGAAGCCATTGAAAGCGGCACATTGAAAAGTAAAGTTTAGGTAATGTACGAAAGAAAAAACATATTTGAGTTGATTATTTTACATTACAAAAACTAATGCCAAGTATAGAAGCTACCGCGTTAGCTTGTTCTTGTTGATACACTTAAATTTGCTTTCGAGCTGCGTCTATCATACATCGACTTCAAGTGGGATATCAAGTGATCGATTTTTCTGTCCTGTTTATAGAGGAAAACTATGAACGATGAAGCGTGCAGGTTATTTGAGCGAGTTTCCCGAAAGATGAGTTGGAGCGGAGACAATGGAGTGGCCATAGAAGAAAATAAGGTTTGTCGTGTAATGTTCTTATTTGCAGCGCTCCAGGCTGCTCAAAATGAAAGTATTTTGCGGCAGAAATGCACACATACATACATGCATGTATACATTCTATTTTGCTACCTAGCGTGTGCAACCAGTAAATTTGAAGATTTTTTATTATTATGTTATTAAATGTGTGTTTTGGGCATACTTCTGCTCCATATTCCTGCCCAATTGTTGGTAATAATGCGCAAAAGAGCTCTTAAAGTAATAATCAGACAAACGTAAGAACGCGTAGAATTGTTGGTATTTAATCTGCCATTTGAATTTCATTGTGTCCCTACATTTTTTACTTGCCGTAAAATTTCAACTCGGGCAAATTTGAATCTCGTTTTACTTTGTACAATGAAAATAAAGGCTTTATATTCTATTGTCGTCCATTATAGTCTAGTCTATTCTAGTCTAGTCTAGTCTATTTGGCTACTATAAGAGCTTAGTACAGTGATTCTTAACCTTGCTAAAGGTGCCGAACCCCACAAGTTTCACATGTGGATTCACCGAACCCTTCGGAATTAGATAAAAAAGCAATTTTTTTCCAATTCAAAACAGATATCTAAGCTAGCAAGCTAACAATTAAGCAAATTCCCATTCAAAATTCTTCTCATTTTGACAGCATGTTTTATAAACGTCAAAATTTGAGACCACGCCGCCCATTGTTCTGTTGGATCTCCTCATACTGAGCGCGAGTCACCCTTCCACTGAGCAAACCAGTTCCTCCTCCAATCAGATCGAGGATTTGCAGTTAAAAGACAATGATTAAGCCTGTAAACTGGGAGAAAACCAGTCCAAAACCTGGTCTAAAAAGCCACTTTAACTTCGCTGAACCCCTTAGACTTACTCAACGAACCGCAAGGGTTCGATCGAACCCAGGTTAAGAACAACTAGCTTAGTATTTACGGTGTATCCATACCCCCCCCCCCCCCCCTTTTTTTTTTTTTTTTTTTTTTTGCAGTGGAAGAATGAGATCGGGAAGCAACGCCGTAATGTCCCAAGTGAAGATCATTTTGTTGACCGATCAGGGTCACCTATCTATTGCTCATCCGATGATGAAGACAAAGAGAACCAGGGCATCAGGGGCAAAGCGTACATAAAGACTGACTTTAATGACTCCAGTGATGATGAATTTGACCAATGTAAGTGAGATAAACCTTGGAACTGAGTTGGAGCTTTTTATAATGTGACTTACATACTAAGAACTTCCATTCCTTAGGTCTTGTGAAGTGGGCCACCCCAAAATGTAACCCTGCTACAAAGAAACCATGCAGTACTGTGAAGATAGATTGGTGAAATATAGTATTTTTTGCTTATCACATTTACATTACTTCATATTGAAAACCACTCTTAACATGTCTTTTTTTTCTTGTTCTTTTTTTAACATCTCAAGTGTTCTTGTGAGCTCGGATGATGACAGTGGCAATTTTGAAAAATGTGAGTTGCCTTTTCTTGCATATTACTACATTGAATTGTGTACCCTTCGACTTTAACGCCAAGCACCATCATAAAAAATACATGGCACCCCAAGTAAATTCAACGTGTCCAATATTTAAATTAGGAGTGGGAACCTCTTGGTACCTCACGATACAATACGATTTGCGATACAAAGCTCACGATAACGATGATCTGACGATACGGCGATACAACGATTATCGATACATTGGTCATAAATCATTCTAGAATTTTCTACAAACAACTAATAAACAGAAAAACAAGTTTCTGCTGTGAATTGGAATGAGTTTGTCACTAGTAGACGTCCAATCCATTTGAACTGGGAGGGTTCCCTCCCACTTCAAACGGATTGAACGTCTATGGTTGTCAGTGGCAGCCAATGCCAGGCAATGAGGTAATTTTGGGCTATTTAAGGTCATTTACCTGTTGATTTTCAGTTACTTCCTGTTGATTTGGGGGTTTTTTATGGGTAACGTCCTGTTACGGAACAGGACGTGACCTGGGAATCACCCATATGAATAGGCAGTGACTCAAACTCAACAGGAAATGACCTGTGAATGCCCTAAAATGAACAGCAAGTGACCTGTAAATGCCCCGAAAATCGGACCGATTCTTGACAGGAGCATATCGATAACTAGAGGTGGGAATCTTTGGGCACCTAACAATTCGATTACAATTATGATTCAGAGGCTACGATTCGATTATAAATCGATTATTGATGAACCCTCCCCCCGCTATTAGCTGCTAATGTTTTGTAAATTAGTTACAAAAACTTAAAAAAATAAAATAAAATAAAATAAACGACTATTTCAGTATCAAGTTAACAGTTAAAAACAAGAAATAATATACTCAAATCCCCATTCTGTATCAGCAGCTTTAAACTACATTCATTTAATTTAATGTTGTCAATCAACCGTTATAGTTGTTAAAATTGCTCCTGTTATTCCATAATTTCCTTTTTGTCTACTTTCGACATGTGAAAGTTTTAAAACTATTTTAAAGATAGATTCAAGTCAATATTTTACTGACTTAGGACTATTTTAGATAAAAAGTTAATTAGGTTTGCTGGGAAGGTTCGCTACAACAGCCTTGCAGGGAAGTCTACTGCTTTAAGATGGCGGCCGTTTACCAAAGCCCACATCTAGCTTTCTCTACATGTGCTGCTATCGCCACCGAGTCCTTTCTGCATCTAGTCCTATATAAATATGATATCTACCTTAACATTATGTGGACGTACTTTGTAGCAGCTTTCGGCAGCAGTCAGGTATGTTGTTGTTTTTTTATCTCGTGGCATGAGTTGAGCTAGAGCCGTGAGTTGAGCATTGGCATTACCCGAGGGGCCGGGTAATGACAAGCATGATGTTTAGCTACTCTCGCTCCGTTCCTCATTGCGTCCCGAAGACCTCGCGGCGCGCTGAGTGTGTTTTACTTCTGCTTTACTTGACATATTTCAATAATCGGAATTTGGATGTTTGTGAATCGTTCTTGAATATTCCACGGCCGAATCGCGAATAATCTAAGAATCGGAAATTTCGCACACCTCTATCGATAAACTTTTGGGATACAACGTATCACGATATGTCACCATTTCGATATTTTGTCACACCCCTAATTTAAATGCAGTTGTTATCAACAATGAGACACTTCAATCCCAAAGTATCTTTTATATTGTTGTAAGCCACAGTAACATGCAAGTTGTAAAAATCAGCACTTTGCTGAAATTTTCTGGACTGTTGTTAACCCTCTCTTAGGCTGAAGATGAGCTGTAGCTTCTCCAGTAAATTTAAACAAAAGCTACATAATGATTCAATTTTGAATTTGTTGCATATATGATCATTTAAATAAATTATTCTTAAACGAACTTCAATTTTTTTAAGTTAAAAGTTAAATACATCGGAAACGTTTGCAGTGATTCTAAAGATTAGGCAGTGATTTTACTCTATAGAGGATATTTCTCATAAATATAGGTAAATACTATTTTCAATCCATTTTAGAGATGCACTAACAAATCCAAATAATACTGTAGCTGCCACTTATTGAATTTAGGCGCCCTGGCAATGTTCGAATTCGTTTTGCAGTTGTGGTGGTTTACTATTTACTCACCTTCTGTGTATATATTAAGTCCTGCAGCGTGTGAAAACTCCTTCTTCCAAGCCCAGGAAAAAATCAGAGAGTGAAAGTGAAGACAGGTGACTATTAAAGTTGTCATTCAATTTTGCATTTCACATTACTGTTACTCCATGTGTGTTCTAAAAAATTATGCTTTTCCTTAACAAGCCTTAAACATTTCATAGTGGATGATGACTTATCAGATGACGACTTCATTCAGACAAAATCATCCTTTCAAGGTATTTCTATCCATCTAATCAGCAGGGAATTTAACTGTAAAACAATACAATTGTGATCGTTTTCCTTTTCCGTTTTCCTCCAGTGGCGAAGAAAAAACAAACTCCAGCCACGCAAAACAAAATCAGGAGGCCACTGTCAGACTGTGCATCCGCAACGTTAATCAGTGACAGCGAGGATGATAGTGTTTTTTGCAAGAGCACTTGGAGGACTCGCCACACCAAGCCTACATCTCTGCAGAAAACTAATGAGAAGAAACCAGTGCCCTGTGACACAAAGGATAGTCGAACATTACTCCTCAGCTTTCCTCAGCCCTCTCAACGTACCACAGCATCTCTGAATTCTCCCACCCGTACTATTTCAGTTCCTTCCAAGCTAGAGAACTCATCTGGTTCAGAAGAGGAGTTTGTGTCGTTACTGGATAGAATTAGAAAGAAAAATATATTAACTGGTTCTACATGCTCTCCTAACACAATCAAAGGTACAACAAATAAATTGTCATGCTTGCTTGCTATTGACAGAATTAGTAATACAGTGGGGCAAGTAAGCATTTAGTCAACTACTAATTGTGCAAGTTCTCCCACATGAAAATATTAGCGAGGCCTGTAATTGTCAACATGGGTAAACCTCAAACATGAGAGACGGAATGTGGAAAAAAACAGAAAATCATATTGTTTTGATTTTTTTATAGAATTTATTTGCAAATCATGGTGGAAAATAAGTATTTGGTCAATACCAAAGTTCATCTCAATACTTTGTTATGTACCCTTTGTTGGCAATAATGGATGCCAAACGTTTTCTGTTACTCTTCACAAGCTTTTCCACACACTGTTGCTGGTATTTTGGGCCATTCCTCCATGCAGATCTCCTCTAGAGCAGTGATGTTTTGGGGCTGTCATTGTGTTACTGGTAGTAGGCTTTGTTACTGTGGTCCCAGCTCTCTGAAGGTCATTCACTAGGTCCCCCTGTGTGGTTCTGGGATTTTTGCTCAGCGTCCTTGTTATCATTTTGACGCTACGGGGTGAGATCTTGCATGGAGCCCCAGATCGAGGGAGATTATCAGTGGTCTTGTATGTCTTCCATTTTCAAATAATTGCTCCCACAGTTGATTTCTTTACACCAAGCGTGTTACCTATTTCAGATTCAGTCTTCCCAGCCAGGTGCAGGTCTACAATTTTGTCTCTGGTGTCCTTCGACAGCTCTTTGGTCTTGGCCATAGTGGAGTTTGGCGTGTGACTGACTGAGATTGTGGACAGGTGTCTTTTATACCGTTAATGAGTTAAAACAGGTGCCATTAATACAGGTAACGAGCGGAGCCTCGTCAGACCTCTTTAGAAGTTAACCTCTTTGACAGCCAGAAATCTTGCTTAATTGTAGGAGACCAAATACTTATTTTCCACTCTAATTTGGAAATAAATTCTTTAAAAATTAAACTGTGATTTTCTGGTTTTCTTTTCCACATTCTGTCTCTCATGGTTGAGGTTTACCAATGTTGACAATTACAGGCCTCTCTAATCTTTTCAAGTAGGAGAACTTGCACAATTGGTGGTTGACTAAATACTTATTTGCCCCACTGTATGTCATAGAATATTTAGTATATTACATTATTAGGAACAATATGTCATAGAATATTTAGTATATTACATTCTTAGATGACTGCTAAGAAACTATAGGCGTTTGTCTAAAATTTGCTTGTTTTTACAGAACTCTGTAAGGACCCTCCTGTGTCATCTTCACGTGTAAAGGAGCCGACTAAACCCAGGTCAGTAGGTGGAGAAACTGTGGATGCAAAGACTCCCGGGGAAACAACCATATTAAAGTCAACAGTGAGTCAAACTGAGCCCAGACATGGCCCAATCAGCAGGTACATCTTCTGTTGTAATGGTTGTCAAACATTTTACAGGTCTTTAAAAGTCTTAAATTTGGCTTGTTCAACCCTCTCTAGCATATTTTACCCCCAACCTTAACGTCTGTCTACAGCAGTCACTTTGTCTTTCCTCTAGATGGCCATTGTGTAAAACTCCAGGTTGCTTCTTGGAAACACTATCAAATCCCACATCCAGTTACTGCTACAATTTTAAGCAAAAAAAGGAAGATCTCACGAGCAAATTGTACAATTTGTACAACGCAAGTGTGTTTGACATGAAGGTACTGTGGAGTTACCTCTTGTTGCTTCTCTGTATTATGGATGAAGTATGCATGGGTAAACACAATGGTTTACTTGTTAAATGATTCGTTTTCTTACCTGAAATTTTTAGCTCCCCGTCAATATGTCTGTGACTTGGAACAAAAAGATGCGCAAAACAGCAGGCTACTGTATCACCGGACAGGAGCGAGCGGGAGGGAGCCGTTACGCACGCATTGAACTGTCTGAGAAAGTCTGCGATTCTGCAGGTAATCATTTTATCATGATGGCTCTGTCAGAAAACTATTACAGAATGTAATGAGTATAAAAATGAATAGTTATGTACTGCAGAGAACTTGATTAAAACTAATAAATTGAGACGTCTTATGTAGCTATTCCTGAGTATTGCAAATTCCTCTGTAATATGAATCATTTCATGCATGAATTATGACTTAAGAAAAAAAACATTCACTGGGCTTTCATGTAACTCAATGGTTTCCATTGACGGCGGTAGATGAAGGGGTGAGTGAACGTTTGTCACTCATCCCAGTCAAAATAGATCGGACGTCTAGTGCTGTCAATGGCCTGAAATGAGTTAAATAAAATTAAAAAATAAATAAATAAAAATCCAGAGTGTTACTTGGGGCTGTAACCAGTGTCTATTTGTTTTAATTAATTTTAATTTCATTCATTTAGTTTTTATTTACATAGTATTAATTTGTAAATGTATTTACAATTATAATATGCGATGAAATACCATTGGAAATACCAGAATTCAAAACAATATTAAGCTATAGTACCTAGTTTTTTTTGTGTTTAAATTCACACCTGGTACAAGATAGCTGTTTCTCAATGAGTCAGCCAAAGTCAGTTAGCAACTGTTACTTAAAATCTAATACAAAAGAGACTATAGGTGGAAATAAAATATTTCATGTCATCCAATCGCGTCTTTGAAAACAAATTGGTCACCAATGCAGCCAATTTCAGAAAAAGTGTGAGTGTAAAATTTAATAATTGTAGTTATTGACATTTTATTGACAGTTAATAGATGACATTTATCCGCCGAGTTCAGTGTCGAATTGCGTCAGCGTCATTTATCACTTTAAGTGAAAAAGTATAGTTGGTGATGACACCCCGATTTGCAGTAGATACATTGTGTAACACTGATTTTGCTACAATGAGAAATAATTTACAGTCCACTAGTGTTGTAATTAGGGCTGCAGCTATCTATTATTGTAGTTGTCGATTAATCTATCAACTAGTTAGTTCGAATAATCGGATTGGGAACATTTAATGCGTTCGGGGTTGCAGAGTAAATTTTAGATGTAAAACAAAGGCTTGCTAAGATTGCACTTTCAAAAGAACATTAAATGCGAATATAAAATAAATTCACGAGTGTTTCTTCAAACTATGCAGAATTGCACTTTCATTGAAAAGTAAACAAAAAGCTTAGCCTCAAACGGTATAAAATTATAAATGAGGATCTAAGTACAAAACAAGAACTATTGCCTAACGTGTACAGCAAAAGTCCTATCTTGAATGCAATAAAATGCAAACTTTTTTTTTTTTTTTTTTTAAAGCTCATAACAAATCGTTGAAACACGTATTCCAATAAAAATGGCTAGATACACCCATTAAGTAAATTACGAATGCATTAAAAAAACTAGCTCAAACAAAAACTTACCTCATGTTGGTCTTAACAGGGAGCAGCTGGATTCAGCCATGTTAAATTACTGTATTGGCCCGAATATAAGACCGCCCTGATTATAAGACGACCCCCTCTTTTTCAAGACTCAAGTTTGAAAAAAGACTTTTTGAACACCAAATTTTATACAGAAAATAATTACAGTACATCCGAAACAAATTATAAAAATATATTTGTGAGAAAAAGCATGTTATTTTGCCTCATTGAAATCTTAATATCTGATGAATGGATGAATGAATGGCTTCTGGTTTTTGAAATGTAAATAAACCAATCTATTGTGATAAAACAACATAATTGCAATAACTGCATTAACCATCAAAGTGAAGTCTAACTGTAACTGTAGTCTTGGAACAAATCTGAATAAGGAAAAACATTTCAATAAGATAATGCAAACTGGTTAAACTTGAGAGTAGCTGAGATCTGTCATGACAGAACATCGCTTCAATGAATATCTGGCGCCATCTAGCGTAGTGAATGGGTATAATGTTTAGACCGCGAAATAAGACGACCCCTATTTTTCCGTCTTACTTCAATGCAAAAAAACAACAACACTGTCTTATATTCGGGCTAATACGATAGATATGTCATATTCACTGTTGCCACTTTAGGGCAGTGTATCCACCCAAATCAATATAAGTAAATGCAAACACTTTCAACGCAAACCATTACAACGCCACTAATTAAACAATAACTCAAAGCAGCAAAATTTGATTCAAAGCTTTTTTGTAATCGAACAACTCGAGTCAATCGATTAATCGTTGCAGGACTAGTTGCATTTCACTTTTACTATACAATCCTCTGAAATGTTTGAGTTAAACATCTTGTTAAACATTTTGATCAAAACAATTACCCTCCTAGATCGCCTCCGAGACACACTCATCCACGAGATGTGCCACGCTGCGACCTGGCTGATCAACGGTGTGAGAGATGGGCACGGACGCTTCTGGAAGCTGTACGCTCACAAGTCCACCTTGGTGCACCCCGAGCTGCCCATGGTGACTCGCTGTCACAGCTATGACATCAAATACAAATTTCAGTACAAATGCACTCGCTGTCAGAACACGTACGTGACATCTTTTTCCCGATAAAACAGGCATTTCCAAGTTCATTCTTGATAATGCTGTGATTGTCTGCAGGATCGGACGTCATTCCAAATCTTTGGACACTCAGAAGTTCGTGTGTGCCCTCTGTACCGGTAAACTCGTCCTGCTCACACCATCCAAACCTCGTCCTCCTACGCCATTTGCCAAATATGTGAAGGAGCATTATGGGTCAGTCCGCAAGGGTCTAGTAGACCAAAAGCATGCGGAAGTAATGCGGAAACTCAGTGCAGACTTTGCTTCTAAGAGTAAATTGACTGACACAAATAGTTGAGACTTTCTGAGGTAAGTGGAAAACTGCAACGCAACCGCAATGGTGAGGTTGTTCAGTATTGTTGTTCTGTGCAAATTGTGTAGTGTTGTTTGT